>NC_047527.1:73664191-74295477 GCF_012275295.1 Melopsittacus undulatus | reverse complement strand
TGTGCTGATGGACAGTTAAATCTGTGAGAATAGTTAATAGGATGCTTACACTCTCTGGAGTTTTAACAATTAAGCATGTTCATATCTGGTAAAAGAATACAGCTGCAAATCTCACCTGTGTGTCTAGTTGTTCATGGTGTGTTGCTGGGAAGCAGAGGAGGATTTGCATGTCCATAGCTTACAGATAAAAAGCTCAGAAGGTGCTTAAAAAGGTTATTGAAAGACTGTGAAACACTGTTAATAAGGAAATGTCATGTTGAAATGCAGTTTTCATTACATAGCTGATAGATTTTTAAATGCCTGCAACTTCTTCAAGTGCTTTTGAGAGGGCTGAAATTATTGCAGGCTCTGTTTCAACTTGAGGTCATTGATTTTTAAGCCTTTCTAAAGAGGGGGAAAAGTAAAAATAAAATAAAATAGAATAGAATAAAATAAAATAAAATAAATAAATGGGGGAGTGAGACACCACCAAACACCTATTTCAAATTGTGGAAAAGTGGTACATTTTTGGTTTTATGTACTAAAATTATAAAGCTTTTGTTTAGACCTTCCTTGTTTCTTGACTGTTGAGACCTTTGAACAGTAATCATCACATAAAGAAAACTGGTGCAATAACTCATGGCTTTTCCTTGTAAAACACCATGTTTTACGAGACATTAACTCTATAATTATTACACTGATTTGTATGTATAGGAAAGATTGCTGAAATAGTTTATGTGAAAAGCAAGCAATCCTGAAGTACCAGTACAAAATTGAACTATGAGTTACGGTTCCATAAAGTTTGACCTGTTTCATTCACAAGTACTTTGTTGTAGAAGAAATTGCACTCAAGTAGTTAGACTTGTAATGGATACAGTTTCATTTGCTGTATTAATTTACATTAATTTACTCATTGATACTAAATTTTTTAAATATGTGTGGTAGAAAGGCAAAAGTTATGATTATCAGTAAAATCATATTCATTGAATATTTACAAAGCTGTTTCTTCTAGAGTGTTGAAAACTTGCCACATAAAGATGTCCCATTGTAACTGTATAGTATCCTACGTAATAGGTTTTCTTGAATGAAATAACATCATCTCAGCACTTAGGTATTTCAAGGATTTAAAACACAACCCATATACTCTCACATTTTGGGTTAAATCTAGAAGGGCTCTTTCCCTTATTCAGGTTTACTTAATTTTGAACAGTATCTCATTACTTTGGGGGGGGGGGGGTGGTTAGGTGAATGATATGTGAATAGTACTTCTATTTTAGCTAAAATCAGAATAAAGAAAAAACACAACAACCAAATGTATGCAGAAGTTTTCTTGTAAATTATTTTTTTTACAATTAAGACACAGATGGCCTTTTCCTTAGAGAGCAGTAGCAGTGAGGTGAAAGTTAAATGAGGTCTTTAAGTGTAATGCTAGATAAGTAGAAATACTGTGGTGGATGGCATCATGAGTACTGTGAGAGGGATTGTGTAGGCTGAAACCAGTGTAAGCGTAAGCAGATTATTTTCTTTATATAGAGTAAAATGGGCTTTTCAGTCATTAGTCTAGTGCAGCTTTCTAGTAAAAATGTGTAGGTTTAGAAGCAGTCTGTGGAGAAGGGGAACAGTGCTTGCAGGTAACTTGAGTTCCAAATTTCAGAGTATATAAGTAATAGAATTTGGTTTGCAAAAGCAATAGATAGCATTATCCAAATTTAAGTATGCTTTAACCACATATCTTGTCATTAACAAAACATGTAATGCAAATACTTCTCTCAGGAGGCCATAAGGACACAGGGCAGGTATGAGGATGGCAGCCGGGGCTTGTGGCAGTGCTCTACATGATTATGGAGGGCTTCTCCCCACGTCTCTGCATTGCTGTGGGGTGGCTGAAGCTGGAATTTTTCAGCCTAACTACTTAATGAGACTGATGAATGAACTCACGGTTTTGATTTCAGCTCTAACAGTTTAGGCATCTGTGGGGAAAAGTAATTTTAAGCATATCACTCTTAAATTTAAGCTGATTAACTACTGTGCTCTATGCCCTAATCTCTCATCCCTTTCAACATATAGGCCATCACTTTTAACTTCTCCCTAACCAACAACATTTTAAAGTCATTTTAGAAGCTGATAATACTCAAAGCATTGTCCTTTTTCTCTTTTGTGCGTCTCTTTTGCTCTGTGTGTGTATCACAACAGGATATTATGTGGACAGCAAAAGCTAGTTTGTAAATTAACTCAGTTGACATATTAAATCATGCTTTCCTATTTACTGTGTCTTCAGCTGTTTACTCACAGCTGAAATTTAGGGTTTATTAATCTCTTTGATAGTTTCTTCCACTTTCGTAAGGCCATAGAAGATTATGATTGTCATACGGCAACAAAGAGAGAGATACTGAAGTCTTAGTCACATAAGAAAACAGGGACTAGAGCTTAAGCCTAAATCTGAATACAGATCTGAATATCCTCCTGCTGGTTTGTAGGCCATATTTCTTTGTCAAATGCTCATCTTTATAGTATCTGTGTCATGTTAGTGTCTAAAACATGTGTCTAATAATTAGATAAATCTCTCTTCTTCCCGTCCTCTTTCCCCCTTCTCTCCTCCACTCCCTTCACCTCCCCTCTTTACCACTCTCCTTTCCCTGGATCACTGATGCAAGCCTTTTGAATGTTAGTAACTGTGAAAATTTCAAAAGACTTACAAATTCCTCTTAAATTTAAACTTGATTCTACTAAAGAGAGATGCACAGCAGGTTCTCAGATGAATGATAATGCTTTATCTAGAGATCTAAAAAGTGCAAAAGCTTCTTCAGCTCTGTGATTGTACATCTACTTTCCCGGTGCTGGGGACACATTGGTGAGGTCATGCAGTTCTCCATGTTTTATCCTAGTTGCAACCCAAAGTGGTCCTCCATAGTCCTCTCATGCCCTGCTCACAGAGGAGCACAGGTGGATCTCATGGCTGCTCACATCTGCAGTGCAACAGGGCTGCGTTCCTTCAAATGCGGAGGGAGAGCTTGCTTTTCCACTGCACTGACATGGAACCTATTCCCTTAGAAGGCTAGGGTATCTTATCCAAGTCCTCTGAACCAGAAATTAAAAGGGCTGAAACATGCTGATAGGTCCAAGACATTCCTTTCCCCCACCCGGTGATTGAACACAAACCCAAAAATTGTACTCACCCTTTGTCTTTCATGTTAGTTGCAATCCACTTTCTAGCTATCCATTTGGATCTGGACATAAGACAGCTCTAGGCATGTTTGGGTGAAACCCATCATGTCCCATGAGTGGGTCAAGATTTCTCTCATGTAATGATTGACTCAGTCCTCCTTCACTGCGAATATTTAATTTCCAAAACTTCCCTCTGGAAACAGAGGCCCGGAAGACCTTTTAGATTCACTTTCACGCTGAGGCAGAGGAGGCACCAGGTACCTCAACATATATCTGTATCTGTTGTCATTAAATCACCAACCCTATTCAACCACAGTCACATGTTTTCCTTGTTCCCCTTTTGCCTAGTGGTCTCTTTGTTCTGTTCAATGTCTGTTTCAGATCTTACCTCTGGTTCAGCTTTGGGCTTTCCTAATAACCATCCCTGCGTGCCCAGGCAGTACTTTCAAAAACCTCCTTTGTAGCTTGTCTCTGCTTCCATCTCCTGACAGAGGAGGGAGTTTTATTCCACCAGCATTTAGCTTTAGTTATGTGAATGCTGACTGCATGTGTGTGAAAACTGGGAAACTGCATATAAATTAGAAGCATTTGCAGTTTGCACTTTCACATGGGCAGAAGAGAGTTTTAGATGGGTTTTCTCTCATCAGTTTCTATGTAACAGTTACTGTGTGAAAAACCAGTATCAAGTGCTTCTATATGAAAGATGGAATATGCGCAGTATGAAATGTTTGCTTTCTGTTATCATTTACCCTCAGCTTCACTGGAGTGACTGTAATATAGCCCAGTTTGTTTATAGGTGCAGTACAACAAAGCTGTATTTAACTAGTGCTTTTAGCATTTCAGTCAAGACAACTTTTTTTGCAGCTGCTTCACAAGTCTTTTGTATATTGCATGATCACTGAATCTTAAATACAGACTGTATTAAAAAGAAGAAACACTGAAAAATATCAGTTTTCATTTTTACTTGTTTTGTATAGTAACTTCTCATATGTAGTGTGTCTCTAACTAACATTATAGTAACACATTTATCTTAAAGATTTACCAGTTATTCCATTCCAAATATTTATTATAATAATCTGATTGATATTCTGTTGCTATCTTGTGGTACTCAGTATGATTATAATCCACATGATGATCAAATGTTTTCTTTTCATAGTGTCTTGTTACTGCCCACTCACAACAGAGCCAGTATATTTGTGTTATAAAATGTGGTTGACAATAAGTGATACTGAATATCCCAGAATTTATAGTTCTGAGGAGTTATATAGTAGTGTAGTAATTTAGAAGAGTTATTCAGTTAATCAATTCAAGCCTGTTACATATGGCAAGACTTGTGCCTTATTTAGCTACGTGAATTTTCAGCTATTTCTGTCTTTTCTAAAATTAGGTCAGCCATATTGTGATATAAAAATGTACACTCAGGGCACCCATGTAACCTTAACAGCCCTATCACCAACACCCACACAACCTTGACTGCTTTATCACAGCTGCTTTCCAAAGGCACATTGCCATTTCACTGAAATCTTCAAGGCAGAATGTCTTTGAACGCAGGAATAATTCTATTTTTGTATATCAAAGCTTATGTCAGAGTTCGAAGTTGGCTGTTACATAACCGAAAACATTTTGGTATGCCACCATCATCCATAGATATTAAAAGTTGTTCTGCTTTATGCTTTTAAAGACATTTTGAAACCTGACTGTGGTTTTTAGTCTACAGGTAGCAGGTATTTGAGAACGTTTCTGGTAATTGGATATCAAAGCACCAGCTTTGTGTGCTAAACCAAGCTTAGCTTACAGATAGTTAAAACTTAGTTTAAAAAATTAAGGGCACATTAAGGGCCAAAATCACCCTCTACCTTAGTTGGAAGCTCTAATGCTATGTTCTGTCCAGACAGTAGTGTGATGAGGTGATGCCTTCCAGCACTGTTTGGAACAGATGACCAGAATACTGCAGCAGTAGAAGAGACATTGTAAAAGAAAGGGCAAAAAACTCATGTAGGTGAGCCTCTTGAATATCAACAGATGTTAATTTAAGTAAAAGGGAGACCTGAAGAGCAGTAGCATGGTACGGAATAGTTCCAAAATCCTGAGTGTCACTGCTGGTACCCCTGAGCAGCTACACTGCTGAGCAGCCAAGTGGATATCACAGTCTATTTGTATAAATAAAAACTGTTAATCTCGTTCATAGACCAGTGTGCGTAAGCAGCTACAAACACGAAGTAGTTATTTTATGTGGAGATAACCTTGGGGAGTAGGCTTAAAAGCAAGGAAGCATGTAGGTACATCATTGGTATCGATATTCCTTTAGGATTTACTTAATATTAATATTAGAGTTGCAGCACATATGCCAATATTCTTGAATTGCAAGTATCAGCTATATGTCTGCCATAGAATACCTTAAATTCAGTTGACAGAAGTTGATTCATCTGAACTTTCTCATATTGTGGGGAAGCGAGACCTCTTCAGTTCTGTGCTGTCAAGCTCTTTGCCATTAAAAAGGCTGGGGAAACTATTCCCATTTTTAAAGTAAAAAAGATTCCAGATTTATTTTATTTATGGCTGTTGGTAATTCTTAGATTGTGAGAATGCAGAGTGTAGGTCTGGCCTCACAATTTTCCCTTTTAAATTCCGCACATATGAAGTATAATGTTGGCTTGTAAATTTGGCATTTTGCTTTTAACACACCCACATTCATGTTTTAGATTTGGTTTTACATATTTTCTGCTGAAACTTGCTGTTTAGTCTACATATAAGGAGGTTTGGATGAGGGGTTATTTGCTTTTAGTTTGTAAGTTCTCTTCATATGCTTTGCTAATGAGGAAACACAACTGTTACCCATAATAGTTAGAAATAGCTTGGATATTCAAAATAATGTAACTACATGAATAAAAGCAAAATGAAATATTCATGCAACTGAGAACATACTGTGTTGCAAAAACTGAAAGAAAACATGGAATTTTCAAACTTGGTTTCTAAAGTTCTGAGCCTCTGTGTAAGCAGTGAAATATTTGCATCAAGAAATGGGTATAGGGTTTGGTTAGTGAACCGTCTGGTAGTATTGATGGCAGTGGGTACTGCGAGTGCTCCATGTTTTAAAATCAATTTATATACTTGGTGAATGAGTAAGGATCTACAAGCCTATATTAGGGCATCAAGCTCTGAAAACTATGGGTGAAGATAACATTGATTCTGTTCGTATGTTGTGCTTGTTGTGTAGCTACAGGCATGTTCTGCTGAAACATACTCTTCAAATCTCATGCTGACCTCTGCTCCTTTCAGATTCCCCAGCCAAAGGAATACCTCATGTTGGATATTTCCTAGCTCTTCTAGTTTCTGATTCCGTGCCCTGTTGTTGAGTCTTCTGATAAAGGAAATCAGCTGTTACTGTTACTTACAATTATACTTTATATATTGATTTTCTAGTTTGTACACTGAAAGGTGGTAAAAACTAACAATATGATGTGACTGATTAAAAAAATAAATCCAACACCCATGCAATTCATTATTTTGACAGTAATTACATAGAGATTCCATTTACCAAAGTATCTCCATGGCAATACATAGCAAATTAGACCAGGATTAAACTACATAAAACGAGCAGACATTTTTAAAGTGTTCATAGAGGAGTTAAAATTCATTAAAAACATAAAATGTAAAATTTTGTATAGACATGTTTGAAATGTCATGTCTCAATCCAGACATTTAAATTTGGTGAGTAACACTATCTTTACTCCTCTGTAAAAGTTGCAATGTAGTCATTCATGAAGTATACAAAGTAAATGCTTCTGCTGCCTTTTTGTGGATAGCAGCCTGATCTTGGATCCCAGCAAGTATGTTTCAGCCCTCTGTGAGAAGGGAGGATGTAAAGTATATGTCACAAGGTGGCATTGGGTAATTCTTTGAAGTAAGATGGCATTAGAGAGCAAATCCTACCTCTATAGTACTGACTGACAGACTTCATAGTGTCGGGAAGCAAGATAATGGGTAGGGAAGAGAAAGTGTTACTCTCCTATACTATGTTTTTCCACAGTGGTCAATATATTTTATTATGGATTTAATTCATTACTTAACTCCTTCTTAATAGTATTTAGCTTTATGGCCAAGAAAGGAGACATATTCTCAGATAGGAAGTTTAGATGACTCTTGCATCTCTGTTACTCCTAAAGCACAAGGTCTTCAAAGGCTGAGACATCATACCTAAGTTTGTTGAGAGGAGAATGCTCGTTCTTCTCCCAGAAAGAGAGTAGGTTTAGATTAGATACTACAAAGAAGTTCTTCCCTGTGAGGATGGTGAGACAGTGGAACAGGTTGCCCAGAGAAGCTGTGCCTGCCCTATTCTTGGTAGTGTTCAAGGGCAGACTGGACACGGCCTTGAACAACCTGGTCTAGTAGAAGGTATCCCTGCCCACAGCTGGGGGGTTGGAACTAGATGATCTTTACAGTCCCTTCCAACCCAAACCAGTCTATGATTCTGTGATCCTCTTCCTTTGTTTGCACATGATAAATATCCTTCATATTAAGAGCTTCAAAATGGAGGTTGTGTGGGGTAAACAGGGGATATAATATATGTGTAGATATAGTAGAATATGCGGTGGGGATGATACTAGATATTTTTGTAGGGGCAATTTTTAAGAGAGTTTTCTTATCCATTTTCATTTAAAGATTTAAAATACTTTCATATTATGTGGTTCCTATAAGGTTTTATATGCATCTTGGCTCTAATGAAAGCACCAGGGTTATTTACTGTTTTTTATTTATAAAGAATCTGTTTAACTGACTCTGGAAATGAAATCATATTTCTATATTGTCTTCTTTTTATTTTGGTTAGCCTTGTAATTTTGCCCCTTTCTTAATGAATTTGTTTAGAATACCTACTCAATATTATTTCGATTTCATTTCATTTTATTAACTAATGTTAGCAGTGCTGTACTTAAGACCACACTAGCATTGATCTTATATCATGTTCTGACCTCAGACTGTAGAAGGTTTATTCTATCTGAACATTTGTGTTTTATTTTGATGTCTAGGAAGGATTTTTAAATCATTTGTACAACTCAGGTTGATCAGAAATAAGTTTGATCAGTTCTTCCTAATGAAATTCATATTCTATTTTTCTAAAGATTCAGAATTTCTGCCACTAAGCTGTAATATGTATAGTTATGAAAATTGATTCTAAAAATTATTTCCATTGCTTTGTTCACTTACATGAGAAATGATTTCTCAGTGTCCTTGGTTTGAAAAGACAACTCTCTCAACTACAGGAATTTGCATAGCATTGTTTTTCTTAGTGTCCTGGGTTCAGCAGTAGCAGTCATTTTTCTCCTTCTTGGTAGCTGGTGCAGTGCTGTGTTTTGACTTTCAGGCTGCGAACGGTTGCTGATAGCAAGCATGTTTTGAGTTACTGCTCGGGTATTTGGTTTGTCCAAGGCATTTTCTGAGCTCATGCTCTGCCAGGGAAGAGGGAAGCTGGGAGGAAGGAGAGACAGGACACCTGACCCAGGCTAGCCAAAGAGGTATTCCATACCATAGCACGTCATACCCAGGAGGTAACCGGGAGTTACCCGGAAGGGCTGGAGCTCTGGGGAGATGGAGGAGGTATCGGTCGGTGCTTGGTCGGGCACGGTGGGGTGACTTATGGGTCGGTGGCTGGTGAGGTGTTGTATTCTCTTCACTTGTTATTGGCTTTATCATTATTATTTGTAGTAGTAGTAGCAGTAGTGATTTATGTTATACCTTGGCTATTAAACTGTTCTTATCTCATTCCGTGGGGGCTACATTCTTTGGATTCTCCTTCCTAACTGTCCGGTAGTTGGGGGAGCAAAGAGGGGGGTAGTGAGTAATGAGCTGTGTGGACTTGGTTTAAACCATGACACTTATTTCTTCTGATTTTATCTGCTGTAGGTTTTTTGTTTGTTTGTTTCACAGAAAATGAATCACAGAATCCCAAGGGTTGGAAGGGACCTCAGAAGATCATCCAGTCCAACCCCCCTGCAAGAGCAGGGTAACCTAGAATACATCACACAGGAACGTGTCTAGCCGGACCTTGAATATCTCCAATGTAGGAGACTCCACAACCCCCCTGGGCAACCTGTTCCAGTGCTCTGTCACTCCCACAGTAAAGAAGTTCTTCCTGATGTTAACCTGGAACCTCCTATGCTCCAGTTTACACCCATTGCCCCTTGTCCTGTCACTGGACATCACTGAAAAAAGCCTAGCTCCATCATCCTGACACCCACCCTTTACATATTTGTAAACACTGATGAGGTCACCCCTCAGTCTCCTCCAAGCTAAAGAGACCCAGCTCCCTCAGCCTCTCCTCATAAGGGAGGTGTTCCACTCCCTTAATCATCTTTGTGGCTCTGCACTGGACTCTTTCAAACAATTCCCTGTCCTTCTTGAACAGAGGGGTCCAGAACTGGATGCAATATTCCAGATGTTTGTTTTTGTGGTTTGCCTTCTAATACTGTAATCATGGTGACTACTATTTTCCTGAGAGGCTTTTTAAGTTAAGGAAGTGTGCCAGGGACTTCAGCTTTTTGGCTTACGCAGATTCAGAAAATACCTCCATGATTTCAGAAGATTGTTGACTCTTCATTTGTTTTGATAACTTTTGATGATTAAGATGATAGATTCATATGATAACATAATCGCTGAATTGAAATTGCAGTTTCAGCCCAAGATAAAAATAGCAAGCATTTTCTAAATAACTGCTGTGGTCTCAGGCCTCAGAGCATGGCATGGCAGGTGTGATGCAGACATAAGTTTACCACATGGGATATGGTGATTTTGCCTTTTAATGCTGGTTGGTACAGCAAATGCTCTTGCAATACGTGGTAGAGTCATGTGTCTGTCCAGCCATCCCCTTGTATAAACTGAAGTTGTATCCTTCCATGTAGGATGCTAGTACAGAAAACAGATACGGTTTTACGTTCCTCTATCAGTTTGAATCCCATGCAACAGATTTCAGTATCTCTCAGTGCCTTGTCTTTCCTTCTACACAACATTTACAGAGTACAATTACACACTGAAGTAGGAAGAGGCCAATCTTTACTGTGTAAGCTGTGTATATTATCAAATATTTAAACAAAACATTTTGGAGTATGTGAGTGTCCTAGAGTTTGTGTGTAATCTGAATCTTCGCTTACGTGCTGAGAGGCAGTAGAAAGGAAGAATGGTTTTGTCTCAAGAGCTTCCTGAATACAGGTCAACTTTATTGTGTACCAGCAAAAGGTATGCACACTAAAAGCAACTATTTCAGCATATGTATTGGACTGACTGAATTGTAACACTAACTTATGTGCCAGAATATGAATCACATTTACTTCTGCCACTACACAATTCAAATATGTGTCCAGAGTAGTTAATCATGAAAGGGCTCAAAGTTATGGCAGATTGAAACAAAGTTAGGTTAGTTACTTACCAGCCAAAAATCAATAAAAGAGAATCTAATTATCACTTGAACTCTGTCATTGTCAAATCAGTTGTGAATGAAAAAGACCAATATCCTAAGGCACAGCATAATAAATAAAATAAATTTCGGAACCTGATTCAGGAAAGAAATACAATTTTCTTTCTACCTCACTAACTAAGACATGCCATGTACATCCCCATACTTTGCATACCTTGTAAAGTAATGAACCAAAGCCACATGTTAATTCTCAGTATCAGAATTCATGCTAAATAAACCAATATTTTTATTCTCACTTGATAATAAATTCATGAAGGAAGACATCAGGAAAAAAAAACCCAGTGCCCCCAACCTGTGGGACTCGTGTTTGGTTTTGAATGGGTTTAAGGGATCCACTATGTCTTCATAGGAAAGAAGGAAAGTCTGAAGTACTGTCTTCATTTTCAGGATTGTATGGGAGAAGGTGTATTTATTCTAAAGGAAATCCCCTTCTCTTTAGTTGCAGGGTTTCAACTTGTCATGACAAGAACAAGTTAAGATGATTGGAATAGGCAATCTTTTTCAATTTACAAATATTGTGAATTTCTTTAACCCATACTTTAGTTCCTTAAATTTCCTTGCTTCTTCACAAAATTGAAGCTACTCATGCATTTTTTTAGGTATGGATAGCCCTTATTGTACGTTTTTTTGGCTGTACATAAGAAAAGCTATCTATGCAGGAAATTCAACTACTCAGGGTTTCTTAGGGGATGGCTAACAAGCCTCTAAAATTGCATCTCTAAGATCACACAATAGACAAGAAAGAATAGAAATTGATTTTTTCCCCCCTCTATGCAAACCTTGTCTACAATTTCATAGCTAGAACTAAAATGGTGTTCTATTGTAGAGGGGGAACAAATTAAATAGTTAAAAAAGAACAAGAGAATAAACTGAGATTTTTTCCCTGTAATTTTTATGCTTCGTTATGTTTCCCACTTTGACGACAATCTGCATCTTGCTTAGGACTCATTTCCATTAGAGTTTTTGTGGTCTCTCTTTTTCATGACTTCTATAGTAATAATCCCAGTAGCTTTAAAATTTTAATGGTACTATTTTTTTATTCTAGAACAAGTTAAAAGGGAGCATCCCATTCTCACTGCATAGCTGCTTCTGACAAATTAACTTTGCTTTTATCTGACCATGCAGAAAGGCATCTGACAAGCTTCAAACAGAAGTTCAGAGGAAGCTTCTAGAGGGTGGGACACTTGATTGGGTTATAGGTGCCCCTGTTTAGCACAACCATGGCACATTCCTCCTGTTGAAACAAGAGATTGATCTTGACTATTCTGTGCATTAAAAAAAGACCAGCCAGCAAGTGAAAAGTTGCTATAGCTACCCAGTGTGTGGACAGAACCGTTGATTGTATAAGGCTCTATATATTTTGTCAGTTATTGCCCAATAGTAGTCCATTGAAACACTTTGTGAAAGTCAGTTATGTTTAACCGCTATCATAATAATAAAAAAAGGTCCGTGGGACATATCTGAAGTCTTCCAATAGAGTAGGTTACTGCATTCCTATTTTGTAGCCCATATAAATGGCATTTTATGTATTAAGGAGCATAGATTGATTTTGTTCGTTACATGGAGCTAAAGGAGAATAAAAGCCTAAGCCAGTGGTTATCTGCAGAATTTGGAGTTAATAAATTAGCAAATACTGACAAAGAAAACGGCAACATTTGTATCTCCCTTAAGCTTATTTTATTCTGTAATGATTACAGATTTTACATAACTGTAGGACTGGATTCTGAAAAAGTGTGGGGAAAAAAAACAACCTTGAGAAATCTGCTTCATCTGTTCCATTTAAATTAAAACATTTAGTGTGAAGAACAGTGAGTGAGCTTTTTAGGGACCATTGTTTTTTGCCTCTTCTCTTTCGAAAGATGTGTTTTAATTCTGACACTGGAATGATCTGATGTTATCCTTACAACATTTTCTTCTTCGAGAAATCATAGGATTTTATTCTCAGAAATGCAAAGTATGATGGTTTTAGGTGGTGTAAGGTTTATTTCCCCTTTCCCCCAAGCATCATATAGGTAGAATCTGATGAGATGTCTTAAAAATAAGGAATCTTTTTTTTTTTTATTTGGAGGTGTTTCTTATCTTGGTCTTTTTTAAGTAGCTTGCTGTAGCATTTTTGATTTTTCATCCTGTTTTTCATAAACTTTGGTTCTCTTCTGGTCTTTCATAAACATCAATCAGTTTAGGTCTTGGAGATGTTTGACAGAATGTATTGTCAACCCTAGGTCTGCTGGTCATTGTTTTCTTCCAACTTTCAACAGTGTTATTCTGATCAGGTGAGTTAGCAGTCTTTGAACTTGGCTTAGGGGCCTTGTATTTTACACATCTTTCTTACATATTTTGCATACCTCAACTTCAGCATATCTTTTTGAATCTCAACCCATCAAACTTCATTGTTAAATACTACCCTTAATTTTTCTGCCTATCAGTTGAGAGTTGTTCGAGGTGTTGTGATTCCTTTTTCTTTGTTAGGCTCATGTCATTTGCCTAAAGTAATTGTCTTAGGTACTTATTATCTTTCTAAACACTTAGGTAGTATTTATTATATATAGTTGTCCTTTGCAAGTATAAGTGCTTCAACTAAAGTAGGGATTGTACACATTAAAGCAACTTGTTTACTTTGGCATGTGAGCTACAATGGGAATCATAAATAGGGACATTGTGAGGAGTTACCAAAATATTTCACATGCAAAGATTATTGCAAAGACTGACACAGAAGAAGGGTGAGAAATGGGGTGTGTTACTTTTAATAAAGATACAAGGAGCATGTGTCATCTAATAATGCTAACACATTCAGGAAAGAGCTGGATACAATTGTAAATGATAAAGTAGACTGATAGCACAAGGTAATAAAAATGCTTAAGAATAGAGAAAATCATAGCTTTTCACATCAGCTCTAAGCAAGATGTCAAATCAAAGTGGGAGGTAAAATATCTTAGGATCACAGATGTATTAAAATCTACTTATGTAATTTTGAAAATTTTAATTCTCTAAATATGCAAATAAAACTATTTGGTGGGTGACTTTATAGAAAGCTTAAATTTCAGCTTTAGAAGAAAAGGACTTTATAAAATGACTCAAAAAATCATATATGGAACCATGGAGTGACTTAAATATGGTAAAATTCATTAAAGCTTTCAGAATTCCTTCATTGAAATAACTGTCATTTTTTTAAGTCATCTTAGCAAGGCTTCTAGAAACTGCCACCAGTCAAAGCTCATGGTTAAGAAAAGAGTTGGTGTAAGCCAGGAGTAGAATCATAGAATCACAGAGCAGTTAAGGTTGGAAAGGACCTTAAGATCATCTAATTCCAACCCCCGTGCCATGGGCAGGAACACCTCACACTAAGCCATATCACCCAAGGCTTCATCCAACCTGGCCTTGAACACTGCCAGGGATGGAGCATTCACAACCTCCCTGGGCAACCCATTCCAGTGTCTCACCACCCTTACAGTAAAGAACTTCTTCCTTATATCCAATCTAAACCTCTGCTGTTTAAGTTTCAATCCGTTAAGTTTCAATCCGTTATCCCTTGTCCTGTCACTACAGTCCCTACTGAAGAGTCCCTCACCACCATCCCTGTAGGCCCTCTTCAGATACTGGAAGGCTGCTATGAAGTCCCCACGCAGCCTTCTCTTCTCCAAGCTGCTACACAAGCCAGTACCTGGTTTGTATATTCACTGTGCCACATTAAAAGCAAAAGTGTCTGCTTGTAGTCTTTTTGTGTTAAAATGCTACTTTTTAGAAATTTGCAAAATTGATGGGAAGCTTCTTTCCTTTTTATGACTCAATGCAATAATAAGTCAAAAGGCACAAGGATAATTTCATACTGAGAATAAGCAGTAAATTCAAGAACCTATAACTTAATTGTGTGTCTAAATCATAAAAGGGATTTTGCACTGCTTTGTCATGATGCAAATTTCTTTTAATCTGGTGAAGTACAAACTTTGATTTTTAAGTCTCAAAGAATGTGGTTCAGTACTAATTTTAAAAGTGCAAATTGATTTATATCATTAAAAAAAAATAAGTGCTTTTTGATAAGCTAACTCAAGTATGTCCACAGCTTTCCTTGTTTCCCAGTTTGCTGTTCTGTGACTTCAGGTGGCTGATCTGAACTAAATATCGTTTCATGGAAAGAGTGTACTACAGAAGCCTGAAACACAAAAGGTATTAATTTGTCATCTAATTCTGCAGCAGATTCTGATGGAGGCAGGGAGGCTTAGTCCTAGTACTGTGTGGCACTGAGCTGCATCATGCAAGCAGAAAATCTGGCCTTGTTGGTATACAGGGTGACCACTACTTCAGGGTGAGTCACCCTTCTTCCCTTTCTGCTGGGCCTGAGCCCTGTCTCCAGGAGTTACTGTCATCCATATTTGTCTGCTGAGCTGCTCTGCAGAAGTGTATGGCATATACGGTTTGTGTGGGAAAGCTGCTTTAGCTGAAAGTGAATGCAAAAGCTTTTGTGTTCCATTGACTTTCATGAGCTGAGGACTGTTCTGGAACTGGGGAGCTGGTGAACACACTTTCTGCCCCTGGAAGCTTCAGTGTCCCACTGAATGTTTACTACAGCCTATACAAGGGACTGGCGCTGTTTAACTTCTTTGTCGATGACACGGACAGTAGGATTAAGTGCACCTTCATCAAGTTTACCAGCAACACCAAGCTGTGTGGTGTGGTGTCATGGTTTAAGACCAGCTGGCAACCCAGAACCACGCAGCCACTTGCACACTCCCCCTCCTTCCTGCCCCCTGCTCCTAGAGAGGTGGGGAGGAGAATCAAAAGAATGTGACTCCCATGGGTTGAGATAAGAACAGTCCAGTAACTAAGGTATAGCACAAATTACTACTGCTACCACCAATAATAATAATGATAAGGGAAATAGCAAAGGAAGAGAATACAGCTGCTCATCACCTGCCGACCGATACCCAGCCAGACCCAAGCAGTGATCTGACCCTTCCGGGTAACTGGCCCCAGTTTATATAGTGGGCATGACGTGCTGTGGTATGGAATACCTCTTTGGCTAGTTTGGGTCAGGTGTCCTGTCTCTGCTTCCTCCCAGCTTCCCCTCCTCTCTGGCAGAGCATGAGACTCAGAAAGGAGTTGGTCAGAATAAATATTACTGAGCAGTAACTAAAACCATTGATGCTATCAGCTCTGTTCCCAGGCTGAAAGTCAAAAGCACAGCACTGCACCAGCTACTAAGAAGAAGAAAAATGACTGCTACTGCTGAACCCAGGACAGGGGGTAAAACACATACCTCAGTATTGCTCATAGAAGTTATGTCTGCCCTTTCCCTAGCAGTGTTCAAGGGCAGGTTGGATGGGGCTTTGAGCACCCTAGTCTAGTGGAAATTTTGTATCCTATATTTTGTTTGTTGTTATGCTTTTTATGGGGGGTGCTTTTTTTTGTTTGCCAGTTCACTCTTCCCTTCTGGCCCCAGAGATTGCATCCAGAGAAACAGACACTGTTCTGATACTTTTGACTGGGTGATTTAAGCTTGTCATCTGACAAGATATCAGAGCAATGAGCTGCTTTGAGAAGTGAGCTAGTTGTCTCTGCTCTTTTATTTTTCTATTGCATGGAGATCTTTGAAATACATTGTGATAATAGGTGAAGTGCAATATCATCTCATCACTATCAATTCATTAATAGCAAATAGTGTGTATTGCTTTGTAGAGGCATCATGTGGTAAATTTTACTTTTGCTAAATAGGATTGATTTAGATTATTTTATAAACCTTCCTTTAGTAGCATAATAAGCAGCTATTCAGATACCCAGCTTACATATTTTGCTTATAGTGTTTACGTCATGTGTACTGCATAGTATGAAGGTAATTCAAACGATGTGTTAAGATGCAAGATGATTCACCAGCAGTGAGCTACAGATGGTCTGTTATTGAATTACAAAGTAACAGTGGGAAGGCAGGGACAGTAATTATAGTATTTACCTGTGCAGGGGCCAGCAAGCTGTTCAGAGCTAGTTGCGTGTGAGGGAGCATTACTGTTTCACACACTGAACATTATCTTTTTTGTTCACTTACTGGTGATCAGGAGGCAACTGAGAAAAAGGCGCCCTCTTCAGGTTGGGTTAGCATAGACCAAGAGCCCAGTAATGCCCGTTCGGTAAATTTTTACTTCTATATCAAGTATTAGTCAAAACTAACATTATGCATAAAAGATCATAGCCATGTATGTAGCATCTCTGTGCCGATGTGTACAGTTTCATGTGGGAAAAAAAGTGAAGCACATGCTTTGATGCAGTTTAGCTCTGTATCTAATAGACCAAATACATTTTTGGCCTTTTTATAATTTTTGATACATACCCATGTAATGTGCTTTTGTATTTCTAATCTAACTGCAGTATAGATAAGAACTTCACAAGCACATTCATTGTAAGAAGGATGAAGCAAGTATGTTGCAATGTGTAGATATTACAGCAAAGTATAATCATTCATACCCAATTTACAATTGAGTAGGCAAAGAACTCTAGTAAAAAGTAACATCTAAGTAATTAGCTGTGAAGATGGTCTAGCACATTATTTAAAAAGGTATTTTGATGACTTTGTCTAATAATTTTAATCCTTTTTACCTCAAAGTTTAGGTAGAAATGAATTACACAACCTCATTTTCTTTTTAGCAGTCTGACTATCTGTTTGAATAATGTCCATGGGAGAACAAACTCCCCAAGGCATTTTTCAGGATGTCTTCTGTGTTACAAAGCAGTAGAAAGCTTGATCACCTAGCAGGTTTTATTGACTGACATCTTCTGCAGTTCTGTCTCTCTTGGTGGAGGGATTTTGTCTCAGATTCCCTTGAATTTGCTGAAGTGGCAGAATTGTGCAGTCCTGTTCAATGTTAACATATGCACCCAGATTTTTTCTCTTTAAATAATTCACTGTGTTTTGAAACCCTTTTTGTAAGCAGCATCTGACAGTACAAGACTGTTCATATTGTTTCTGTTCCTTGCATAGAAATGTCACTCAATCACACATTTGATTTCATAGTTTAAGTATGAATTTGATATTAAGCACATCTCTAGTTCTGCTTTGCGTATGGTATGTTGAGCCAAACAATGCGTGTAGTAAATGCTTATGTATATTACTTCATTGGAACCACAGCAACTAATATTTTACCCTAGATTAAAGCATTTTGTTCTATTTTATTGTTTCAAAAATCAGAATTTAAGGCATGAGGACTTGGAAAGGATGATAAATTGGATGGCATGTTAGCTGTGGCTAATGACTTTAAATGGAAGAAGCTTTTTAAAATGGTGGAAAATGACTGATGTAAATACAGCATATTCTTCTCACTTTTTTTTCTCATAGTCAAATTGCTCCCCCTCAAGCTGCTGCAGATGGTTACAGTCTTTTTTTTTGTCTTGAATTTCCACAGCATTAGGCTTGATTATTTCTGTGGAATTGCTGTAGGGAACCCAACATCACCACTCATTTGCAATACCCAAGTAAGATGATGCAGTATGATAGCTTGCTCTCAAAAGAAGGTTGTTATTTTTTTCTTTAACCCTTCATGTAGAAATTCTATAGCTAGACCTATTCTCAATAACGCCAGTAGCTCCTTTAGTAGGAGGGAGGCTGCTGTTGGCAAAGATTTAATGTAAGCTTTCATGGTGCATTTAGTTTCTATGTCTTTTCTGTATTAACCTAATTCCATACAGTATTTGATACTGTTTCTGTTGTTCATTTAAAGATTAATATAATCTGTCATTTCATATTGTTTAATTTGTTTTGTTTCATACAATCATTAAAAAATTGAGTTAGAGGAGAGCTATGAGGTCATCTCATTCATCCCTAGAGTCCAAAGGCAGAAGTAACTTTGCAAGTAAATTATTATTGCCATTAAGTAAAATGTCACTTTTCAATTCAAACTTTCCCTGCTGCAGATGTTTGAATTAGCTTGATCGTGACCAATTTGCATGTTCTTTCTCCTATGTAACAGATTCAGCAGTACTGCAGTTTTAAGTTGCTCTGCTTCAACTATTTCCAACTAGTACAGTGAGCAATAGAGATGTTACATCCTGTCTCTTTCTGCCTTCCTGTAAATTATTAAGGGACCCAGAATTCATATGAGCATTAAAAATTTTCATACTTAGGCAAACCTAAGCTTTTCATTTCTGCTATTTTAATAATGCTAATACTAATATAATCATTATGTAGTCATAATTGCTTATAATAACCACTGTTTCAGTGGCACTTTCTTCCCAACCCTTCATAAAATCCTAAAAACCCCCATACCTTGGTGGCCCACCAGATTTTGCAAGCTTAGTTGAGGCAAATGAAACAATTCTGAATTTAGCAACTGAAGGAAGGAAAAAAAAAAAGGAGGGTTTGTTGCTAAGGAGAAAAAACAGTGTTTTTAAAATAATTGTTTTTTTTTTTAACAGTGCTTTCAGGGAGAATGGGAGACATTTTAAACTTTTAATGTAGCAATAGAAGATCTAGCTAGCTGATTGCTAGCTGGGAGCTCTGTAGGTCACTACCTAAGGAATGGAGGAGGGAGTAAAAGGGTAACTGAAGAACTTTAAGAGCAGCAGTCACTGTTCAGGACTAAGGCAGAGAGGCTTTGCTTACTAGCAGATCTGCAAGTAGGTGCGGTGAGAGAGAGTGGGAAGGAGGAGACTTGAAAAAGGTGTGAAAGTAGTGGCCAGAGCTTGGGAGGGAGAGGACAATTTCTTCATAAGGGTTAAACCAAGGGTACAACCAGCTGATCAGGAAAACCTGTGGGGAAGCCCTTTTTTGATGAAGGCTGCCTCAGTGACCTCGAAGTATGATTACTATTCTTGGTTTTCAGGAAAACTGCCATCATCTTTTTTGGTTTAATGAAGCATTCCTCTCACACTAGGCTGCAGTCATAAATTAGAAACTTGCTGGTCCTCTCACCATGCTGAGCCACTGCCCAAGACACTTGCAGTCGTCTCAGAGAGGTTAAGATTCATGATTAGTATCATGCTGTTGGGGCACAAAGTCACACCTCTGTTTTTGCAAGAGTGGGAAGGGGTAAACATTGATTGATAGGACAGTACAGCCTTGAAAGTAAAAAGTAGATGTTATAGTAGCAAAAATGCAGTTTAGCAAGGGGCAATTGCAGTAGAAAAGAGCAGGTAAATAAAGGATTTCAGGCCAGAAACATATGTGACTGAGGAAGAGACAGCAGAGCTGAAGAATGAGTTGAGGACTCTCAATCATTGGCAGTCACTTTACCAGGGTGGAGGAACCTCCTAATGTTTGCTACAGTTCAAGAACTTTTAGTGGTGCTGAAGTTGCATGTGGTGGTGTCAGCTCTCTGAGTTTTAACCTAATTATCCTCATTGAAGAGTGCTTTGGTGATGTGCTTTTAGTTTAGTTTTCTAAAATCTAATTTGCACACAAAACTGCTCTGAGAACTGAGCAATAAGCACATAGAAAATGCAGTGAAGTGAGTCAGCGTTTGGTTTTAGAATTCACTGTTTGTCCAAATGGGATTTCTAATGTATACACAGACTCTTCAAAAAAAAAAGGGGGGGGGGGAGGGGGGCAAGAAAGCATATTTTGTTTGTATATTGTGTTCTGCCATAGGAATGAGGAAAAGGCCATTTGTTGTAAATTAAAAAAAAACAACAACAAACCAACAGACTTGAAACATCTGTTGAATTAAGTTTTCCAGATATTTTTCTTAAATACATGTTCAAGTGTTTGACTTCCAGCAACCTTGCTTTGTTTTTATTTCCCTTACTCTTGCATTCAGTGTATTGTTTCCAGCAATCTAAGCTGTTTAATGGGTTTACACAGCTTTAAATTGCATTTGAACCACAGGCTCAGATCATAATACGCATGACTAAAAATCCTTATTTACAGAAATTTGTCTTTTTTTAATTTTTTTTTCTTTACAGTTTACTCTATAAACGTGTAATATTTCTTTGCAAGCTTATGTGGTTACTTCATTTATATCTGGTATCTTTGTTCTGACATTTGAATTTCTTCATTGGTTTAAGAAAACAGTGTCTGCTGTGTATAGACTAGTCATCAAGAGACAGAAATAGTGTTTTAAAATGAGATAACAGTTCAAACTTGTGGAGCCATGGCCAATTCTCACTCCTTGATTTCCCAGCCTAAGATAACTTGTTTTGTAACGCAGTAGAATGCATGCTGTTCTAAAATAAAGACTGAAACAAAAAAAAAAAACAGAATTAAATCAACTTTGGAGCCTTCATAACTTTGCTCTCTTCTGTCAATGCAATTTGTTTGATACTCTTGTACAGACTAATTAATTGTTTGCAAAGCACTTTTCAGATAAGTGTTAAATGTGTAATATTATTATTACAAGTATATTTATTTGCCATTCAGTCATTTAATTGACCTCTACTTTAGAAGAGCTCATAATGTCAATCAATTAAATTCTTTTTCAGCCTTCATTGATCTTCTTTCATCCCATACTGTGTTTTCTAACTGTTTTTCATCTCATATCCCTTCAGAAGATAGGAATAAACTTAAAACTGCTCAGAAGTATTTTGGCTTCCCCTTCTGTTTCTCAAGCTAGGTGCAGAATATTTCAGTTACAGAAATTCAGAATAAGCAGACCTATTCCAGAGTTGTACAGCTTAAAGCAAAATTACCCTCATCAGTTGAAGTGAAATACACCAGAACTGTGATATTTTATCAGTGTGTTTGAGACTAACACAGAAAACACCTCGGGTGTTTGTTCTCTTCAGTGGCAAAAGTGAAACAGTCCTAATAATTTTTATTCCTCACATGAGGAATAATTGGTCAGTTCTGTTTTTTGGCTGCAACACCCTCCAGCAGGAGTAAATATCTCTTCTGTCATAATTCACTCTTTCTTATTGCAGTACTCCTAAAAATGTCAGCTTTCATCACTGTGTCTTCAGAAGCAAGAACATAAGTTTGTTTAATGCTTATTTTTTAAAGAAAAATATTTTAACTCGGTATCATGGGGTTCTTTTTCATAGAGTTGTGCAGGTGATTTGCCAGTGACTATAACACTTGTAAAATCTCTTTGATGTGATGCATTTTCCATATTGATGTTTTAGACAACTAATTTTCCAAGATCCGTTCTATCTTGGTATATTTGACCCTGAATATTACTTGTCAAAGTAATTAACTTGGAGCTGAATTACTTATACTTTTAATGGAAGATTCCTCTTGTAATAGGGGTGCATTTTGTATCAAATCTCTTTATTAAAATGGAAAGTCCCAATTATGCTCTTATTTTTCTGATACTTGTGAATAATTTGGAACAATAAAAACCTGCTTACCTATTTGATGGGTTACATCATGCAAAAGAACATAGATGTGAAACTTCCTAAGAGTGGAAATGGGAAAGGCCTATCAAGACTTTTGCAGCCACAGAAATTTCTCAAAACAGCTAAATGGCCAGAATGTAAGAAAACAAGTTTTGATGCATTTTGCACTGACAACAGAAAACTACAATAAGATTCAATAGAATTTTGTTTTAAATGCTTATTTAAATAATCTAAGCTAAATTAGTGCCCATTATAATGATGTTGCTTAAATCACTGTGACGATGGATGACCAAAGGAGTGTTACTAAAAGCCAGTATCGGCAAAAGACTTCTGGTTTGGATTTCAGGAGAAAAAAAGTTGCATGTTGGAAATGTGCATACTGTTTTCTGTCCTTTTAATCTTTGCCAGTGTACATTGTAGTATGAGAGAAGCTCTCCATCACTTATGTTTTCCTAAGTAGGACAACTCTCCAGTTTTCTCACTTAGCAGCACCCTCAAATTAGATTGAAAATAAGCACTAGCCATCTACCATGGTGGTTTTCTAATGATTCCAACTGGGCTTCTAAATTATGTTATGAATCTTAGGCATAAAAGGTAAGGGAATATGTTTTGAAATTATAGGATAAGTGAAAAATACATTGAGTGCACCAAAGACTGTATTTAAGGCCTTGTGTCTGTATTTCAGCAAAATCATGTTTGAGTCTACTTGGCTTTTGTTTCAAACACTTTTCTTGACAAAATTATTTCTGTGTGTGGTTAAGAAAATGAGAGGTGAAGAATGCCAGCAACCAAGAGTTTTGGTCACCTTTATTAGCAGGGGCTCAAGAGTGGCAGTCCTTCCTGAGTTCCAAGTGCCAGTCTTCTGCTGGGGCAGATAACAGACTGTTACATAAAATTATTGATACAAGTTCACATGCATGAAGATTCAGTAGTGCTGATTTGTGGCTGATGGCACGTGTTGACTCTAATGGTGGAAGTTACTTTTGAGGAAAGTGGAAAAAAGAAAAGAGGAGAGGATGAGGGGTTGAGAGCACAAACTCAGTGGCCAGCTGGGAGGAGAAGCACCGGCGTGACCCCAGGTGAGGATCTTTCTGTGTGTGTCCTCTCTAGAACAGCAGGCATTTTCCCCCATGGTGTTTTTCCCCTAAGTAACTATGTACTGTTCTTCAGGGCCCTTTCAGACTCCGAGCTGTTTGGTCCTGCATGTGATGCTGTTAAAGCTGGCAGGAGCACGCTTAGATCAAGGGAGGGTGCCACACGCTCTCTGCATGTGTGTTTCCTGTCCAAACGTAAACCAGGAGCTACAAATGAAGGGCTAGGAAAAAGGGGGAAGGAAGGAGTGACCAGTGGCAGTCACTTCCTTTGATAAACCACCTTAACAACACTGTTGAAGTCTACAGGTACAAGGCCATGTGAGTAACAGCACAAGAGCAATTGCATAGGAACAGCAGGAAAAAACACTGCCACTGAGGCATTTCCCTGCCAGCTTGGGTGAAGGGATACAGAGCTGTAGCTACAGGGCTCCTACCATCCAAAAGGCACAAAAAGCACTGTGTGAAAAATACCTCTTGGTATTCATCATGAACAGACATATTTAATGCATCTCTGGTTGTCTGTAAGGTGTTAGATGTTCTTCCCCTTCCAAAGCTTAGTTATAATGTTTTACAGTCACTCAATGCACTTGCTACTACTTGTCATTGAGTAATGTTATGTTAGCTGCATTAGTATGCAGTCATGCAATGACACCATCTCTTGGTTTGAGCCTGGTAATCTCTCCATTACTTTTTTTCTTCATTTATTCCCTCTCCTCCCCTCCCTCCCTCCCACCCCCCCCGTTTGGACATTGCTGTTTGTTTCTGTATCCTTCTTCCATTTGACATCCTCCTTTTATTTCTTCCTTGTTGTTCTTACTAAAAAGGAAGCGAATTGCTCATTTAGTACTTAAGCCATATATTGATTGCCTTTAATTTTTTTCCCCAAACTCACTATGTAAAACCTTCCTTGTTCATTTCTGTATTTAGTACTTGTATCCATATTTAGGTATTTTAAAGTGAAATGAAATACATCTTAATGGTTACTACCCAAAGCAAGTTAACTCTTTTTGAAGGATATTAAAAAAAATAGAAAAAGAGTTTTAAAATGTAGTGACTTAACTTCATTTTGATTTAAATCAAAGAACCATGAAGAAGAAGCAGCATCCTTTGTGTATACCATAGTCAATATTTCTGCATAAAGGTGTTTGAAAGAAGTAGAATGCATAAGAGGAAACATTAAAGAGGACAATTTGAATAATTCTTTAGAACTTCAAATAAGCATGAGTTTGGTTTTCGATTTTACAAGCTGAATTGGCAATCTTGGCTGAGACAGAAGTAAAAATTTTATCTTTATATTCCACAGCAAATGGTAAAGAAGCGATAAGCCTGATGTGTTGGGGTTTTTCTTTTGCTGGCTTTTGTGTGTGTGGATACTCAGTACAGAGATTTTTTGCTTTTTACATGCATAATTCACAAACTGCTGAAGGGATTCAGCTAAATCCAAACATGCTTGTACAAGACAAATAAATAAGTAAACACTTCTTTTTTTTTTTTTTTTTAAGCCAGTGAGGCATTAGGAAATGTACAATTTGAATGTGATAAATTATGAGAGGAATAATAAATCTTATTAAGAATGACAGTTTATCCTTAATTTTTTACACAAAACTGACTGATTACCATGGTGTTTCTGTCCATATAAAAAAAAAAAAGATTATGAAGATTTAACAAGAAGGCAAAATCATGATTATTTTTTTCCCCTTTTTAAAAAGATTTGCTATTAAAAAACTAAATTAATAGACTGTGGACAAGATTTGTTCATCTTTATTAACATATTTTATTATAGTCTTTTTTTGTCTTTGGGAATTTGGGTGTTTAAAATTGCTCAATAAAAGAAAAAGTGTAACAAGGAAGGGAATGTAATCTACACTTCGGATAGGAAGGTTGGGGTTTTTTTTAACACCTTTGACACTTGTATTATACTGAGCACTGATATTTACTATTGAAATCAGAGTACAGGATTGCTCCTTTAATCAGGCTCTCTCTGATGCAGATCTGATTTTGGGTTTTGTCCTAGGTCATAGACTTGGTGAGTTCAGGTGTTTATTTGCAACATAACAACCTAGAAAGAACTCTTAAGAGAGCTGTTTGAAGAAAACACTACGCTGATGGTATTACACCTGTGTCATCATACAAAATTGGTAAAGAAGGTACATCTATTGTGTGGGGGGGGAAGGTGACAAAAGATATACATATACATTACTTTGTCCCTGAAAAATCCCAGGCAACAGAAAGAATGTATTGCTTCTATAGTAGTTTCCAAACAGGGGAGTAAAGAATAATACCAAAATGCCTGTTCCTCCTGGAAGTGTCACACTTCATTATATTCAGGCTAGTTGCCCAGAATAGATGCATTTGATTTAGGTATTTAAAGTCGACTGCAAAATAATGTAGTACTTAAGGCTTAGATACTATTATGAGGTTCTTTTAGTTGTTTATTTTGTATTACAAAATGTGAGTATAATCATCAACAGGGCTAACTATATAAGTATTATAAAATCAAGCTTTAATCCATTCAAGTATTTTGGACTGTGGGATGACTTGCTCATTTAAGCCACCCCCATTATACCTTGGTAGTAAAAAATTCATTTGAGTAGATAATTATATGAGTAATAGGAAAATCTGGCATGAAGCAAAAGCAGGAAAAAGAACAGTGGTTTCAAACACTGAACAAAAAAATTATTTATGACAAACAGAATAAGGACAAAGGTAAGCAACACTTGTTCACCATGTTCCCAAAAATGATAAACACAACAGCTTAGTCGAGATTCTCAGTGCATATAGTGGGGTCTAGCTGTACCAAGAATATGCTGGCCAAGAGACCATGCACAAGGGCACTGTCAACCTCCTCTGCTTCACTGCAAGGTGTCCTGAAGGAACCCGAAGGTGTGACTCCGAGTTACAGCAAATTATAGTGTTGGGTGCGGGATGACATCTTCTTGAGCAAAATGATAGAGCTAGAAACAATGTATTCTTTTTTTTTTTTTTAAATAGGTAAGAAAGAAATGGAAAGTTAGAGACATGATTGTGCAAAGGGAACTGTGCCATGAAAAACAAGTGAGAGGAGAGAGAGGAAAATAATACGTGAGGGGAGTATATCAAGCTTCGCCATTTGGTCTGTGACTCACCTTCAGTGATACCAATGAATGTCCTGTCCTGACTCCGTACTAATCAAGCTGGCAGAGTTCTCTGGCAGAATCAGCTTCCTCTTATGCAGGGAAATTCCGTCTTAAAAATGGGAACCAGACATCATGGCAATATGACCTAAACTACAAATGCAATTTCAGTCTCAGATGCAGAATGCCGAATGATCAGTGAAGTCACAAACTATGCTGGACTTAAAAAGTACCAGCTATGTGTCAAGTGTGATAAATGTAGTTCATCTGGGTGAGCACCTAGAATTTAATAGCCCAGAAATGGTTTCTGTAAGTAGTAGTAGGAAAATACTTGACTTCAGAAAAACAGACTCTGAAAAAATATGGAATGAGCTGAGAAATACTCAGTAACATCTGAAAGATCCATATTGAAAGGTAAAGAGATATTTAAGTGTTGAGCAATCCATACTTGGAAATCATATTGAAAACCTGAATATCTGAGAAAGGAATAGAAATAATTGTGGCTTAGTAGAATTAATAACACACTGAGAAAATTAAAATGGAAAGAAGCAAGGGAAGTGGCTGAACACTATCATTTAGTATTGATGTATAAAGAATGAAATAGAGAACCAGTAAACTGATGACAGCAAACTAAAAAGATGATTTTCTAGTTGGAAGGAGAGGCTGAGAAAAGAGAAGGTAGTCACCACGCAAAAAGGCTTAATGTGTTTTATTAAGGGTGAAGATGTGGTGTGAGGCGGTCTGTTATTTATAGAGGATAAGTATGGATTCATTGCAAAAAAATATTGCTTTTGAGAGGCAAGGGGCTAATCATGTAAGAAGAAGTCACACAATTTAAGGGAAAAACTACAACTGTAGTAGTTTGTAATAGCAAGCAAATCTGTTGCTGTGGTTTGACTTTCCATGATTCTTCTCCCTGTAAGATCATTAGCCTTGCTCCTGTTGGCTGTCCATGCTTCTGCTTAACCTGCCTTCTCTGCTTGTGCACAGTTTAATGCCTGTTTTCCACCTGACAGGACGTATGTTAGGGTAGGTTTCTTTGCCTGAAATTATTATTAGAAATAGCTAAAAATTATTGTCAGTCCTGCATAATTGTACTGAAATGCAGCTCAGAAGAACTACAAGTATCTCAAGCACTGAGAGGTGATCTGACTATGGATCCCTCTCAGTTTTCCTTTGCATTCTAAAACTAACTCAAATAACATTGGCTGCTTAAAAAATGCATGTGAAGAAAATGTGCCAGAAGATTCGGGTATCTGTTGGGAATGTGGGCCTACTTAGTACCTGAAATTATATGGTTCTAGCAAAAGATGCAAGAAACAAGTACAGAAATTCTGTGCAGAGACCTGAGATGCAATACAGTGAGAATACGTATTCATTAAATATATGAATAATCTGCCAAGTATCTAATGTTGGATAAAACCCTGCTCAACTTTCACTTGTTGTGAAGATTATCTAAATATTTGATACAATGTTTGAGGTTTCTTAGATGGCATAATAGTTGTCTGAAGGGAGAGAAAAATGAAGAAATAATATCCCCAAGCTCCTATTTTGAGGAGATCTTTGGTAAGCTGTTTCAAAAATGTGGCAGCATAACGCCTAGTAAAACAGTTTGATAAAGGATACCCAGCATGAATTCAGGCAGAAGGGGTCATGCTGAACTAATCTGTTTGAGTTCTTTGAAGATATTAGTGCTAAGAAAGATAAGGAAAATTCAGAGGATGTAGCATCCTTGCATTTCAAAAAGAATTTGACAGGCTTTCACATCAGAGATAAATGCTTAAGGAAAGAGCTCTGGAGTAGGAGGTAAATGAAGATGCTGGTAGAAACTTATTTGAAAGCAAGGAAATGGGAACATTGTGAATTTCAGAAAAGTGGAATTACATTCCCCATGTCACCTTGGTTTTTTTTAAACTTGGACAATAGGACTATATATGATATTATGGAGTTTTATACTGGTTGAAGAAAGAAAGCAGAAATAACTCTGGGTTATTAAATCTGTTGCACAAAATTTGAGTCACTGAGATTAAGATTTGTCAGGAGCCTATTTATGTTCACACTCAGATAATCTCTTGTTACATGATCACACCATGATTTTCCACAGCATTTGCCTTCTTCAGTGTATAAAGTATTTAGTATTCAGTGGACCATTCAGTCATTTGCTTTACCTTCATTCTGCCTCAGGTCCTATTAATTATTACCACTTGACTTGTGGTTTGAGATAGATTTTTTTAATTTCCTCATTGGTTTTTCCATGACAGTTTCCAATAGCACACACTGTACTACAGTGGAAGCATATAAGTTCTATCTTTCAACGATGGGGAACTGAGGCACTGAGTAATTACAGTCAAAGAAGTCGACTTATTTTGTACTATCAGCCTGAGGTTCCTAGAACATGATCTTTTATTGTACTTATATATACAAAGCACAACTTCTGTTTGCTTAGAATGAAGCACTGAGGAAGACACAACTTTTGATGATCCCCTCTGAAAAGTTTTAAAATTATATAAATCTAAATTTGTCTAGTACAGCATTTGACTGTTTGAACTATCTAGCTGTCCTGCCTATTCATGCATTAAAACTAAAAGAAAGGGGTGTAAATTGCAACTTCCTCAACAAATAAGGAAGAAAATAGTCTCACTGACTGCAGAACTTACATATCACCAGGATTTGTCCAACCTATGCTGTGAAATAGGCAGATTTCCCTTGTTGAAAAAAGAACTGCTGTAATTCACTGAACATTATTTTTTTGGTGATAATTCCTAATTTTGAGTTGCTTTGCAATCTTGATAATATCTTTTTGATGTATCTCTCCTCTATTTATAGCGGAGAAGGTTTTCCAAAGGTAAACAAGAAGGTACCTTTCAGTATATGGCAATGTGCTGACACCTATAGAGCTGGAACTGTTTCCACAAAATCAGTGATACGTTTTCTGATTACTGTGTCTCCTGTTACTCCTGCATACTTTGCCCGAGTGATGTGGTGTAACTGCTTTCAGTTTATTTCCAAAGAAAAACTGTAGAATATTGCATCATCATCTTCCATTCTGAAGTCCAGGAATAAAGCAATGTTTTTGACATTGTGCTGTTTAATAACCACTCTGCTTAACACTGTTGAAATGTATTTTCCTCATCCTTATCCCTTCCAGTAGTTCTGTGGACTTGTCTCCTTGGAGCTCGGCATCTGAAAGAAAAAGAGTCTCTTTCATACCTATAAATTGAATCTGGCAAACCTGAACTCTGATTTTAATTGAAGCCTCTTGGATGTGATAAAAATGCTGTGTTGCATTGGTGTTACTATGTCAGCACAGCATGAGCAGGAAATACAAACATGTAAAATGATGTGAGATTTTTTTGGGTTTTTTTGTTTTTCTTTGTCTAGAAGTTTGATATCTTCTAACTGTTGGTTGTGGTTAACATTGGGATTAGCAGTATAAATAGAGATTACTTCTCCTGCAAACTTCAGATTTTAATTCATGGATACTTGTTCCTTGACTATCATCTAATTCATATCTTCTGTTGTGTCCAACTTAAAGGGAATGTCTGTCTTTGCAGTGAGTTCTGTCAAGAGAGAGATTATTTTCTGCAAAATATTCTTTTACTCCAATGTATAACAAGCTAAACAGGACATGATTTTTTACACTTATGGGGCATATATATCTCCTGGTTTATTTAATGCAGGAACTGAATCAATAAATAAAAGAACTGAAAGCCATAAAGCATTATTTTCTGGGGAAAGGAAAAAAAAAGTTTCTATTGAAAACACGCAACTACTTAGAAATATGTTGGAATTGCAACTGTTTAAATACTGTGTTCTCTTGCTTTGCAGTGTATTTGCTATGGATTTTCCCTGGGGCAACTCAGGTTTAACATTCTTAAAATTACAAATTAGCAACAGAGCACAGAGAGACAATGTGCATTTCTACAATAGACAGGAATCAAAGGTGTCAATTGTAGGTGTTTGGGAAAAATACAGAACCTAACAGATGTGGAGTCGTGTCTTGAGTAAGCATTAGCAACTTGAAAGCCTTGAAGATGCGGCAGTTACTGAATCTACAAAATCTTTTGTGTTTCCTTCTTTATGTTAATCTAAAAAGCTTAAAGAGACAGTCCTGCTTGGGTCCTTGAGTCACTATCTTGAGGGCTTGGACAGTCTGAACTTTTGTATGTTTTGTTAATATTCTATGCTATCACATAAGCAATGCTAGTATTTAAGTTATAGTGATAAACTCCATGAATGAGAATTGTCAGTCACATCACCATTGATGAGTCAGGCTTGACTGAAGCTTTTTTCAATCAAAAGAAAGTGCTGTTAAATAAGTATTTGTGTTGTAGCCATGCACCTTGAGTCATTACAAGACTATTTCATAAATAAACTATGTAACAAGTTTCAGGTACAGGTTTGAGGATTTGTTTTGGCTTGTTGGTTTTGTTTTTCACAAAATGGACAAGCCAGGGAAAGGGAAAGAAGGAAAGCAGGGAAGGAGGAAGAGAGAAAGGGAGGGAAAGAAAGGAAAAAAAAAGAGGGAGGAAGGGAAGAACTGGAAAATCAGATGCCGTGGGCCAGTAGCTGGTCTTCAGTTGCAGCTTTGGAGTGTTTTCCTTCAGATGGTGTTTAACTTATTCTTTCACATTGTTTTTAGATCCTAAAGAAATTATTTTGCCTTACTGAAAAAGAAGTATATGAAAAACAATCATCCTCTTCCATTGTCATTTTTCTTTACTAAAAACAGGAAGATATCTTTGCAGATTTGTGACTGCACCTCTGTGCATTGACTCATATGAAATGAATGTCACATCCTGTATTCATTCTGGTTTGTACATCACAATTTATTCAGGTTGTTAAAGTTCTGGAATTCATTGCTAGTCCTCTGGTTCTTCATATTATCACAGGACAAAAGGAATGACCTCTATGGGTGATTTCATTTTATTGTCGTTTTCTACATGGGTTGATGATGGCAGCCCATGGGGCTGAGACAGTAAAGCTTAAACAGTAAAGCTCTTTTCAAGGATGAAGTAGTAAAAAGTGAGGGGATTTTTTTGTTCTTTATAAATAAAGAAAATGGTTAGGCTTGATGAGTTATAGCAATGAAATTGGTGAGCTGGAAAACTTTAGTAAGGTGAGAGGCCCTTCTTCTCCAGTCAATTTTTGGAGGCTGCTTGATCAAATATGTCTGTTTAAATAGAAACTGAGAGCGTAGAAGGAAGATTTTATTGAGTATGTCAGCTTTGTGTTATGAAAGAAACTCTTCTTGAAGTTTAGAAGACAATTTGCCCCTAGGGAGCCTTTGGAAAATAAGAAGGTTTTTATTTTTTAATAGAGGAAGTCTTTAGGAATATTAGAAAGGAAACTGATGCTTTCAGCAGTCCCAATTTTGATTTTAGAAAATTATTAGCTCAATAAGTGCCTGAGGTAGGAAACCAAATTATTTTGCTGTGTTCCAGAAAGGTGTAATTGCAATATTTATTTCTAAATATGTTTGTTAGGAAAGAATTTGATTGAATTTTATTACTTTCCCTGCAAAGGAGAACCAAACCTATGGTTGATATGAGCAGATAGAACTGATACTGACCCCATACTTTAAAAAAATGAAGAAGTAAGATGAGTGATGACCAGACAATTCTCAGTTGGCTTCAGCATCATTTCATGATACACAGAGAAATAGGGAAGACTGACCATATTTAAAAGCCAGTTTAAAAAAAAATCCATAATGGTATATAGCTGGACAAAATTACAATATTCTCTTTTTTTCCCCCCCTTAATAGAAAATAGAATGTTCCAAGGTCAAAAATGGATAACCTTCCTCACCTGAAGAATTAGCTGTCAAAACTTTCATATATGTAAGATCCACAGCTATATACCATGGAGAGAGATGGAGACAATAATGTAATCATAGAATGGTTAGGGTTGGAAAGGACCTTAAAAATCATATAGTTCCAACCCCCCTGCCATGGGCAGGGACACCTTTCACTAGTCCAAGTTGCCCAAAGCCTCATCCAACCTGGCCTTGAACACTGCCAGGGATGGGGAAACCACAGCTCCTCTGGGAAACCTGCACTAGTGCTCTCACAGTAAAGAATTTCTTCCTAATACCTAGTCTAAATCTACACTATATAAGTTTAAATCCTTTGCCCCTTATCATGTCACTACAGGCCTCAGTAAAAAGTTCCTCTCTTGTCTTTCATAAACTCCTGCATCATATACAGAAGTGGAAGTAGACCTCTGGGCTAAGTAGGATATGATGAGTTGACAGTGGCTCAAGAGTGGAGCCATCCTGGAGATGCATTGTTGTTAAAGTTAGTGGACACTGATGCACAATTCAAATGTGCAAGAAGTCATTCAGAAGTAAGATGCAAAAGCAATATTAGAAGCTTGCGTGCCCATGGTAGTCAACTGAGTAAAGCTGTGTGAATGAAGACAAGCCCCTGACTTGTGTGTATTTGTGTATATCATTGCACCAACTTGAACTGAAGACTCTGGCCTCTAGACAAACTAGGTAGACATCTAGCTGATGTCTAGATAGACATCAGCTGTCTAGCTGAGGCTCTGGTCAGCTTTCCCAGCAGATAAGCCATGTTTAGTTCCATGGCATTGCAAACCACTGTTATGTGATCACTGACCTTCAGTAAAACTATGCACATTTAATCTTCTTTTCAGAACTTCCACTTTGATTTGGAATTGTGCTATACAAGAACACCACCAGCATTTAAATAAAGTTTTCTGTTTACTCCAATCTGTGTAGATACTTAAATAACTTGAATTTTATTTACATGGGAAAACTTTGTCATCTGCTAAATATCAAGATGACTGGAATCAGTGAGGAAGAAATAATTTGTTGCAGTACTTTTCCTGCATAGGGTTGTTCTTGAGATCAAGGCCAGTATTCTAAAAGTTTGTACAAATTTACCTAATTGCTGGCCTTGTCATAGGGCTTGTGCGATGGGACTCAATTTCATGTGTTTTATTTTAGGAATAGTAATCTATTTTTATCAGGTTTTGCAAATGTTTGGAGTTTTTTGGCAAAAAGTGGGAAGTGTACCAGCAAGCCAGGGAACTTGAGAGTTTCCCTGCTGAGCTTAATGTAAGAGCAGTTCTCACTCCACAGGGGCGCTTCATTTTCTGCTAGCTAATGTCCACATGGTGGGCTTTTTTTCATTTAGTGAAGAAGGTATTTTTAAAGTGTGCTCCAGAGCCCATTAACAATTGCAGGAAAGCTTTTCTGCTCATGCTAGAAGTAAAACATTTACTTAAGTGCTTTCTTGAATCTGAGCCTCGTGTGCTGACCCCGGAAGTAGAGATTCTAATTTTACACCTGCAGGAGATGATGTTGCAGGTGGAGACTACAGTAATGTCTAAAAATAAGTTAAGGTTGTTACAAATATGTCTTATCTTTTACACGAATAAGGAGCAAATACAGGGATGCTTTGCACCATCCATGCAACACTGGGTAAAACTGCATGAAAAGTCACTACAAGGGGCTTAAAATTTAGTAGTCTCACACTATAATGTAGCATTTCTAAGACACTTCTCAAGTTATGAACAGCCTGACATCTTCTGTAATGTATCAATCACCTGTCATTCACAAAGAATTGTTTTCCTGAGCAGTAAGAATTCACTGGAAATACTATGTAATAGTATTTCTTTTTCTGGGGAACTTGTTTAATTGGAGCATCTTGTAAGCCTGAAATAGGGATTTCTTTCTTAAATGCCTTTTTAAAACACTTCTGGTGTTACATAATAGCAATTCTAATTTTTTATACTGTTTGGTGACCCTAGCCATAGACTTGACTAGTCTTTACTTGAAATGGTATTCCCTTGTGGCTGTGTTTTAATTCCCTTAAATGAAAAAAAGACCCAGAACCCCCGAACAGATACTTTGTATTTTTCTTTCTCTGTTTACTTAAAAAAGGTTCAGTGGGAGGACTTTTTTCCTTCCTGGTAAGAGAAAGCTGCAAGGTGTAAAGTCCTTTCATACCTTCTTGTAAGAAGTTTTTCACAGATCCCTTACCCTTAGAATTATATCAGCTATTATTTGTAATTATAAAATCCATATTTTTCAAACACAAATGTAGTGATTTTTCCATTACACAGGATCTTGTAAATTGCGAGAGCAGGGCAGTAATTATCTTGGAGGGAGATAACATTAGTGAATGGTGTTTTCAGTAACACTCTTTCTAATTTGACTTAAAAAACAATTATATCATAAAAGGTATTTCCAAAGCCTGTGGAAACACTGCCATGTGTATTGTTTTCCTAGTACATATAAGATCCACTTCTAAAGCAATGGAGTTAAAAATGTTGTGCTTGAAATGTCTTCCAGTCTGTTGTAAAGCAGTTTCTCACATCTTGATAGGCCACTCTGTTGTATGAAATCCCTTTGGGTTCCCAGTAATGGCAACAGACAATATTCTTGGTCTGTTAATCATTGAGATACCAATTTAGAATACAATTAGAAGCACTTTAACGTACCCTTAAATCCCAATAAAGCCTACTGAAACTGACTATGTGTTTAAATATGTCACTGCAGTGAAGACTAAAGGAATAGAGGCAGGCTGTCTGAATGCTTGTAAAGTTCTTTGATCTGAGCAAAGTGTTGAAAAAACAAATCCTGCTCTTCAGCGCCACTATAAAGTTTAGAAATACAAATATGAGTTCCAAAGTGGCCAGCATTTATTTCCCTTTGTTTTCCTATTAGTATAGAACATGGAGGCTGGTTTACTGGCCAGCAGCATGTCGTTTTTTTCCAATAAATACATACTGTACCTCTTGACATCTTCTAGCAAGGATAAGGGGTAACTTTTCTGGTGCAAGAAGTGGTCAAAGTGTTGCTGGTCCAAGTAAGTTTTTCTGCTCAGTGATGATGCATCTGTACAGTCAGCTGTCTTTCTGGATTTTTGTGGGGCAGTGCCAATATCTCATTGAAGTAAGCTGACCACAGTGAGGGGGAATAAAATCTAGGTAGTGGTGTTCTTATTTCAGTGTTTGAGAAACTGCGGGGCCTTAGCTGCAGCAACTGACATGGTGAACTCATTTTTGTATGTGTAAACATATACTATTTCCTCCTTCTTCTGATGGAAAGAGTGAAATAATACAGAAAATGATATATAATATTTAATATAAGAATCATAGAATGGTTTGGGATGGAAAGGATCATGTACTTCCAGTGCGCTTGCCATGGGCAGGGCCACCTTCCACTAGACCAGGTTGCTCAAAGTCCCATCCAACTTGCCCTTGATCACTGCCAGGGATGGGGCAACTGCAGCTTCTCTGGGCAGCCTGTGCCAGTGTATCACCACCCTCACAGAAAAGAATGTCATACTAATATCTACTCCAAACCTACCCTCTTTCAGTTTAAAGCTGTTCCCTGTGTCCTGTCACTACATGCCTTTGTAAAAGGTCCCTCTCCAGATTTCTTCTAGGCCCTCTTTTAGGTACCGGAAGACTGCTGTCAGGTCTCCCCTGAGCCTTCTCCAGGCTGAACAAACCCAGCAGTCACAGCTTGTCTTCATAGGAGAGGTGCTCCAGCTTTTTTGATCGTCTTTGTGGCCTCCTCTGAGCTTGCTCGAGCAGGTCCATGTCCCTCTTGTGCTGGCGGCTCAAGAGCTGACCACAGTACTGCAGGTGGGGTCTCATGAAAGCAGAGTAGAGGGGCAGAATTACCTCCCTTGACCTGCTGACGACATTTTTTCTGATGCAGCCCAGGATACGATTGGCTTTCTGAGCTGTAAGTGCACACTGTCAGCTCATGTTCATTTTCTCATCAACCAACACCCCCAACTCCTTCTTAGGGTTGCTCTCAATCCATTCTCTGCCTAGTCTGTAGCTGTGCTTGAGGTTGCCCCAACCCAGGTGTAAGACCTTGCGCTTGGCATGGTTAAACTTCATAAGGTTGGCATTGGCCCACCTCTTAAGCATGTCAAGGTCTCTCTGGATGGCATTCCTTCCCTCCAGCATGTCCATCACACCACATAACAGTGTCATTGGCAAGCTTGCTGAGGGTGCACTCAGTCTTGCTGTCCATTGTTGCTGGTGAAGACGTACAACAGCGCCACTCTCAACACTGACCCCTGAGGGACACCACTTGTCACTGGTCTCCACTTGAGCATGGACCCACTGACTGCAACTCTCTGAGTGCAACCATCCAGTCAATTCCTTGTCCACTGAGTGGTAGCATCTAATATACCAGGCAAGGATTCAGCATTTCCTGAATTAATTAGACCTTTTTACCTAGGAAGCAAATGGCACATATAATGCTTTCTTACATGATACATGGTAATGTGTTACCATGATTCAAGAGTTGCAATATCCCAAATTTCAACATAACTCTTACTTATAAGCTTTTTAAACAGGATCCCTTGTATATGATTGATGGTACATCAGAAGTACTGAATACCAATCATCTTTTCTGAAGGAAAATGAAGTCAAAGACATTTGAGTGAAAAATATTTTGCCAGTGCTGAAATTGAACTGAGATTCCTACTTCCCTGTCAGCTTTGAAGATAATGCTAAAAGAGCAGTAATTATTTGTTATTATGCTTCCCCGTTAGCAGCAGCTGACTTTGGTAAGCATAGAGATGCCATCTCCTGAGTGGCATTTATGATTTCCTGCAGCAGCAGGGGTTAATTTGAGCTAATGTATTTGATGAAATTTAAGATTAGCTGATCTGGTCCAAATGTGGCACAAGTAAAACTTCTTTGCTTTCTGATCACTTGCAAATTGAGTGTCCTTGCAGTTTTCTACCTGAGTGCTTCAAATATAATGAATGAATATTAATGAAAAATTCTAATGAATTTAGATCATGGAATGTGTTTGATCATTAGAGTATATCTTTGAAGAACTTCAGGTAGAACAATGAGGAAGAATTCTGTGCTGAAACTTGATCCCTAGTTTATGCATATTAGGTTAATTTCTTATTATGTTAGAAGGTCATTAGGTTTCACAGAGCACACATTCTGCAGTAGAACTGTATTTTTGTAAAAGATTTACTGAGAAGTGTCAACAAAGTTCCTTTCCACTTAAATCAAAATTAGTTTTATTGCAGTTGTTAATGTTCAGCTGCAATTACTTGTTAAAGAAAATGTAACTGTGATGAATTTATAACCATATTAAAATTGGTTGATAATTTATATGGCAAATGAAATCTGGCTTCTCACAAAAGGAAATGAAAATGCTGACTTTGTGCCAGTTCCTTCTATCTTTATTCACAGTGTCTTATACCTTATTCCACATTAAAGCTCTATCAGAGAGACTTGGACTGCTTGCCTAGAGAAGTAATTACCTTTATAAATGAAGATGGCAGAGTTTGTTCTTAAATAAACATGAATAATCCTTCTACCAGTTCAGAAAGCTGAAGGTACAGGTGCCATCTTATCCTGGCATAACAGTTTGTTAAAAACACCCAAAACCATTCCTTTTCATTCACCATTTCAAAGGGCTGGATTAAGCTACAGTTATTTTAATATTTCCTGGTCTTTATTCCTGGATTTAAATCATAGGTAAGTAATAGGTATTACAACAATTTAGGATGAACTTTATAATTTTTGCTTGAATGGATCAGAAAAATAGTCCTCTCAAGTAAGATAAGCCTTTGCAGTTACTGTTGCAATTAAAGTTTCATGAAATCAGCAGGACTTTTTTTGGATACTTCTCAGTGCAGACATTTTGTTCCAACCAAAAATAATATCGGTATATGGAACAGTGGAAGAAATGTGTAAACCCACACAACAGGTTACATTCTTGGTGAAGTGATACTTCATGTGTATCCCATTTCTTGTTTGGCAAAATATGTCAGAATTTCATGTCCTATTAATCAGGTTATTTTCATTATCTTTCATTGATTCATTTCTCGTTTAACTATTAATGAAGATTTTCCTATTATGGAGAGGATGATCCAAAGCAAAGCACTTGCTCTTCCAGCTGTGTGGTAGTTCTTACTTCTGTTTTTCTCTCAAGAGAAAGAGAAAGATTAAATTACAGGGGTTAACCCCTCATATATTTGTAATTCTGCACTATAACAAAGAAGAAATGAGCCAGATATCCCAGGGTTTCACAGACTATAGTATCTTTCCCCTATATCAGAATATATTTTCTGTAGGTAACAGGATTGTCTTTGCAGAATTCAGTTGGCCAAATTCATACTGGAGCAGTTTAATAGATGGATGGATAGATAGGTAGATAGATAGACATACAGATATTATTGTTAACTGAAACTGTGGCTGACCCATACAGATCACAGGGTTCTGCGAAAGAGTGTCATGAACACATGAAAGCAATAACTAATGTACAGCTTGCAATACAAAAAAAAAACAGCCATAATTCCTGCATAAGTGCAGATGTCCTGCCATAGTCACATACTGGTGTTTCTTCCCCTTTTCATTTGCTGTTTCTGTACTAATTGAAAGGGAAAATACAACCATTTATCAGCTATTACTTTTTTTAATTATTATTTTGTTATTTTAAAGCCATTGTATTTCACCAGAAAAACCCTGAAGAAACAATTCTCACCACATTTATTTGCCTGGGATAAGCTTCAGTGCATTAGCCACAGAGGCCTCCAAAAGCTGTAGCCTATCTCAGATAATAAGAATGACCCAGACCAGAGACTCCTTTCATACAGCACCAAGGCTGTCTGTTATGCCTGGGGTCTGCTGTCAGCGGGTAGAGCTGCTTCCCAAGGACTGACAAGCCAACATGTCAACATTGCACAGGCAGTACCCTCACCCAGGGTGCAAACCATGGTAACTGAACCTGGTAAGCAGTGTACTGGCAGTAACAGGTCTTACTGACAGTCTAGGCAGGACTAGGGACCAAGGCTTGAAGACCCAAGTGTGAGCTTAAATAGAGCCCCTGGACAGAGGGTGTGGGTGAGGATCATATGTGAGGCTGGTCAGAGCCGTTAAGCCCTGGAAGCCAGTGGGCTTTTTTAAGTCAACTGATTATACTTTGCCATTGCTCCCCTTATTCATCTTTGAGTTCGGAGGTGGCAATAATGTCTGCTAGAAGCAGGAGAAAAAAAATCCAACCTTAAAAGCAATTACTGTCACTCTTCAGCTCAAATGAGGGACATAGAGTCCCTTAAGCAAAGAACTTCTTGCCTGGGTTAGAGTGGACTAAATTAATCTGTTTTCAAAGAGCATACACCAGGATTATTTCTGAAAGAGTGTATGTTGGGTAGTTTAAGGTCACTTGTCAGCCAGACTGGACTGGACACCCACTGGAATGATTCTCTTAACCTGAATATCACTGTGCTTTTACTGTGCCATGGAATTATGGAGAATATATCGGCTGGAAGCATCTTCTCTGCTGCTACCAAGGCTAGTGAAGCTGATTGTATGGAGCAGACAAACCAGACTCTGAAATTCATCTCCAGCTGTAGCTGGTGCAACTGCTTTTAACCCCCTGAACAAGTACACTGCAAAATACAGGTGTAGCCCCCAAAACCAGAGAATAGGTCTGTCACTGTTTGCTAACCTTTGTGCTGTCTAGAGCATGTTCTTTGTGACTTTTGCCTTGAGAGCTACCTGCCAGGGCCTAGGTGGCCTCTGTGTGCTGGAGCCTCCTCTGTAACAGCTGTATTCTCCATGTGAGCATCTGTTGACTCTGCTGAGAAGGGATGTTGCCAGAGCTGCCCTTGAAGAGCTGTCCATACAGAAATGTGCCTGGTAGTCCTATGTCTCTGGCCAGGAAAAAAACTAACCCAGTGCCCACCCCATTATCCACACATAGCTCTGGATTCTGCAGATCCCATTAGGCAGCCTTCCTAGGCAGTTCATTAGTCTTCTAGTCAGAAAATATTCCCCATCAAGTGGTTGTAATCAGCTGTTCTATCCTCACCCCTATTGTCACTGCAGGACAGACAGCCCCTCTGGGGTATGGGGCTGGGGGAGGGAAGCGTGTTGATCCCAGACTTTGCCTGGGAAGCAGGGAGAAGGGGACAGGCTATGGTAAGAAAATTCATAATAGGCCCAAACAGATCCCAAGACTTAGCAAGAAAAGAATCCTGCTGTGAACATTATACTGCTTTCAGCAGGTACCTCAGGATGCCCATAATTTATACATCTCTCTCTGCATTCATCTTGAAGAAGACTGAAACTGTCAACCTCAGGATGCAGAGGAGCGTTGAAAGGGTGTCCACAGCCCCAGAGAGAAGCAGTAGGTTTTCTTCAGACTGTTAGACTTAAAACATTAAATGGACTAACATTTGGAGTGTAACTCCCCTGCTATAGCATGTCCTGAGCAGCAGCTGTGGACGTAGATGGTCCCACGCAGATGAGGTAGGGAGGGACTGGCACTAGAGCAGATTCCTAATACAACCTGGTTTTGCCCATCAGCACCCCTCTCAACTGAAGAGAGATGAACTTTCAGCCTGATTGATACCTCCCAGTTGTATCAAATCAAACACTGCAACCTAGCTTTTATGTGTGGTATTTTTGCCTTTGCACTTTGGGCTTCCCTTCTTTGAATGTGTTGAGAGATTCAAAGCTCTCTGCAATATGCTGAGTGACAGCATCCAAAATGTGTAGCAAAATGAATGGTTACAAAAAATTCCACTACAGATTTTAAACAATATGGCAATCTGTTGATTTGTAGTAAAATGAATTTTAAATATACCACAAAATGGTTACAAAAGCTCTAATTTTTCCCATAGATATCAAATGTGATTTGTCATGTATCTGTTTGCCTAGCTTTAGCCTACACAACAGGCCCATAGTTTTACTGTTTAAACTTTGCTTGAGCATTTCTTCAGAAGAGCTTTGGAGCTTTTTTAAAATGATAGAACTAGTTACTGGAGTCATTTCGCTCATAGCTATCATGATACCATTGTGACTAGAGCACTTCCTCCCCTTCTTTCCTCTTACCCCTGTATCTGTAATTGTCTTGAGGGTAAATTACAGTGATGAGTACCTGCAGCTTCTCTAAACTGAAGCAGATCCCACAGGAATGTGATGTGTACACCAGTGTTCCCATAGCAGCTTATTTTTTACTCTTAAGATGACCTGTATTATAGGTTGGTGAGGGTGCCATGATGTATCGTCTATTCAGGGGAAAACTGTGCTTCATTAAGTTAGCACCTTTGTTGATTATGAACTCCATTTACTATTTTACTAATAATTTCCCAAGAGCTATTTCACTGTTGCTTGGAATTTTCCCTGAATTAATCTGCTGAAAAAAAATGTGTTCTAATTGCTTTAACATTTCAACGATCTATGCAATTGATTCACTTTAATAGTTCATTCAAAATTATAATTATTACCACTTCAAGTGATATTCTCTATTTGGTACATTTACAATGAGGAGACGCCATAGGTACTGATAATAGTGTTAACTCTTACAGCATATGTGAACAGTAAGCAACTATATAAATGAAAAAATTACTTGTGATAACATTTTAACCTAGAGTCACCTACTTGAATGAAAAAAATTCTGTAAATTATGAGATAAATGACATACTTTTTAGATATTATTCTGACAAAAAAGAGTTCACATTATTTTTGTAGCTAATTTTGTCTAAGTTATCTATTATCTATGTGGATTACTTGTTCTGTTGTAAAAAAATTACTTGACTTAATCGATTTCATGCTGTTCTGAGGTAGGATCAAAACTCCTGTAAGATTCCTACTGATACATTCCTCCAGATCCCATGTAAGCTGCTGAGGGCTTCACTTTGGCAGAATAGTCAGATGGGAGAACAGTCAGTTCCCACATGTAGTAATTATTTTGTTGTTGCTGCTGTTTCTTTGCTCGTTTTTAGCAGTCAGATTAGTTATTCTAGGTAATGACTGGTATTTGTTAAGTATATCTTCTCTTTTTAGATTTCGTCTAAAAGTCTAGCTTTATAATCAGATTTTATTTATTCTGCAGCATGCACTGTTGTGAAGTAAGAAACCTATTGACCTTTTTAGTGATGTAAATAGGGAATTTGTTATATGTAAAACTTTCCCAAGACAAAGGTAGGTTTAGGGTGTGCTACAATAGCAACTGTTTCAGTCAAGGAATAAGAAATAAGAGAGATGTAAACCTTAGTGTTGCCAACATGACCATATAACAGGAATATGATTATCAGCAACAGTATTGAACATAACGTTCAATGGATGGACCACTTGGTGAATAAAGTTGGCTGGGTAGTCCCATGCAAAGAGTTGCAGTCAGTGGCTCAATGTCCAGTTGGAGATCAGTGGTGTCCCTCAGGGATCGGTGTTGGGACCGGTCTTGTTCAACATCTCTGTCGGTGACATGGACAATGGGATTGAGTGCGCCCTCAGCAAGTTTGCTGATGACACCAAGCTGTGTGTTTTAGTTGATACGCTGGAGGGAAGGAATGCCATCCAGAGGGACCATGACATGCTTGAGAGATAGGCCAATGTCAACTCATGAAGTTTAACCATGACAAGTGCAAGGTCCTAAACCTGGACTGGGGCAACCCCAGGCACAGCTGCAGGTTGGGCAGAGACTGGATTGAGAACAGTGCTGAACAGAAGGACTTGGGGGTGTTGGTAGATGAGAAAATGAACATGAGCCGGCTTCAGTGTGTGCTTGCAGCCCAGAAAGCCAACCATATTCTGGGCTGCATCAAAAGGAGCGTGACCAGCAGGTCAAAGGAGGTGATCCTGCCCCTCTACTCTGCTCTCGTGAGACCTCACCTGGAGTATTGTGTGCAGTTCTGGTGTCCTCAACATAAAAAGGACATGGTACTGTAGGAACAAGTCCAGAGGAGGGCCACGAGGATGATCAGGGGACTGGAGCACCTGCGGTATGAAGAGAGGCTGAGAAAGTTGTGGCTGTTCAGCCTGGAGAAGAGAAGGCTGCGTGGAGAACTCATAGCAGCCTTCCAGTATCTGAAGAGGCCTACAAGGATGCTGGGAAGGAACTCTTCATTAGGGACTGTAATGACAGGACAAGGGGTGATGGGTTCAAACTTACACATGGGAAGTTTGGGTTAGACATATGATTCTATGATTCTAAAAGTTCTTTACTGTGAGGGTGGTGAGGTACTGGAATGGATTACCCAGGGAAGTTGTGAATGCTCCATCCTTGTCAGTGTTCAAGACCAGGTTGGATGAAGCCTTGGGTGATATGGTTTATTGTGAGGTGTCCCTGGCCATGGCAGGGGGGTTGGAACTAGATGATCTTAAGGTGCTTTCCAACCTTAACTGCTCTGTGATTCTGTAATGTTAGATGATTTATTTCAACATGAAATAGATTTGTTCTGTTAGGAATTATAAAAAACTTTACTCTGCTTTCACATTCTGTCTGTATAACACCAAATGCCCTAAACTCTGCCTACTAAAATACAAGCAAATAAACAATTGGTCCTTACCAAGAAGAAAAATTACATTACCTTTCCATCCTTCCATTTCCTAGCAACAGTGTCTTCAAGTTCTATTTTGTACATCCAAAAGTGGGTAAGCTAAGCTTCATGCTTGTCCTGGCCTAATTGAGTTTCATTCTTTCATTTATTTGTTTATTTTAATTGACTGGTGGACAGTTTCAGCAAATGCCATAATGACACTGTATCTGATGATTCTGCCTCTTGCAGAATATTTTGAGTGACATTTGTGGGAGTGAAAAATATTGCTGCTTTTGGTATACTGACTAATAGGTTTTTCTTCAATTTTTAATTTAGCAGTGAAATACCATCAGTTTTCAATAAGATTTTCAACCCCATCTTTGCTGTACAACACAAATTTAGGCTTTGTTTCTCACTAAATTTTTTATAAGTATAGTGTTGATCATTACTGTCAATGTTTTACAGATCAAAATTTGGATCATCTCCAACAGTCTGTAATGTCTTCAGTTCCTCTAAGGATAAAGGTCTGTTCTGTTAAACTAATTCAGTAAGACGGAGAAAGGGTATTTTGTGCTATTTTCCTGCCAAGGAAATGGAAGGAAGCTGAACAACAGTGTCTTTGTAGGAAATCTTTGCAGAAATAGGGTAAGAGTGAGATACAGAACAATATGTAAGAAGTCCAAAAGGGAAGGTGGATTGCTGTACACCCTCTTTTTAAACAGTCTTGGTTGGAGTAGGGAGCAGCTGTACTTACAGGTGTTTCATCTTGTGCATATTTGGTGGGTAGGCAGGCATGATTTACGAAGAGAATGCCTGTAATGTGAATTTCTTAGTCTTGATGTGTTGAGAAGAGTGAAAAGCTTAAGTACTTTGGTCTGAAAGGTACTTCAAAAGTTGTTGTTTTGGATTACTCTAAACACTGGCTTTCACCTGCTTTCACCATTGTAAGGACAAAATATTTTACATCTAAATATTTTCGTAGCATTTCAGTCATAGATAGCATGCTTTGCTCTTTTGGTACAGTCAGATATTCAAAATGGTGCCTCATGGGCACAGATGCTGGATTTATTACCCAGCACTTGAAGGACTTAGCTATGTAGTCTTGCTTTCAAACTCAGAACAAAACTGTTGTTAAATTATATAGTGAATTACTGCTTGCGGAGTCTCCTTCTTTGAAGGTACTCAAAAGATACCTGGACATGGTCCTGGGCAACCAGCTGTAGGTGGTTCTGCTTGAGCAAGGAGTTAGATCAGATGTCATGATGTCACTTCCAACCTCAGCCCTTCTGTAATCCCGCAAAGATGCCTGCCATGCATGGTTAGGGACTATGATGTATGCAGGGATCTTAGCTTCTTGCAGTAAGATAAATATTTACTCCTTTTTTACGATCAGCACAGTTTAGGCAGCTGACATTCTAGACACATGGGCAAAATCATAAAGCCTGCTGTGAGCTAACAAACAGTCATGATCTGTCACAAATTCCCCACAGGAAGAAAAGGCTGACTGATGAAACTATTTGAAGCCAGCCCTTTCATTGGCTCACCTGTTCTAGTAGTGTCCTTTTGCTGGAGGTAGAGAGTAATTTTCTTGTTACAAAGGGAATTACTATGAGACCTCAAAAGGTGTACTGCAAGATAGCATGCTGTCTCAAGATAGCTATTTTAGTCACTTGACAGAGTGGTGTAATCGAAAGATTATGCAGTAACAGCAAGAGTGTTGATGCATGTGCACTGCCATCACTTGTTTTGTGCTCTTGACAAAAGATTGAGCAGGACAGCCTGCAGGGCCAGTGTGCACAGTGCAGCAGGATGCCCGGATCTTGTGATGTGTGTTGAGGGCAGAACTACTTGGCTTTCATGTCTGCTGTTACACACTTCTATTTTTGCAGGTGTGGCTCTTGCTTCTCTTCTCCCAGTTGCAAAATGCAGTATTTTCTTCCCACTGTGCTGTAAGGATTAATTAGTTGACGTTTAGAAAGCTTTTCAAAGAGGAGAGTTAACAGGACAGTGTTAAATCTAAGACATGAGAGAACACAATCTGGTTTTTATCTGAGCAATTTCAGTGATCTCAGAGAGCCAAATTCTTTTTCTAATCTAGGAAGTGAAAACCTGGGAGGTGAAAAACCTCTGCAGCTTGCATTTGAAAATTTGATTTAATATCTATCTGACCATGATTTCTGAACCGTGGCATGGTGAATTAAATCAAAGTAAGGCAGCTAAATATGTGACTTGGTTTTCTTTTCTGAGTACTCAGCAGCTCTCACTAAAGTCAAGAGGAAATGTGCAAAGATTTTTGGTTTATTTTTTTCCCTTTTTGTTTTAAATGAGGTCACTTAAACAGCTGCTTCAAGTATGGATTTAAGAAGCTGACTTCAGTTATCTTGGCTTCTCAGAATGTTAAAAAATTTAAGAAGGGCTTTCATTATATAGGGAAGTCATAATGTGCCTTCTCTGAAGACTTCATCCATAAATAAACTCTTGTAAGCGGGACTTGATATAAAATGAGTAGAGTCTGCAGCTACAGCAGGTGTTTGAAAAGCAGAGTGGCACCAATAGGCATAATTCGAAGTTTGTTGAAATCTGCAGAAGAAAAAAGTGTATCTTTTTATTATGTTCTGTGTTTTAGCTAAAACTTTACAAGTGTATATATGAATTCTTTTTAAAATTAAATACCTAACAGCAGTGTTAAAGTGCTTTTTAATCATTACATGCTTCTGAAAAGACAGCTTTATAAATAAAACATATGAAAAGAGGACTTCATTTGAACTATTAAATAGCTTTAGTGTGTAGGGCTTGATTATGGTATCTATGGAGGGCTTGTGCAAATAACAAGAATCCCAGGGGTGGATTCTAACACCTCAAGAGACATTTTGTCTTCAAAGTCCATCAGCAGAAACCCCATGGTTGCAGAAGCTGTGTGTTCAATGCCCACATCTCCTGTGACTACAGAAGTAACGCACACCAGGGTGCATATCCTGTTGGGATTGCACAGAAAGGGCAGCCTTATGTGCCACTTTCCCAGCCCTTGCAGATGAAGTGGGGAGAGAAGAAGCCTGCCTTTGCCTTTCTGAATGCTGTCCCCCCCACTCCATTAACCTCCAGACTGTTTTGTTGCAGCTGTGCTGAAATGTATTCCCTACACCAGCTGTCAGCCTAATGTAACCTGAAATGGGCTGCTGTAATAAACCATTATCAAAGCACTTGAGGAGAATGTGAGCCTTGACCTTATCTGGATAATTATCTAATGGAGTGCACAGAGTGATCCCTTTAATTGGTGTTGTCATCTTTCACAGCCATGCTAGAATGTGCTAGATGGGCAGTTACCCATTCCTAGGGTATATCAACATCTCTGTTACAGTTCTGTAGCTTTTGCTATAGATGAGAATCACACAGGTTGATAAATAAATTTTATTGGGAGCACATTGAAAATCCTGTTATTCAAATTATTGACTAAATTGACTCCAGTCAGGAGTCAGTTTTTGCAGATTAGTAATCTTTTAGACTGCATTATGTGAGAAATCCCTGAATAATATAGCAAGCTTAGGTGATGGTGAGTAGGCTGTAAAAATGCAGGTCCCTTTGATCAAGACAATTTTTTCACCCCTTCATGACCCAGTATCGTCATGTGAGACAGGAAGCTCAGCTATTCTAGGATGCAAATTTACCCATTTTGCTTACCACACAAAAGCAAATCTTTTCTGCCAAGGGTGGGTTAGTAGTGTTTAGCAGTACCTCTGTGACAGTTTGTTTCCTCTGGTTTGGTGAATGGGGGCGAAGAAAGGGATGCAAACAATTTCTCATAGAGTTATTTAATTTAAGAGCTTTGAACAACTTTATTTTGTGATGCGCAAAGAAAACCTTTTTGGAGGACCTATATGTGTGGATGGGGGAGGAGGGGTAGTTTTTAACCCATTCTTTACTTCTGTTGTGTCTTTCAGCTGATTGCTGTTGCAAGTTAATCTGGTGGGGAAGATGGTGGTACTCCTCCTTGAGGAGCAAAATATACTATCAGTTTACAGGAGCTCACATTTTTTGGACCGTAAAAAAGTTCTGCCAGTGTTCATGTGTTAGTCATAGAAATAGTCTTAATTGTAATTTGGTTAGAATATAAATGAAACCTCATCACAAATCTGGCTTGACATCTCTGAAAAAAGTATTTCATAACCTGTACTGCTGTCACATTTCTGGTCCATCGTAGATCCTGAAAGGTCACATTCTGGAGAGCAAAATCAAGTAGCTTTCATATGTTGGGTTTTTTTTCCTAAAAATACATTGGACAATTTTTCACTGAATATTTATGGTACTGAAATGATACTATTTAATTTTTTTACTTTACTAAGAAGCCTGCTATAGCCTGTACTCTTGAATTTGTGGCCTTGTATGTGTCTCAAAATCAGCTGCCCGGAAGAAAATGTGTTCTCATTAAAGGTGCTTGATTTGTTTTCTTGCTCTAGGCAATTTTTCCTTAATATATTATGAAACTACTCTGAGCATTCCTTTATGCTGGCAAGTTTATCTCAACTTAAGTTACTGTTAGTTGATTACTATATTTTCCTAATGAATAATTTAAGCCGCTATATTAATCCACTGAAATATTAGCAGTTTTGCACTTGCACCCAGTGAGACAGCAACTTCAGATGTGAATAACAACTCATATTTCAGACTCTGAGAATAATGGATGCACTGCAGATGTTTAAAAACTTTTGTTGATAACAAAGGGCTTTGATTTTTTTGCATGCATATAAATGAAAAGACAATGCAAAGATTGTCATTATTTCAATAAAATTAAGATTTAAAATATAGCAAACAAACCCATTATGCCAGTGCTGTAAAAATAAAGTAACTGTATGAGTGAGTAGTGATTTAGGTCAATTCAGCTGCTCTCCATATTCGTTCTGACAGTTATTGAAATAGCTGGAGGCGGAGTGGTTACTGATACACTATACTGTATTTAGAGGTTTAGATGCTATGACATCAAAAGCGAGACCAATGGGAGCACTTAAAAGGATACTGGTGATACAGAGGCTGAATTTCATCCTGAGAGAAGAGACAATGATTCTCATGGATTTTGGTGGTAAGATAAAATTGACAAGGCAATAGGTACTGGGTGCTTATGTTACTGATGTTATGGCACTTAATTTCTCTGTTCCCCAGTTCTCCACACTTCTGTACTTAATGGGTACATAAGGAGAAACCTAGTAACATAAATTGTAATCCTAAACTGCCTTGTTACGTTGATCAGGCAGTAGAGGATGAACATGGTCATGCTAGGTACTGGGCAAGGAGAAGGTCATAAAGAGTTCTTTTCTTGTCCTGACCAATTTGCTAGCCACACAGTTAAAGCACATGTGTCTTGAGAGGTGCAGTGAATGAGTACTAGAAGAACTAGTGTGGAAGTTTCGGGATCCAATTTTACTTGTGTGGATGAAGACAAATGCTGAGAGGGAGAGAGATGATGGTAAAAGTAAAAAAAACGCAGAGTGATAAAAGTGTGGGGTGCAGTGAAGGGGCAGGGAGTCAGGGTAGGTCTGCTCTGGCCATTACCACATTTGCCATTTGGCTGGTTTTTTCAAGCAGTTTCCCCAGGGGAAAAGTTGAGGAGAGAGTTACAAGAACCATAGTGGTTGTTACTGGACTATATTTTTATATAATGGAAAATGCTCATTTTTTTAACACAGCACTTATGCAGGCATAAATTCATTTGAGAAATGGACTCTTTCTTCCTATTTTTTTTTTAGCACAGGCCATGATTTCAGGAGTGTTAAATAATGCATGTCATTACCAGCAGAATTGGGGTATTCTCAGAAATGCTTGTGAGGAAATAAATACTGTAATTTAGAAACAGATAGACTGACCCCTGAAATTAGTACAAATCTTCTCACTTCACATTGAGTCTGATGCCTAGGCAGCCAAACTTCTCATCTCTGCAGATTTGTATCTCCTTGATAAGCAATCCAGTAGACTTGAAAGGTAGCTTGGGAATATTGTAAGTAAAGGGCACATAACAGGACCTTTCAGCTGATGTTTGTAGTTAAAGGTGAGAAAAGGGTAGGTTTCATGATGACTGATGAAGTTTGGAGTTGCACTATGCCTGCAACTTAATAGCAGTTATCAGCAGTCAAGATGGAATGTGAATAGTGTGTTCTATTAATACTGTTTTAAAGGACTGTGTTCTTGAGTGTAACTCTTTCTTTGTGACTGCTTGCCTGAAAATTGCCTTAATTTTTATGGCAGTGAGGCATAAACATTTCATCTGCACTGTCATATTAGATACAAGGATGAAGTTTTTTACTGCGAGGGTGGTGAGGTGCTGGAAGGGGTTGCCCAAAGAGGTGATAAATGCTCCATCATTGGCAGTGTTCAAGGCCAGGTTTGACAGAGCCTTGGGCGACATTGTCTAGTGTGTGGTGTCCCTACCCATGGGAGACCCAAACCATTCTATGATTCTATGTAACAAATACATGTTGCAGGTTTATGAAGATCTGTATTTCATAATCAGAACTCTAGCCTTAGCCTAGGCACCTGTGCTAATGGAGTTTGAAACTTTTGGTCAAGGTACGAGTCCAGTTCCATGGTGCACATAGAACGCTGTACCATGAAAGCAAAATCAAATTTCATTTTTTCTTTTGTATCAGTTATTAGTTATGCTGCCTTAATCTTGCAGCTCTTTGGCTCTTCATGAGCCTTCTGTTGCAAGATAAAAGCAAGATTTAATTTGTCATTGACTTGACTTTCAGATAACTGAAGTTTTAGCAGCAAGTAGGTAAGATTTTTATATGCACCTGAATAAAATTGGTACTCTGTGCTAATTCTCATTAGGGGATTAAACTATAAGCGTTTTATGAAGTTACTCTTTATAAAGTTATTTTTATCAAGTTACTTTTAATTGACAGAAGAAGAAAATTAGAAGCACTCAAAAGAGAGGAAAGCGCCATTATTCAGAAGCTTCCAACCAGGAAATTATTTGTGTACTTTGAATATGAAAAAACAAGTGCTCTGTATTATACAGAGCGTGCTGGGCAAACTGTATTCAATTTTTTTTTCCTGGGCCCTCTAATAAAAAATTAATCTGAAACATACTTCAATTTCTTGGGTCATTATTCCCTATAATACAAGGATTTTGAGTGTGAAGAGGAAAGGTGCTATACTTTCTTCCTTTTTCTTTCCAGCTTCATCTGTGAAAACTGACAGAATTTGTACTGTTGATCTGTGTTTATTCTGTAAGAGGGTGAAAATCTGCTATGTGAAACAGGGCAGTGGAGGGACTATTGAAGAATAAACCAAGAAAAGCCTCGTGATTTGAAGATAACTTCCCTGCCCCCCTTCGAAAAAAGGCCATTGCTTTTCATACATATCCTGGGCAAAAGTAACCATATATTTCATAGTGGGACTCTTTCTGTTGTATTGAGTTGCATAAGCGGTTTTTATCTTACCTTTACCCTGCTGTGATAAAAATCACATCCCTTCCATCTCTCATATCTAAGTCCCAGTGGTCCCTGTACTGTCCTGGGAGAAGGAAGAAGATAATACCTTTCTTTCTGGAAAAGCAGTGTGACCTGGCTAGCCTCAGATGGCTAAGGAGAAGGGAACAGAGTAGTTCAGGAAGGAGAACTGCTGTGGCTGAATGGCAAGGATGAAACTAGAAAGGTCTGTGGTTCTTGTCAGGAGGAAAGAGCAAGGAAGTAGTGCAGGAGCTAAAAAAGCTAATGGTGACATTGGAAAAAGGGTAGAAAGGAAACTGATTTACCAGGAAAGACAAACAACTTTAGATATGTTAATGTTGAATTGGAGGACTGATTTTGTGCTTATTTACATTCTGACAAGGAGAACCTGAATTAGAATTTTACTCTAATAATAGTAGAAAGCTACTCTCCATTTAGAGAGTAGCAGCCGCCTCGTGGAAAACACACAGCATACATGCACGTATTAAAAACTGAGCCCAGTGAGTGAGGTAATTGTGAGCTAGTTTAAAAGTGATATAAAAAGATAAAAGTTATTGTAAATAGTAACTTGCTATTGGTTGCTACATAATTATTTCCAATTCAAAGCATAAAGTATATCCCTTTTTCACTTTAGTTACAGTCCTTCTTTTGTATTCAAGCTTAATATAGTGTTAATGGGTAATATAAATCTATTGAATTAAAAGATATTGTGTCCAACAATTTGTTTTAATTACAGAATACCACGTGTTCTATTTAACTGTGGGTTCAATGAATGGCTATTTAATTAAGGGCTTTAAATCAGGTAATCAGTTTGCATCACTGGGCAACAAGTAATCAGTTTAGGACATGCAGTTGAACAGTCAAAAGGAGCAATATGCAAAACTTTCCCTGTTAGTGTTCATTGGCTAATTAAATAATCTAGACTCTGGGGTACATATAGAACAGGGAATAGATGGTAGGTAGGAAAGATGCCAGAGGAGGGTACTTGACAGGGCTTGATGAAGTCATGAAAACTTCAGTAGAGGCTTGCCATACAGTTCACTGTGAACTATAATAATTCACCATGTATATACTATATCACATTTTGGAAACAGAATGTCTTTTACCTTTGCCTGTCTTTGGCAAATACATGACAACTGTAATAATGAGACATTAAAGTTATTTGTTGTTGGCTGTGATACGAAAGAACACATCATGTGAGATTTTGTAGTAATATTGAGCCCTTCTTTTTTCACTCTCTCTCCCCATCCCCAATTTGCTTTCTCTTTCTAACTCTGTTAAATCTTAAATGATTTCTGGTAAATAAAATTGATTACATATTTCTATGAGTAACCTACTGTTTTAATCAGTACCTTTCCAAACACATGCAGTGATTGAGTATACTCACATCCTAATGGTGATATACCTTCTAAAGTTTAAAGTGAGGTAAAAAGGCATTTCTACCTTAGTCCTCCTACCCACTTGTATTTGTGATTATAAACAACTGCCTTCATGTGATGTCTCTGCTGTCATCCATTTTTATTCAGTAGATTGTAAGGAAAAAGAATTGTTTGGGAAAAGCTAGTGGTTTGTAGAAGGTTCAGCTGAGAGACTTCAGCTCAGCTGAGAGACCAGAACCAAGCATGATCCGGAACTGAGTATGGGAAAATGTCACAGATTTGCTTACTAGTTTTACCTTTAAGACTTTTAGATTTCATAAACTGATTTGAGATCAGGTACACACCACATGGTTTTTATTTTTTTTTCCCTGTTGAGGTTATGGAAATATAGGTTTTTAATTTAGACTTCAGTAACAGATTTATTCTACCCCCATCATAAAACAGGTAAGTTATCATGATGGTACATGTGTGCAAGACACACAAGACATACTACATTATAAATAAGTGCAATAATATTGCATTTATTAAAGTTCTTTCCCTGTGCTGCTTTCTTCATGGCCTGTTAATACAGGATTTCTTTTCCCTTTTCATTTTGCTGAGACAGAGGAGGATGGTATTTTATTTTGTAAGAGTTTTGGGAGGGGGAATTAAAAGGTTTTTGTCTGGTCTTCTAGGTACAACTTCATAATATGATGTTGTGGTTTAAACCAAGTCCGCACAGTTCGTTCACTCACTCCCCCCCTTGCTCCGCGACTCCCGGAGAGTTAGGAAGGAGAATCCAAGGAATGTAGCCCCCACGGTTTGAGAGAAGCACAGTTTAATAGCTAAGGTATAACACAAATCACTACTGCTACTACTACCACAAATAATAATGATAAAGCCAATAACAAGTGAAGAGAATACAACACCTCACCAGCCACCGACCCATAAGTCACCCCACCGTGCCCGACCAAGCACCGACCGATACCTCCTCCATCCCCCCAGAGCTCCAGCCCTTCAGGGTCTCTCCTGGTTACATCCTGGGTATGACGTGCTATGGTATGGAATACCTCTTTGGCTAGCCTTGGTCAGGTGTCCTGTCTCTCCTTCCTCCCGGCCTCCCCTCCTCCCTGGCAGAGCATGAGCTCAGAAAAAGGCCTTGGACAAACCAAACATTTGAGCAGTAACTCAAAACATACTTGCTATCAGCAACCGTTCTCAGCCTGAAAGTCAAAACACAGCACTGCACCAGCTACCAAGAAGGAGAAAAATGACTGCTACTGCTCAAACCAGGACATATGTATTTCTTCATGTCAGTCTAACAGTGCCTGCACAGAATACTGCATCTTTACAGTATACTCATCGAATAAACTGTTTTTCAACTTTTGTAGCTATTTTAGGTTGGGTCTTGTTCTTGATTTCCACTCAGATTATAGTTTCAATTTTAACAAATTCAGTGGCTATTTGACTGAATTACAAAAAAAGGAAGAAATGAAGATAAGTTAGAGCCTTAGGTTTAGGTAAGTCATGCTTAGATGTAACTTAAAAACCACAGCAGTTTTAATTCTGCTTAGTAAGAGCTGAAGAACAGCTGTAGTAGGAAAAAAAAGTATCAGTGATCAGAACATCCTCCACTATCTTACTGGACTAACATTTTACAGTAAGGACTACCTATAGATGGCACCAAGAGTAAATTTTACAAGAGCTGCAAGGAAAAAGTCATAGCTTTAGAATCAAGCATACTTGTGCTTGTATAGAAGCAGTACTCGATGACTTTCTGAATATTTTTACAGTGTTAAAGTATTTTTATGAATTCTTATTAGAAGTAATTTAAATCCTTCATCTGGCCTCAGCTGAGTATAGAATTTGGGGATTGGATTCAGAAGATATTGTACCTAAATGGCTTTTGGCTTAATTTGTGTCTTTCTAGCCTGTTGGTCTTTTGACATTTCTAGATAGCATGCCTTCTCACAGCAGCAAGCTACAAATCTCAAGGCTCTCAACTCCTATGTATGTGACTGCAGATGTATGGCTGCAGCACTGTCCCAGATGTTCTTCCTTTCCCCCAGCTACATCCTGGTTCTGCTGGAACACTGCAAAACCTTTCTAGGAGAAAACAAAAATGTGCTTAGTTATGTCAGCCATGATCCTGGCACTGTCACGTTTCTTTATGCTTTTCTTACATCCTCTGGGCAATAAAATGCTCCAAGACTGCTGGGAAGCAGCATCAACCTTTGAGGCAGCATGGCCATTGGTGTCTGTGATTAATACATGCATCACTATATTTTTGCTGTCAGTCTTTTTGTCCAAATTGACTCAGAATCCCCAGTAATGAAGCTTGCAGTGCCAATTGGAAGCATCAGCATTGTTAATAATGTTATGTTACTTTCCATCTTCAGCTCACAAATAATAACCAAGAAAAAAAACTGCCAGTAGAAACTGCGCAAAGAAGTCTCTTCCAGCATTGCTCACCTTCATAAGTCAAAGTAACATGACAGGGCATTCTATGTAAAGAGAAGTATGGCTGAGACTAGAGCTGGACTCTGAAGATCAGTACAGAGATGGAAAGTCTGTTTTGCAGGTTTTCCTATTGTATCTCAGGTAAGGTGGAAAACCACAGAATTAAGGCAATGGAATGTGTGAACTAAAAAGAACTAGAATTTTGCAAGGTGACTGGTAACTATTTGCATTTTTAAGTTTATCTTTAAATGTTGAATTGTGAAATAATAAACACAGTATGACAGTACAAAAACAAATGGATGAAAAAATGGTAAAAGACTGACAAAATCTGCACTGTGCTATTGGAAGCCTTCATAAAAATGAAAAGATCTACTTATTCTGAAGTTGCAGGTGTATTTTGAAAGTAATCTTTCAGCTATCATTCTGAAAGGTGTGACTGAAGCTGTTTTCTCCTAACCTGTATGTAGCACAGTACTAAGTGAATGATGCAAGAGGTACATGAAATGAAGTTTCTCTATTTATTTTTTCACCCCAGAGGGATTAGATTACTAGTAATGTTTCTGGTGTGATATGAATCGATACAGTCCAGAGGCCCCAGTTCAGCATAGGAGTTACCACTGCTTCACTCATTCTATGAAAATGCTTTTTACTGTGTGGGAACTAGGAGAATTTTGAACTTCTTAGACTACTGCAGTTTCCTTAGTCCTTTCCTAGGACCCCAATCTTTACTTTCATTCATAACTTGAACAGAAACTTATAACATGGTGAAGGGCCATATGTGAAGCCTTGGAACCTGGAGCTTGGCTCCCCTGCCAAGCAGATCTGTATGTATAGATTGCACAGCAGAGGTTCAAAGAGCCTCTGAAATAAAAAAAAAGAGGACAAGGTTGAAGTACAAATAGTTATATTTATTTTGTGCATCGCATTTTTTTGACACTACACATTACTGTAGGTTTTCCAGGCACTTCATCTCTTCTAGCAGCATTGATCCTGTGAATATAGAGAAACTGTATTTTAGTGTTTGTTTTTTGAGAGTGAGAGTGCTCACAGTGGGTGAGGTCAGACCGTGAGAGAGAAAAGAGGGAAGAAGGGAAAGCTTCATTTTTTTTCAGGAAATACTGCCTTCAGAGTCAGTTTTTCTTTTGATGTTGGCTTGAATACTGTTTTTATCACACAGATAAACTTTATTTGCTTATTATTTATTTTCTATTTTATTGATTGGACTACAAGCAATGAAGTTTTCTATGCAAGAGATAGATACACAAGTGGTTTTTAACTCTTTGGCCTCCTCCTCTCTGAGTGAGACCAAGTCTCAAATCCCTATGATTCACAGAATCACAGAATCCCAAGGATTGGGAGGGACCTCTAAAGATCATCTAGTCCAACCCCCCTGCAAGAGCAGGGTAACCTAGAGTACATCACACAGGAACTTGTCCAGGCAGGCCTTCAATATCTCCAACGTAGGAGACTCCACAACCCCCCTGGGCAACCTGTTCCAGTGCTCTGTCACTCTTATAGTAAAGAAGTTCTTCCTCATGTTAACGTGGAACCTCCTATGCTCCAGTTTACACCCATTGCCCCTTGTCCTATCACTGGATATCACTGAAAAAAGCCTAGCTCCATCATCCTGATGACACCCACCCTTTACATATTTGTAAACACTGATGAGGTCACCCCTCAGTCTCCTCCAAGCTAAAGAGACCCAGCTCCCTCAGCCTCTCCTCATAAGGGAGGTGTTCTACTCCCTTAATCATCTTTGTGGCTCTGCGCTGGACTCTTTCAAGCAATTCCCTGTCCTTCTTGAACTGAGGGGCCCAGAACTCGGTTTAGTGCTCTAGGAAAGCTTTGTTTCTTTAACAAACACAGATTTTCTGGTTTGTTGGTTTTAAAAACCTTCCATAAATTAAGTTGAAAACACAGTGCTTGGCAGTGCCATTTTGGTTGAGTGCTGAAACAACCAACAATACATAAGGCTTTTACAGTGCTAAAGCCATGTAACTTTCTTTTAGAAATAAAATGTTTGTCTCTGAACAGGCACAGCCTCTCATGGCATGTGTCATACTCTCCTAGTACTATTTTCATCTCAGCCATTTCAAAAATAATGAATTCACTATGCTAAAAGTATTTTGATAGTGCTTAACAAAAATTGGAAACAGAGTCTGCTACTTAATGGTATTATTACCTTTATTTTCTTAACTGACATGCTATAATTTAATTGCAAATTCATTGTCATTGTAAGAGTGAAAGTCTTAATTGTTCTGATGTAACTTTAGGAAGATGTGTAACTCTTTCTAGCCATGGTACATAACTGTTGACCTGTACCAATACATTTGACTGGCACTAGTATTGTCAACAGGAGCACTGAAATGATGAGACTGTGTGTTAACCCCTTGGTACCTATGGTAGGCATTGCGTCATGGGCGTTTTGTGTTTGGAGAGTAAAGAAATATTTAGGATAACAGAGCAAAAAGTGAATTTACCTTATCTTCTCTCATGTTACAACAATCTTGCATAAGCTACCATACATAATGCATCTGTGTTTTTCACGTATTTGGTTATACACCTGGTAATATTGAAAGGAATTGTCATTGGTTTGTCTAATACTTCAAACTTTCTTGTGCATATTTCACATATTCTTTTTAATTATGCGCCTGCTCCAGGCTGATGCACAATTCTTGTTACTTTCAATGCAATTTTTAATTTTTCTATTCCAGTATTTTCTTTAGCTCAGAAATGCAATTCTTGCCTTTTTCAGTCTGCAACAAAAAAACCCCATTATTTTGTAATGTGTAGGGATGGTCTGGACTTAATTTATTCCCATTTCTTAAGTGTGTTTTGCCACAAAAGAATCAGTGTATTTTCATCTACAGTCTGATAAATAGTATCTCATACATTTTCTGTAAATCTCCAATTGCATGCATATTAGAAGGCCATGTAGTATTGCCAGCTTTTATCAGAGCTCCTTACTGACATTTATTTGCCCACTATGGCCAGCCATCTACTTTATGAGTTTAATCATAGTAAGTTTATTAAACTAAAAATACCTTAACATTGAGAAAAATATGACATATGGCACACAATATTTTCTGTTCTTTTTTTTTTCTCTTGGATATTTGACTTATCTAAATCAAAACATCTTTGTTATAGAAGGAATTAAGAGGTATTCAAGGCTTCTAGCTCCAGTCATACAGCAGCAGATGACAAAATATATGGACTACAAACAAGAATTCTTTGGCTTTTCTATTCCATAGCACTTTTTCATTACCTCGGGTCTCAGTAGTACATTTGGGGTTTCTTTGTTTTATGCAAAATCCCAATTTGAAAAATTACCTGGCATTTTTAGGTTTATTAGAATTTAATAGGTTTGCAAGTAGTTATGTTAATTAAAAAGAAGAAATATTGTGTAGTAGCTCTCCAGTGTTCTGTGTGAACTTTAAGCAGTTTCAGATTTAAGAGAAAGAAAAGCATAGTTGTCCTTACTTCAGCATGCAGGAAAATAATTAGTGAGATGCTAATAGAAACAGCAAAAGCTGTGAGAGACCTGGGAAAGAAACTGAAAAAGGCAAAATAGGAAGAATAGCTTCAGAAAGTCAGGTTACAGAGAGTTGGAAAAAACACCACAACAAACAAGAAAAATTTTCTGCAGTAGGCCTTATCTCCAGTACTAAATGCTACCTACCTCTGTACCTATCTCTCTGCTTCATTAACAGTACCAGCTGTCATCAAGAAACAGAAATCCCAGAAAAGGCCTTCCCCTTCTGAATGACTGGGATTTATTCAATCATTTTCTTCTCCATGATGTTCCATAATCTTTGGTTCAGGTCAGGTTCCCAGAATGTTTCCAAGCTTATGATGGATCTCAAGGATGTTGCTTGTAAATTGGTGAACAGTTTAAGGAATATAGCTGACATCCAGGACAGTGTTTCCAACTCATCATCCTGTTCACTGAAAGCCTACCCATGAGCAAGGCCACAAGCACACCTCCATGAGCACTGGCTTGTGATTTCCTGATTTCCTACAGTAAGGCTAACAGTGAATACCCCACAGGAAGTGGGAGCTGGGGAAATAGCCTTGCTGGGCTCTATGCTCTCCTTGCTCACTACTTTCAATTACATTTCCACAGGCTAAGTAATTGGTTGTAGGCTTATGAAGTAGTGTGAATTAATCTCCAGACTGATTTTATTCCACTACTTACTGCTAAACAGCTGGCAAAAGACTTTTAACTGAACCATTCCTCATTTTCTCATTGTCTTTACTAATAAGAAAGAGCAGAAACATGGACATGATTATCAATAATGATTATTGCTTATTTACATCTGCTTCAAGTTCTGGATGCTTGAGAAGTCTGGTAGTTCTACTTAGTATGAGAAAAATCTTCATTAAAACCTCACAACTTCTTGATAATTCTCTTGGTACTTCTTCCTGTATTAACAGTTTCTAAGAACGTGTCATTTTGAGATGGTTGTCATATATTGCCTGCTAGAAAGCTGTACTGCCTACTGCTATAAGCAGTATAATAGTCTCTAAATTCTTTGCATAAAGATTTCTTTTCAAGTGTAGAAAAGGTAATTTAAATTGTTGCAACAATTTCTGCTCACATATTTACTCCTGGGATGTGTATGGCAGCAGTGTGTGCATACTAGTATTGCATAAACATTTACCTGGTTCAGATCTTTTGAAATGTGCAAGTCTTAACTTCTTTCCATTATCATCTATTCAGAGTTTAGAAGTTTGTTTGCATTAGTTTTTGTTGTTAAAATAATTAAAAGCAAGTTGCATGCTGTCTAAGCCATGTGGGTCTATTAGAAAACAGCTTTATCTGGCATGTATGCCCTGTGCCTGTGTGAGTGAGAACAGAGTTGCTCTCCCTAGGTGATGGGGAATGCAGGCCAGTCTGTAAATTGAAGGAAACCAGCATGTGCCATTTTAGGGTTGATTTTTTCTTTTTTGTTTAGAGATGTGCCGTAGGCATCTCCTTTCTTCATCATGAAAGTGAAAAAGTTATTCCCACAAATGCATGCAGCATGTATTTCAAGATTCTTTGAGGCAGATGTAACTGATTTTCTTCATGCAGCAAGCCCCTTTCTCTGTCACACTGTCAGTTGTAGTGTCCATCGAGCTGAGAGCAGTTCTGTCTGCTCTTAGCAAAGTGTAGAAGTCAGCTTCACTTACAGTAGTTAGACCCCTTGGGTGCATTTTGTGAATGCACCCAACCCCTTTCCTCTGGAGACCAAGGAAAAGAGACAGTCTGCCCTGAAATATGGCTGTTGTTAATGATTTAAAGATCATAAAGCTATAGAATCACAGAATGGTTTGGGTTGGAAAGGACCTTCCAACCCCCTGCCATGGGCAGGGACACCTTTCACTAGACGAGGTTGCTCAAAGTCCCATCCAGCCTGGCCTTGAACACTGCCAGGGATGGTGCAGCTGCAGCTTCTCTGGGCAACCTTGTGCCAGCGTCTCACCACGCTCGCAGTAAAGAAGATGTTGCAGGAGGCATGAGTTAAGGAAGATTTTAGCCATTCTTTTAATAAATGTATTATAGAGCCAGAAAAGGTACTCACTTGGAAGGTTTAGCTTTCTTACTCTAGTAAGATAACCTGGGAAGTGCATTGGTACCCTTCCTTGCAAACTTCTAGCAGATATTTTAGGTCAGTTTGAGCTCTTATGTGGAACAACATAATTTAGCTTTGCATCTTCCACTTTATAAAGACAACATGGTCTCAAATATCGAAGTAAGTCCTTGGTCTGAACAGTCTCTTCAGTTATCATTAGGTACTTTCCACTAATGTTTTCTACACAGTATATCAGCTTAGCTTACTGGTAGCTATAAACATGCCACATGAGTGCAGCTACTTGAAAAGCCTGGGAACAGACTTGGAATTTAACACTCACAGGCAAGGTGTAAAGGCTGACAGACAGCTCAGCATGGGTCAGGGCATGGGCAGAAACTCTTGCAAAATGCGTTGCCAGAAAAAGAAAGGAGACAATAAACTTGCATGTCTGCATGGGAATAGCAACGGCCAAAATCTCGTGAAATCTGTGAAGGGGGAGAAGAAAATGCTATGGTGGAACACTCTGTGCACTGAAAAATAATTATCCGTTAGGTCAAGTTACTCATGGCTGACTGGGCAGGTAAAGGTGAGGTGAAGGATGTTGTAGGCAGTGATATATATTGTCACCTTTCAAAAATAAAGGAGGTCCTTCTGTAAGACTGCACCCTGCTTGGGGGGGACACTGCCCATGCTGTGGGCACTCTGTTCCCCCTCCCAGTGCAACATCAGGCCAGCTGCTCCCCAGTCATCTGTAGGGCCAGAATGGAGCCCCTGGGCCCATGGGCAGGGGTGCAGAAGGGGGTCCCTGGAGGCAATGAGGGTCTGGCATTGCAGGCTCTTGGTGGTACGCAGGAAGTGGTAGTTATGTTTTCCAGGCTGAACTGAGGTGGCTGGGTGTTTTTTAGAATGTGAGGGATTTTGAGGTGCTAATTGCCTTGTGCCGTATTTTGAGGTGTAAACAGGAAATTGAAAGCAAGTTGGATATAAAAAAGACATACTACTGCTGTTACTGCCTACTACAGTGTGAGCAACTAGCTACCTACTCTGCAATTGTGTGTACAGTAGGTGTTTTTTCTCCCCAGAATATTGTTGGGTTTGTTAGAGGGATAGGCAGAGAAATAACATGCCAGGAGAGAGAATAGTGTGCTTCCAGAGGGTTGCTAGGATTTTGTGTTGTTTCGTAAAGAAACTGGACTTTGCCTAAAGAGAAGGAGATAAGAGAACTGAAAGAGAAGGAAAGGTAAAGGGAGAGATTGGGGAAGGAGGAGGAAAAAGATGAGCTGCAGGGTGAAGACACAGTGTGGAAAGGATGTTAGCTAAATGTAGCACTGGTAATTAGTTATTAGAGTGCATGCATGATTGACTAGAGAATGTTAGTGGAAGTTGAAGTCACTTAATTGTCCTGTTACTGCTTTTTCACAGGTGTGTGTAACAGTGTTTGTTGAGTTTTGCAGCAAATATATATATATGTATATGATATATATGTATATGAAAGTTCTACAGATAAATTTTGAGGCCTTGAATATTTGCTATGGTAGTATGTGAGCATACTTCTGTATCTTCCAGGTTTACAAAATTATTATATCCTTAATAAAACTTAGGAAACAGGTGCATGATGTGCTTTTTTTGAGGGAAAAAAAACCAAACCACCAAACAACAAACCAAAACAAAACAAAAAAAAAAACACCCCTAACTTTTCATGATTAAAAGCCTAATCTAAGATCCCAGTATCCAAGCAGTCATGATTGTCTCAAAGAATTCTCTAAGATTTATTTTGTTCCTGATGCAATTGCTCTAGCAAGTGAAGGTTAATGTGCCGATCACTCCAAAAGGAGTGGTGGATGCATGCATTATCGAGTGCCTCTGTCCCTTTTCTGTTAGTATTGATGGCTCAAATACCTTTCTGAACATCTGATTCCCTCCCTGCTGTTTTCTCCCTCAGCCTCCACAGGTTCTTCTGATCAGGTTGACTTGTTTGCATTTGTGGCAGTCTTTCATCAGATTATTCTGAGAACTTCCATAGCCAATACAGAAATCTATTAAATTTATATAAAAGGTTAATCTCAACTCTTAATTGCTCATTAATCTTGCTGGAAATACACATTGTCTTCATCCCATCCCAGGCCAAGTCACCAGCCTGAAAAAAAGTGAAGTATTTAATCTGTATTGTAAAGTTTGTTAATAACAAAGTCTGGCTGACAGGTTGAAAAATTAGGTCCACTGTGTTGGGGTGCGTTCAGTTCAAAAAAGTTATTAACTGTATGCCAAACTGTCAAAGAAATTGTGCATGAATAAGGAAAAGTTCTTAACATTATGTCTGTGCTAATGACATCTTCCCTCAAATCCCCCCTCTGTTATCTTTGACTTGAAAGCCACTTCTATTTTCCCTCTAAAATTTTAGTTACATCTACTTGCTAATTGAACTGACCACAGACTTTGGCTTTCTTGAAGAGTTTTCCTTACTCTTGACCTCCCATCAAAACGTGGCTTCATCCTGGGAGGCTCTGTTTTCCAGTGCAGCTGGATTCACTGACACAGTAGGTCATAGCCTGGGATGATTTAGAAGTCCCACACTTGCTAACTAATTCAACCTATTTTATGGCTATTTGCTTAATATCCTGTTTCTGTAGAGCTGGTAAAGTGTCTGACAAAAGGTCAAAATGATTACACAGTTTCCCTCCATTGAACTGGACTTCTGCTGCTTCCTGGTGCTGCTACCAGTGTATCTTCACTTGGGATTGATTTTCTTAATTCAAAAATTGATGAAAAAAGTCTTTTCTGATGAAAAGCGTGTTTGTCAATATTCTCCACTCCCTCCATGGATTTCTGTTATGTTTTTATTTTGATTACTAGCTCCTGACCTGTTTCTATTCTGGTTTGCCTGAAAACTCAAATCTGTGCTCTACATACACAATATCATCTTCTGTATCACACCATGCTCTTTGGCAAAAGGTATAATTTAATTTTCAAGATCTTTTGGGGAGCAGATACCAGTCTCATGTTACCAGACCAGTGGAGTATTTTTATATTCAGAAACAGAAGAAAAATAACCTGTTGTGAGCAGCAAGTCTTTATTCTTGGTCCGAGTTGGATTCTTAGATAAAAGACTATATTTCTTCTTTGCCTTGTGACACAAAGTCAGACTTAAAAAGCCTTCTACTTGTTCAAAGTGACTGGAGTTGAAGAAGTGACACTGCTAAGACTGTATATGACACACAACACTGCAGTGTGCTTGTTCTGTGGGTTCAAAGTATTGAGTCTTGAACTCTTTCTAGTTTGATAGAAAACCCATCATAATGTTTGACTATTACAAAGCTTCAGCATCACCAGTGTTGAACTGCACCTGACGTTTGTATATATCATACAAGATGTAGCAAGTGAAATTGGGTTGCAGACATTGTTTTGTGTTGTGGTGATGAATTATTTCTGTCACTGATCACCACACCAGCAATGGAATACACAGCTGTAATAACACATTTTCACATTTCACTTGTTAGTTTCATATTGATTTAATATTTTTCTGATATACCATTTTCTCCCTTGGACCTACTTTCCTATTAAATAAAGCAACTTTGAGGTTTCCTTTGTTCAAAGAATGATTTTTAACTAAAAAAAAAAACCTATATTTGAAGGGAAAATAGTACACATTACCCAATTCTCTAGGGTTTTGTACAACTGAGCATATCCTCTAATTAATTTGGTTTTCCATGGTTCTGTGTTACCACTGTGACAAGCAAGCTGTTGAGGTGAGACATAATAAGAATGCACTTATGACAGAAACACCTGCCTCATTTCTTTCCTTCCTGTTGTGCAAAATAGTGGTCTCCTGGAAGAACAGATCTAACTATGGGGTTTTCTTTGCTAATGCAGAGGATCATTCCTCACATGAGTAACTTGTACCCCTTCTTTATCAGTTCTTCAGTGTAATACTGCTTGCTAGGAAGGAAAGGTCTTTCACTCTCTGTAATGTGATGCTTCTTTTTCTATTCCTCTAGTATTTTGAGTAAGCATTATGTGTCAGAAGGACGTGAAATGAGACTTTGAATCGGCATGGACAACAAAATTTTGGTTGATAGGGAGATCTTTCCTAGCAACTTTCTGAAGTGAAAGGGAAGTCAGTTGATGATATTGTTTCTTGTCCTAATGCATTGTATTCAATATTGCTGGGCATCTAGTGGATTTTTCTGATGCAGTGAACAGGCAACTGATTTATTCTGGAAAATTTAACCAGCAGTCATGCCTATCAATACACCCATTTTAACTATTGCAATTCAAGATGAAATCCTGTTAACAAATTATAGACTGCAAGTTAATCTTAGTTATGCTTATAGCATGACAGCCATAAATGCACATAGATTATAGAAACAGAATATTGCTTGGGGGGGGGGGGGAGGAATTTCTTCAATTTCTCCTATTCTCACTGCATAGCTCAACAGCCAAGATTTGAAAACAAGAGGGGAAAAATTTTCACTAGAATCATGGCTTCTGTGCCCCCTTTTCATGCTTGTGTTAAAGCTTTCAAATAGTATAGAGTGATAAGTGGTATAGAATAGCACTGACCATTGAGCTTTTTCTGTGAGAGGCAGGTGGTATGGGTTTCTTGAAATTAAATTTATCTGTAAGTCACTGATGGTACTAAATCAACCACAGAAAAAAAAAAGTATCCAGATTGCACTGTTTGGAATAGCCTATTTCATTTTTGCCCTTTTTTATCCGTCCCACATCTCTTTCTTTAATACAGTGCTCAGAGCAGCTTTCCGTAACAAGGCTCTGCACAGACCAGGTGAGGTTACAGGCATCCATGTTCTCTCCCTGACTCCGGGATTATCTTCAGGATTCCTGTTTAGGTACAGTTTCCACTGACATTGGCAGAGTTTATTCAAGATGGTTGTGTTTCTATTTTGTTAGCATTTACAGAAGGATGAGAAAGCATGTGCGTGAATGGTCCCTTTTGGACAGGGAAAAAGGCAAGCAGGAGTTATAAAAGAGTAATTCTAACTTCAGATAGGAAAGGAAAATAGTAAACACAAGTCCCCAAGGCTGAACGGACAAATTACAATCCATTTACTTTTATTAATACTTCAAAATGTGGACAGCAGCAGAAATAACTGTTTTGTACAATCTAAAAATCGTGAGTAGTCAGAAATTAGGTAGCAGCCAAGTAAATTACCAAGAATAAAGCTAAAATTGTATGTGTAATCTGAAGTGATTCTAACATCAGTGCATTTACCAGTCTACTCCTAGCTCTGTCATTGCTGGACACCTGAAGGTTTCATTGTGACAGGTGCTTGCCATTTCCACTACATATAGCCCTCCTTTAAGGGTTTGCTGGTCATTTCCATCAGTATGAGAGGTATTTATGAATCCTATAAAAGGGACTGCTTCCCTAGGGATGATAAAACACATTGCCTCCAGATTACCAGTCCAGAAAATGAAGCTGGCTGAAAGTAGGAGAAGTGTTTTCATATTGCAAATGGACACATTAATATACCTATCTCATAGCAAAAAATGTAAGATGTTTCATACTGCTTTTAAAACAATTTGCACAAAAAAGAAAAAGAATTATCAGCTATCACAAGCACAGGGTCCATAGTAGGCAAACAGCTGAAAGAAGAGCTATTATGTGGGTAAATGTAAATTCTAGCAAAAGGCAAAATCCTTTCTCTTTTTCTCAGAATTCACCCGTATTTTTGACGTTTGACTTTTCATGCTGCCTCAGCAGATCACACTTCCAGGTTTGATTGTCGTCAAGGATAACCTTACTTTTAAACCAGAAAAAATAGAATCACAGAATAATAGAATCATAGAATAGTTAGGGTTGGAAAGGACCTTAAGATCATCTAGTTCCAACCCCCCTGCCATGGGCAGGGACACCTCACTCTAAACCATATCACCAAAGGCTTCATCCAACCTGGCCTTGAACACTGCCAAGGATGGAGCATTCACAGCCTCCCCAGGCAACCCATTCCAGTGCCTCACCACCCTATCAGTAAAGAATTTCTTCCTTATATCAAATGACATACAGTTAAACTGTGTAGCTATAAGAAGTTTGGCGAGAAACTTTCAATGAACTTCTAAAATTGCAAACCTTCATTTTCAAAAGCTTCCTGAACAGTATATCCAGAAAATCCTTTTGTAACTCAAAGAAATCACCACTAACCCAATTAACTGGGATTTAAGCGCAGTACTTCCATAAGTGTTAGCTGTCCAGTGGTAATTCCAGTTGACCTAAATCTGTTCTGACTGGAATCAGTGAATTTTACTTCAGGTTTCCAGGAAGTCATGCCCAACCTCTCTCAAATTGTTTTCCTTTTCTACTGTGTGACTTAAAAGTTGCTCATATTCTCCGAAATTCCTGTTGTGTGTCAGAAACTCTCAGGAGTAGTTACAAAGTTGTTACATAGTGCTAGGAGATGTCTTGGCAGCTCTTTTTTTGGTTATCAAATCTTCAAGTGCTTAGGCATGTTCTCTACTTTCTCAGTGTTACTGAGTGGTTATTCCCACAGACAGTGAAACAAATTAAGCCTTAAAAATTCTGTGGCTTGTAATATTTTCTTAAAAGAATTCTGCTATTCATTAGTGTTGCAGCATATAAAGAGCAGAAGTTGGTGGAAATAAGTGCTATGTACTACTGTGTATTCAGACTCAGAGAAAGGCTTTCTTCACTTATTATGTAAGAACAAAATTCCCTGTTTACACTGTTTGCCTGAGCTGAGTATGGCGTGGAAAAGAAACTGTGGTGATCTGCAGAGCTACCATGCACAGTATCACACAAAACCCTTACTTGTTCTGAGAGTGGTCTTCCCCACGGGGTTACCAAATCAAGACAGAAACTCAAGTAAAACACAGTAAGAGATTGTAACTCAGGACTGAGCTTCTGAAAACAGTCGGAGGTTTTGCAGTACTTGCAGTACTGTTTCATGGTAACTTTAATGTCACAAACCAGAAAATGTTAGTAGAGAGAAGGGAAATATTCTGGAGTAATCTCTGTCTGCATATGCAGATTATCAAGCAGAACAACTAAATGTGTCCTGGAAGGGGTTTAACTGGAAAAAACTCCACAACCAAGTATAGAAAGAACTGGCAAATTAATACAGTAAATATTTGTATGACTTTAAGATGAAATAATCTAATTTCTGCTCTGTACAGCAGTTTACCCTGTACATGCATCCTATTGGCTCAGTAGACACAGAAGAAGAACACAAGCTAACTCTTAGCTCTGGCCTTAGCACACCTGCCCTGAACAGTTTATAGATTTCTCTCTTCTGAAAAAAGTAGATATGAGTGTTGATGTGTTTCATTCAGATTACGGAGAATCCACCTTGTCTTTACACTCTTGACGTCTGGAGATGGTTTAAATGATTCTTGGAAGACCAGTGTGAAAAGGATGTGTTTATGTAGATGACAGCGATGTTGTGGGTGTTAGCATAAACCCACTGAATTGTGGGTCAGATATAACAATCTGCGTGACAAATAAGCAACAGCCAAATCCTGTGCCTAGCCTCTTTTCTCAGTACACCAACTTAAAGACATTTTTCCTTAACTTTTAGTGGAACGTCTAAAATGCATTACAGGACTTCCTTCTAGTTCTCCTTGTTCAAATGCTCAAAATTTGCACAGCTTCAGCAGACAATTAAGTCAAACATCATCAGAGCACTCAGGATGTGATGAATTTGAAGAGTATAGGAATCTTTGTGATTCAGAAAAAGTACATATTCTAACAACTGGAAGGGTGTATGGATTTGGAATGAAAATAGTTTACTTCCACTTTGATCAGTCAATTTTCTGAAATGGAATCACTCTATAATGAAGGTAGCAATCTGTACAAAATGTCAAATTATTGAACAACTCTTTCATGAGTATATGGTAATCCATTTTAATACCAATCATTGATCTTGGCAATGAGAGTGAAATCCTCTTGAATTTTATTGTTAGGCAAAATTTCTCTATTAAATATACTGCAATATTACGTGTGTGTTGTGCACTGCTAAAATGGATGTAATGAATTTATAGTACCTTATTTCTAATTTTTTTAAGAGAGCTTTCCTGAGACAGTGATGGAATTTTAGTTGTGGCTGTCCCATCCCTGGCAGTGTTCAAGGCCAGGTTGGATGGGGTTTTGAGCAACCTGATCTAGTGGAAGGTGTCGCTGACCATGGCAGGGGGGTTGAAACTACATGATTTTTCAACACAAACTGTTCTGTGAGTCCATGTTTCAATGAAACGGGATGGCTGTTCACAATATTTCAATGAAAGAGAGCTCAGACTGCTGTGTAACTAATTATCCCTTGGAGATACTATTTCATGTGGAGTAGATATTTTTTTCTATGAAATTGCCATGTATTTGTGACCTTTAATTTATCAGGAACAGTCTTCCTTTATTGTAGGCAACAATGGAGACCAACAGTAAGCTGTTGCTTTGCTCTCCTTAAATGACACTTACAGTTTGGCAGGATTACAAGGAAGCTAGTATGTTTGCCATTCATGAGCTAAAATAAAGGGCTTTACAACTTGGTTTTCCATCCATTGCCCCCAGCAACATTTTACCTCCCTGGAATTTTGGAAATATGGTTAACTGTTGGGTTTTCCCCTTCCAAAGTATTTCCTCCAAAAGGAAGAGGTAGCTGATTGTGTCATCGTTGTTATTATCATCGTTATCATCATCATAATCATAATTGCATTGGCCTCAGCTGGTGTTTAAAAGCAGTTTCTAATGCTAAGTCTCAGAACCTTCATAGCTGCTTTCGGTTTCTTCCTGCTCTTCCTTTTATGAGCGGAGCTGAGGGCAACCCCTTCACTTAACCTCTGCACCAGGGAGTGCCATTACACCCAGGGAAGGTTGGTAGAACTGTTTTTTTTCCCCCTTTGGACCCTGAAATACCACTCTTCTTCCTTCATGTATATATGTATGGTGACAGATCAAGCAAGATTGACCTCAGCTTCGCTGTGATGAGTTTGAGAGAAGGCTACTGAAATGTGCGCTGAAATTCTATGGCTCACAGTCAGTAATTGTAAATACTAATGGCAGTGGATGTGAGTATGTGGTCATTGTGGTTCAGAAAGAGGGATGGTTCTTTCTAAGTAGAAAGAAGACTTTTCTTTGAGATTGGGATTGAATGTGGAATTAAAAGAAAATGCTAAACCAGAGGCCTCTAGTCCAGTCCTTCAGCCTTTTACCTAAATGTTGGCAGAAAATAATTAAGGCACTGTGAGCTATGACTTTTTATTTTTAATTAAAATGGTATAATAATCACGTTTAGTTTCCTTCAAAATGTGAGGAAGGGCTCATTTTGGGGTCTAAACTGACAGATTATTCACGTGAGTGTGAAGCTCATATTTCTGTGAAAGGGAAGGTTATTTTTCTTGACAGGATCTCCGTATACAAAATAATCAAACAGTTGTTTTCCTCCAGTGTTCAGATCGTACAGGTGTTGGTGAACTGAAACCCACAGAGTGATGAAGGCCCTTTAGCAAGAAATCCTTGGAAGCAAGTTAAATCTTTCTGACATCAGCAGAATAATTGAATTACTTAAACATTTGCACCACACTGAAGAATTATCATAATCTTTTACAGGCATCATTGGATCTACAGGGGTCTTGCACTGGGTTGTAGGAACTTGTCATGACTTGGGCTTGAGCCTCATTTCTATCTCAGTTATCATGATCCTTGACCCGAGACCTCTCAGACTTCAGGGCATACAAGGAGGCTTGCTGTGTTCAGTGCGAGGAATCCCATATGTACATAAAGTTGTTGCCTGTAGTGTGTGTTGTAGCCTTGGAGTTGTCTGTGCTGAAGACCAGACTGGGCATTTATCCCTTCACTGTTAAACTTTCCATTTAGTGCTGTGCATGCTTCCAAGAACAGGAGTGTAAGTTTTATTTTCTAGGTGCCTGTGTATTTAAGACAAAATTTTTGTAGCTTCTGGTTGTACAGTCTGAAAAATAGAAGTTTAAAGAAAAATAATAAAACAAAAAGCTCAAAATAAAACTTTTTATATTAGACAAAACTGATGACAGAGATGAGAGAGTTGGGGGTTGAGAAGGCTGCTGGGAGGCCTTTCAGTGCTTAAAGGGGGCCTACAAGAAATCTGGGGAGGGCCTTTTTACAAGGGCATGTAGTGACAGGCCAAGGGGAATGGCTTTAAACTGACAAAGGGGAGATTTAGATTAGATATTAGGAAGAAAAATGTTCACTATGAGGGGGGTGAGGCACTGGCACAGGTTGACCAGAGAAGCTGTGGCTGCCCCATTCCTTGGCAGTGTTTAGAGGCCAGGCTGGATGGGGCTAGGAGCAGCCTGGTCTGGTGGAATGTGAATGCCCATATAGCGAGGGGATTGGAACTAGATGATCTTTAATGTCCTTTTCAAACTAAGCCATTCCGTGATGCCATGATAAGCTGAAGAATGTGCGCATTTTAATTAATTCAGAGTGAAGTTATGCTGTCATTCTGTAGTAGCATATCGACTTCTACTCTCAATTTAGAAAGCCTAAATGACTGCACTCTGGGGACAAAGCAAAACACAACCACGCTGCAGGTTTAGGGGCAGGGCCGCGGGCAGCCCAGCTCGGCTCGGGGCCCGGGCTGCCCTGACGCCGCTGCTGGTGCTTCAGCTCGGAGGCGGGTGCGCGTCCCCGTGCCGGAGGGGGATGTGGAGATGCTACGGGATGGATCTATCGAGCGCTGAGGGCTTTGTTTTAGGGGGGAGGCGCGGGGCTGTGGGGGGCCGGCGGGTGGGCGGGACCAGCGACGACGAGGTGTTGCCTCAACAAGGGCGATGGGGGCTCGGCCCGCGGTTGCCATGGAGACCTTTGTGCCCGGCGGAGCGCGCCTCTCCCCGCCCGGCCTGCTCCTCTCACACCCCCTGCGCTGCCCCCCTGGGCCGGCGGCAGCTGCCCGCGGCCGGGCCTCGCCCCCTGCCCGCCTGCCAGCCCCGGGGCGGCCTAGAGGGACGGGGAGGCGGGGAAAGGGCTGGCTTTTGTTGTGCTGCTGCCGCCGTCCTTCCGCGCTTTCGGAATGGCCGGCAGCGCCCGCCGGGTCGTGTTTTCACCAAGTTTCTTCTTGTAAGTGGTAAAAAGAGGAAAACAAACACAACCCCAAATGGCTAGTCCTGCTTGAGCTGCTGCTCCGGAGAGGAGGGGAACTCAGCTCGGCTTTGAGGAGACTTCCCAGAGCGGTGCTGAAGTGATCAAGGAGGTTAGTTTACAAGTGGGCGACAAAGGTAAAAGAGTTAAAGATGGATCGCTTGTTTGGGGTTGTCTCGAAAGTTGTTTGTTGGAAATGAAGAGAGGGATTTCGTGGAAAGTCTGTAAGTGTTTTTAAACGTCATTTCTGAATGGGTTACAAATGGTTTTGGATCTCAAAGCGCTTTACAACAAGAGATTTCGTGGAAGGGTCTGTACGTGGTTTTGAACGTGTCTTCTGAGTGGCTTAGAAATGGTTTTGGACCTCAAAACGCTTTAAATGAGGTTATCAAAAAGCATACAGGTAGCACCATTGCTGGATTTTAAAGTCCACGTGGAGTGGAATCGAACTTGTGGCTGTTCGGTTTTGATCGGGTTTTTATCTTTCCTTACAAACAGAATTCTGGAACACACCCCTCAAAAAAAAAAAAAAAAAAAAAGAAAATAGAAACCGGGACTTTAAAAGTGCACTGAAGGCAGGAAAGTAAAATATTAATGTTACTCTCCAGTAAAGTGTCTTGTTCCCCCCAAAATGCTGCATATCCTTCTTTAGCAACACTGTATTTGACTGGTTATTTCTTGTTTCATCTTGCCTAAAGCAAAGATTTCAGAAAATCACTAATTCCACTGAGATAAAATAATTTCACAGGCTAATCTTGTGCAGAAATTTATTTTTTTGAGCTCACAGACCTGTTGCTTTGTACTTTTACCCTAGAAAATGTTCTCAATAAATGTACGCAATGCGCGGTGATACCTTCATTTCAGATTATAGCTTTAAATTGGTTCGAATGGGATTTGCATCTCTCATAATTATGCGTAACCTTTAAATCTGTACTAAGCTTTTCAGGTAGATTTTTTGTATGTGTGTGTGTGTAGATGGCTCAGCTAATTTGAAATTCATTAGAGAAGATTAGTGAAAATGATGCACATTTGTGACCTCCGAGTTTCATCTGGTGCTGCTCACGTCCCAGGAAAATGTGACTGACTGTTCAAGGGATTAAATAAATCAATGCTAAAGTCAGTTATGTGAAAAAGACCCAACAGCCTTTCCTGACACAGTTCTGTATACTTGTTAAGGTAACAGTTTGCTTACCAGTTTGATCTTTTGGCTGAATTCAAGTGAAATATCTAAAATGTAAGAGCAACCCATTCTCTCTCCTGCAGGGCCTAGTAATTCCTGCCAAAAGAGAAAAAAAAACGGGGGGGGGGGGGGGGATTTAGAGCAGTTTGATTTACATATTATTCCTGACTTAAGACACTGCAGGAATATGTTATTGTGGCAATTGCATTTGTGAGATTACATGAGTAAGCATGTACCCTCCCAAAGTCCTATACTAATGTTGTTTCACAAAAAGTTTAGTAAAACTAATTCGGTGTTTGGTGAGCGCTCAGCAGTTTAACTGCTTTGTGTGACTGATCCAGACTTGTTCCTAGTTGGTCCAAGTAGTCATTTTAACTAATTTCAGTACCACTAATTTTACTAAGATTGCTTAGCTTGTTACGTGGTACTCTTGAGTTGACTGTGGTGCCGTAAAGCATGCGTTTTACTGTGGATTCTTTTAGTAGTTATCTAACTGCATACAGTTTGATTTTAGTGGCTTCTGAAGTCGTGTCCAGAAGCCCATTGCCTTCCTTTTCTCCCCTCCCAAGATACACTGTGTAAAGACCTGTTAGTCTTGGCTGTGGAATGAACATTCAGGTGTTTCAGGAACAGTTACGAAGGGACATGTGAGGCTTGTGGTGACAGAGCAGTACCCCAAGTTGCTTTAGCAGTCATTTCCAGTCTCCTTTTTTATAGTCCTCTGAGTCAGGTGTAGAAATAAAAATTCAGTGGAGTCCCTAATAGAGTGTGCTCTCAGTGGAACCTCCTGCATTTGATACATTTTTCAAGAAGCTGAAAGTTAGTGATACATTTTAAATGCACTGCTAAGCTGAGATGCTTCATGGTCCTTTGCATACACATTTACATTATTCATTTGTGCTGTGCAGGTAGATAATGGGTCAAATCTGTCTTTCACATTCCTCTGCTGATTTCTGAGGGAACTAATTCAGTCATTTGCGTGCATCTTGCTTTTTGGAATTTCAAGGCAAAGTTGGAATTACTTCACTGGTTTTATTATACTGTAGTAGTTGTTTATGTAATCACTAATGAAGTTCAGTAGCATAGGAATTCTTTCCTTAAAATAATTGTGAGCAGAAGGTGTAATTTATTTTTATTTCTTCTTTTTCTGGGAAAAAAAAAAAACAACCAAAAAAACAAAACACAAAACACAAAAAAAAACCCACCCAGAAAAACCAAACCCAAACCACCCAACAACAACAAAAAACCTCCCAAAAGCTCCAAAAACAACAACAAACCCCCCCCCCCCAAAAAAAAAAAACCCAAACAGACAACCCTGTTCAGTCTTCACTTCTAGTTGCTGAATCCTGAAGTGACTGACAGAGATTCGATACTGCAGCTTTCTGTCATTGGTAAAAGGTTTATCCTAGTAACCTGCTAAAGTAGAAGTCTTGAAACACTTTTTTGTATTGTGATACTTAACTAGAAGCTCACCATGTTTTAAGCAGCTCTCCAAACAATGGGTCTGTGATACTAAGGTGTTACATTTTTGTGTGTGCGCATGTATACAAATACATATGTATAGAAACTGTACCTATAACTGTACTTTAAATATATTAGACACTTGCTTTAACCCCTGAGGAGAGGCAAAGGAAACAAAAGATGTTGACCCCTGATCTAAAAACATGCACGAGATTTAAAATGTTGGTCAGGTCATTCAGATAGCAGAGTATATAATACATTTGATGGAAGCTACTATCCCTGCATTTAAAACTGATATATGAAAGTGGCTGTTGGGTTTTTTATTCTTGGGTTTTTTTTTTTAATTTATTATTATTTTAGTAGAAATATATGGGAAATAATGGGGATAATTTTAATGAGACTTTTAAAATATTTTTCTTCAAGATCCAGAGACATTCTTTCAGAAGACTCTTAGAATGGGCTTCATGCTGTTACAGATAGTTTCTGCTAGAAGTCAAGACCTGTGTGTGACATTCTCAGAATAGTCATTCCATTAATGGGTTTCTGAAAAAACTAACCTGACAGTTAAAGCAGGAGCTTCATCCTGCCCACCATGAACACATGCTACACATCTCTGTCTATGTGAGTATTATGAAAGTATGCAGTTTTGAGGATCTGGAAGAAAAAGTAGTTGGAAACGCAGCTACATGTCAATCAAAGTAAGGCTCTGTCTGTGTCTAACTAAAGTTTAATGACACCATGAAAGTTATTCAGCAAAGGTCCTTAATTTTGTGGCAGTGTGGTGGAGCAAATCAGAACTTGGGAGTCAATAGGTAAACACCTACACAATTAGTATGTTACCCGTGAATTATCACAGTTGTGTATAATTTGTATTTAGACCAGTTGTAAAAGTTTTATTTTCAGTGGACTGAAACATGTTGAAGCCAAAAAACTTTCACAGATTTAGAATTTTTCAGAGAAGCTATGAGTTGGAACACCTCTCCCTTCTGTGCTAGGAAAGGCTGTAAAAGTCTATTGAGACTGCAATGAGCATTCATTGATAGTTTCTGCTAAAACTATGGACAGAGAAAAAGTACTTATTTATTTGAACTGTTGAGTTGTAACATGAAACCATTTGGTGATCAGCAGGCACTCAGACAGATGTCATGTTCTTGTTTTGTTGTTTTGCTTTTTTTTCGTAGTTATGGCCTCAGTTTTCCTGGTAGTAATTAATACTGATAATTTTTGTTTAAAGGAAAACTTGCATTCCTCTAAAAAGTATTATCACTGAGCATGTGTGCACCATGCGTTACTATAGTTTGATTGTGTAATAAATTAATACTGCTTATTACCATTCTCTTAGGGTTTTACAAGAGTTGTATATGGAAATTACATTTGGAGTATAGCAAATAGTTCATTTGGAAACAGAGGGCAGATGTCTTTCCTTTCTAGTGCATACAGGCTCTCATTCTAGCATATGCAGGGGGCTATTTCAGATGAAACATGTACTCTTTCCTTATTAGACTTGCAGGAATAATGGCTAGAAGATGATGTTGGCTGCTGTGGTGAGAAAAAGTAGATTGCTTGTCCAGCCTGGAAGATGGCACAGCAGACTGCAGAAAGTTACAGCATTTTCATTGCAGCCTTGATAGTGCAGTTGTGTGTGTCTGTTTATAAAATCACTACACCGTTGGAATGGGTAATAAATCTAAAGTTTAATGTTTAAAATAGCCTCTGCCACTTGACCTTTCACACTTTTTTTTTTTTTAGTGAATTTTTTGATAACCTTATTTCAACAGTAACAGGCAGTTCTGTTTTGATTTCTCACCTGAGCTGACTTGGTCCAGTACTGAGTTGGCTTTCTGTGTTTCCAACTCTTTCAACTTTTCTTAAGTGCCAGAAACTGTGAATGTGCAAAAGGGACATGCCAAAACCTGATACAGACTCTCTTGAATAGAGGATTAAGATTAATCCATCATTGATTATGTCAGAGGGGTGCTGTTGACTAAAATGTAGATAACAACATAAAAGTGAACTACACTTGTATTTTTTTTTTTTTGCTGTTATTTTCATTGCTTATCTTCAGAAGGGTCAATATTTTATTCCTGGGCCCAGTCTAGCATGGACCTTCTAATGCTTTTATCTTTTAGACTGCTGCAGCTGTTCTCACAAGCTGGACTTTAAGCAGTAGAAAAATCAGTCTGTTGCTAGCAACTTGTAACTTAGAAAACTTAAAAAGTTCTTCTTCCGCAAGAGACGATTAATTGTCAATACATAAAGACAAAGAATTAAAATGGAAAGATCTGCTAGCAGAGATTTTAAGGGAATAAAACCCAGTAAGCCCTTTGGCATTTTACTTCTTTCCTCCCTTCTCCCCTTTTCCCCTTTTCCTCTTTTCTTCAAGGTTCTAGTGTTACACATCTGCCCTGCCCTGATTTCAGATTAGATTTCTTTTGGCTCCACAGCTGACTCTCACAGCTGGCTTTGGATGTGCTAAAAAATTGACAGCCAAATTTCAAGACTGAGAGTCAAGCACAGAAATGGCTTTACGTCAGCTTTCTGTGAGGAGCAAGTTCCCATCTTGGAATTCAGCTTGGGCTGCATTGTTTCTCTCCAGTTCACTCTGCACAGTGACTTGGATATTTTTCATTCTCTGTCTTTTCTCAAAGCCATTATCTGTACGCAGTCCTATACTCCAAGGCTATGGTCTTTTAGTTGCCCACCCACCGTGTAACTGATATTTAGTTACATGGGTAAAGACTTACCATAGAATCATAGACTGGTTTGGGTTGGAAGGGACCTTAAAAGACCATCAAGTTCTACGTCCTCCCCCATGAGCAGGGGCACCTTCCCCTTGGTGAGGTTGCTGCAAGCCCTGTCCAGCCTGTCCTTGTCACTGCCAAGGATGGGGCAGACACAACTTCTCTGGACAACTTGTGCCAGTGTCTCACCACTTGAGTCCAAGCTACTGTTAGCCCAGTGCCTTTCATTAGCCTGCGAGAACTGAGGAGCGGCTCTCATATGAAATTCAGTGCCGCAAGGGAGGGAATTTGGTGGCTGCTGAGTTAGAGGAAATGTTTTTAGTGATTTGTCTCTAGTAATTTCTCTTTATTTTTTCCTAATCAAATCAATAATAAGCAGTAAAAGCCAGAACAAGTTCTGGCATGTCTTAAACTGAGGTATAATCTGCTGAGATTAGTGGAACCTGACTGATTTAGAGGAGGTAGGTCTGTGTTGGATTGTTTAGTGATACCCTTGTAGTTGTGAAAGAGCTTCCAGAACTCACAGGTTTTGTTGTGCTTTTGATGAAACTAAGTTACATGACTACTTTAAGTAACTCCAGACATAGTAAGTTAAACCACATATGGGTATATCCTATGGAGGAGGCAAAAGAACACCAGCTTTAGCTACGTAAATTGTGTTTGAAATCACATTTTCCCAGAATGATGTGATTAAAAGAGGAAAAAAAATGTATATAAACTGTGAAAGACCTTGGACTTTCATAAATAATTTTACAGCATCCTTATCATATTTTTTGCTCTCTAAATAGTCACAAGGTCAGATGTTGCACTGGAAAGGCATGTGCTTGACTGAAAAAGCTTCAAACACTGGAATATTTTTGGTTTAATTTTTACCATGCACAGATACCTAAAAAGTCATTGCCAATAAATGGTGTGCTAGAATTAGCTGAATAGCTTGCTTTCCCAAAACTATTAATAGAATAAACATATGTAAAATAACATAGAGCAATTTTATTTCAATATAATTGTTCTCATGCAAGATTAATTCTACATATGAATGTTGAGTAACCCCTGCATTAATCATGTTGCCTTCTTCATAGTTTTTTTCTGCCTCCTTAAGTTCACTTTAGGCCTATATGCTCTGGTGCAGCAATGCTATATAATTTTCATCAGAAATCACAGAATCGTAGAATGGTTCTGACTGGAAAGGATCTTGGAATCATCTAGTTCCACCTCCCTGCCATGGGCAGGGGTGCCTCACACTAGACCATGTTGCTGAATAAAATAATAGACTTTCTGTAAAAGAGACTGCATATTCACTACCAGAACATGAAATGTAGTGTAACTGTAGTTATGGAGCTGGGGAGTTTTCTTCAGCACTGTCATAATGGTATGTGTAGATTTCTCATTTATTTTTGTCATAGGACTTAGGGTTTAGTTATATCTCATGTACATTTTTAGAGGTCAGGATATACCTACTGCAGATAGCTGTATTCACAGATGTGCTGGCAATCCATGGTTTTTGTGTTTTTTTCTAAGACCATTGTTCTATTTTTATTTCATAGATGAAATAACTACTGCTTTCAGTTATAATATTGCTATTGCTCTGTGTACCCTATGTACTTTATTTTGAATAAGTATTTACCACCAAAATTGTTTTCTTTAATATACCTCCAAGTGGGCTTTTCAAGTGCCATTGTCCCTCTTAAATAAGCTTCTGCAGTTGCTTAAAAGCCCATATATTTAGACATTAGCCACATCAAAATCAGCTCTGCATTAGTAGTAACTTTATGTAGAATGTATATCTATATACTGTCCCAGTGCACAAGTTGCCTCTCTTTGAAGGATGAAATTCTACACAACAGTATTCTTGGCAAGGTTAATTTTCACAGTACCATTTGCTTTGACAATCTCTGTTATTTTCAGTTCATTTGATAGTAATTTAAAGTATGTCTTTAAGTGGGTATTATCATAATGAACCTTTGTAGCGCATCATAAATAAGTTTCTAATACTGTAGGAGCTGCCTGCTGTATATTGTAAAAAAACCCTTTTGATATGCTGAGGACTTGCTGTAGATCAAACATGCATTTATTTGTTCTGAGGAGCCAAACTGTCCTTTTCAGTTGACTGAGTAGACCAGAACATCATTTGCTTTATAGTTGTAGCTCCATGCTGGAGACCTGAAGCTAAGTCACAGCTTCAGGGAGGGAGGGAAGGAGGAAAACAGCATATAAATTCTTAGAAGGTGCTGGGGGTCTAAATTTTTCATTTACACATCTAACTCAGGTAATTGGTCCTTCCAACCAAAGAAAAAGGCTGTGCTTTCTTTCAACAGAGCAGTAAAAGTAGATAGTCTCAAGCAAAGATGAAATCAGAAAGGGTTACAGATCCATCATGTGTTGAATGAGACCCAAAGTACCATTCAATGTCCTTGTATGCATCTCAATATTAGGTTCCACTGAAATGGACTGGGGGAAAGTTCATCTTTTTTCCTCCAGACTCCATAAAATATGCTATTTGAAGGATTACCTGAGAATATTCCTCAAAAGTTACAGGATTTCATTTAATGGATAGGCTCCTGTGATAGCACCTTCCCGAAACTTTGTATCTTTAGGATGTATTCTTTAGCCTCCCATGGCAGGAGTTTTTTAGAATGTCAGTTTATTCATGTGCCAGTGACAACTTGCATACAGACACAATAGCATTGCTTCAGAGCACATGCATTACGTGTGTGAATTTCCCTCTTTGCAGGCAAAATGTCACCTGTACAAATATTCTGGAAACACCAGTAGTCTACTAAGTATTTGAAAGGAGATTTATACCCTTGCCATCTGGAAAGGCACAAGGCATCTTGTCTTGTGAACGTGCTCCGTGATTTTTGAGGAAAGCAAGGGGAGTAACTTGGGCTCCTTGGTCATCCATATTCCTTCAGGTACATGCATTAAGACACAAGTGGTAGTGTTTCATAGAGCAAGATGCTTAAATAGTAGCAAAATTCTGCATACTTTGGGCTGTATATATGTAAGATTAAGTTACAAAGCAACAACGCAGCAATGGTCAGATTACAGTGCAACTTAAGGTCATTTTTGTTGCTACCTGGATGTTCAGGTATCAGGCTAGAAAGTTACTTTGTACAGTGCAGCATGTGAGCTAAAAAATGTTGACATCTCTGACTTAAGTTTGCACTTACTCACTTTTCTAGAAAGTACAAATACAGAAGCAACTTAACAAGTTCAGTTGGTCTGCCTAGTAGGCAGCACTTCTGGGAGCTAGGTGAGATTACCTTGCATGCTAGATCTAGTCCTTGGAGTGCTGGACATAAGTGGACTAATTTGTTTCTAAACAGAAATGCACACACAAATAGTATTTGTGTTCACCTAAGTGATTGAGGCTTTGTTTTGTATGTATATGCATGCAGATTAAAGTGGTTTTGTGTACTTCTGATTTGCAAACTTTTCGAGCAAAATGTGGGGCTTTTTTTTGTGAATTTCAGATATTATTAAATCCCACTATTACTTAGTGGGCTGCTGCCAATCGGTGTTTTGAATGTAGGAAGTCACCTATGGCATTATTTGATTGTCAGTATGCCTTTGCCCTGTTTCTTTTTGTAGTGTTTTCAGAAATCATAGAACCACAGAATCACTTAGGTTGGAAAAGACCTTTAAGATCAAGTCCAGCCTTTACCTGAGGATTACCAAGACCACCACTAAGCCATGTCAATGGTGCCTCATCTACATGGCTTTTGAGCGCTTCCAGGGACAGAGATCCCACCACTTTACTGGGCAGCCTGTTCCAATGCCTGATCACCCTCTCTCGGTGAAGTAATTTTTCCTAATATCCAATTTAAACCTCCCCTGGCTCAGCTTGAAGCCATTATCTCTTGTCCTATCACTTGTTACTTGGGAGAAGAGACTGACCCACCTCACTGCAACCTCATGGGGCTACTGCATGGCTCTAACTCAGAAAGACTGGCAGCAGTGGTCTTAACTCTTCCCTATTCTTACTTTTAGTTGATTAGCATCAGCATTATACCTCCTCAGAATGGAAATGAGCTTGGATAAATGTAAAGGTAACATGTCCAGACACTGGTTTCTGGAAAATAGCTTCCTTCTGTTAATAAGTCGTACAATACGGATGGCTGTGGCATGGCTACCAAATAGAGCAGACAAAAAAACCAAAACACCTGCCACAGATAGACTGTGGGTATGTCTTTGGACAAATTCTAAAAGGCTTTATAGTTAAACCTGTTGTCCTGCCAGGGCATTCTGGCTGTACATTTACATTTCTATGACAAAAAAAACAGGCTGAACCTAAGCTGTAATTAATACTGGCTCTTGAAAACCAGAAATGCTGTCCACAGGGGCACTGCAGTTCCTGTTTGGACACAGTTGCATTCTCCAAAATCTTACACAACCTGCTTGTGCAAGTTTCCATCTTCTCTTCCTTTAAACTTTTATTTTAAATGTTCACAGAATGCTTTAGAAGAATAATTTGCCATTTGTTTAACTGGGCAGAGAAATCAGATGCAGGTTTGAGACAGTCAGCATAGGGACTTTGTATTTTCTGATTGAATTTCTGAATGACAGAGGAGTTTTGTTTAAAAACAATAAACCCACATGATATTGCATCTAAAAAATCAGTATATCTTGGAAGAGAATTTTGAAAAATGAAATCCATACCTTGTGAAGGGATTTAAAATGTTGCTGGGGGTGGGAGCTCAGTCATTATTGCTTCATTACACCTTGCTGTCATGACAGTGTTTTTTTATATATTATGGAATTACTGTTTGTTAGTTTTTTGTCGTTCCCCTCATGCTGCCCTCAAGTGAAATTTCGAAACACACACCAGTGAAGCACAGTGTAGTTTTGAAAAACAGCGTGTATGTATATATGTCTATTTGTTCCTTTTTTTCGGGTTTTTTTTTTTCTTAGTTAGATTGAAAACTCATTTTAAAAAGTCAGTTTGTCCATGTTTACCAAAACATCTGCAGGATTCACAAACAGCTTGCTGGCTGAGCTTGACAGCAGGAGAAGCTCTAGTCGATCAGTTCTGTACTCTTCAGCAGGTGTAATACTAGTTGATAGAAATTGCAATACGTGGTTTCAGGGGACATGTGGATAATGTGTCCAGATGATAACAAACATCAACAAAGCGTAGAAAAAAAACATGGGCAGATGTTTGGCTTATTCTGTCTACATGGTTACATGTACTTAAATTCACTCTAATGGAGTTTATCTACTGTCACATTGTGCTTTGCTCTGTTACAGAGAAGGATTTTATGGTAGGCTGCTAATCTTACAGAGCAGTTCACCTGTTGCAGCAGCCATATTTTGCAGTGTCTCAGCTGCAGGTTTTTTTATTTTTTATTTTTATTTTTTTTTCTCAAATCTTTATTTCCAGTCATATTCGAGCTTTGGGTTTGTCAACAGTGGGATGAATTGCTTTGTGGTTTTGACAGGTCATTCTTGCAGTGAGACTGGATACTTCAGACATTCACAGGCAGAAAGAAGATAAATTACACACTTTTTCAAGCCTCACCTTAAAAAAAGTGCCTCCAGGTTTATATGACTGAATGACTTTTACTTTTGGTTATCTGCTGTGTGTGCCAGGAGTACAGTCAATTCTGACATTACTGAAATAGAACTTTGACTTAACTTCATCAACAGTATTAAAATACATCAATTAAAAATATTTAGCCAGACTGACAAATTATAAGTCATTGTTCTGTAGGTTCATTTATGTATAAATAAAAGCAGTGGTGAATCCAGCTATCCCGTAATCAGAAGGTCCTGCTGTCAGTATGCAGATGTAGGCAGAACACCCCTTTTGCCTGTTATCTGCTCCAGTCTCTTCTCTCTTCATTCCCACTGCTATAACTCTTTAAAATTCTAACTCATCATGGCTTGCAAATTTACATTCAGTGCTTTGTAAGATAAATTCAAAAATGTATCAAACTGTAATTTTGAAGCTGATGTGAGCATTTTAAAAAAGGGGGTTTATCTGTTACTCATTTAATGCAGCATGAAATTAACATCTGAATCAAACAGCAAAATTTTAGTAAATAAGATCCAGCATCTATTATGAGGCCTCATTATTCCATATACATAGTAATATTTTTCAAAGTGCATTTTTTTCTCCTTCCTAAGCCTCTTGAAACATTTCCCCGTTTTTCAACAAGGCATTGTGTGTTGATGTTTGTAATTAGATCATTTGCATAGAGTGGTTGTCATTAAGAAGTCAGCATTTTCAGCAGCTACAATGTTATGGTATCTGAGTGATCCAAAGCTTTTTCTTCTATAAGTATTTTAAATTAGAATTTAGGTCACGTAGTTCTTGTCATGCTAACCATTATTTTCAGTGTTATTTCTCGCATGACTGCTTCTCAGGCTCAAGTTTGTTTTACTGTAAGTAATTTTGTAGCCTCCATCGTAGTGGGATTCTAACTGTAGAGTGTTTTGTTTAGGTAAAACATTGTTGCATGTTATTTGCCTGAAGTTCTGTATCCACAGCTATGTATACTCAATTGCTACAGAGAGTCCTGTCACCCTCTCTTCACAAGAAATAGATGGATGAATGTGGTACCAAAAGTACCGAAAGTAGTGGTGTGGATACAACTGCCTGTAAACTCACTAGGAGGTATAAAGCCAGTTTCACTGTAATGGGAGATGTGCTCTGTAAATTCAGAAAAGGAAATTAAAATAAAAATAATTGGAAAAAACACAAATAATTTATATGCTCTTGAGCACTGCTCCAGGATGTTCTCCTCCCCTCTGTCCAGTCCTGACTGATCAAGCTGCCAATACTTCATAACAGAATTAGGGTTGGTTTTCCAGGCTTCTCTTGGCTGTTGAGATGCTATACCTTATACTTATTGTAGGACTGAATCTGAAAGGGCTCCCTACTCCTCTCTTTTGTCGAACATAAAGTGAAAGAACAAAAGATATAAACTGCAATGGAGATGGAAAGCTGCTTAAAGGGAAGGGAGCTGATTTTTAAGGGTTACATTTTCAAAACCCTTCTCTTTAAGTGGGATTACACTGTTGTGGGGGGGTTTGCCCTTTCCAAAATAAATAAATATGTGGAAAGTGGTTAGAGACAATTTATATTCTGATGATGCTGTCAAAGACACCCCAAACATTGTTGCAAAGTCATGAATGTATTCAAGGGAGAAAATGCTGTATTTCTTTCACTCTGTCTCTCTCTTTCTGACTTTGCTCTGTGATGGACATGAGCCAAAGAAATGTCTCTCTCAGTCAATGCAGTCTCTTGTTTGAGGAAATGAAATAGAGTTACTACAGTCCGTGCATCCCATTAAATTATTTCTTTCATTGTAATTCCAGTGTCTTTGCTTTTGGAAATGATACATACTTTGCCAGCTATGTAATATGAAAAAATCAGTCTTTACCAATTAGAAATCAAGGAATGGGAAAATAACACAATAATATAAAACCTTTGGCTTAAAATCCTGACTTTAGTATGCTAAATATATACTCTTCCTTTTTAAGACAAAGAGGAAATTACTTTATAAATTTCCAGCACTTGCTAAGTAATCAGCTTGATGTCACATTTTGCTTGCCAGGTGATTGGGTAATCTAAAATACACTAGGAACAGACCACAGAACAGAACAGGCCCGGAAAATTAAGTAGTCTTTCTTCTAATCTTACAGTTTAGCATTGCAAATGTTGCTGATACTTGTGTATTGCAGGCTGCTGAGACTCTCCTCAAAAGGGTCTGGATCAAAGAGCCAGGCTTATACAGCTAAGTCATCTCAGGACTATATCCAGTGTAGCTTCTCAGGTAGAATAGGGAAACTTAGTGCTTTGCATGGAACAGGCTATTTCTGAAATTGGAGAGTGTCTGTGAGCAGAGAGGAATGAACCTTGTAAGATAAACCAAGATGGATCATCCATGATCAATTCAGGAAAAAAAACCCCAGTTTCCCGTATATTTTTTTTTCATATAATTGGACATCCTACCCATTCCTATCCTCAGGCACACAAGGAAGAGTCTATACCTCTGACACTTGTCAGAATGGGAAAACTCAAAAATTCTATTGTTCTCCTGCAGAATGTGAAAACTCATAAAATTTCTCTCATTTCGTTCAGGGAAGGAGATGGATTTTAATGTCACAGGAAATTATCTAGTACTGTGTGTGTGGCAACGTCCAGTCAAACTTTCCTGCTTCTGGGGTGACATGTGTGCCTCAGTAACCTTGGCAGTGCTATCTGCAGACAGCAGTATGCTCCTTAGTTCCAGGCACCTGACAAGCAGCTTTGTAGAAAAGGACTTGGTGGTGAATGCCAAACTAAACATAAGCCAGCAATGTGCCCTTGTGGCAAAGGTGTCCACCAGTATTCTGAGCTGCATTAGGAGGAGTTTTACCAGCAGGTTGAGGGAGGTGATCCTTCCTCCCTGCTCAACACTGATGAAGCCACACCTGGAGCACTGGTTCCAGTTCTGGGCTTCTCAGTTTAAGACAGATACGGACATGTTGGAGCGTATAAGGTGAAGTGCTTCAGAAGATGATGAAGGGACTGCAGCACCTCTCCTGTGAGGAAAGGCTGAGAGAGCTGGGGCTGCTCAGTCAGAAGAGAAGGCTGAGGGGGATCTCATAAATATCTATAAATAGCTAAAGAGAGGGTGCAAAGAACAGGGAGTCATTCTTTTCTGGTACCTTGGGATAGGACCAGAGGCAGTGGGCACAAATTGAAACACAAGAGACTCCATTTGAACATCAGGAAATGCTTTTTCACTGTGTAGGTGACTGAGCACTGGCACAAGTTACCCAGAGAGGTTATGGGGTCTCTTTCTTTAGAGGTATTCAAAAGCGGCCTGGACATGCTTCTGGAGAACTGGCTGTGTATGTGGTCCTGATAGAGCAGGGGGTTTGGACCAGATGATTTCCACATGTCCCTTTCACCCTGGACCCTTCTGTGATCCTGTAAGATGCCTGCCAAGCATGGTTAGGGACTATTTGTTGTGCTGATATATTGCATTGTGGTTTGTGTGCAGGTTGGGATTTGGAAGTGGCCAGAGTAATCTTGTGTCTTTGATTTGTTCTGCAAACATAGACTGCAATTCCAGATTCTCATTATTTCAAGCTAGTGAAGATCATTCAGAAGTGTCACATTTCATCTCATTTCTGTCTCTGAGACATTCAGCCATGCAAATATATGGCTTGGACAAAATAATCCCCAAAAAATCATGGTCCTAAGATGCTGAAAAAATTTAGATAAGACTTTAGAACCATGTCTAGGAGATTGGTGAAGTAAAAAAAGATGAGGTGCCCTCGTGCTGCTTCAGTTTATGGCAAATGCACATCACTATTTCCCCTTAACCAGGGAACAGCCAGAAATATATCTACCATAGGATCACAGACAACATTCTCTCAGAGGACCCAGGAGGGGAGATGAGCTGAGCGCTTGCCGGCCGTGGCAAGCGGCCTTCTGCTTACCTGCACAGCCAGCACTCGAACCGCCGTATCGCGTGTGTGAGCCACAGCAGCTCTCATCAGATATGAAAGGAGGTTTCTATGCTGAGTGGTGCTGCCGGTGTCTTCACTCCCTCCCAGGCTACGACCAGCTTCGCTCCTGCCCCTGATTTCTCAGAGTGCCTTGTGCAGGGAGGCGAGAGGGAGCTCTGCTGCGGCCGGTGCTTCTCCTTGCCTCCCGACTCCGACCGGTTTGGAGTGGTTTTCCTGGCGCTACCATGGAAACAGTGCAGAAGGGGGAATGTGTGTGGCATTCAGCCGCTGCCAGGTGTGGGGAGGAGAGAGCCTGTATTTTACCCAGTCCAAGTTCCCACTGCGGGGAGAGACCTCTCATTCAGCATGGGGGGCAGGGAAGAGAACAGATACGACTCTAAAACACAGCTCAGAAACCAGGGCTGGAAATCAATTCAAACCCTCTTTCTGCCATTAAATTCACTTAGACTGCTACATTTAAAATCCAGTATGTGCTGGCTTGGTTTTCTTTACTTTTCCTTTCCTTTTCAATACTGTGGTATCATGAACCAGTCTGTTCTGAAAAGAGAGTTGCACCTCCTACCTGCTTGTAGGACTAAGCTTCAGGGGCTTTAGAGAAGTGCATTTTGTGTGCCAGATCTTGGACAAAACTGCTGGGGTTATCAACACTGGTAGAGGATTCCAGCATTCGTCACAAGGGGGTAGATACAATTTTGATCATGGTGTTTTGCTGTAATAAGGGCTTGAATTTCATATGACTTCCACAGTAATGTTAATGAAATAACTTGGAACAAATTGATTCATTCATTATTTTTAGTCTCTCTCTTCTCTCATTTTCCTTTCTTTCAGTTCAGTGAAAGTAGTAATGATTCCTGTGGCTTTCTTATTTTGGAATTGTATCACAATAATAATTCTGGTATGCCTCCTGTAAGGAACATCCCTGTAGAGATGCTTCTGTCCATTTTAATCTACCAACAGCTTCCTGAACAGCATTTTGGTGGCAACTGACTGGTCTTTGAACTGGTATCCATCCTATAATTGTGGAAACAGCACGGTTATTTTAGTGAGGCTTGGTAACTGTGGAGTGCAGCAAGTGTCGATTGTGTGTTTGATCTCCCAGAGCCATAACCACAAATCCAGTCCAGTATTCTTTTGTTCCATTCACCATTTTACTTAGAATAAATAGTGAAAATCTGGGAATCTTGTTTGTTTGTTTGTTTGAGTTGTCAATAGCAAAACTCTTTTGTGTTTTATTGGAAGGATGGTCTGGATTCCCAAGCTGGATGTGTTATGGATGAAAATACAGCTTTATATTAAAAAAAACCCAAACAGGTTCATTATGTTTCCTGGTTTCTGTTTTGTATCAATAAATGTATGTTTCACTAATGAGAATGACCATTGTTAGCTGGACAACTTGTCTCTACTGATGACTGTAAATATATACTGTGGGCAGACTGAGAACAGGGCAAAAATGTATGATACCATTGCCTCATACTCAAAAGCCACCTGTTTTCAGATTTCCAGAACCCAGTGAAGTTATGATGTGCTCAGTAACCATCAAAAGCATGCCTGTTACATAAAGAACCATCTTCTTTCATCTCTTTTCAATTCTGGCTCTTATTTGCTTCATTTCATGTGTCCTGCTTGTTTTGGAAGAGTTAGTGAACATACCATGTGGGATTTTGTCCTCCTTAAGCTGTCTTTTTTCCAGACTAAATGTTGCCAACTTCATAGTTCCTTGTACGGAAGTCGTTAGCCCTATACCCCTTTTTAATATCTCTTCAGGTCTGCCACATCATTTCAGATGTGGAAAGAACAGAACTTCATGTGATTTCCAAGATGCTGGCACACCATGAATTTATTCAGTGCCTTGAGACTGTTGGTGCTGTCTAGGTAGGAAATCAGGTGATCAAGTGGTAGTGACATGACACAGTGCTGTTCCTAAGATGACAGGGACATTAACCATCCAGAGCTCCTGGGTGGGGATGTAGCTATTCAAGTGAGGGACAGTGGGGAGGGCCTGGTACTCCTTGCTGGGCTAAATGGGATGGGGACCTCACATACTGGACTTTTTGACTAGTGGACCACAAAGCTGACAGGCATAGGACCTGTAGCTCTCGGCAGCTTATTCTGTAGCAGGGGGAGTGAGCAGGAAATCAGTAGGATGTCAAGCAATGATGCTGCAGGGGTAAGAGCAAACGGCTCCGTGTGCAAAATGCAAGACCAGAAGTAAGCTTAAACAGGGAAGGAATAGCAGTGCACAGAGTAAGACACCCTGGAAGCTTGTGACCTGAGGCACCTTTCCCTTCATCTGGAAAATTTCAATTCAAGAATAGATCCAGAGGCTTGGGAATAGGCTGAAAGGATGAACATATTACTCTGGAAAGGACAACCAGACCAACAGCTCAGAAGGTCTAACTTGTGAGGGAAAAGTAGTACTAACAGCAGGAAACTCCCTTCTATGGTAAATGGAGGTCACACATCAGATGGCCTGACACAGTCATATGAGGTTTGCTGCTTGCCTGGAGTTAAAATACAGCTGAAATCCTGCACAGACAGACAACCAAGACTCGCCATGTCCAAGGACTTGCTACTCTCCCAGGTGGGCACCAATGATACTACAAAGCATGATCTGGGAAAAAAATAACCAGGACTGCAGAGTCTTTGGTGTTAAAGGAGACAGATCTCAGGTTTTTTTCACCTCAGTCTTGCCAGGGAAGAATGCAGGCAAAAGCAGGCATATTGTTTAGGTCAGCACCTAGCTGCGTAGCTGGAGTCAGTCTTTCTCCTTTCATGATCAAAGGACTATGATACACAGATTGAAGAGATCCACGTTTCAAAGAAGTGCAAGGATTCCTTTACCAATAGATTGGGGAGCAATGATGTTAAATGAAGGTTAAGGCAGAGTGGAGAGGATCAAGGCTGGAGGGGACAAGGTGAAAGCATATGTGGAGCAAAGCCATAGGAGAGGATACTGTATTCCCCTCAGAGAGAGGGAACAGATGGCACATTGTTTCAAGTGCCTGTGCGACAACCCTCACAAGCTGGGGAAGAAAACAGAAGAAATGAAGTTCCTTGTACAGTCACAGAGTTACAGTGTTGTTGAGATTACAGTAACTCAGTGGGAGAGCTCATGTGTCTGGACTCCTGTGATGGACCATTAAGACCATAAGCAATGACAGTAGAGGTTGGGTAGAAGAGAAGAAATGGTTCTGAGCTGTGTTAAAGAACATTTTTAATAAATAGAGGTCAGCTGTGGTCTTTAGGGTGCTTTTGTGCCAAAGAGCCACTATGAGAGACCTCATGGTTTCTGCTGCAGAACTGGATTAGGAAGAGGCAGTGGATGAAGCCTTCTTTGTTGACCTCCAAGAGGCCTCGGGCCTGCAGGCCTTTGTTCTCAAAAGGGAATTCAACCATCCTGATATTTACTGGGAAAGCAACACAGGGGTTCATAAGCAATTTGGGAGATTTCCAGCGTGTGCAAGAGGACAGCTTCCTAGTACAGTCTGTGGATGCGCCAACTAGGAACAGTGCTCTTCTGGACTGAATGCTTACTAATAAAGATGTGTTTGAAAATACGTATGTCAACAGCAGTGCTGGCTGCAGCAATTGTAGGAGTGTAGAGACCAAGGGACTTGAGAAGGACAAGTGATAAAACGAAGACCTGAACTTCAGAGGAGCAGATTTCAATACATTCAGGGAGCTGTTAGGAGGGATCCAATGGGAGTCTGTCTTGGAACAGCTCAGCAATTTTGGGAGATTTCCCAATACAGCTGCTTTATGAAGCCCAGGAGCAGCCTATCCCCCTAAGCAGGAAAAGGAGGAGATATAAAAACAAATTGGCTGGAAAAACACCAAGCTAACTAAGTGAGCTCAAATTAAAGAAGAGCACTAGAGCAGTGCAAACAGGGGCAAACTCCTGAAGAGGAGTGTAGAAATACTGCTTCAGCATACAGAGATGCAATTAGGAAGGAAAAAGCTCATCTGGAGCTCAATCTAGCAAGAGATAACAAGAACAGCATAACAGTTTCTGCAGGTATGTTAGTAGGAAGCCAGAAATACAAGCAAGATGTAGACCTGTTGCTGAACAGGGCCAGCAAGTTCATAAAAATATAACACAGGAAAGGCTGAAGCACTCTGCCCGTCGTCACAGTTAATGTCAGGCCTCAAATCTCTATGTCAGGAAGCAATGACCAAGCAAATGACAAACTGCTGCTCACAGAGGAGGGTCAAGTGAGGGACCATCTGTAGAAACAGGACATGCACAGCTCCTGATAAGGCGCAACTGAGGGTCATGAGGAGAGACTTGTCTCTTGCAAAACTACTTAGCATCTTTAAAGGGTTGTGTAAGGGGAAATCCCATATATCTGGAAAAGAACAAATACTGCAGTCAACTACAAAAAGGGCAGAAAGGTAGATCTAAGAAGCTACAGGCCGGTCATCCTTATGCTTCTGGGGAAAGGTAGGTAACTCATGGAAGTGTTTCCAGGAAGTTGAAGGGCATGTGAAATTAGGTTTGGTTTTGCTCCATGAGCATCACCTTCTGTTTATCTACAGGGTATTAAATCTCCTGCTTTGTGTCCTGCTTTTTCAGGCTTATAAAATTCTCTGCTGCTGCCCTTCAGCCTTACAATCCTGCATAATTTTGTGTTGTTGCCAAACTTGGTCACCCTGTTTTTCACTCCTTGTTTCAAGTCATTTATATATGTATTGAACAGTGTGGAACACAGAACCAGAACTTCACTGTTGGACACCTGTAATGGATGGGAACCTACCTGAGTGTTGGTTCCTTCTCACAACTGAGAGACATAACAAAGTATGGTTTTATCAAAGTGTATTTGGTAGAATTTATGTTTATATTAATTGTGACTGTTTGTTGGAATGAGGCAGGAAAACATAGGTGTGCAGCTGTTCTATGACCTTCATACTTGGCTGCACTGGGGTGCCTGGCCAATGCTCTCAGTGTGGACAACAGTGAGATCATGAGAAATTGCATGGCTCCACGAGTAAACAATTACAGAGCTGGCATAAAGCCAGTTCTTTTTCTGAGGGTACAAAAGCAGGACCCTCTTGTAGCTGAATCCAAATCCTCACCTATGGGTGGATGCACAGCATAGGAACTTTCCCAGTTACCTGAGACTCCCAGCATTGGCTGTAATGGGGCTTCCCAGCTTGAAGCGTGGGCCTGGATGGTGATTTGGTGGTAATTGGGTATGTATTTCTTCTTAATCTCTGTTCTCTCTATGAAGTAATGATTTGGTGCATTCCTAATTTTCCTCTGTGCTTTACTTATATATATATCTGATTTGCTTTATTGTGCTTATTTACTATATACATATATATGCATATAGCATGTTAGTGTGAATGTTTGCTTTAGTGTGCTTATTTAATAAACTGTGCATGTTGCAGGGCTAGTGTGTGGTTGTTTTGTTGAGTACCCTGCCAATTAGCAGAACAATACCTTCAAGTGTGGGAATTTACAATTTATTTCTAGTCTTGACCACCTATTTAAGAAAGTACTTATCCTTACAGAAACTTTCTGGATAAATAGTTCATGTTTATGTTACTGCCCATGTTATAGGCTCCACTAATTCCCCTTATATGACTGGCTGGCTTGCTGCTTTTACAGATGTTATCCTATATATCTTCCTGGAAACTGGCATTGCATTCAATATCTTTCAGTTCTCAGGTACTACATCTGTTTTAAGCCATGTATTTTTTAGTTCCTTCAGAACTCTTGAGTGAATGCTGTCTGATCTTCCAATTTGTTACTGTTTGTTTTGTCAGTTTCACGACCTATTCTACTGTCACTTCAATTTCAGGCAGTTCTCAGATAAGACTCCCTCAGTGAGTTCTTAGCATAGGAATTTCCCATGAAATAGAAAAAACCTTTCTGAAGGATTTGTTTAGTTTCTCTTCAATGGACCATTTTATAGTCTGATAAGCCAGTGGCTCTACAGACTCTCCAGGCAGCTTCTTGCTCCTGATGCTTTTAAAGAAAGATTTGTTATTTGCCTTAATGCTTTTGGTTATTTGTCCCTTAGAATCATATTGTGCAATCTTGAGTTTTTACATTTAAGCTGTCAGCATTTATGGCCCTTCATTTTCATCATTTGAAGATGTTTTCAACTTTCAGAAAGAGCATTTTTTGTTTCTAATGACTTCCTTTGCCCTCCTCTTTAACTCTGCTAACTTCTTGTTTCATTTTAAGCTTTTCTTGACACATGACCTAATTGGCTATGTACTTCCAGCATGGGGGTATCAAGTCATTTCCATGCCGCCTATGAGGACTTAATAACTCTTAAGTTTAAACAGACTTTTTGGGTTTTCTGTTGCGTACTTTATGTGGTTCATAACTGGCAGATTTTCTGCCTTCCGTAAGGATGTTGGATCTGGGCATGGAATAATCACTTAAAGAGGGCCTTCTCTCCTGCAAGATGTCAAACCATCTTATGTACATTGCCCAAGACCAGGTCAAGAATTATATATTTCTTGTTGGCATAGAATCATAAGATGGTTTGGGTTGGAAGGACACCTTGAAGATCATCTGGTTTCTACCCCCTCCCATGGTCAGGGACACCTTCCACTAGACCATGTCACCCAAGGCTCTGTCCAACCTGGCCTCGAACACTGCCAGGAATGGGGCAGCCACAGCTTCTCTGGGCAATCTGTGCCAGTATCTCACCACCTTCATAGTGAAGAATTGCTTCCCAATATCTAATGTAGATCTTCCCTCTTTTCGCTTTAAAGCTATTTTCCCTTATTCTATCCCCACATGCCCTTGTCAGAAGTACCTCTCCAGCTTTCTTGTAGGCTCCCTGTAAGTACTGGAATGCCTCCTAAGCAGCTGTCTATGATAGAGTCCAAAATTCAGTCTGTGCGCCATGTCTGTCTTTTGAAATTGAAGACTCCCAGAACTATCACACTTTGCATCCTTCTTTCAAAAGATATGTCTCTGCCTTGATGGACAGCCAGTACTGTCAACTCCATACTGTCAACCCATATGTCAACCCATACAAGTTCTTTTTATTCAGTGATATTGTTTATATAATTTGATTCTAAGCTCTTTTGCTATCTTTGCCCATAGTACAAATGTTATACTGAACTACATGTTCCTTACCTACTTGTTTTCAAACAGGTAACTTTTAGGCTGTAATTTCATTATGAAAACCTTTTTTACTTTGTTCAGAAGATGAGCTATTATGAGAATAAGATCATAATGATAGTTCTTAAAACTAACATTTTCATTACTAATTGCTTTTCTCTTTCATAAAGAACAATATGAATCTGTTGGGAATTTCCTGTATCTGTGGTATGTCTGCAGGGTAGGCAGAAAAGGAATGAATTGTCTAATTATTTTACTAATTCTCTTCTTTGTAATAGAAGACATCATAAAAAAGAAAAGATCCAAAAGCATAGCTGTTGTGGTTTAAGCCCAGCCATGCAGCTTGCTCTCCCACCCCCCTAACCCCCCCCTCCATCCTCCCTCCAACTCCCGGAGGGATGGGGAGGAGAATCGAAAGAATGTAACTCCCATGGGTTGAGATAAGAACAGTCCAGTAACTAAGGTATAACACAAACCACTGCTGTTACCACCGATAATAATAATGATAAGGGAAATAACAAGGGAAGAGAATACTCACCACCCACCGACCGATACCCAGCCTGACAAGAACAGTGATCTAACCCTTCCGGGTAACTGTCCCCAGTTTATGTACTGGGCATGATGTGCTGTGGTATGGAATACCATTTTGGTTAGTTTGGGTTAGGTGTCCCATCTCTGCTTCCTCCCAGCTTCCCCTGCTCCCTGGCAGAGCATGAGACTCAGAAGCTCCTTGGTCAGAGTAAACATTACTGAGCAACAACTAAAAACATTGGTGTTATCAGCACTGTTCAGAGACTGAAAGTCAGAAATACAGCACTGCGCCAGCTACTAAGAAAAGAGAAAAATGACTGCTACTGCTGAACCCAGGACAATAGTTTAGGCTATTAAAGTTAACCGCTACTGCCAGTGTCATCTGTGAGAGAACATGTGCAAATCTCAAGGGTTTGCAGTACTGCAGTTCAAATTTTTTAGCCCGTGCTGTTTGCAAGTTTTTTTTTTCCCATAATACTTAATAGTAGTATAAATAAGTAAGTTATTTGTCCCATGAATGTACTGTCTGTGAGTATACTTGAATTTTTGCTTATGAACACTCGAGTATTTGTGCTGAATTTTCCTATACTTTTGTTGTAATACTTTTAATTTGAAATTCCATCCACATTCAGTTAGCATAGGAAACTGAGTTGTGCAAATATACAGAAAATCACAATTCTGTGTTATCAGTTGTAAGACAAGAAAAACCAGAATTCTGTAGGTATTAATTTGCATGCAGTAGTTACCCTAAAAAAAAAAAAAAGGCAAAAACCTATCTTGCTTTGTTAGATAACTTTTGAATCCCTTACTAACATGGTAATGGCCAGCTTTTTAATAGCTACTCATGGCAATACTCAGTTCTAGTAGCCTAATTAATTCAGAGATTCAACGATAATTGCAAATTATGGAGTCTGTTCTTGGATATGCTGCACTGACAGTCTGTGTATGGATTGAGAAATCAGTCTCTCTTACAAAGCAAGGAAAATCAAGAGAAAATCATGCACCAGAACAATTTCTCCAGTGAAAGCAGGAAAAGAGGAAGGTACTCAATGTCTCTAACCTCTTGGACCATTCCGGACAACTGTAAAGCTAAGGGTTTATAATGCTGGCTCTTCATCTGCTCTTAATGCCTGGGATGGAGTGTGTCTTTGAAATTCTGGAATGGAGAACTATTTTAGAGATGTGTAAACAGGAAACTCTTGAACCCCATGAATAAAATGCCAGAGAAGACTTCAGCTCTCTAAATGTGTAGATAGAATGCAGAAAAAGTGTTGTGTGTTACTGGTATTCACATATGTTGGTGTGTATACTGACACCTCTGTAGCATCTCAGCATAATGCCCATCAGACCACAGATCAGATGAGAGAAGAAAGGGAGACTATGAGCTGAGTATCTTGTCAGAATCAAGAAAGGTTTTCTTAGTGCTTCAGTGTCTAGAACATTTTTAGAAGTTTCACTTTTTGAAACCCCATTCTTTCATTTTCTTAGCTTTTCATGGGCCTTTAAACCATACAAACATTTTTTTACATCATAATAAAGTATCTTCCAGCTGCAGGAGGACTGTGTTGCTCTTTTCAGAACAAAATTGCCCTACAGATATGTATTGGGATATTGATATTAAAGACATTAGCCCAGTTTTCTGTCTGACATATTAGATTCACAAAGCACGCAAAGTCAGGCTCCAAAAATGGCTACTTTAAATGGAATTACCCTTTTCAACTTCAGACATAGTAAATCTTTGTGCCTGGGCAACTGAGAAGGAGAATTACAAGCCAGTATAACACTGAAGAGTCAGGGTTTGTTCCCAAACTCCATGCCTTTTTCTCTCACTCTCCTTGGAGAATATTCATCATCTTTGAGGTTTTGTTTTGTTCCCACATTGAGCTTTACAATTAATAACAATAAGCCCTAAAGCAACTCAAAGCTAGTGAGTTAGAAAGTTAATTTATCTTACATCCTCTTTAAATTGCTGCTGCAGAGGGTGGAGAAGCAAAAGTATGAGATTAGAAAGCTCTTGGTATTTCTAATCCTGTCCTAACACTCCAAGGCTTTTACTTACACTTTATTACTTTGGGAACTGAAGTAGTTTGCATGGGAGGAAGTGGAATAGCACAGCAATCATGGTGGGTGATAAACCATTGGGAGTGTTGGCAAGGGATGCAAAAGCTGGTGAGAAGAAAGGACTGAGCTGAAAGACTGAAGCTGAATACAAAATAGAGGGAAGAAAAAAATGGGATAAAAAAGGACCAGGCAATTTGTAACAGAAAAATGGAGATAATCTGAATAACTCTGGTGATTGTGCTGGAGAAGAAATAATACAATTTTCCTAGGAACAGAAGTCCAGGCAATTGGGCAGCTTGCCTTCCGAGAGCAAGGCTTGCCTGTAACTCACAGAGGAACAGGGCAGTGTGCCTGGACTGCTGAAACATGCAACTGAATGCATTTGTGACCTCATTTGTATCAGAGTCCTAAAAATAGAAAATAAAATAGGGTCTGATTTCTATAAAAGTTGTTAAAAGCGTGAAGGGGGCTTCTCTGAGGTAATCTTACATGGAAAAGAAGGAATAGTGTATTCCTAAATACTATAATCAAACTAGTTTTCTAACCCGTAAATAATCCATATTCATAATAGCCCAGATGCCATGCTAATCTCTCGTAAAGAAACGTGGGTTTTCTAAGACCCTGAGATCAGGTGAAAGGAGTAAGCTAGAGGAATGCAGGTTGAGGCTGCTAAAATACTATCAACTAGCACTTAGATTAAATCAAATGTGTCTGTGTAAGGGTGATGATGATGATCAGAGAATCTGATAGCCACTGATCTCTTATAATAAGGGTTGGTATAAAACTTTGGGAATATTTCCAGAATTCAACAGTTCTAGAATCGTAGAAAAAAATAGGTTAAAAGAGACCTCCAAGCAGATCTAGCTTCAGTGCTTCTCTTCTCTCTCTCCCAGTTGGGGTTATTCAGAAGAGAATGGAGTTGTCTTTTCTGAACAACCCCAACTCTCTCAGCTTGTCTTCCAAGAGGTCTTTCAATCCTCTTACCATTTTTGTGGCCATCCTCTGGACTCACTCTAACAGGTCTGTGTCTTTCTTGTGGTCCATACCCCAGAACTGGACACAGTGCCCCAGGTGGGCTCTCAAGAGCAGAGTAGAGGGGGAGAATCACTTCTGTCAACCTGCTGGCCAGGCTTCTTTTTATGTAGCCCAACATACAGTTGGCTTTCTGGGCTGCAGGTGCACATTCCTAGCTCACATCTGATTTTTCATCTACGTATCTCATATTTCATCCCTCCTTTTCCTCATGTCTCTTGTTCTGTTCTCCCCAACCATACTTTTTTTCCTCTTTTTTTTCCTCCACTGGCTACTCTCATTTTTCCAGAACTTCTTCAGCACTCCTTAACACCACCTATCAATAAAACAATAATCCCCTGTTAAGAAGTAAGAGTCTGCAATTAGATCCTTCCTAGACCTTCCCTTTTCCATGCTAAACAGCCAAATTCCTTCAGCTTCTTCTTGTATATCATTGTATGTGCTTCAGTCTTCTATCCATCTTTGTGGCCCTCTGGTGGTCTTGCTTCAAAATCTTGTCATGTCCTCATGGCCCAGAACTGTACTAAAGACGTAGCTTCAGGAGTACCAACTAAAATGGAATAATGACTTCCTTGTTCTGCTAGCGGCAGTTTTGCTAGTACAGTGAAATAAGGGGTTGGCCATCATCACCACAGAAATGCACTGCTGAGTCACAACTTGTCAGCCAGACCCTCAGATCTTTTCTGTGGATATGCTGTACTGTTACATGGGATTTCTTCCTCCATGAAGGATTTTTTCATTTTCCTTTATTGAACTTCATGACACTGTGGTTGGACTGTTCCTCGAGATTGTCAGGGTTTCTCTGAATGGAGTCCTACCCTCCAATGTATGAATGCTTTGTTAAGGTTGATGTTATCTGGAAACTTGCAGTTGAACATAGCTGCAGTCAGAGCTTCTAACAAGACTTTTTTCTTTCTTTTTTTTTAATTGTAAGTTTTTTTGGCCTCCATTAAGATCCTGCAACAACATACCCACCACTGAGCTTCTGAATTTGTCACCTCTCTGCTCATCTCATTATTACCTTGCTGTGAGCTTTTTCTCTTCTCTCCCCCCCCCCCCCCCCCCCCCCCCCCATTTTATTTATTGGAAAGGAAGAATGAAACAATCCAGTGAAAAACTACCAGGGAAAACAAAGTCCAGCAATGGAGAAAGTAGAGAAGCTGGAAGAATCGAATGCTGTGTTCTGAAGCCCGGTTTTAAAGTTTCTGAGCAGCATTCAGTGTTAGATGGATAGGGACATTGCTTATGACATTTATATCTTGTTTGAAAGCATCATGACATTCTGTTTTCTTTTTAGTTACAGGATGGGCTGTCAGGTCTGGTTTGTGTATGATGCTGTCCCTAGATTCCTGCCAAGTTAAACATCCCTAGATTTTGATTATTTCTTTGGGAAGTATGTGCCCCAATTCTATCTATGTGTTTCCAGTGTGATGGGTTAAGAATGGGTTGTTGCCAACACCACACTAAGTAATGGCATTTACTTGGAATTTATCCTGTGCAGTATATGGAATTATGCATGATGCCATAGCATGTGCATAGCAATATACACATACTACCTGAGACACTGAGGTACACTTTTTCTGGTTTAGTAGGTTACAGCAAGATAGAGCCAAAGTTCTGCATTTCTACAGCCAATGTACTTTAGGAAGTTCTGTGGTTTCTAGGATGCTCTTATGAGAGGTTTCAATCCAGGAGATGATTTATTTGTTTGTGTAGCTATAATCAGGCTTTCTCTATTCATCTCACCAGGGATTCTCAGCCTTACCTCAGTGCTTTTATTTTTCTGTATTTGAAGATTCAAATGATCATCAATGCACCAATTTGGTTTTATATAGCATATTTACAGTCAAAAGGTAAACACTTTTCTTCTTTTAATGTTATGACCTAAAGATTCTTGGGAATTCAATAAGGCTGTTCAGCTGAAATTTAGATTTTATTTTTTTTTATCAGCTGCTTTTTACTGTCTCTACAGATTTTGCTGTGTCTTTTGCTCAGCATCAATATAAATCTCTGTGTGAAAGGATTGAAGGATTACTTTAAGATTACAAAGGACAGAGTAAAGTGAGATCTATTCTGAGTAACTGTCAAATATCTTTTGACCTGTTTTACCCCTCCCAACATTCACATGGGTCAACACAGACCACTTGGCAGGTACAAAGCATAAAAATAACCAAATACCTTCTTACTTGGTGTGCCCTGAGCTCAGGAGTTCATAACCTGTCCAAAGGCTATGAACTTTTCAATGAGGCATATTCAGTTTCTCGACCACTGTGAAATGTATGACCTGACTCAAGTCTTATTTAATGTTTGATATTTTAGTGGCTACAGAGGGTAGACAAAGCATAAATCTCATACTGAAATGGCAAATGCGTCCAATTGCTGTCTATGGAATAATGAATATTTACAGAAAAACTCGTGGTAGTGGACAAACACCACTTTTAAGCATAAATTGCTTCAGGCCCTAGCAGTTACATGATCTTTTTATCACTTCAAAACATTTTGATAACATTACCATGATGTTCCTCCTTTTCCAAGCTGCTCTCTTGAGTGATTTCTCTGGATTACTCGCAGCATTATGTCTAATCTTTCTGTTGGTTTCCCACTCCCACACCCTTTATGGTGCCAAGGATTGCCAGACTGGTCATTTCACAGTGCAGTGCCCGTGCATGTGCACTTGCTTTGGCACCATTGCCCTGTGTAGCACAGTCTGTGAAGTTGCACTTGATACGGCATTACTTAAACTAATTTTGCTGTTGCGAGGTAGTTTCTGCAGTTCTTCATTCTGCGATTGTCTTGACAGCAGATTTGCATAATCAGTGGGTAGGAATTTGTTTTTAATTTTGATCTTGCGATTAGCTTGATTCAGACAAATAATAGAAGGTTGTGCAGATAACACAACATGGCATGAACTGGTGAAAATGACTGTAAACAGAATAAATAAGACAAATGATGGAGTCAGGTTCAGTGGTTATTTTTATAAAATGTAAGCAAATACTATTTCTAGTGTCTGTCTTCTGGTACTGTGACAGCTGCTTGAAATCTAAACATATGGATTTATTCAAATATTAGTCACTCTCACTGCTTTCTGAATGAAGTGAAGGAAGCTTATTAATTAGTTTTCTGCCAGGGATTCTTGGTACAGAGGGATAGCAGACTCTCACAGCTTTTGCCTGAGTTCTTCTTTTCTTCTTTCATTCTAAAGGCAACCTTGCATACCTGTACCTTTGCCATCATGCAAGTGAATACCTAACACAGTTGCTTGTTAAATTTAGTGTAGAGTATAATTCTGAGGTAAGAATTGTTTGGCTCTGCCCCTTCACATATCCTACCCCTCCACCTTTAGTCTCCTTCCTTACATCTCTAACTTCTGATGGCACCTGACAGAAGACAAGTTAAGTGAGAAATACCAGCAATTAAATCAAGCTAGTAATGAAGTTACTGTTCAGCTATCATGCTTTAGAAACCCAGATAATTTTTTTTTATTAAGTCATCCAGCAGGTCTCTGCTTTCTGCTGGAGGAAGAACATAAGCACAACTGTCCTTTTCCAGTCACCTCTGTAGGGTAGGGAGTTGAATAGCTTTGGCACTGAAACCATGCTACACTTTATACATCTTAAGAAGAACAGAGTTCCATCTATAAGGGCACAATTACCAAGAGAGAGGCTGTTTAAACTGATGATTTTAGGACATTTGTTTGAGTAGTAATTTGTATAGAAGGCCTGAAATATTAGTGGAGGATGAGTCATGAGGTATACTAGGGAATAAAAGAAAGAAGGAATCTGGAAAAGAACAGAAAGGGGTAAGTAGGAAGGAAAGATAAATGACAGACTCAAGAGTAGAAGAGTATATTTTGGAGACTAGAATAATGAACAAAAACTGTTCTGTAGATGAAGTGATCATGCCATAAAAGTTAGGAAAATGCTGAATTGTGTGGAAAGTAGTCATCTGGAGTGCATAACTGAAGAAATACAAAGCATAGAAAATATACGAGAAGATACAGAATCATACAACAGTTGGAAAGGACCTTAAGATCATTACAGATAGCAGAAGAAAAATGGAAAAGAATATTTATTGTTCAAGTATTTCAGTAATCCAAGTTTGGGGGCAGTTCTGTATTTAATTGACTTGGGATAGCGTGAACTACAAGGAGCTGGAGAGAGGTTGTCTGCACACCTTCTAGAATAAAAGGACACATCAGTTACATGACTGGGAAAAGGCAGATGTAAGGTGATTCTTAAGGTTCTCTTTGCAAGGTTATGAGGACAGCTACACCCTCTCACTAGGTTGGTAAAAAAGTGCCCTCTGGTAGGCCATGACAAAGAACATCTCTGAGCTGCCTCACCTGACATGGCGGGAAGCGAAGCTGGCTGGATGACAGTACTAAGCATCAGAATGTGCATCAATACCATTGTCACGATAGATTCAAGTAACTTAAACAGTGCAGTGGAACAGTATAACTGTGAAAGCTTTTGCTTTCATTTTGAAAGTAAACTTAATGCTCTGTTTGGTTTTGTTTGGCATTTTATACTATTGGGATTTCTCAGTGCTTACATGCTTTGACAGAAGCATGCTTGCATAACAAGTACTATACCACTTGGATTTTAAATTCTTTAAAACTTTAGTTATATTTCTGTTACAGTCCTTTCTGCAGTAAGGGTATTATTTTATGCAAACAAGGCCAGGATTTGAATAATGACTCTTGAAAAGTTGACCAACAGTCTCTTCATTTTTTTGGACTATTGATTCTACTGAGAGACAAATGCTCTCTGTGAAGTAGGCATATATGAAATAAGTGATTTTATTAGGTAGTTTTTTAATAGTCCTGCTTGCAAATAACACTGAAAAAGTGATTTCTGAGTACTACAAAAATGTGCAGAGAATATTATGAACTGTGATTATTAATGCACTGTTAACATTCAGGGAGCAGCAATGTTTTGCTCTTTACATCAGTCTGACTTGATAGTGTTCTTGTACTCTGGATAGTGTTGCTTGGAATAGCAAATACAGAATTTAGTAGGCTTGCTTCAATACTCAGTGGCCATTTAAGTATACACAGCACCCTATTTCCTGCTGTACAGACGCTGTGGTGACTCCCCTCACTCACAATTGAGGACACCAACCTATTTGATGCCAGTAACAAGAGAAACAGAGAAGACTGATGCAGCTGAATTAGGTAGAATGACCACCAGCCATTTCCTTCTTCCTTTTAGGTTATGATTTGCCTTGTTTCAGAGACTCAAAAAGTTTAATGCCTCTATTTACCCTTTGTTTCTTGTTCAGAGGTTTTAGGTAGCAGATAGGAGGAAGACTTCTGAATCTTTTTCTCTCCAACCATTTATTTCTTTCTCTCAAATACCAAGTTCTTCACTGGCACTTGGTGTATGTAACTTATTTCCAGGGGTGTTTTTCTTCCAGGCAAGACATTGCTGGGGAGTTAATCAAGGGACTCTCTCTCATAGCTCCAGCATTAGGGGAGCCTTGGAAAGAAGAGGGAGAAAAAGGTAGTGGGTGCAGTTCTGTGGACACTGGAATGACTTAACAAGTGACTTATCAAAAATATTTCTCCTTCAGCCTTCAAGAAACCCAAGGAAAAGGTGCAAGAAAGCTGTTTCTCTTTACCTGTGAAAATGACTTCATGTAACCATAACCAGAATTAAGCTGCGGCAACATTTGGCAAATTTATAGCAAGCGTTCATTCCCTAGAAGTGTCTCAATTTTGAATTTGATACAAGTACTGCTGCGATATGTGGCAAATGAAGCTCTTTATGGTGTAGTGGGGATTTTACTTGTATTGGTTTTGCCTTTACTTTTCTTCTAATTGAAGAAAAATAAGCTCTTTTGTATAAAACAAACTCCTCTTTAGATTTTTAAGCTCTGCAGATAAGTCTTACCTGATGGGACTGATTTGGCTTTCTCGACAGAATAAAAGGAAATGTATTCAATAAGTGGAAGGATTTTTAACACAGCTTTTGTTTAAAACTACTTGAGTTTTCCTTCTGTGCATCATTAAATGCAGAAATGAAACTTACCTCAGTACATATCAACACACCTTCAACTTAGTTTATTTTGTTAGTGTGTACTGTGATGGCTATCTTTTTTGACTACAAAAGCTTTTGTCACCATGTGATTATCTGTAGAACTTTGCATCTTTTTATTTTTAAGTGCCACAAATTACGATTATTTGTGATCATACTTATATCAGCTTGTTAAGTCATTTGTGTGCTACTAAGAGATCTACGTGAACTATGAATGATTCTGATGTAGGCCTAAATTGGTTAATGTATTTGGAAATTCCGTTCTCATTCCATGACATATATCATTAGGGTAAATGAATGAATGAATAAGTGTTACCACTGGAATTTGAACTGTGAATGTGTTTGAAAATGAAAACCCAAAAGCTTTCCTATGAGATATTATACTGACAGTTCTTGAACAAATTATAGTTTTGTGTACGGAAATTCATAATCTCAAAAGAAGTAAAACCAAATGGTCTATTTTTTTTCAGGAACTGCAGTTTGAGAGACTGACTCGAGAACTTGAGGCTGAACGTCAGATTGTAGCTAGCCAGCTAGAGAGATGTAAGCTTGGATCAGAAACTGGAAGCATGAGCAGCATTAGGTAATGTACAAATTGTTAATTTCCTTGTAATGTAATTAATTTTGGTGCTGTTATGAATTGCCACTGAGAACAAGATTGATCATCTTTTTGTTTTTTTTGTTTTTAAATTCACACCAGGGAGCATGATTTTAGTAGAGCTTAAAAACTTTGGATTTTTATTTGCTTTTTATAAAAGAGATTTTCAGGAAAAGGCTTAATTTTGTGCAGTTTGACATCTGGTTTGCCCTGTAACAAAATAGTGGTCACATTTGGAATTTATTGATTTGCTGTAGTCTGAATGGATTAACAGCAAAACTTCTGTTTCTGTTACCAATAAAGCTGTATTTTTCAACCAGAGGTTTTTAGCTTCTTTTAGCCGAAATGTATTGACAAGTTTTGTGTACCACTTTCATCATTTAAGGCATTAAAAGCTTTAATGATAATTACTTAAATCTGCTGACCTGACATTGAACTGTAATGAGAAGATATGAATCATTCTGCTTTTTTTTAACATTGGCTTTCGTTAATTAAGAAACTGTTGTGATACATGGTTTGGGTGATGGTGAGATGAATTAAGAAACTGTAACAAAAGGAATCTGATGTCTTGGTCAGTTTGGTGTGAGTAAAGATTTTGTAGTTTTGAGCTTCTGTTTTTTTTCTTTTGTCAGGTGAACCTAATAAATGATAGATGGTAGAATTTGAGTTACAAGGATTAAGAAAAAAACCATTGTACAGATGTATCTTGTGTTTTTATCAGTGGAAATACTAAGTATGTTACCTTTTCAATATATAAGATTAAGTATGATATGCCAAGATTAGTGCCAAGTTCTGTGTGATACTAGTAGAAGAACTACAAAACTGTCTATCACTATTGGAAGAAATTCTTTAAGCAGTTCAGACTACACGTTAATCAAATAAATGATTGATCAATAATAGGAAATAATTATTCAGTAGAATGCCAAAGATGCCGCAAAAATACTGAATCTAACAGTTCACTTAAAATGGCAAAAGTCGGAAGAATCTTTCACTAATTCAGCAGAAGCTGTACAAGAAGTTGACTTAAGTATAAGCATTCTTAATAATTCAAGTGAGAATTAACTCCCTAAGATAAAATCTTACTTTATTCTATGTAACCTTTTCCACGAACTGGACTTGTATCAACATTAGAGAAACTATATTACTTAAGAATTATTTAAGCACAGAGGAGGTAATATTTAGCAATGCAGTGCTAGAATTGCACCTTAAGTACCCTAAGTGCACTCCCTCAGTACTTTAAATTTTAAGTATGGTGTGACTGCATTTCAAAGAAGCCATATGAACTACTCTTGAATAATACTATTATTTTAGGATTATCCCAGCCAGTGGTATGAAGGCTGGGAAGTTTCTTGTTTGGAGGAAGAGGTTTTCTTGGTTAAGTTCTTTCCTACTGGTGAAGTTATACTTTTGAGTCATCAGTGGCATCAAGGTCACTCAGCTGTTTCTGAAGAGACTCCAGTTTGTTGGAAAAGTTCAATATTTTGACTACTAGTATCTGTGTGTAATAAATTCATACCTAGAACAACAGGAGATTTCATGCAATTTTTTGACATCTGTAATTTGCACCAGAAACATTTTACATATGAGAGTTTAACACTACTAGCCTTTCAACTAAAAACATTGTAAGAAATACTTGAATACTGTTGCCCAGAAGGTATCATCAAAAGCTTACAAATAATAGGTGTTCATAGACTTAACAATTGCTTTAAAAAGGAAATCAATAATAGTCTAATGTTGTTGGTGCTAGGTTGTTGGCTCTTCCATACATATTAAATGAATATTTCTTTGTTAGTTTTAAAAATAATGAATCATTGTGACAGAGGGTAGAAACTAATACAAATATTAAGTAAAGTCAAAAACCAGTCTGGCTGCTGTGCTGACTTTCGAGTGCTCATTCAGATTTGGGAATATTCCTTTATAGTGAGAAAAAAAACTTGGAAGATAAAAGAGCTATGTAGTGGAATAATAAGTGTTAAGGAAAAAAAAGTATCCAACTTGTTAAAGTCTTTTGGAGTCTGTGGGAGCAGAAGAGGCTTGCTTAAAAATACTTCTTTTCATATATATGGCTGCTGTGAAGCTAAGCTTTTCAGACAGACCTGCTTTAATTCAAAGTAATTAATTTTGTGCTTTTAAAATTTCTTCCTGATACAGGGCAATTTGAAGATTTTGCCACCTTTATTTTATTAAGCTGCTGAATAATTGTTTTAAACAAGATTTTCTGGCAGAACAGAAATTAAAATCAGGCCTTGTAGCTGTTATTACTAAGCTTTTATTGGTAAAGAGCTTTTTAAAACAATCCTTTAATCAGTTGCATTTATTCCAAATACTGTCAGTATTCAAAGTGAAATCCTACCTCTAAGTCTCCAGTAGAAGTAGAATAATACACATCCTTCAGTGATGTCACTGTTGTCTGGTGACACATAGGTTTATTATTCAGATGCTTTTCCATATCAAAGAATAATCAAACTGGACTGATTGTAATCAGCATATTTTAGTATTGGGAAGTTGGATTTTTTTTCCTGCTTCAAAATAATTCACTCAAAATATCTAAAAAGCATTTTCTTGTTAATATTTGCTACCTTGTACCCAAACATCTAAAATCAGTAATGGAGCAGCTGTCCGTATTTGCAATTTAGTCAGTCTAAAATAGCTTACAGTGGCATTTTTTGCTCTGTCCTGGTCTAACATCTCAGAAGTACTGCAGATAGACATAATAAGTAGTTATAGTGCTCTTTCTTGTGGAGATACCAGGAAAATTGATCTTAGCTTTACCTCCATGGTATAGTAGTTTCATGGAGTCTTTCTGTATGTCTTAAAATTGTGCCTTTGAAACCAGGTTTTAGGAACATGCTAAAGGGCTGTTATTCCTGCCTTCAATTTTGCTTTCTACACTCATCTTGCATATTTGACAGTTGGCCCGTAAGGAGTTGTGTATCCAGCTGTACCATGAAGCTCCTTGTGGCTCATTTTTCGGTCCTTAAAGACTTCCTATTCTTGACATAGAAATTTGGATCCAGAAAGTAATGCATAGAATTATGCAGCCTAGATCCATAATGGGAATCACTGTGTCTTACTGGTATAGCTCCATAGCTCACACTGATCAAGCTTGGTGAGAGGCAGCTCTGAGTAGACACGAACGAATCTGGCACTCACAGTTTCTGTGATACAAAGTGGTATTGCTGTACTGTAGTTTGCCTGTACGTGTGCCAATATGTTCAGAAGAGATTGTAGTAATAGATGTGCCAGTTTGTTCAGAAGAGATTGGATTAACCAGAACTGATTGCTCTATCCAAAGCTCTGATTGTAACAAGTCTTGCTCGACTGAAGGGACACAAAAGCTCTGGTCTTCCACAGGACCATTTCCTAACCTTTTAAGAATTTATTTGGGCATGCGAGGAAACACCACATCTTAAATATTGTTCCTCTTTTCTGTGCCTACCTGTCTCACAGCTGGGCCCCATCAGAATACCCAAAGTAAATTTTGTCATATCCTTGATCAGTAGTCATTTTTTTAGAGGGTTAGGGGACTATATTCACTAGGAATTCTTCCAAAAGAGCTGGAGTGCATTCTCTTCAGGAACAGGTTCTTGGCTGTGCATCAAAGGCAGAATCAATGGCTTCTGATAAAGCTGAATAAAATGCTTAGACCATGAAGTAGGACAAAACTAGGGAACTCTTCTATGCAACAGAGTTTCCCTCTGGCAGACTCTGAGCAGTCCATTACTCAGCTTGCTGAATATTAAAATTTCATCATAAATTGCATAAGGAGCCAAGTCATGTTCTATACTGCTCCATCTCTCTGGCTGAGGTGCTTGTTCCTTCTGTGCCAGTTCCATCAATGTGTCACCTCCTTTTGTACAGAGGGCAATTAGATGCCTGCATTATCTTTGAGATCTTCCATCTCTGATCATTTTAAGCACCTATTAAAGTATTTCAGATTTCCAGATTTCTCACGGCCATATAATGTTGTTCCTCAAAACAAAAGCTGATGAAAGTGAGAATGTTTTTTTTTTCCTGCCAGAGATGAAAACAAAATCTCTGAAGCACTTTGAAAACTCAGCTACGTGTTTTCATATTTTCTGTATTCTCTTGAAACAATTCAGAGAAAATACTGCCATGGAGTAGAATGATTGAACAAGTAAAAAAAGAGATTTCATGCATGTATGTGTAACACGTATATGTCTTTACAAAAAAACAAGTGTCCTTTGGACTTCGGTGAAGAACTGTGCTTGTTAGTAAATCCTTAAAACACGTTTTTGTTTCATTCTTTATAAGTGTTTTATGTGAGCAACTTATGTTTGTTTACATTTGTGGTTTTTTTTTTATGGAGCCTTACTGTTTGAATGCCAGAATTTAGCTCAAGCATAGCCCACTCTTTTTCTTAGAATACACAGTTTGCAAATTGGTCAGGCGATCAAATTTTTCAAAACTGAATTTCAGTCGTCCACTGAAATTTATAGAAGTGCTTTGCCATTTGCTGTTGAAAGTCTCCTGAAAAGACTGGATCATCCTAATCAATATGCTACCATTTCTGTATTTTACAGGAAGCAAAATTTTAATAGAACTCACTAAATTGAATGGGAAGCTTACCTGCTTTGTATATGCTTTCTTTGGTGTAGTTTTCTGTCTTAGAGTTGCTTGCGTATTCATACCTTTTTACTCAGGAAACCGATGTTTTACTTAGGAGGATACAATTTTTGCAAATTCCCTGAAAAAAAACATCCAGCAAGTCTAACCCATAAGATCCTTAGTTTCAAGAGCATTTAAGAGAGAGATGAAATGCGCTTTGACATAGGTAGACAATTTCTACTGTGTCAGTCAAGAAATAAAATTGCAGTTATAAAGTTTTCCTGTGACTGTATGTATTAAAAAAAGCGAAGTTAAAAAATACATGGTTAGTGTGGAGCAAAAACTGAGCCAAAAGATCAATATATATTTCTATTAGGAGAGCAGAAGAGTTGGATGCATGCAGGTAGTTTGACTAACAGTCATGTTTAGTTCTAATAAAAAATAATGCAACTTTCAAGTAAAATTTATACATCAATTACTGGAAATCTGTCTTGTGTGCATTGTGGTGATTCACCAACTCAGCATGTTAGAAGTTAAATGCATTAAACTTTTTTACATTGCTTTGGTTACACTGGTGTCTCCATGGGCTCCTGGGAAGCTTCTAAATCAAAAATCAAATCCCCCCTTTTAATGAAATATAAATTTGAAACCTAACCATTCAAAAGAAAAAAAGTCAATTATTTCAGAGCAGAAATTAAAAAAAAACACAGTATTTTAACATTACTTATGAAAAAGCCAAGTGTAATTTTTGTACTTGCTTTTTGAAACATAAGCCAATAGCATGTTATTAATAGTAATAATTAATATTGATATTAATACATTCAGGAAATGTATTCACATTTTTAAAAGTGATGTTCTTTAAGAAAAGGGGCATTCCACCAGTGGACAGAGAAGATTTTTACAAAACTCTTGACAGCAAATGCAGTAGGTCAAAATTTCATCTTATTCAGGAAATGTGTTTGCTCAGTAGTTGAGAAGTTGAATAAGCTTAAAGTTTTGTCACATGCTGTTGCTCATCTACATTGTGAACAAGCTTAACAAGTCATGCTTGGATGAACTTCTGTCAGCTGAGTTAATAAAGTTTATCTGAAATAAAATTAAAAATGGCAATAAAAGGCGTGTTTTTGAAAATGTGATTTTCTGAAAACAATCCCTACAAATTTACAAGTCTGAACATTTAGGTGCAGTAAAGCAGCATTTTGTGGTGTTTGTTGGGTTTTTTCCTTATTGCCTCACAATGATTTTATGCTGCTAAAAATGGCCAGGTCAGGTGGAACCCTGATTGCTGCATTCCTGAAGGTCAACTAAACTTAGCAGAGATGCCAGAGAGTTCAGGGTCCAGCAGACAAAGGAATTAAAATAGAAAAGCAGGGACTCTTCAGTTTATATACAGACCAGCCAGGTACATGAGCTCATACACAGTCTGCAGTGAACATGGGAGAGCAGCCAGCCAAACCTCAGAGTAACGGAATGAAATTTCTAAGGGCCAAGTGCAACTGTCTAGATTTGCATCAACTCAGAAAGTTCTTCAGTTGGCCAAAACCAGGGGACAAAGTAAAGACCTAGCTGTGAAGACACAGGAGCTAAACAAGAGTGGGATATAAACCTTTAGCTGTCTGAAGGAGGGGTGTGTGTCTTCTTTCTGAGATTTTTTGTGAATAAATGTAAAGTTTCAGTTTTCTACTCCAATAAAAGTTGTGTGGAAAAATGGGGTTTGTTTAGAAGCTTTTGAGTTGTTTTTGAAAAAGACCTGTGTGCATCTATCACAAGGTTCTGACTAGTTTCAGATCTTACAGCAATTCAGAATTCTGTTTAACAGCAGAATATTTTGAGGGCAGAGTCTACTCACAGTTGATTTCCTTGTTTGGTTTGTGAATATATGACAAAAAGAAAAATTATTTTCTTCAGCATTTTACTTTCTCTTTTGCAGCCAAGAACATCTTAACAAGGGTTTTCTTTGTGAAAAAGAGGGTAACAAGTCGTCCTCCCCCCAATCCATAATAAGTCTGCTGTCTTCCAGTCATCAAATTTTAGCCTTGAGTTTTGTGTTTAACAGGAGCTGTTGGCAACAAAAGAGACATAAGTACAGCATATATAATTTCCCTCTTTCTCAGAAGTATTATGCAGAATCCATGGAAAGCAGTAGTGGTAAACATGAAGAATCATTTAGAAGTAAATAAACTGAGGCAAATGAGAACTCAGAGAAAGGAGACTTTATTTAAAGCTCATCAGCTTATAGCTTTTTCATTAGCAGGAGTGCAGCACAATTCTTGAGGCTCAGCAGAAGGAAACACTAAATTCTGAGAGTAAAGCATCCATATCATAAGCGTTTTGAGGGGATTTGTAACAGTTTGGTCCTATGTATTGGCCTGCCATAGTCGCTGAAGTAAAGCTAGGCACTTCAAGAGCCCCTTCCAGGTTAGTTTCTGAAAGAATTCAGTTGGTGTGCCACAAGGCCACTGCATGATGCAGACTAAACCTTGGGAACCAGAGAAGAGCAGGAGATTGACTTCAAAGATGCTCTTTTACTTTGAAGGACAGTGCTGATGTTAGTGGAACTGATACTGAGCATCATTATCTCTCATAGTGCCTCAGCCTGGGGTGAGTAGAAGGAAATTGTTTACTAGATCTGTCGATATTCATTTATATCACTTGATTCGTGACTGTCCTGTGTCTTATTTGAAGGCAGTTCCATTTAAAAATCTATGAAAAAAGTTAACACTGTGTCCTACTGAACCCAGGACAGTAGGAAAACTAAAATGAAAGGTGGGCCATGCTTACAATGATGTTCTGAGATAACTCAAATCTTCCTACATTGATGAGTAATATTTTGTCAATGTTAAGCATGGTGCTACCTGATATATTTCCAGATCTTGTATAAAGGTTATCATATATTATTTGGCCTGTGGTAAAGCCGAATAACATGGTAAGAGCATGTCATATGTTTCAAAGTAGTAGAGAGAAACTACCATCCCCCCCAACATTCTTTGCCAGGAAGCTAGATTCCTTGTTGAATAATCATGCATCATTGGTTATAAATCTACTAGGCCAACAAGAGAATGAAGTGATCTGGAAGGAAACATTCAATTAAATCAAAATGCTGGGAAAATGTGCAAATGTATGTTATACCATAATTTTTTCTTTACAGTCTTTGCATTATTTGAGTTCTTTGCCATCTGAAAAAGGCATAAATAAACCCAAAATACCTTTAAAAACTCCCAAGCCCCTCCCCTCCAACCCCAACAAAACAAAGCCAGAGATATTTTCTTAGAAAAAGTTGTAGAAATCACATCTTTCTCACATTCAAAATCCATAAGGAGTTCATTTTTATAATCTTGGAAGAAAAGAAACTTTGTCTGACCACAATTAAGAATGAGCAATGTGTATGGTTTGAATGCTTGGCCACTTCATTAAAATGTGGGGTTTTTTTCCCACTCTGTAGCCTGCTTTCAGTCTATAGCTTAGCTAAGTCATTTAGGGATTCTCCCCTGTGCCATTCATCTTCTCCAACAATGTATTTCCGTACCACAAAAATCATGGTGACCTTCTATGTGTCAGGCTGCTAGCTGGTGAATGACAGTCACTATGGGAATCATAGAATAGTTAGGGTTGGAAAGCACCTTAAGATCATCTAGTTCCAACCCCCCTGCCATGGGCAGGCACACCTCACACTAAACCATATCACCCAAGGCTTCATCCAACCTGGCCTTGAACACTGCCAGGGATGGAGCATTCACTACCTCTCTGGACAACCCATTCCAGTGCCTCACCACCCTAACAGTAAAGAATTTCTTTCTTATATCCAGTCTAAACCTCTGCTGTTTTAAGTTTCAACCCATTACCCCTTGTCCTATCACTACAGTCCCTACTGAAGAGTCCCTCACCACCATCCCTGTAGGCCCCCTTCAGATACTGGAAGGCTGCTATGAGGTCTCCACGCAGCCTTCTCCAGGCTGAACAGCCCCAACTTTCTCAGCCTGTCTTCATATGGGAGGTGCTCCAGTCCCCTGATCATCCTCATGGCCCTCCTCTGGACTTGTTCCAACAGTTCTATGTCCTTTTTATGTTGAGGACACCAGAACTGCACACAATACTCCAAGTGAGGTCTCACGAGAGCAGAGTAGAGGGGCAGGATCACCTCCTTCGACCTGCTGGTCACACTCCTTTTGATGCAGCCCAGCATACAGTTGGCCTTCTGGGCTGTGAGTGCACACTGCTGCCTCATGTTCATTTTCTCATTGACCAACACCCCCAAGTCCTTCTCCGCAGGACTACCACGAATTTCCTTTTTGCCCAACCTGTAGCTGTGCCTGGGATTGCTCCCACCCAGGTGTAGGACCTTGCACTTGGCATGGTTAAACTTCATGAGGCTGGCATCAGCCCACCTCACAAGTGTGTCAAGGCCCCTCTGAATGGCATTCTAGCGTATCAACTGAACCACACAGCTTGGTGTCATCGGCAAAATTGCTGAGGGCACACTCAATTCCATTTTCCGTGTCAGTGACAAAGATATTAAACAAGATCGGTCCCAACACCGATCCCTGAGGGACACCACTTGTTACTGGTCTCCAGCTGGACATTGAATCGTTGACAACAACTCTTTGAGTGTGACCATCCAGCCAGATCTTTATCCACCGAGTGGTCCACCTATCAAATTGATGACACTCCAATTTAGAAACAAGGATGTCGTGTGGGACAGTGTTGAAGGCTTTGCACAAGTCCAGGTAGATGACGTCAACTGCTCAACCCCTGTCCCTCACTTTTGTAGCCCCGTCATAGAAGGCCACCAAATTGGTCAGGCAGGATTTTCCCCTAGTAAAGCCATGCTGGAATGCATGTCTGCTAGGTAATGGCTGAAGCCCAGCACCTGTGAAAATTGGACTACCGGTTTACTTGCCCAAACACAGCATTTAGGCACTTGTGATATCTTCAGGAATACAGTAAGTTGTCAAGAAGTGGAATGGACAGATTCTGCTTGTTGTGATAACTATTACAATGTACAAAGCCTAATTTCCTATGCCAGTTTGACAGCAATAGTTAATGTTTGGCTTTGTGTGTGCCCCCACATATAAGATCATTTGGGTCAGATATGTTTTAGAAGTAAGAGAAAGTGAACAGGGGAATACTGAGATTAGTATTTGCAATAATCCTTTTTCATCTCGTACTTGCTATCTCTTGATCTTTCAGCTGAGATGTGGATACCTGAAGGTTGATGAACCCTGTATCCTGTTAGACTTGATCAATAAATTAGATTGAGACCACTACCAAAAAAAGGAAGATTTGAAGAAAATGGTCATTGTAGGAAATAAATTGTGGTTGGAACAGTCAATACAATTCATAATAATAATGTTATTAGTCAATTACATTGTGTAGATCAAATGTTTATTGGAATAAAATATGGAAATTGTGATCTGATCATTGAGAGCAACCTCATACAAGATTAAGATAGAAGATTTCAGCCTGTCTTTACTCACTGGATGAAAGTCCAGTATTTATGGAAATGGTTAAAAAATACTAGCAGAAGAAGTTTGTAGAAAAAGCAAGAAAATGAGATAAAGTAAAAGGTTGTGCAACTGTTTAGTATTTCCATTAATATAACATTTGTGGGGGCTTTGTGCTGGTTCTTCACAATGAGGCACATCAAGAAAACAGATCAGTCCTGTTGATCCTCTACAGGGAACAGTTTTGTATCAGATAAGCTTCTGTTGCTGAAAGGCAAATTTCCAGCAAATGTCCAAGCAATGAAGTCTGGTCTAATTTTATTTTTTACAGCATATCCATATCTTTTACAATAGTATTATGGGTCATATCATTCCCAGATAGATACATCTCTGAAGGCACCAACTCCAACAAGACTTTTAAAACACCCCCTCCACAGATGCTCTCCCTCTTTTACTTGCCAAATACTCTCCTGAGATATCACCTCCATGAGAGCAGTAACAGTAATATTCAGCATTGCCAAACTTGTAACACTGGCATGTTTGTGAAATTAAGGTATCAGATTTTATTTTAATCTCATCAAAGTTACTGCAGGGAAGCTATGACAGTAACGTTATAGATATTTTTCTCTCAGGCTATAAGATAGGGTCTTGTAGGCTGAAAGCCTTCTCTGGGGCTGCCAGGTGTCACTTCGATTCTCTTAGGTAGGTGATATCTTTAATTATTTCTTCAGTTTCAGTAATGCCAAAAGAAAAGGGAAGAAGGGAGGGAAGAGAGAGGGGAGAGCAAAGGAAAGAAAGAAAACAGGAAGGGAGGGAAGGAGGGAGGGAAGAAAAAGAGAGAAAGAATACTTAATGTACTTTTTAACTTTGTGTACTTCTGGCATGATGATAAGAAATCTGAAAACTCCAATTCTTGCATTCATCACTTAAATGTGTTATTGTAAGCCTGACACTTGAATATTGCACTGATTTAAAATAAACATGGAAATACTGATCTTAGGAAACACATTGGTAATGTAAAACTTGGTTATACCTTACAGAGGGAAGTTCTGTGTTCAGACTAGTTTTGACAAGCCAATTTTTGAAAAATTAGAGCAATACAGTTTACCATTAAGGACGGATGAGCACTGTAATAGATTGCCTAAGGAGACCATAAAAACTATCATTTGAAGCTTAAGGACATGTAGAGTATATATCAAGAATGGGAAACAAGTGACAAGGATATTTCTCCACAGCCCTTCTAGCTCTCCTTTTATGATTCCTTGCTGTGCTCTGCTTTAATAATTTGACGACATTATTTTTGTCCCCATTCTTACTTACCAGATGTTGAAATGGTTTTTGATAGGTTTGGAGGAAGACAAGATTGAGCATAATGCCGAGGGAAAGCAGCTTGCTATTACAAAGTTATTGAATTTAGAGTGCAGGCAAGTTTGGTAAAACTTGCAGAGGAAAGTTGGTTTTAGTGCTTACTGCACTTGGTCAGAGGTACTAGATACTGTTTTTGTGTAGCTACTTTGTGACTGAGAAGAAATTCTGTGACATGGTGACAGTATTTAATGGCCAAGGGCAGTTGACCTCAAACACTGAAACAGAAGTAAGGTATCCAAGGTGTCAAGAAGTCAGTTCTGAAGAATCATGGACAGAAACTGTAACAGTGTGTCTTACTAATGTTGCCTATTGGTTTGTACTAAACCAAGATTTCATTTGTTCCTTATTTTGCCAAGCTGCACTTTCCAGGTTGAGTATTTCCTTCTCAAGATGCACATACTGAGGTTTTGAAGGGAATTTCAACTTACTGTAATTGTTGTCATCTGTAGTCATCATCGTTATAGATTTGCACCAAAAGGCCTTGCTTTCAAAAGAGGATCTAAACATACATTTGCACACAGTTACGAAGATAAAATCCCTCTTTTCCTACAATCCTTGTTGCCATCTGCCTAATCTGACGTACAATACGGCAGAATACTGGAGCTGTGAGGGAAGTCTTTCAGGGTTATTCCATCCTTCCCTCTGTGTTGTGAAGGTAAGGAGGGGTCCTTCTGAGTCTAATGGCAAGAGATCAAGTAGCAGACCTCCAGGTGCGTTTAGCATCCCAGTTACATGCATGTATAGAAGGAAAAGTGAGGGAGGAGGAACCTTTTTTTAAAATGTGGATGAGGCATCTAGAAGAAACCAGATTCAATATATAAAGTGAAGATTTGTATTTATTGGTCATGTAAGCAGAGGGTCTGGGAAATGAAGCAGTAGGATGGAGCAGGATGAGGAAGAAAAAAAGGGCAGAGAAGAGCAGCAGAGAAGCATAAGGCAAGGTAGTCAGAGAATCTGTTTGTAGTTGGAGGACCAAAGGTAAAAGTTAAAAATACCCACTTATTTTGCATACTCAATCTAGGAAGTCTAGGACTAATTGCTGCAGAGATCTTGCTGGCTTCATTTGCTGCTGTGAGTAGCCATCACATCTGTATGTTCCTGGTCTGATTATTAGGATCCCTGTGTATCTGGAAGGCTGTACAGAGAAATGAGAAGCAGACAGGGTTTTGAGAACCCTGACAGGGTTTTGAACAAAGCTTTACAACAACAGAATTAAGCATGAGAAGTTGAAACAATTCCACTGGATTGCCTCCAGTTGTTATAAGCAGACAGCTAGTTCTTTTCCTGATGCACATTTGCAAGTTATGAAACTCCATTAGACTCCTGTAGACAACAGCATCCCTTCACACAAACGTGAGTTATCCCCAGGGCAGTTTAGAAATGAAATGGTCATGAAACAGAAGTTGTGTAACAATGCATTTATACAAGGAATAAATCAAAATGCAGCCAGCTAAAGGCTTTCCAGAACTCCTGTTCCGCTGATGAAGACAAAGCCCATCTTGTTGCCAGTCTTGAGGAAACAATTTCCATTTTGTCTTGAGTTTCAAAGAAGTATTAGCCAGACATAGTGTTTTCTCTCCCTTCACCACCCTTACCTTCTGCTTCTCACCGTCTGAGCTTGTGTAGGTGACCTTTGCTTCTGTATTAAGCATCCTCTCTTCTTCTCCATTGCCTAAGTTTATATTCTACTTAACTTGCTGAACACTGAAGTTTGCAAAAATAAAGCCCTCACCTCCTGCTCTTAGCTCTGTCTTTGCTTTGGATTGTCCTGATCACCTTTCACCAAGTGCAGATATGGTAGCAGTTACTAATGCGTCCTACTAAAGCCTCATCCAGGCTAGTTACCTGTCCCTGGCAAATGATGTTTTTGGATTAAGCTGGCTTTGTTTGGGTTGTTGGTTTTAATAAAAGCTGCCAATGCAGTCTTTAAAGGAACTGTAGATTATCAATAAAAATGCATTGGTGGAAGTTACAGATTTATCAATGACAGTTTTCAAATTTACAGTCATTTTAACAGTGTAGTCATTTCTGCTGTCACATTGAAGGGGATCATGTGTCTTGCCTTGACAAAAAAAAAATAATTGTTGTATTTAGCCATAGTGTCTGATGCAAAAAAATTTAGATTTACTACTTCACTTTGAATAGATTCCTACACTCACACCTGCACTCCCCTCCCACCCTCCTCACCCCACCACCCCCCTTCCCCCAGTCTTTCCCTACCTTTAGAAATTAACAGTGCTATTACTCTTTATAATTAGGCAGTATCTCCTATAATTTGCACAGGAATTAATCCTGACTTTCCTTTGTGTTGTCTGTATGTGTCTGAGGGACTGACATAAACATCTTAATGGTGCTGCTGCAATTGCTATCACTCTGTAGTAGAAACTGAGCTATGCATTCCTTGATAATTGAGTATATCGAATATCAAAAGATCAGAGGAAGTATTACTAATATATTTAGTTGAATTCCAGGAATGGCATGAATGAACATGATTCTGTTTCCACAGGCATCTCACAATTGGATAGCAACGTACTTCGAATGGCTAATGTTATCTGCTCTCTAGGCATGTTGCCATTTCAGCAGTTAAAGCAGATTTTGTAGATTTTAATATGGTAAAGGGGCTTTTAAATCCCTTGTGCTTTCAGCTCATAGTAAATGTAGGCTCAGTTAGCGCTAATTGTGAATAAATATCTTTCTTCCTTGTGGCTTTCCTTTACCTCTTTTTTTTTTCACCTTGTTCCTCCACACTTTTCATTTGCACAAAGAAAGATAAAAAAAAAAACCAACAGACTCTTGCACACCAGCTCTTTACTTCTTCACTCTCTAGAGAGTACTATCTACCAACTCCCCAGGTATAGAGAAGGAAGATACAATACGACTTTTACATTTATATCTGCTCTGTTATCTTGAAACAACTAGATCAAGAATAAGTAGTCATATTCTGTTTTTGTTTAAATCTTCTACATTTCATTTGGAAAGTCTTTACATAAATGTTATCACACAGATGGCTGAGAATATAGCTGCAATAGGGTTAGCGTCAAGCTGAGTACAGCATGAAGTTTTCCTCATTTCAGATATCTTGTGAAAGCTACCTTAAACGTTCCCAATATAGCTGCTAAATTTTTCGACTGTATTCATGAATGGCTAAGAGGAGCCAGTGGCTCAGTGACTACCATGAAAGGAATAGGAATGTCTTTAGCTTAGATAAAAATACTTTCTTCAAAGCTTATTAAAAAAGAAATAATATATAGGTCCCCAGTGTTTGGTAGAAATGTTCTAACTTCAGAGGGAACTTCAGGTAGCTTCACAGCAATGGCATTCCTCCCCACAAAAATCAGACATCAGTTTCAAGAGGACAGACTTGGTAGCAGGTTCTGTTGATTCTGCACCAGCCTGCTGATAGGTTAGAGCAGTGCTCTGTAAACTTTTTTGAGCGTGCACCCCATCAGTAAAATATTATTGAGCATGGACTCACAGTATATGTGTATTTATTTATTTATAGAATCATAGAATCAAAGAACACTTAGGGTTGGAAAGGACCTTAAGATCATTTAGTTCCAACCCCCCTGCCATGGGCAGGGACACCTCACACTAAGCCATATCACCCAAGGCTTCATCCAACCTGACCTTGAACACTGCCAGGGATGGAGCATTCACAACCTCCCTGGACAACCCATTCCAGTACCTCACCACCCTAACAGTAAAGAATTTCTTCCTTATATCCAATCTAAACCTCTGCTGTTTAAGTTTCAACCCATTACCCCTTGTCCTATCACTACAGTCCCTAATGAAAGGTCCCTCACCAGCATCCCTACTGTATGCATTATGAACCTTATATAAAAAAAAAAAGAAACATAAATTAGGAAAGGATGAGATACAAATGGATTAAACACTTTTTTATATAATTTTCTTTTTATAATAATGGTACAAGAATATTTTCTTCCTGCACTCCAGTGACTTGTTTTGTGCAGTGCCTGGCATGTGTGCCACCTCACTTTGGAGACTACTAGGATGGAGGACTAATAATGTCACTGTGGTAATAACTTTTCTTCTGAGGTGTCTGATCAAAACCTGGTAGAAGCAACCCTGCTTTAGGTCAGGCCATGCAAGAAGGACAGAAGCATTGGCAGGATATCTTTGCTGGCTGAAAACAAGGAAGCTGTAGGGCAAGGGTAGGGTAACACTGGCAGATGGAAGTTTCCCCTCATGTAGGCCATCTGACAGCCATGGTCTTCCTTTCACAGTGTCGGACACCGTGTAGAGAATGCAGCAGCAACAGTCACGTTGAAGTTACAGTTTTCTTCTTTTTGACTTTCTTTAACTGCCTTTCTTCACTAGTCTGCCAGTGTAAAAGGGAGACATCCCGAATACTTTTGGCTCATGCTTACCGGTTTACTGAATAATACATGCACAATTTTCTTTGCAATGTTAGTGTTGCACCTGGTACTTTGGTGATCTTGCCTTCCAAAGGCAAACAGTTGCCTTTGAGAAATACCTTCTCTTCCATAAGACGTGGCATATATAGTTGGGATGGTATAACACGGTTAATAATTCCATTCTACTTTTATATTACTCATTATTATTTTTTTTTGTTCTAAAAATCTGTTTGTAAGTGGTATTTGAATCTAAATCCATTTCAGCCACTTAGACCTAATACAGCATTTCAGCAACTTTAAGCATTAGTCTATGTTGAGTCACTTCTAGTCAAAATGCTAGACTAGTAGATGGAGAACATGACAAGAATTTTCTTTATTGTACTCACATGACTGATCTAATTATAATCAATGCTTTGGAGATCAACTAGCCAGTTTTTCCCTTCTAGCTGATTAGCAGAAAGCTCTGGCATATTTGTGGAAGTTCATGGCCAAATAATTTGTCAATGAAATGTAGTGAGTGTATGTAAATTGATAAATGTAGCTGTTGGGAGGAAATAATCGTTGCAAGTCACTGATGAGAACAGAAGGCCCTATTAATAATTCAAAGTAATCATCACCTCCACCTTCTATCTTACTCTGCTAAATATATTACATCACAATATATTGCATTTCTCAGAGATATGTAAACGTCAGGGCATAAGTGACTTAATATATAAAAGGGTTCTGCAGGAAGCTTTCTAGTTTTCTCTGCCCTGTCCATGTTAATCCTGTTGAAGAAATAAGCAGAAGAGATACAGCTTATCCACATGTAATGGTGTTTATAAATCTAGTCTTGAAAAGCAAAGTGTAGCTTACACAGTAAATGACAGAAGTCAGTCTGAAACAGTTTCTGTAGCAGCATTTATGTTTGACAGATTTTTTTATGATTAAAAAAACCCACACTTGACTTTAGATGTCAAAAGAATAATACTTTTATCATCAGGTATTCTTCTCTCATTCACCTCTCCTCTCTTCCTTTCCTCTTGACTTCCTTCCCCTGGTGTCTTCAATTAGTGCTGTAATTAAGAAGGCAATAGCATTTACATTTGAAGTTAAGACTTTTCAAGGCCTTGATCTTCCTTGAGTCTTTATTTTGGCTCTAATCAGAAGTTTTAGAAACAGCATAAGGTTGTGAGTTACCTTTTTTACCACTGATCTGATTGTATTACAACTCACTGCTGTCCTGATCCTAAACTGTTCTATAAATCCATGTAAACATTGCTATGGGCAACTTTACTGGTAAAATCTAACAAAATCTTAGTCTTAGCATTTATGGAATGAAGAATTGACCAACAATCTTTTTCATGACTTCTGCTTTTATGTTTTGGTAGGTTTCCGCTTAAAATCACTTAGTGTTTGTCTTTCCTGGTCCATATTGCAGATAAAGGAACAAAATAAAAATTAAATAAGATCTGTTAATGCCTCTAAATATACCTATTTTAGTGGCCCAGGAGCAGTGTTTCAAGATTAATCTCTGTTTCTACAGTGAGACACTGATATTACATCGCTTTATTCTTTGCTGTGAATTTAGATGACAGCTTATATTTGACTTAAAAACCAAAAAAAAAGATCCTAGCATTAGAAAGGCTGATTGATGTAGTTGCAATAAATGCCCTTGTTCACGTCATTAAGAGAATCTGTGACATGAACCTCCTAACATCAGCGATGTTTAAATAAGCATGGTTTTTATTCCTTGACGAGTAAAAGTTAAAGAAGGCCTGTTACCATTCACAATATAACCCTTGTCAGGTTTTGGTTATTTAAAGCATTTGCTAAAAATGTAGACTATGGATGACTTTTGTTTTGTTTAACATAATGCAGGATATATGCAGTGAAAGATAGAATTGTGGCTAGTAATTTAGAAAGATATTATGGTTACTGTACAGCTTTCTTCATTAATGGTGACTTTAGTGAAACACAGTACTGCGTTTAGCTGAGTATTTTAATGCTAGCACATGATTAAGAGTGCAACCAAACCTAGGGTGCAAAATGTTGAATTCTATTACTTTTTTTTTCCTTATCCTGTTATGATTTAAAGCTATATTAAGTGATGCTAAGCAGTAATAATGATAAATAGTCTTAATGTACTTCGATGATAAAGATAGGAATTTAAAGGTTTGTTTTGCTTTTCATTCAAATTCTACATAAGAATAAATTCTTTTGACATTACTGTTTTGCTGTTCAGAGTTCAAGCGTCTTTAATTTAGCTTGTGATGCAAAACAGGAGTTATCTTTGATGAAATAAACTACAAGAAGCATTTCCTGTTTAGTGTGTGATCTAGGCTCAAGTCTTAATACAGAATAGATTGGTAGCTGGATCAGGATTGATGATGCCAAGATAGATAGTGACTGAAATGACTTTGGGTTAAGCAGGACCTTCCAACCCAATGCAGTGCTAGTTGGTCATGTTGACATATTCTTGCATTACAAACCCCAAGCAGGCATCTATATGCTTTATTTCTGAGCTGCCATTTTATTTCCTCTTCAGCATAGCTGATGGTGTAACCAAGGAGAAATTGTAATTAATCTGCAATACATTTTTTTAGGGGGTATAAAACATGACTTGATATTCTTAGCATCATTTTCTGGCCCTCTTGCAATCTAATATTTTCAACTGCTTCCATACTTTTCTTAACATATCAGTTCTAATTTAACTTCCTGTCATATTTATAACTGTTCCTTCTCTCCCTCCCTTTCTCTTTTATTGATACTAGAAATGTGTAGGTCTTTTGATGAGCAGTGATCTGTTCCATATGATTCAATGTTTTTTACAACCTGGAATGTCTGATGAGATAAATAATTTATTTTACCAGAGTGATGTCATATTCGCGAGTTTCCAGACCCAAGGGTCCCTAGAAAGAAAATCTTAATAATTTTAATTCCTTACCAGTTAACCCTCTCTGAAAAATAAGATGTATCTAAAAGGACAGAGATGCTTTTTTTGTCTCCGTTGATCATCTCTGGTTCTTAGCTGATCTAGGAATAGATGCAGGACTTTTCATACTGCTGTCTTCAGATAAATCAGAATCCCCTTCTGACTTTCTCCTTTGGCTTTTGGAGGTATTTAGTAGTGGACTTGGCAGTCCTAGGGGAATGGTCTTACGTGTTTTCCAGCCTAGCTGATTCAGTGAGTCTAATAATCAATCACCTTGTGTTCTTAAGCTTCATTATCACTTCATGATGATGAGAAATACCTGCATAGTCTCCTATGTGTTCTGCTAACATACTCCATTCAATAATGGTTCCCATATCAAGAATCTGAGGCTGCAAGACTAGAGGTTAAAGTTTGGAAAAGTTGATAATGCTTTCAGAGATGTTTCGGTCTGAGAGCATAAAGTACTTCCATGAAGGTTTGTCAGAAATATTACATGCTGTATTTCTTGATAATAGCTATAAATAGAGTATTACATGAAAACGTATACGCTTACCGCAGCTGACATCAGTTTCAATGAACTATGCTTGCCCTCCTCCCTTAGGCCTCTTTGAATTGCTCAGTCTGAAAGTATTGCACCACTGTTTCTAAAGTTTGCAAGTAATCTATTAAAAAAATATATCGGTTTCAACTGATGTGTAATTTTACTGCAGCCAAATCTCCAAGAGGAGTACGGTGCAATGTGACTTATAAATAAGGAAGAAGCCTTATCTTAATGGAAGATACAAATCCTGCAACTGATGTTAATTCAGTGATGTCTCATTAATTTTTAAGGTATTGCTTAGATAAAGAACTTAGGAAATCACCTTTGATTTTGCCTACTTAAATTGCTGTTGCATCATCCTTATGGAAAAGAAGTATGGATGTAAAAATAGAGGCACTAAATGTATGGTTAAAAGTATATTTTCTAGAGTTGCTACTCTATTGATTTTCACAAGCTTAGTAATAGCTTGACTTGCTATGCCATGATTAGAGGTTTATCTCAAAAAGCCCCCACCTTACAGCATTGTTTTGATGTTGGTTCTTGTCTTAAGGAGAATTGCAAGAGAAGGCAGAGACTTTAAGAGGCCAGTACAATCACAGCCAAATTTAAATTATTTGTATTAGATTCCAATTTCTTGTTTGTAGAACTTTAGCTCCTTGAAGATCTGTAAGAATAAGATTTTCAAGAGTTTCAAGGCAGAAATTAAAGGTTGTTTCTCTTGGACCATTTTAATGGTCCAAGGTCAAATCTTAATGGCTTTTTATAACTCAGTTTGTACAGAGATACAGAGGTAAATGCAGAAGTTTTATTTCTCCGTTAATTTGTTGTCCTTCTTTTTAAAAGGATGGGATGTAGATACTGTACCCCATGGACACAAGCTGATTTCCTTCTTTCAGTTCTTTCTTTAGTTGGTCCCACATACAGGGGAAATAAAAAACACAAGTTTTATTTGCATGGAGGAAGGGAAGATTTCAGGGGCTGAATGAAGCATTCAGTTCTGCCAAGGCATCCATTCTCTTCTGTGGCATCAGTGCTCTGCCAAGATTGTCACACTGTGATACCGCTTTTATTTTTAAGTTGGAGACTTTCTAAAACTACCATCTTTTAGGTCTGTGGGTTTGCAATATGATAGCATGAAGCCTTATGGGAAAGGTTCACCGTCAACTGCTGCTCAGAAAAGCCTGGCCTCTTTGAGCATAAAGCTTGTGATGAAAGAAATGGGGAGGGAGGGAAGGATAATGAATGTGGAATAAAATTTCTTTACAGTGATAGGACACTGTTTGCAGTTAGTATGACTTACTTCTTCCACTGTCATCCTGATGGCCTTTTGGTAGCATCAGGGGGTAAAGCTATTAACAGTCAGAAAAAAAATATTCAAATACATGAGGACAAACAGACTTTTATGGGAATATGGCATCTAAGCTGGCATTGCTTACTCATTGAACTCAGTTCAAAATGCCTTCAAATGCCAGTTTTGACTCCGTTGGGGTTTCTAAATGGTGCTGATTTAAAAAAAAAAAAAGAAATACAGGGGAAATCAAGATTAAAACAAACTCACTACATTATTAGCTGTTATAGCAAACATAGGGATTTCAGAGTGTTACCATAGGAAGAGAAATGTCTTACTGTTCAAATTAAATTTGTTTTGGTGTCGCAGCATGTATTTTTTTTCTGTATTTCATCTAAGTTCATAAGCTATAGCATAATTACTATAAGACTATATTTTACATTAACAGCTGGGTTTTTTTCTGTTTCCCCGAATCAAAACCACAGTTGTAATTAATAAAAGTAATATCTAGTGTTTCTTTAAAGGGGTAGTGTGAGTCCTTCAGTGATATCCAGGTTTTAAATCTTTACATTCAGAACTATTAAAGAATTACATTTAAAGTTATAATATTTTGGTTATAATGAATTGATCTACATATGAAATATTGCATTTAAGCTGTCTTCTTGATTAAAAAATAAAATCCATACTTTTGTTCATTTGTTTAAGGGATTATAATAAAGTATCTTCCATCTGGAACTCACTGTTTTTAATTACTAATATTTTGTGTGTGGACTTTTAGAGCACTCTGTTCTTGAAATCCTAACTCATACGGCAGTTTAGAGAGAAAATTGTATTTCTACCCTGCATAGTCTGAGCACACTGAAACTAACTGCAGGCTGCATGCTGACACGATACTTTGATTTGAGGAATATAGTGGACAGCCACTTAAAGGTTTCTGTAGTGACTAGGTGTATTTATTCTGCAGGGTCACTGTGTCTTATTGCACTTGTCCACCACTTGTCCAGTCATAGAGTTCTGGGTGTCTGGTTGTAGATCTATCAGTGTTCATTTAGGCAAGTTTCTTTCAAGTGGAAACCAAGGTGTGCAGGGTCATACTGCACGTTCATAGCTCATTATAACTGGTAGTCTGGTTGCAGTCAGTCTCAACAGTTAGGAAACGCTCTTGGATCCACGGGAGCTTGATATACCCCTTGGTTTTGAGGTTTTGTGGGCTTTTGCAACTGTTCTTGAGTGTTAAACTGTTGTTCATCACTCTGAAAGTACTAAAATCTCTCCTAACTTCAAACTGCTAAGAACACCAACTGTTCAGTTTGGTCCTTATTTCACCTATGAATTTTTCATTGTTTTAATCTGGGTTTTGCACTTCATCTTTTAAGTTATGCTTGTTCTTGTATAATGATAAAGAAATATCAGTGACAGTTACTGTATGTAGGATAACTGTGTAATAAAATGCAAATGGTGTTAATGAAAGATTACTTTTCAATGGGAACTATTGGCTGTAAGTATGAGGCTTTGACAGGCATTTTTTAGAGAGTACACTTAAAGGAGAATAACTATATCAGATCAAAAGGCCAGGAATTATTAAGTGGGGACTATGTAATTGTTCTCTGAAATAATTAGACCTGAAAAGCCTTTCTGAATATGTTCCAGTGCTTTACCTGCAGAAAATGCATACTGCTTCCCTGATAGATAGTGTCAATTTTTACCAAGTGTTGCAGCTAAGTGACAATGTATTTGTTCTCAGTACAAGATGACTGCGCTTGCAGACTGGCTGTAAGAGTGATAGTGACACAGAACCTGCTTTTCAGATTGCTTACAGGTTGTGCTTGAAATGAATGTTTTAACATTACGCTGCTATATGCTGGTGGTATCTTTAATGTTTTTTCCATTTCATTACCCTATCCAAAGCAATTTAAGTTACTTAGGATAGTGTTTGTCTGCTGTCAACATAGTATTGGTAAGGCATTCAGGGGACAGTCATAATAAATGAGGAGTGTGGCTATCCTCACACCCACCTGTGACATAAATTTGCAGAATGGTGCACTAGTAATGCTCAAGTTTCTAAAAAACTTCCCACATCCATTATGAGGACTAGCCTTCAGCCAGGAAGTGTGTGACACTGAGACTGAATGTCTGGGGAGTGCAGAGCTGTTTTGTAGGTATACCTGTTTCCAGTCCTGTCTCCCAGACGAACATTGAACACCATTGTAGTTAGCCTTGTCTCCAGTTCTGTGTATGGTCCTGTCACCTGGATGGACCTTGGATGTATGTCACAGGTAGTGTGTTTCCTGGATGGACCTCTTGGATATGCACTATAGCTTGTCCTCAGTCCTGTCCCCAGCCATACCTCCTGATGTGTATGATTGAAGCTCTAGATGGATCCTGGACCTGATTGATCAGTTCACTCTTTTGGGAACTGTTGACAGACTGTTACCACTCCTGTGCTCTCCTCACTTCCTTGACTGAAGTGAGGAGCCTTGGCACAGTGCACTATGGGACATGGAACAGACCAAAATGTGTCCCTGAATGTTCTTAACAACAAGGATCTTCTGTGGGGTTCAGCAGTGCTGAAAAGTTCACTGTCCTTGAGGACTCTCCGATGTGGCAATTTTCGGTCTGAGGGTGTGGATATCCAAATGAATGGAGAGCTTACTGCTTTGTTCCCACATGAAAACGAGGTCAGGATCTTTGAAATGGAAACATGTCTATTCTACTGTTCCTTATGTCTGGTGGTTGTTTAGGGTCTTTAAAAGACCAGGGCTTTCATCTTCATAAAGACAGTGCAGCACCTGTTCAGCTCACACATCGCAGTGCACTATGAGAAGCACTACAGAGCAGCCCCAAACCCCTAAACTATTCAAGAGTCTTTTGGATGGCATATGAATGTTTAGTGAATATTTGGTGTACTTCTGGATCAATGTTTTCAGCTAAGTTTCCTCCTAAAAGCATCAAGCTCTCATGCACTATAGCTGTTCTGCAAACTGAACCAACATCCAGTAGGGCCATTATTTCATAGATGCACATCAAAATCATACTGTTGCTTCAGACTGAAGGATTAACATAGATGAAGCCTTAGGACATGAGTTCATTTTTTTGCGTAGATTGGTCTAATGACTGTTATTGAAAACAGCAATAGCCCTCTCATGCTCATACCACTTTCTGTGTGCTGCTTCTGCTTACTCTGCTGAGTTGGACTTGTCAAGGTGTATCTTTCCTGCTTGGAGGGAAAGGTAACTCATGAAAGCCTGCGATTTTTCCTTCAGATCAGCAAGCTGATGGGAGTCACTGCAGAGTTGCACAACTGGTAAATTTAACACAAGGAAGAGGCAGAAAAGCAAGGGGAAAGCAGGTCCACCCCCTCTGGCCTCTGCCTGCCGTTAGATTGAATTAAGTATACTATGAAACTACACCCTGAAGGAGAAGCATGTAAGTTTATTCAGAGAAGATCATTGCTGTTGCTGCTGGTCGAGAATTCACAGAGCTGAGGATTCACTGTTTAAAACATGTGGTGGAATTCCTCTTTCAGGTGTCTTGTGGAGGTCTTTCCTGACACATGGACAAACAGTAGATGTGTGTTTGGCTGTCTTTATCTGTTGGCCTCCTCAGAATGAATGGAAGAATTTCAGAAAGCAATAGCAAGCTGTTATACATCAGTATGATATTCATAGGCAGCACATTTGTGGTGCAGCAAATGCACCACAAAGCTTGCTCTTCTTTGACTGGGCTTTCCCAAACCTTCATATTAGTTTTAGTATGAGGTCTGTTTTTCTACCATTTTTGATTTTGCTTTGCCTATCTGTAGTTAAAAAATTATACAAATATAAATTGTAGATTGTGTTTTCCTACCTATACTTTACAAAACTCACATTCTCTTCTTTCTTTCCAAACCATTTTTCTTTTTCCAGGGGAAAAAAAAAATGGAACAAAAAGACCACCAAACCCCTCCCCCCCCAAAAAAAAAGCAGCAAAACAAAACCAAAGCTACTTGAAATACCGTGTTAAAACACTGCTCATTCAGTCTGTGATTGAGTCTGAGCCCCCTGTTGGAACTACTCTCACCTCACTTTAAAATAAACATATTAAAAGGTAGGAGAATACTCTATTCCCTAGATTTACATTTTGTTAGAAATCAGGTTATCTAGTTGGAGCATGTTGGTTCTGGAAATTGGGAAGTCTCAGTGCTAGTGTCCAGGCACCCCCCCGATATTTCTCTGCAGTAAGGCTGAGGTTTGTTTTCTGCTCTTTGAAGAGCATCTCCACACTGTACATTTCTCCCTCTCTGCCTCACCCCAGAAGCCTTTCCTTCTCCCTGTGTGTAATTGCTCTAAATCTTGAGTGCAGCCACCAGGAAGGATAGGTAACCACACACACTTTAACTGAAAATAGCAGATAATGTTTATGCATCACGTTCAACAGTGCAATGCATCCAACACACTGCTAAAGCATTCAGTAAGGAAGCAGAGATCCTTTGGCCTTAGTTATATCCTGCAGTTGTTGTGAGATGTAGCTAGGACAGTCCAGGGTTAGTACCAGGTTTGTGTCAAATGATGTTAAGTAAATGCTTGGACAGTTTAATGTGCTTGATGTTTATTATATCCATTATATTAAATATGGTTTAGGAAAGTGAAATCTGATAAGCAGGTCTGGCTTCTGAAACCTTGGCTCATCTGATATTTCCATGGTTACTATTCATGAAACCAAAATCATTTTCTCTAGGGGAAAATACCCATGTGAATATGTCCAGCAAGGTTGTGACAGGTTATATCGAAGTATATTAGTTTGTGTGATGGAGCTTTACACAGGAATTACCAAGGCAGTACTTCTGAAGAATGCTTAAGGACTGTACTACAACAAGCTTTAGAGTCATCCTACATTTACAGAAAATGTATCATTTACAAAGAATTTGCATACATAGGATTTTATCACAAGCTAAATTTTGCTATCTTTGAGGAGGACCTGTGTCAGTTTGTGAGTCGTACCCCCTGCTCTTGACCCTTGGTGCTATCGTCATTTTGCTCAGGATTTCCAAAGAACCTGTCTGTCCTATAATGCCAGGTGACACTGCTCTAAGGGCCTCTTCTGGTTGCACTTGTGAGTTTTATCCACCTGAAAAATCAAGAGTAGTCCCGGAAGAAACTAACCCAAGGCACCTCCCTATGCCTTTCTCCCTGATGTGAGGAGAGGGCACTGGAGCCTAGCTGCTGTCACTGACTGGGCAGTGGTCACCCTGTGGCTTCTTTCCCATCTTCCAGAATCAGGGCAGTGGAAAGCATAGCTGGGCCCCTGAAACTGTGGGGATGATTCCTCTTTTTTTTTCTTGCCTTTTTTTGTATATATATAAGCTATTGACACAGAACGGGTTTTGTCCCAAGACTGCCACCTACTTCAGCCCCAAGGCTACTATACCTTTCTGCAGCTTGTGTCAGAGTCTCTCCTGCATATTAGCCTTTTTTTTTCCTAAACTAGTTGAAAAAAAAGAGCTAAGTCTAAAAAATTAAAGCTGAGCCAACTATAATTTTCATTTTCTTATTTTAGTCAACATAGAATTATACATGTCCTTGCAGTACAGTATAAATCATTATCATCATTAGCATTATCCTTAGGGTGGCAATTTCAGTGCTTTAAACCTGCTTCTCTCCATTTTTCTTGTTCTGAGCTTTGACTGCCCCTCACTATGAAGCCATGCTATGAGAGCTCAGTGTTTCTTGCTTCATTGTAGAGAACATCACATCTGAATGGGTATATGTAAATGGTAATGGTCTGCATAGAAGTTCCGCAGCTACCTGATTATTTTTATGGAAGCCATTTTATGATTACATGAATTAAAACAATTACGTTGTCAGTAAATCTAATTATATTGCAGAATATGTGTTTGAGGGTACAACCAAACAAATTTTTTAATTAGATAATGCTGAGACTGTTGCTTCAGTTAAAGGAAAGCAGGTAAATTCAAACCCTGACAGTTTGTATTTCTCATCATCCTGTAGCTAAATTTTCAACAGAATAGTATGGCATGTCAGAGGATAACATCACTGAAAAGGTAAGTGCTACATAAAAGGAGTGCATATGGTGGGAAGTGATGATATCTCTGTGACGTATTCAGTTTGTCTGACATACCCATTGCAGGGGAGAGAGAGCAAGGGCATGGCCATACCCACAGGTGTAGGAGCCAACTCTGAGGAGAAGTTTCCAAGACAATTCTTGACCATACAGTATTGTGGAAACCTTGTAATGAAGACCTAAATACTCCAAATACCCAAACAGTCCTGTGGGACCGGGGATGAAGTCCCTGCAGTCTGGGTGTTCTCCTCTTGTTTTTCATGACTTCTAGACTTGCATTTTCAAAAACTTCTATGCTTTCTCCTATCTCCCAGGGTTACTTTTCAAAGAAGAGTTTCTAAGTGCAGAACAACTTTATTTTGAAGTGTGCTCCCAACTGAATTAGCTGCTCAGGGTAGGGTCTGGTCTGGTTCTTTAACTCTCAAGGACTGATGAACTAGCACCAATGCGCACCAACAGGCACTTAATCTTAGACCCTTGCAGGATCCTAAAGGAACAGGGAAGAAATAAATGTTTATGTAGAGCTGTTACGGCTCTGCAAGCATTTTCCAGAAAGAAAGAAGAGGAAGTGTGGGTGTAGATCTGCCAGACTGCATCCTGGTCTTTTATTATAATGGCCAGTATAAATCAGTTTCAGTGTAGTAGTTCAAGTAATGACAGCCTTCTCTGTTCTTGAAGGCACAGCAAATTTGCTTTGGGGGTTCCAAATCCTCCGTTGTACATCTTCTTTTCACTGAACAAAATTTCCTACTGATATATATACACACACACACATACATTTTATTTCTCTGCCATATATTTGTGATTTTTGCTTTAATGTTGAGAAAAGCAAAGCTGCCACTTCCTCAAACCTAGCCTCTTTGTATGTCATGGGCTTGGGACTGCAGCATAGGGTAAGTGTAGCATTTGGCTTAGGTGGGAGAAAGGGAAGTGGATTAACTACAGTTCAAATAGGAAAAGTAGACACTGTGAGAAAACCTCATTTTACATATAGGTAAATTTAATATTTTAAAAACTTATGACAGAGAATTGGTCAATTCCTTGTTCCCAAGTCCTTTCTGTTTCTCACCTGAGCAAATAAGTCAATCTCTGTTTTTCCTAAGCTCTTAAACCTCCACACTGATAGCTACGGCCTCTCTAAGGGGGCAGGAAAACCTCCCCCCTTTGTCTAGATTAGATTAAAGGTAAGGAAAACTTTTTACAGCACAAGATTATGAATGTTAGGCTCAAAATCTCAGTATTACCAAAAGGGAACACACCATATGCCTGTAAACAGGAACTTCTTGTTAGCCAGATAAATACTTTAATTGTCTAGAAGTCTGAATCAACTATGAAAGTAAAACTTAATTTAAAATATCTTTTAAATTTGTGTGCAACAGAATCTTTCAAGTAGCTGCCCCTTCACTGTGCTGCTGTGTGCATTCTTCAAATGTTCCTTTAGGTCCTAGGGCTGACAGCATCTGTCTTTCTCAAAAGGAAATGGGGGACAATACGAATGAGTTTTCAGCAGCTTTAGGTCTTTTCTGTGGGACATTCATAGTGGAGGTTCCTTTGTCCTAATTTTTCGCTCTCTTTGGGGATATTTTTATATAGTGTCTTACCAGAGTCTGTCTCCTTCTCCCTGCTTCCCAGGCAGATTCTGAGAGCCATACACTGCCAGCCCTCTACTCCAGGTGCTCCCAGAGCAAAACCAGCATAGGGAGTCAACGAGCACATGGCCACCAGGCAAGTGCTGCCATGGATGAAACCAGCTCCCACTGAGGCAGGGCCAGACCCATGCTGGAGTTATAATCAAACTGGAAGAAAATGCTCAGAAATGAACTTACATGGTGGTATGCAGAGGACACTCCATACCCTGAGACACAAATACCACAGTCAGCCAAGTGTATGCAGTATTTGTGGATTAAGAATGTCCTTCTGGGGAGTAGGCTGGAGATCAGAATTGAACCTGCATATTCCTATTCCTTGCTGTCAGCAGGTGTCTCTTGAGAAAGAATTTCCAGTCTTAATACAGACAGAGCATACCAGGCTTTAAGTCTGTCAACTACTTTATAAATTCAGAAGACTGCAGAGCTGATTCAGAGAGCCCCATCAAGATGCTGATCTGCATGGATCTCAGTAGATGCTATATACATGGAGTCAATTGTGCAACAGGTAGCATCTGTGTTAGAGGTCACCCAAGGTAACAATATTTCATACTTTGTAAATCACAGTCCTTAATAACATGGTCAAGTGATATTTTTCTACATTTTTGCCATTCTGTAAGGAGGATGGATCATCTCTAAGAATGTTTCAAAGTTATTATGCAGTTTAAGGTATGAAGAAATTAAATATCGAAATAAATGAGTTATATTATGCTAGCTATTCTCGAAAATGAGTTCTAACTCATCTTATATGTGTGTCTCTGAAAGCATACAGAGCTCTCCATACCTGTTTGCTTACCATAATAGATTTTGTCAGATCATGTCAAGGCACCTGTAAGTTACTATATAATGAAAAGCAGTATTTCACCTGTGCTTTTGTGATATATTGGATATACTTAAAAGAAGACAGTTGAATTTTTATTTAGCCTATGACAGCAGCCTCCTGCTGTTTCCTTTCTAGGAGCTGAAGAATTTATCAGCAAAAATAATAGATGAGGATGAAGCCAAAGCATATATTCATAATAAGAGAAACAGGTTTTGTGTTGAGGTTGTAGTGCAGGAATTTTGGTTCCACTGTATTAAATGGCTGGTAAAAGTAATAGTAATTTTGTTTGATATTGCTACAGTGAAGCAAGTGCTTAACTTAGATGCATTTTTATTATCTTTCAGAAAAGATTGGTTTGTCAACCCAGTCATCAATTTAACTTATTGGCAAATTGAGCTCCAAAAATATGGCTCAGTACCCATACGTATTTTAGGTGCTGTGTGAAAATAGCACATAATGCAAGTGTCACTGATGGAGAGGCTTCATTAACTTATTTTTTTAGAAAAAGGTCACTTATGTGCTTCTTAGGAAGAAATCCTAGTGCATATACAGCTTTTATCTGATAGTTTGGTTCATCTCATGGATGCTTATTGTGGCAGAGAAAGTGATTCAGGGATGACTGCTCAAACTCAATACTTAACTCTCTGAAAAGACATGTACCTTGCACATACTGGCTCTTCCCCTGTCTAGGTCTTTTTGCTCTGGGCATGGAAAGCACAGCCAGGCTAATTCAGCTCTGAAATTGCAGAAATAATGTTCCTATTGAGCTGTAATTGAAATGCCAAGACTGGGGGAAGGGCCCAAGAAATGCAGAGGAGAGTGAGTTTAAATTATAACTCAGAATCTATTGTGGCAATGTTTGAAGGCATTCCCTTTTGCTGACCTGCTGCCCAAGCACTTGAGTTGTTTGCATTTTGGGGATGGCAGAGCTACCTTTCCCAGATGACTGCAGTTCCTTTGTTTTGAGCTAGCTGGGCCTTCTGATTTGTTCCCTGACCATATCAACATGTCTGTCAGTGAGGCTGGGCTGCACTGTGCTGTGTTTTGCTGTACTTGCTGTTAGGTGCAGTGGTAGCGGAGGAGCCGCAGTCCCTTCTGTGAGGGTAATGCTAGAAGGAGTGCACAAATTCAGCTTAGCAGCTGTCTCCAGGGCTCTCACCTGCGGCTCTCACTGGTTTTATGTATCCAGAGTAGGCAAAGACATGTAACTAATGAGCTCAAATGTGTTACAGTGGAAAAACAGTTACTTGGCCCATATATTTCTCTGATTTCACCATCTTTTGTCAAGCCATGGTTCTAAGAACTTGAGCATTCCGACCATCACTGTGGAAAACACAAGTTTTGGTGCCTATGTCAAGTACCAGAATTTGATGTGTGGTGTTATTTTAAGTTGTGAACTAACAGAAGGAGGAGAAGAATATATTCCATTGTCTTGTATGGGACAACTTTAGAATTGGCAATTCAGAATCAGAAAATGCAGATTTGTCAAATTGCTCCCTTGTCAAATGTCACTTGTTCTACCAAATAGGATAGGATTTTAATCTACAGTAAATGTTCAGTACTGCGTGGCATTGAGTGGCCTCAGTTGATGCCCAGGACCATGGTGCCTCTAGGTGACTTTCCCATTGAATTGTTTCTCTGTGAAGAATTTAAAGTGCTCGAAATTATTTGATTGAATGGCACAGCATTTGGGACGTTATCTTCATCTCTGTAGAGTGTGTTATAGCGTATCCTTTGTTTCCTTGTCAAAATTAGTGTATTTTCTCAATGTTAAATTTCAGTCAGGATAGAGGAAATCTTGTACAATTTTCTTGTGTATGTGACTTGGCTTTTGATGTCATTCAGATGGTGATACTATAATTCACTGCTTATGCTCAAATGCTGTTTAACTGGCCCAGTACTAAAAAACTGATCCCCCGAAGCCTTCCTTTGTGATCAGGCTAATCAGTGTTTTGGCAGTCTGTTCCGGTCGTGCGGGATCATCCTACACCACAAAGAGTTGCGGGGAGCCGAGGTTCTTTTTCGCTCAATGTCAAGCTGAAGGAGTATAAATTCTGCTTTAGAAATGACTGTTTGAGAGGTTTTACTTTGCTGCTCTGCCAGCATCCCTTACAAAGGCTACAGTGTTTGAGTACAAAATAGTATTTCTTACCACTTAACAGGATGCTTTTGGATTCTCCTTCCAACTCAGCAGTGTTCTAACACTGTGCCAGACCTTTATTTTGTGGATATCCGGTCTGTACTCCCAGTTCCAGCATTACTGCCAGCCCCAGCAAGGGATGGCTGTCTCTCAGACATGGGGAGCAAGGGCAGAGTGTACTAACACACCCAGCAGAGTTGGGGACTAGCCAGCCAGGACCCCATCCCACAGCACCCAAGCAGGGCAGGTCTGGAGACAAGAGCGAAATACAGAAAAGAGTAGAGGTCACACAGTGTTCAGTGAAGACTTCAGACAAGTTCATGGAGATGAGACAGATAGAAGGTGAAGCTGCAAACGCAGGTCAACAAGTCATGTCCAGGGTAGACGTGGAGACAGTAGACAGCATCACAGTGGTGGGCCGTTTCCTGAATCAAACTGGGAAGTCAGTCTGGGTCTGGGTCAGTAGAGTATGTGGCCAGACAGAGGCATGTGCAATGCAGCTGCAGGACAGCTCAGATGAGGGTCCAGCATGACAACCTTCTTCCAGCTTTCTCTTGAAAAGCTCTTCAGATCTGGTCAAGGCATCTCAGAGATGGCCGTTGCCACTTATAGCTGAACTAGAGCGTGTTGCAGCCCTGATAGTCACTGGGAAGTCTTTTTACGAATGTTCAAGTTGAAGAACATTCCTGACACACCTCCAGAGATGATCTACTGAGATGTCTTCTGTAGCACGTGAAATGAGCAACAACTGTTAAAAACTTTAAAACAATAACATATGACAGGTATGATCCTACTTATCCATACCGTTTATCCACATATGTATGACAGTTAATCTCTGTTCAGTGCTATCTTGAAGGCAGACAATACGCATTAATTAGTGATGGGCAGACATGAAGCTCTGTTTCAGAGACTGCAGTTTTCTTTCAAGTACCTGAAGGTAGAATAGTTTATTCCTGCCACAGAACAACTCTAAAGGAAATATTTTTTAAGATCTTCAGGCCTCTGGATGTGCTTTTATCAGCAAAGGGGTATCTTTTTTCTTCTTAGAGAAAACCACTCTCCATAGACCACCCCTCCCTCCTCTGCCATAGGGGTAGGCAGTAGGTAGGGAATGGTAGAAGGCAAGCCAGGTGGTCTCTGTGGGATGCCTCCATTAATCACTGTCTTGACTTCTGGAGGTTGAATCAACACGTGAAAGCTCAGGTTAGGACAGGGACTCCTCCCTTCTCCTTATTTACGCTCCACATACCTCCAACAAAACAGTTTCTGTAAACCATTAACAGGACCTCTAATATTGAATTTATGGGATCTGGCACAGATGCTGACCATAGGATTAGCATAAGTGGCACCATCCATTCATGTGGTCTGAAGCAAAATACCAAAGGCGTCATAGGATCATAGACTGGTTTGGGCTGGAAGTGACGTTACAGACCTCTGCAATGGGCAGGGAAAATAGGGGATAAATGGAAGCTCCCTGCATTTTTGTTTTTTAGGGCTACCCCTGCAAGTCCAGCACTGTAATAGTAAATTCTGTGGAGCAGCAAAACCTCTGCACGAAGATTTAACAAGGAACTGTCTTGTGGACATTTAGGGCAAAGCAAACGTTGCACTGCTCTGGACGAGCTGCAAATCCTGCGCCATTCCTTCTGCACACTACCTTTGGGAAGGACTTTCTGTTTCTGTGACTGGGAAGCATGGGACAGTTCTTCCCTGCTGTTGTGGGCGCATCTGCCCCAATGGGCTTATGCTCTCAGCCTGAAGTTTTCTAGGCCCTATGCATACTTCAGTGGGCAGCTTTTTGGAGGTGGAATGATACCACTTCTGGCACTTGCTGACAAGTGGGACTTGCCACCAGGATGTACAGAATGGATATTTAGTGTCATGATTTTGTGGACCTTATTCCTCAAATCAAGGTGGTGTTTTATGTAAGGCCTGCGCAAAGCTTTGTGTACATAATGGGGACACTCGGAAGGGAGTCTGCAGGGAATTGCTGGGGTATTTTTCCGCTTCAAAGTTTCTTTGGCATTCACCCCAGCTAAACGCACCAGCTGCTGTTAAGGCTTGTTTTTTTTTCCCTTATTTTCTCTGCTTTTGTTTCTCTGCAATTAAATAATTACCTTAATGAGACATTTCCAGTTATTCTGATGTCTTGGGACAGTGTTGAACTTCTGTGATCAGTGGGAACTCTGGAAGGTGTTGGGATCTTTTTACTGTAACAGCAGCCTTTCTGTCATGCAGAAAGGTGCTGAGAAACAGCCAAAAGCAGTGTAAAGCAGTGACAAAGCACAAAGCAGTTCAGTAAAACTCAAAGTCTTCCAAATCAAAACTAACTGTATATTCAGTGAAGACTACACTGTATCAGGGTGTCTAAGTCACTTTTGTTCACTTTTTTTCTGAGTAGATAAATGCACTGGAAAAGAGTAAGTAGGGAAAACTGGAGGTCGATTTCATAATAAATAAAATAATAACAATATATTAATATAGTACAATTTACTTTGATACTTAGGTTAATACATACTTGTCAAGAATAAAAGTTGGACTTTTGTTTTTTTCTCCAGAGGCAAAACAGGGCATGAAGAAAACTTAATCTGTAGCTGTAAAATTGTTGTCTAGGTACTCATTCTGAGTAGTACATGGTTTGCATGCCAAGTTAACACATTTTTTTGCTGCATGTATGTGGTTTTTGTAACTGTTCCACTTAAGTACACTTGGAAAGTTTTATTTTGAAATGGTGAGTGCATTCAAGCAATGCTGCCAAATTCCAGGATTACTGCAGTTAATACAGAACATTTTGTTGACTCTAATTTGTGAAAACGGTGTTTTAGCAGTGTAAGAGTTGTTAAGGGATATGCAGCTTCAATTATTTCTGGAAACAGTTCTACAAAATCTGCAAGTGTTAGGATACCTAAAGGATTCATAGAAATAGTAGTTTATTGTCCAGGAAAATAGACCTGAAATGCATGTAGAGGATAATGTCTTTCTGACAACAAACTGGTACCACCCTAGTACTCCAGTTTGTGTTTTGTAAGAACCCACCACCCTATCTTTGCATTTGCAGCTTCCTGGAGGAAAAGTTATGAAGCCAAAATTACATGGTAGCTGTTTCAAAAACCATGCATCAGAACAGAACACTGGTTTTACTGAAGTTGTCTTGCTGCTAGAAGTTGTACATTGTAGGAGGTAGTGACAAGATCCTGAGTAAGATGAACAAGCCTAGTCTTATTCCTTAAAATGAACTTCACAAAGACCAAAATGGTTTCTAAGGGGCAGAGGGGAAAAGGGAAGAGGAGAAAAAAAAGTGTAGAAAGCTAGAATACTTACCTTTCAAGTACAGAAAATTCCAAGTGACTAGGATAAAACAGAGTGGTTCCCACTGTGTCACAGTGAATTAGTCCTTTTGGGCTTGCTTTATGCCAGAAAGTTTGGAGTTGTAGGGGCCTGTGAACATTCCCACCCCCTGCCACCATAGCTTGCTGTATTTCCCCTCCATTCACCCCATTGCCCAGCTGCTCCAGCATCCCTCTGGCTCCCTCTCTTCCACCTGCACCTTGCATCCTGCTGTGGTCATCTGCCCCAGTGGGCAGTCCATCTTTCTGGATCCCTAGGTATCCCAGTGGGGAGGCACAGCCTGCACCCTTCATCTGCAGCCCTGCTACCTGGCCAGCCTGACCCCTTTGGGGAGTTCAGTGTATGCCTGAGAATTCAAGCCTTGCAGATGTATATGATGATAGTTTTCCCCAACAGCCACTGAATTACTTAATGTGCAGCTGCTTGTTGCTTTCCAGCAATTGCTAAATCACAGTTCAGGCTGAAGCAAAACAAAGCTGCCCTTGACTTTACAAATAATAGGCTGCAGCCTTAATTATTCTTGAATTTAAAGGCCTACTGTTAGCACTAGACAATCAAAGAGAACACTTTAATACAGCTTGTGACATGGGCTTGCTGGTAACTGGCGCTTTAAAAAGCGCTATTTCTTCATTTGAGCAAGCTACCCTAGTTTCTGTGTAATTTCACATTGCTTTTCTGGAGATGATAAATGGGGGAGTTAAATTTCCTAATTCCAAACACTGGATTAGGGGAGCTTTTCCTTAGCAGCTCAGAGTAACTCTGACAGCTTTGGTCAGTGGCTGTCCTCTCCATGGTGGTACACCACATCTGCTAATAAGGGTCTGTGTGGCACAAAAACTTGCTAGGGCAAGGTGAACGAGAAAAGGTGCCCTGTGCTAAAGGGTTGCTGGAGGGACTTTTCAGAGCGTCTCACCACACCAGGCAGAAATGGGCTGGATGCCTTCGGGACTGTGGCTTGATGGGGTTATTACTAAAAACCTGACACTGGCATTACATTTTGAATTTTGTACTTCTTCACGCGTTGAGTGAGATGAATTTGTCAAATACCAATTGAGTAACCGATTTGTAGAAATACTTCAAGTTGCATATGTTGCAGAAAGCTTGGCTGTGTTTTTTCCCCTTTTACTTAGAGTTTACCTGTGAGCAAAGTGACTATCAGTACCCTCATTTGTCTGCACATTTTAGAATTATTAGTTTGGCAGTGTTCTTTTAACTTTAGAAATCCTTAAACAAATAGAGAAAATTATTTTCCCACATGACGTCCTTGTACCTAAACTGGAGGGACGTAAATTTGATGGATGGACCACACAGTTGAAATGAATCATAGAATAGTTAGGATTGGAAAGGACCTCAAGATCATCTAGTTCCAACCCCCCTAGAAATTATATATTTTTTTCTTTTTTGTTTCCTTTTTTAAAAAAAGTCTATTGGATATTCTTAATTAACAATTAACTATAAATTGTGTGCTATATCTCAATCTTTTAAAGTGGCCAAATACAAACTAAGATGCCAGTCTGCTCTTTGAAGGTATCAATTGTATTTTAAAAACTTGAGCTCAGACTTTTTGAAATTATTCTGAAACTAGACCAGGAAAAAATGGGATACAAAATATACAGAAGAAATTAACCTTTCCCCACTGTACAGATCGAGTTTGAAGCGCTTGGGCTTCGAACTTAATAGCTTGGATTTCTAGACTGCTTTTACCAAGTCTTCTCTCCTTGTCCGGCTTTATTAACAAACCAGGTCTTTTTCAAAAATGGCCACTTTGTCTTCTAAGGTGACAGCATCCCTGGAAGACATTAAATTCCATTGGCAAATAGTCCTCGATTTGCATGTTTGCACTTCAGTGACCAAATTCAGAAAGGTGCAACAGATATATTTGATGGTGCTCTCATTTGAACAAATGGTTATCCATGATAGTGTCTCTTAACTGTTCATTGTTAATGCTGTATTAGGTTGGAGACTCACTTAAGTTTCAAAGATTCTAAAGTCTAATATGGGAATTAAAGCAAAACTAAAGTTGTAGTGCCATTTAAAGGGGGGGAAATGTTTTACCAAGTATTTGAATGATAGTCTTGAAGCATTTTTAAATTAAATAAAAAACAGTCCCTCTTTTTGCAACTCATTTTAACTTCACTTTGTTTGCATACCCTCTTTAACTTGATGGCTAAAAAAGAATTTTACATTTATTTTGGAAACTGTGAATGTGTGATAATGCTGTTCCTTGCAAAATGTGCATTTTAGTTGTTTTTGTGCTTTGGTAGCTTTATTTAGCGTTATTGGTCTGTTCATCCAGAGGAGGTCTCACATAATATCCACAGTGCGTTAAGTCTAGTCTGTACCCCACACGCAGCTTAGTAGTAAGGCCAAAGCTTTTCAGAAGCACTCTGAACATGCAGTAGATCCAGAGCTCCTGCAAAACATTAGAGGTTTTTTTTCTGAGCAACCATTTGCTGTAAACAGGCAGTAAATTTGTCATTGTACACCGGGATTTTGATCTGTCTTTCAGAGGCAAGGACATCAGTCCTTACAGACAGGTAAGAGTTAAAAAAAAAAAAGAGATGCCTATTAAAAAAAAAAATAATGTTTTGGTACCATAGGACAACAGTTCAGTAACTAAATCAGTGCTGTGGTTTTCTTCCATGAGAGTAGATATTCAGGAAGGCTCTCACGCACATCATTTGCAGCATTTAAGCTTTATGAAGAATAAGGGTATTTTTTAAATCAGGCTGGCTTGTGTTTGACTGTACCTGCCCAAAATGACCATTCATCTTGTCATGTATGTTAATATACTTTTTTTGCACCGAGATAGGAACTTACCTATGCAGACAAAGAGAAACCATGAAGATGAAAGCTAAAAAAAGAGAAGAGGGAAAAAAATGCAGATAAAGTGTTAAGCAGGCAAAAATAACAAGGAAAAGGTAATAGAAGTTGCTCAGCTTTCAAAGAATTATCATTTAAAATTACTTTTGATTTTTTTTTGTTTAATTTCCTGTCCCTTCAAGTCTCCGTAAATAGCCATTTAATTTTGCCAGCAGTAATTGCCATCAGTGTGGACATCTAGTTCATCTCATTGTCACCTATTTGAAACTAGACGATTTTAAAAGGTCGTTTCCAACCCAAATCATTCTATGATTCTGTGACATTAGGAAAATACTTTTGACTCATACGAGCTTGACAGATGACAAAAGATGCAGCTGTGCATATTGCAGGTTATGCTTATTACTTGTAGTAATTTTTCTGACTTGAGGGAAAAAAAAGATTTATTAAAAATCTCTAGTTCAAGAGAACAGATATTCGGACAGCAGTGTATGTCTGTATTTCATGTTTGAACAAATAGTCATACAATTTATTGATGACTATTCCAATTGTATTGTGGGAATTGGCAGGAGAAAAGCTGAGAATGGCTAAAAGCTGACAACAGGAAAACCGTAAAATGATGCTTCCTATAACTGTCTTTCTCATTCAGCATGACAGTGATATGATAAAATGAGTTTAAATAATTCCAAAGTCATACAATTTGAGGTGATTCCATAATGAGAAATAGAAATGAGTGTGCATGGAGAACACCTTTAGTTTTGAGAAACTTTCCTTCCTTCAAAGATTAACTGCTGTGCATTTTATTTTTACAAGCAGTAATTGACAAGAAGCATTTCAGAAATGTAGATATAACAAAAGGAATTGAATGTAATCCTTTCTGTAATTCAGGAAAGAAACAGTTAGGCCTCCATTCAAGATAAAAGCTAATAGCATTTGCTTCAAGTTAAGCATATCGATGAGTGCCATTTTTGCACTGGAATTTTCCTGGTTTTACCCTGCAATTACAATCAAATAAAAGTTGAAACTTGTTTGGTCATCACTCTTGAGGTTACAGCTGACAAGTCAGAATCGTGGTCTTCAGCCCACATGCCTCCAGGGGAATAGCCAATTTGTGTGCTAGTAGTGACTTCCAGACCTGGGGATTTAAGAATGAGGATTTTTAAATCCATTTCTTGAGATAATAAACTAATTCAGAAACATTTTCTAACTGTGGCTTTTCAAGACGGGAAGTGTAAAGTGTGAGTGTGGACTATAATGGGAGCAATGGGTTTCTGTTGAGGGAGAAAAGAAAAACCTTACATTTCTGAGAAAACAGTTATAGAGCATTTCATGCATGACTGCTTGCCTTCAGTTTGTACTTATTCTCGGTCCACAGAGGCTTCACTACCATAACCAGTACTCACATTTTGCAATGTTATTTAATGTGTAATTTCATTAAATAAACTAGAGGAGTTAGAGGTGTGTGCTCACCTACAGTGTTGTGATCTTACAGGTATCACAGAGATGCGGTGGAATGGCTCCTGTGACTGGATTGTTGATATGCAAGGATACAGGCTCCTGAAGAAGGACAGGTGTGGGAAACACAGAGGGGATGTCACCCTCTATGTCAGTGACCAACTGGAGTGTGCAGAGCCTAGGGATGGATGGGGAGCTGACTGAGAGCTTATGGGTCAGGATTAAACGGTGGACAGGGACAGGGGACATTATAGTGGGGGTCTGCTACAGGCCACCCAACCAGGAGGACTGAGTGGAAGAGGCCCTCACATTGACTTGATTGACAAGAAACTCAACAAGAGGTGGCAGTATGTGTCTCCAGTTCAGAAAGCCAACTGTATGCTGGGCTGCAACAAAGGCAGTGTGACCAGCAGGTCGAGGGAGGTGATTCTTCCCCCCCCTACTGCGCTCTTGTGAGATGCCTTCCACAGTACTGCTCTGGGACCTCCAACATAAGAGGGACATGGACCTGTTGGAACGAGTCCAGAGGAGGGCCACAAGGATGATCAGGTGGCTGGAGCATCTCTCCTGTGAAGTTAGGCAGAGAAAGTTGGAACTGTTCAGCCTGGAGAAGAGAAGGCTCCGGTGAGACCTTACAGCAGCCTTCTAGTACCTAAAGGGGGCCTATAAGGAATCCAGAGAGGTGCTTTTTACAAGGACATGGAGTGATAGGATAATGGGGAAAGGCTTTAAACTGAAAGAGGGTAAGTTTAGGTTCAATACTAGGAAAAAGTTCTTCACTATGAGGTTGGTGAGGCACTGGCACAGGTTGCCCAGAGAAGCTGTGGCTGACCCATCCCTGGCAGTGTTCAAGGCCAGGTTGGATGGGGCTTTGAGCAACCTGGTTTAGTGGAATGTGTCCCTGCCCATAGCAGGGGGATTGGAACTAGATGATCTTTTAGGTCACTTCTACCCAAACTATTCTATGATTTTGTGGTTTTGCTGGCTCGTAAATGTCATGAAAAGTGGACATTACAAAACTCAGTCATGTTTTAACAGGCACTGCCTGTTAAAATTAGCCACTGAAAATTGCATGGAGGCGTGTGGATTTCACTGAAATTATAGCTGTGTCTGACAGCACTGAATTTGGGACACTTCTAACAACACTGAAATACTGACATTAATGTGTTGATGGCCATTGAGTTTATAGCCCTCAAGTAAATCTTTCAGACAGGGAGTTATCTTGACCTCTTTAGAAACCCTATCCTGGATCAGTTAATCAGAACTTCATCACTGGTGTGTACATGCTGAGCATGAAACCCCAGGCTGGCCGGATTTTTATTTGGAAAACATAACTTACAGCATACCAAACATGTCAGGATCTGAAGGACACCACGCCAGTAACATACAAAACTGGTTATCCAATGTGGACCCTTAAGCTATCTCAATTTTTTAAACACTGAAAAGAGCACACAAAGAAAGTGGTTGAAGCTGTTTATTATCCTGTTAAGTATTTTTTCCTCTCCTTTGTTTTGTATCTCACTAAAAATTTTGCTCTTCTTCTAGAGTAGTGAGTGAAACATAAGTGAACAGTAGATACCAATTTTATATTTGTTAAAATTCCTAAAGACTGAAATATTCTGTCAGGGAGTAGGGGAACATACTGTGACAGGAAACATTATGAAGTTGTTTCAAGGAGTTTCATATTCTTGGAAACTTAAATTGATGTTCATGACTCCTGTTTGTCTGAGAGACTCTTGTCTTCTACACATCTGCTATGGGGTGTGCCAGACAGAAACTTTCTCAATCGTGACAACTGTTAAGAATTACTTAGAAACTTGATTTCTACCAGACTTTTAATGCATCCAGAATGTGTATATTTCCTTTCTCCATAAGTGATTTTCAAATTTCTAATTGCTTGGGTGTACTGAAAATTGTTCCTTGTTTTCTAGTAAAATTCTAGTCTGTACACAGATGCTGTGCTGCAGGGCACACAATTAAATATCAGAATATACACTTGATGATTTATTCCTTCTATTAAACTCGGAATTTTATGCCTCTCTAAAAATTTGATTTAGTAGCAGTTCCTGCTTTCCCAAATGTCAAATTTTATCCTGTTTTATCAGTGTATTGAGTTAGTGCTTGTGTACAATACTTGCATTTGAATGCAAAAAGGATGCGCTATTGCAGTAGCAGTAGCTAAAACCAGTCAAAGAATGATACTAATGCTTTGTTTCACGCCCTGCAGTCTTAATAATGCTCCATCACAGAGGTCAAAGGGAGAGCAGTGGATTCATTTAAGAACCACCTTGAGTGTAAAGACCAAAGCTCTTTAAATTTATTAATTAACAAAGCAGTGGAGGTAGAAGCTTCCACAGTACTTTTCCTGTTGCCTTAGAAAGAAAGCAACCTTCCTCACCACCCTGAAGGGGTGTTGGGACACCAAAGCTATGTGTAATTTTGTTGTCTTTCAAATCAGATAATTGGACATGAATGACTACATCTGTATTTTACTAAAAGCACAAGACGTTGGCAGCAAACACTGAGACTTCTTTGACTTCATTTTTTAAATAACTTAAATGTTGCTCTGAAATATTCTCACCAAATTAACGAGCTGTTGTTACCACAGGGACTCACATTAAGTTAGCAGGGTCTTTAGTGTATTGTGAATAGTTTACCTTAGAGAGAAAATACTCTGATGCATACAGGAATGTATACTATACCATAGACATTGCCTGTCATCTTTATTTAATACTCAATCAAGAATAGATCCAGCTAGCAGGACAAATACCTAAACAGTGGCAGGCCTCAGTGTGGGACTAGAGAAAATGCTTAAAGTGTCGTTTACTGTTTCACTGGTTTCACAGATTGTAATGAATTTCAGTATTGCAACTCCAACTCTGTAATTCAGTGTTGGACTGCCATAGTATCTGGATTTCTTTCCTTCCTCTCTTCCTCCCTTCTTCTCTTTTTTCTTCCTTCCTTCTTCCTTCCCTCCCTCTTTTGGTAAGGGGAAATGAAACATTTTTCATTGCAGCAATAGCATACCTGCCTAATAATTACCGACAAGATGCAGAAGGATAGAGACTTAGTTTGTGATTTCATTTTGTGTGGAGCTGAGAGCACTGAGCCAGAGAAACACTTTTGTCAGTTATCCTAAAAGAGTAAAAACATACTGGGAAGCACAAAGAGAAAATGGTTTCAAATGGAAAGAAAAGAGTTGTAAAAATATGGGGAAAAATATTATGGCTAATGTGAGCAAGAACTAAAATTGGATATTACTTTAGGTAAATTGGATAGTACATTAGGTAAATTAAGACAAAATAATTAAGAAATTAATCTTCTGATTAAGAATTTCAGAAAAGTCGTAATAAGGTTATCAATTCCTGTTGGTTTTAAAGAAGATTTACAGGCCTAATTCCTTTAAGCCTTTTTCAAAGAGAATTTGATATATCATCTTAGATGCAAATGATTATCTCACAAGAAAACAGATAAAATAGTTGTACAAGTATGAAGTTCTTACTGTAAAATATGAATGAGAATGCAAATAAAATAATAAATGATAAGGAACATATTGTGGGAGGAAAGACTATAAAACAGAAGACAAAGATTTCACTTTTGAGGAAGGATTTACAAATTAAAAGGTAGAAATCGAAGGAAACAAGTATGTTATTTGCTAACAAATGTTAGCAAATACTAATGATACACCAAAAAATACATATTTGTGTTTATCCACATTAATTAGTCCAACTGGATATTACTGACTTTTCATTTAGCTGCAAGCTTGTGAATTAGCCATGTTTTACTGTCTTAAGTATTGCATTTAATAGAGTATGTAATATTGGATGAGTTTTATGATGTAATAAAATACTGCACCCTGATTTGTGTCTGTATTTTCAGATACATGTTAAGAAAGTTTCTTTAATTTCACAAGTCACATCCAGCTGTTAGTTTTCATTATCATAGAATCATAGAATTGTTTGAGTTGGAAGGGACCTTAAAGATCATTTAGTTCCAACCCCCTTGCCACGGGCAGGAGCACCTTCCACTAGACCAGGTTGCTCAAAGCTCTGTCCACCTGGCCTTGAATGTTTCTGGGGGATGGGATGAAACAACTTCTCTGTTGTTCCACAGTTTTACCACCCTCATTTAATAAATTTTGTTCCTTATAGCTAGTCTGAATCTACCCTTCCTTTAGTTTAAAACCTTTAATGTCTTGTCCTGTCGCTACAGGCCCTGCTAAAAAGTTTGTCACCATTTTTCTTATAAACCCCCTTTAAGTATTGAAAGGCTGCAGTAAGGTCCTCCTGGAGATTTCTCCAGGCTAAACAACCCCAGGTCTCTCAGCCTGTCTTCGTAGGAGAGGTGTTCCATCCCTCTGATCATTTTTGTGGCCCCATCTGGACCTGTTCCAGTGGGTCCATGTCTCTCCTGTGCTGAGGACACTAGGTGGGGTCACAGCAGAGCAAAGTAGTGGGGCAGAAACACCTCCCTTGACTGGCTGCTCACACTTGATGCAGCCCCTGATATGGTTAGGTTTCTGAACTGAACTGAGTGCACACTACTTGGTCATGTCCATCTTTTCATCCACTAGTGTCTCCAAGTCCTTATCAGCAAGGCTCTCAGTCCCTTCATCCCCAGCCTCTGTTAATACTGGGGGTTGCCCCAACCCCGATGCAAGACCTTGTGCTTGGGTTTTTGAACCTCATGAGGTTCACACAGGCTCACTTACTGAGTTTTTCCAGGTTCCTCTGGATGTCATCCTGTCCCTTAGGCGTGTCAGCTGCACCACTCAGCTTGGTGTTATCTGCAAACTTGCTGAGGATGCACTTGACCCTGCTGTCCGTCTCTTTGATGAAGATATTAAATAGTACTGGTTCTAATAAGGACTCCAGAGGGATGCAGTTTGTCTCTGATGTCAATCCGTATATTGAGCTGTTGACCACTATGCTTTGGATGCAACCATCCAACCAATTCCTTATCCACCGAACAGTCCATCAATCACTGTTATAGCAAAACATAGTCTACTCTCCCACAGTATATTCTGTCAACAGTGAATTATTTTCACTTTTTGTATCTTTAGTATAAACCCAAAGCATTAGTGTGAGGATTACATGTAACTGTCAGTATAGAGGAACAATCTGTAGTGTATAATAGCATTGTAAATAAGTTGACTACATGGAAGGAGTGCTGTCCAAGCTCTCTCTTCTGCTGCTGTTCTCTGTGTAAGCTCCTCCAGGAATTTAGTGTTGCACTTTCAAAATAGCTGCTGTAGAACTTTAATGATGATGCAGGATGTTTCAGCTGATTTAAATACACATTCTTCAGTGAAATTGCATATTTTGTGTGTCAGCATGGAATTTAGATAAATGTCATTATCCACCGTGCCTTAACACTCCTTCAAAAGATGTGCTGCCTTGTTAGTCAATTTTGATTTGAGCAGGGGTGGTTAATGTTCCATAGTCACACAGAATAAGATGTTGACATCCTTAAAGTGAGTGACTAGTATTTAATTTAGGATATATATGACTAGTAAGTACGGGCTGAAGAAATCACATGAAATCAACGTACATTCCTGGAAACGTATCAGAACTAAATACTTAATTAACATAAACCACCCTGAAAGTCCTTTGTGTTTGCTAATTCTTCATCTCTAGCTTCTCAGGAGATTTACATCCCCTTTTTAATATAGCTTTGTGGTAAGAAAGTAGTATTTTGGTATCTAAATATGAAAAAATAAAGGAATATATGTGGTGCATGAGTCATTCACAGTTTGATTGTTTTTTGTGAATGTTTTTATATCAGGGTGTCATTAATTTGATTACACCTTTTTGAATGTGGACATTTGGTCAAATGATGAGAATCTGTTAAAACTAAACAAAGCAGATAACCCTATAAAAGTCTGCCCAATGGCTATTACTAACAACTAGGTAATTTAGCAAACAGGTGTGGACTGTTTGTCTTCCATGCATATTTTCCTGATGAGGGCAGAACAACAAGGAAAAGAAGGGATGGAGAAAATGAATTTCTGTGTTGTGGATATCAGTTGACAACCCTTTTTAGTGATCTCTGTTACCAAAAGGATGGACTTGGAATGCAAATAAAGCTTATAATCCTCTCACCCAGGAGGTTGTAGGATATATTAAAATACTTCATCAAACAATTAATATAACCTTAAATACTGTATAATTACTCACCTGTGCCAGTTTGTGTCATACCAGTACTTAGTCTTTATGGAAGAAATACGTCCCCAAAATAAAAATATATGTAGTGAGCCTAGAGGAAGTGAATTGTTCGCATCTATAATTTGTATTTGTCAATGTAGCATCTGCACAGAAGTCAAGACATTGAACTGTCATTAAAAATGCAAATGAATTCTTATCTTTTCCAAACACTTGATAGTGGATGAGCTGTGATAAGACTGGCTCTTTGCTATGCAGTGCATAAATCTGCAAGCTGTGTCAACGTGAGATGGTTGTTGTGGGGTCATTTAGGCTGATGCAAGTGGTAATGCAATTCCCCAAACCTGGACCTCTATTAAGCGGTATAGTCTCTCTCATCAGACCTACTTAGGTCTTTCTCATATTGCTAAACATAATTTCATTCACTGAAATTATTTCTGAGGCACTTGTTACCACAAGGTCAATTGATGTCTAATATACAGAAGAAGCATCTCACATGATCCAGGATGATGTGTAAATAGTATAGGGTAAAGTTGCTACTCATGAATTCCATGAAAAGAAAAATGTCTTATTAGAAATTGAAATTGAATTGTTTTTTAAAGAAAGCTGTTTAATTATAGGCCCACTATAAATACTTGTATATGTGCCATTTAAAGTTTTACAGAAAATGGAAGATTTATGTGATTATAATACCTATTAAAGATATGCAAGATGTAATAACTCCTGGCACAGTGGAGGATGATATAAATTAGGATCTATTATGAGACCTTTTTTTCTCCATAGATTGGTGCCTAATAATGTTACAAACACAGATTTTGTTACATTCAGGAGAGTGTACCAGTCCAGAGATTCTTTTAGACCCTTCTGGTTAGTGGGTATCTCAGGATTTTGTTTCTCTGTTGATTATGTGTGGTCAGTATTGTGACAAATCTGACTTGTCAAACAGCCTTAGTTCACCTAATCCTTCCAGATTAAATGTGTAAATCTATTATTTGCTGTGTTTTGAATTCTGCATTGGTTTAGGTCTCATCTTTCACCTACTGTTGCCTTGAGGGAACAATCTCTTTTAAAGAAATGATAAAGACTGCAAGAAAATCCTTAGCTTCTTTTTGGACAGCCTCTTGCTGTGTGTTTATTGTACCTGAAGTACACCTGACATGACCAGCTCACTCTCCAGTTCCTCCATGAAAAAATCCTGCTCTTGGTTCTACCTTGACTCCCAGTTTGCGTTTAAGGATGTGAGTCTGCACTGAACTTACAGAGTTGAACTGATTCCTTTTCAGGGAACTCTTGTGGTAAAGAGACAATTAGGAATAACTGATACTGCCTGGCTTCACTTGAGTCATGAGAAGGGAGGAATCAGAGACTCCAGAGCCTGCATGTGAATGCAGGGTTTACAGAATAGCCAAGACGTTGAATCTTGGAAACCATGCAGGGTTTAAAAAAATAGGATATGTTGTGAATTTAAGATGAAAAATTGGCTGCACTAAGGAAGTTCTAATGAAGATAACATTCTCTATCTTCTGTCATATGTGTTATTAATCATTTCAATAACTAAGACATTACTGTTGGCCACTTCATGGATGATACAAGCACTGCTGTCTTTAAACCTTTAAATTCAAAACTACTGATGTCTTTATTTAGGAAGAGCACTATTCCCTCTGGGCTTATGTAGGATAAGAGTAGAAGTATCTCATCAGAAAGTAAGTTGGAAACTTAGTTCCACTTATTGTTGGTTCCATCATATCCAAGGCTAGACAAAAGCATTGTCAGAGACTGATACTACTATAAAAAATCATACTTACATAGATTATAAACTTGTAGAATGTCAATAGTATATAACTGTAGTAATTACCATTCTTGTTAATATAGTGTCTGTCTACAGAAAAGTGATTAATTTATGACCAAATGTTATTAAAACTAGTGAACATAATTCCCTGGAAAGCTACATAAGTGACTGTCATACAGAAATTATGCTTTCTAGCTTGGGGAATGCCTTCAAGTATTTCGATGGTTACGTATTGTCATCATATGGCTAGTAGAGGATGTTTGGTTTTGGTACTGAGATACCAATACCATATTATGTGCCATTTATCCTTCTGCCTACTTGATATCACAGAATGGTTGAGGTTGGAAGGCAGGACCTCAGGCAGGACCACCTAAAGCCACTTGTCCATAACCATGTCCAGGTGGCTTTTGAATACCTCCAAGGATGGAGATGTTACAGCTTCTCTGGGCAACCTGTGCTAGTGCTTGGTCACCCTCACAGTAAGAAAGTGTTTCATGATGTTCAGAGGGACGCTTTGTGTTTCAGTTTGTGCCCCCTAGCTCTTGTTCTGTCTGTGGGCACCACGGAAAAAAGCCTGACACCATCTTCTTTACATCCTCCATTCTGGTATTTTTATACGTTAATAAGATTCCCCCTGAGCCTTCTCTGGGCTGAAGTTACAGTTCTTATATCTGGTGGCTTTTCTTGCTATAAGGCTATGCCCTTTGGATGCCATTTCTTAACACGAAACACTAATTTGCAAGGCAAAGGGTGTTTGAATTATATGGTAAAATATTACAATGAGCATATAATATCTTAAAAAGCATTACTCATGGTTTCTTTTTAAATTATTTTACACAGTACTCCTAAACAACAGTGTTTATTTAAGTAGAAAAGCTGATTATGTATTCTTCTTAATGGTCATCCAGAAGTAATATTTGTATGTCGCATAACATAATATCTTCTGCAGTTTATCTGTTCTCTTATCATGTTTGTGACATGATCTGATCAAGGGCCACATCATTTTCATTATTGAACATTTGAATATTTGGGAAGTAAGTTCAGAATGGTATATCCACTGGTTCTTGGTTCCATTGCAACTTCTCAGGCTTTAAATAGTTAAGCAAACTTCGGACTTAAGGATCCTTCTGTATGTCATGTATGATGTGTGTCAGGTCAAAACCTCAGCTGAATTGAGGGGTGTATGCATTCAGCCTTAAGTATGAGTTTTGTTATGGAAACATAATCTTTACTTACATCCATATAGATAAAAAAGCTGGGGTCTTGAAAGAAAAAAAGATAAATAACTGACTTTTCGCACCAATATAATTCTTTGATTGTATCAATATTGATATACAATATGTGATTATAATCAGTTAAATTTGGATAGCTTTGGGGGGGAAGTTTTGGGGTTTGTTTCCATGCAGCTCAGTACCAAAGTATTTCTCTTCTACTTCTGTGGTACCTGACATACTAATTGCTAACCTACATTTGCAGCTATAGGCAGAATGCCTCAATTTGATCAATGGCAGATTTTAAATTCTGTTAATCATGGTGATTTTTTTCCCTGTTGTATTTGGCTTCTATGTTTTCTCCTTCCCTTACTACATACATAGGGGCTCCAGTATCACAGAATTCCTGCCTGCACCACATATATGCAAGATATAAAGGCAGCTGAGGAGTCACGAGTTACTCCTGCAGAAACAAAGCAGTAGTAAGCTGTGACAGAGTTGTATTATAAATTGTGAATCATTACTTAGGTGTCATGCTACATGAGATAATTGATAATCTGATGCTTCTCTCATCCTGCGCCTTCACCCTAGGTTACAAAGAACTGAGCTGCTGAATAGCTACTGTAAAAATACCCAAACCAAAACAAACCCCTAGATGTGTGTACTCGGTGAAAGAATATGTTTCATTAATACCTTTCCACCCTGTACTCGGTTCAGTCATTTGTGACAGGAGTCCTGCTGTTCTTTCCATTTTGCATGCCATTTAAGTCATGCGTTTGAAATGGAATAACCCCATCCAACAGTACAGGCTGGGGCTGCCTGGACAGAAAGCAGCTCAGGGGACCTGGGGGACAGTATGTGAGACATGAGTCAGGTGACAGAATGAAAAGCAATGGACACAAACTGCAACATGAGCAATTCTGATTAGATATTAGGACTTTACCACAAGAGTGATCAGGTTTGGGGACAGGTGCAGAGTTTGGTTGTGCAATTTCTGTCCTCAGGGATATTGGATGCTCACCTGACCATAATCCTGAGCAACCTGATCTAATTGAACCTGCTCTGAGCAGACAATTGGGCTAAATGACCTCCAGCGGTCCTTTCCAACTTTAATTTCTGTACATTTTCATGCTAAGCATGGCTGAGCCCTGCAAAGGTAACAATAGCTAATGAAGCACCTTCATTTCATTGCTGAAGTTGGAATAACAATTTGTTTTTGTTTGTGTATATAATTTTTGATCTAACTAAAGAAATCAAACCTAAATGAGATACATTTTTTCAGAAGATGCTTTTAAATTTTGTGACTTACACTACTGTATGTCCAATGAATTTGCTCTTGAGTATACTTTAACCAGGTTCTTAGTGACCAACTCAAGTTCCAGGTTTACTACTAGGGATATATGAGAAGCCTGAATAGTAGGGAGAAAATACTCAGCACAAAGATACATTAAGTTCTATTTCCTTGGAGTATCTTAAGAAGTCATTTAGACTGAACGATTTTAGGGGCCTCAGAACTTTATATCCAAGCAAAAGCTTAAGTGAATAGGCCTATGGCAATAGCACCTATTGTAAGAATATTAGGAGTATTAATTTGTCAGAGATAAAGTATGCAGGTTTTTGTTGCACTGTGATTTATATTTTTTTCTGGCCAAGTCATGACATTTCCTCCTGAAGAAAATGTAATGCAGCCCTTCTTTGAATATCAGGGGTTGAAATTAGGAATGAGAAGACAGGGCTCTGATTCTGGGAGTTCATTGCCAAGATGAACTTGCCTTTTGGATTCTGCCACAAGGGCGGGACCTAGCATCTGTGCAGTATTGATCAAATTGATTTTTATTCCTTCATTGTAACAGGGAAACTATATTGCTTATGCATTCTTATAAATACATACATTATTTTGTATATGTGTATATATATAAATGTAAAACACACATACATTCTCCTGAATAAAAAAAAAAAAAAATTAAAAAAAAAATTCCAAAAGAAATCTTCCCTGCAGAACTTACATGCTTTTGGGCTTAGAAAATAACACATAAAATCCTAAACATTCTCTGAGATGTTTCCCTTCTGTCTACTCCAGATAGGATATGTTTTCAGGAAGTAAAATCACCCCAAAGGCAAGAAGAGAGATGGGAAAAACAGTACTGTATAAATGTCTACTATGTGGCCAATAGAGAGGTATGAACTTAATCTGTAAGGGTAGCCCCATTTACTGAAATACTTGAATATTATAATTTTATGTCCTGTAGTTTGGACATTGCTGAACAGTGTTGTGTTGTGGCATTCATTTCTGCAGGTTTGTTTTTTTTTAATAATGTGGCAAATGCAGTACAGTTTTACTACAGCCAAGACCAACCAAGAGATGGCAGCACCGCTTTTAATATTCTGCGTGCACAATCTGCACTAAGTGATCCATCTGTCAATAATACTATTGAACTTTTCCCTTCATACCTGGTACACACTTTCACTGTTCAGTGAATAGGTCTTTCTTAACAATAGACCTATTAAAATTAGCAGATTTGCTGCTAATGGAAATTGTCTTTTACCACTGCAGATTTGCATAATGCTGTATCATCTCTGTAGCAGGAAAAGCCTAGCAGACATAGGAACTCCAGTGACTATTTAAATGTCACAGGGCTGCTTTGATCAGTGTGCCTGAGCAATCTCACTTCATTTGCTTTGCTGCTCTGCAATTATTTCAATTTCATTCTTACTCTAGAAAATATTTTGTTTTCTTCACCATGAAGGTGTTTTAGAATATAGGACACTGAATTGTCCATGTCTAGTAGTTTCATTACCAGTGGTTTTAAATGTCTTCTACCTGTCTGAAGTGAACATTAATCAATTCAGTTTAATCCAAAGAACACCCCAGGGGAACATAGGCATCAAAGGATTGTTAATGTTGTCAAAAGTTTGTTAGCTTTTTTGGTAATAGTCTATAGGCTATATAAAATCACTTTGTTTCTTACTTTGTAATGGTCATGTTATATCCCTATGCATGTACGAAGACTCAAAAAAGTTTAACTAACTAATTTTCTTTTCATACACATCTTAAACGATTTTTTTAGCAAGTACTAGACATCTGCAAAGGATGACAATAAAAATGAGATAATTCAAACTATAAATGAAGTATTTGAGTATTAAATGAAATACATTGTGATACAGTGGTAGATATTCTGCATATAAAATGTTAGCATTTTTTTATATATATTTAAAGAAGTCAATAAACCTATATGGCTCCAGTGTCAAGTTTCTCGTTACAGATTTGGTCATGTTGAAAAGCAAGAAAATTTAGCTTGAGCCTACTAAAATCAACATTCATTTCTAGCAAACTGACTTTCAGATCACCACTTACTGCCGTTTTCCAGGAAAAATAAACAACTGATATGTTGCTTGATCTTTGAGGTTTGGGGTTTGCATTTCATTTTTTAGCACCTTTACTCTCACCAAGGTAGACTACATAAAACTCATTCTGAGTGACATTATGAGAATTGCATATCTGTGTACATACAAAACATTCAGGAAAAAAAGGTGAAAGTTCATTGGCTTGGACTTGGTTTTTTGGCATTATCTGACAAAATGCTTTGCCATGTCTCTGCTGAGTAATCAGTATTGTCATGAGAAAATGTGCCTGTTTCTGGCATTACTAATCTTTCAGTACTCACCTAACTTGGTCTTACAGTGGTGCTGCTGAATGGAATAGACGATGGTTATTTTAAAATAGGCACTTAGTTTTTTCCTTACACAGAAAATATTCAGTGCAAATGATTATCTGTATTCAGAATTAAAGTCATGCTCTTTCAACATTTCTCTTCAACTGCTGTGGAAGTAGCTATCACCAGGCAGCTCCTACAGTCAAATTGCCAAACTGCACATTGATAATTTTAGTCAGTGGAAAATGCTTCTTCTGGTGCAGAAATCTTTATGCCAGGAAGTCTTCTATACAGAGCTTGGGCAGTTAGGAGATAATGTGCTGGGGCAATCACACAGGGCCAGGGTTAGGTGGTGACAGTCTAGCAGAGCTGTTTGGGGAAGTCTTGTTCAAGCCGGTGAAGACACGGCTGCAGAGACACTTGTGGAGGAGACTGCTGTTGCCACTCAGACAGCACAAATGGCCATCCTCTGAGCTGCCTCTTGCAGGCTTGGCTTCTCACTAGTGGCAGCAAAAAGGCAGTGGATTCGGGCTGGTATAAACTTGGATCAAGCAAGAAAGCTAGGGGGAACAGGGGCAGCCCCAGCCACCTCCCTGAGTATTTGGGCTGGGCAAGGCTGGACTGGGTCGTGGGCTGGAGAGAAGGCAGGGACTGACAGCCCTGGGGGCTGCAGTGGGGTTCTGGGTCATGGGCAGGGTTGGGAGAGCCCCAAGGGAGACTGGGCAAGCACAGAAAGGTCTCTTGTGGTCTTCACATGTCTGGGCAGCTCATAAATTGACCAGCTATGATAACAGAAGGCTTTATTAGCAGCATCTAGTCGGAAAAAAAAAAGAACAAAACCAAACTAAACCCGAAATCAGGGAGTGTAAGTAGATACTACAGGCAATAAATGTTTTTATACCTCAGATATATTTAAAAAAAAATCTAGAAAATGAAGCAAAGAGCTTTGTTATGAAATTAATATTGATAAGTGGCAACACTGAAGAAGGGTGATTGAAGCTTAACACTGCTGTGGTATGTGTGGAAAATCACAAGGATGACAGACAGAAGGCCAACTGAAATGAGCAATTCCTGTTTTCCTTACTGACCACCACTTCAGTTTTCTGCCTTCAGAAAGAGCCAGATTTGCAAAAGAGTTGTTTGCAATTGGGCTGAAGAGATGCTGTTTTTTCCTAAAGTGGCACCTTGACATTTCCTTTCCCTATTCTGTGAATGAGAGGGTGTTCTCATTAATGAAGTAGAAGCCTCAGGAGAACTTGAACCTTTTGAAGGACTGCACAGTCCAATGAACTTTCACAGCTGATGACAAATGGAAAATGCTGGGAGGTGTTTACCTGAATGATGGTTAACAGGCCTGTACAGAGCCTAGGCCGGGGACAGATGCATTAATTCTGTTAGTGACTGTGTTTGAATTGTATTCAGACCATACAGTAACAAGAGCTTTATGACAGTAATACTGGATTTTAAAGTCACTCTGAAGCCTAAAATCTTCCTAGAGCTTCACTAACTTGAAAGTGGCATCCCAGTTTCTCTATAACCTTCATGGTTTTGATACAAACCAAATCAGAAAATGATAGTAACAACTAAGGCCTAAGTTATTATTTTAATTCATTATGTATTCCTAATAAGTTCACCCACTATTGCTAACTAAGCAGAAAATGCGCAGCCACTTTTAATAAATAAGTATGTATTTGAATAACTTAATTGGCAAATTACTTGAAACTAAGACCTGAAAGCATAAAATTGATCAAATCAAGATCAGTGAAAGGTAGAACAAATAGTTTGTGTTCACTGGTGGAAAAAAAACTATTGAAACAAAATCCTGAATAATCTTTAATGGGACTTGAAGTATGTCCAACAAGCCAATAAAGTCCTTCACAACAGAGATGTGCAGTCATGCAATAAAGGAATTCGGATAGCATTGGAGAAAGTATTCCAAGTGTAACAGTAAAAGTTAACTCAGGAATTTAATCCAGGTTTGGATTAATTAGAAAGCATTCTATTAGAAGAAAATCTGCAAATTTATTTGCAGATCAAGCAAAAGGAAATCCTAATAAGTAAATCCACATTACAAATACTACAGTGTAAAGGTTTAGGTTTTAAAGCTATATTCTTTAGCATCTTTATAGATTGTAGGAGCCAATTCATATATTCATACACATCCTCCGCTCAAAAATTATAAACCCCTATAAAATTATATTTGAGCACAATATCTATGGTTATCCTCTGACATATAGTGATGAAGGAATGCCAAATAAGACATATAAAAGCAATTAGTCAAAAGGAGAAATTTTAAGTGAAAACTCCCCAGCCTTAAAACCCTAGTCTTTTGATTTTCCTAAGTATTCAGAGATGTAGTTTGCAAATAAATTGCAAAATATTAGTACAATTATGTAAAAGCCCCATTGTTTTTCCACATGTAAACAACAAGCTGCATATAGAAGAAATTACTGTATATAGTGGCAGTTCACAGTCTTATAGAAAACAGTTGAAAATAAATATTGTCGAGAGCCTCTGTATGGGATATGCTTCCAGAGAAAGAAACAATAGATTAATGATATTTTGTTTAAAAAAGTGTTTAAGATGGCATAATCTTTCATTAACATGCTTAAGGAAATCATGGATAAGAAGGAATAGTTCTTACTTCAGTTGCTGCAGAATGAGAGCAGGTTGGGTCACCAGCAATAGCTCCCATGCTGATTGAGAACATACTGCCTCAGTAATGCTGTTAGTGCCTGGAGGTGTTTTATCTGATACCAGAGGATTTCTTGCAAGGAACACATATTCATGGGAGACAGAATGAAGGAGAGTTGTGAAACCTCATCAGCATCCCACTTGTGTGAGCTTTCCAGGTAGGAGAGAATTGAATTTTGAATGCTGAGTATTCATTTGCAGGCTGCACAATGCATTGAGCAATAGACTTTAGGGAAGGTAAAATAACTTAAAGGATTAAGTATGGAGAGTTGTGTGTTTGATATATATTTATTGATGCCTAATTTAATTTTTGAAGATATGTGGGCATATTGTAGGGCAGGGAATGAGAAATGGAGTTTCAAAGGGACTAAAAGCAACTCATACGGAAGTAGAGATGAATAGTTTAAAAGTTTAGTTGCTTTGGCATTAAGAAAAAAATCAAGGTCTTTGACTTGCCAAGCCCTTCAAAATTACAGTCTTGATGAAACAGAAATCAAGTTAAGGTATATTTCACAATTAAAAGACAGGACCAAGTCCAGGCTTCACATCCTGCGTTTTTAAAATGGAAACTGAAAGCCTGTCTTTCTAAGAAGTGTGCCTTCATCAAAGCAAACATAATGAAACTCCAGCAAAATTGGTAATGCAAACCTTTCATGTACAAGTAAAATAAACTGAAATCTAAATTAATGACCTTTCTCAGTGGTCTGATTGGTAGCATGACGTTTATGCACAAGAAAAAACTATTGTATTCAAATATTAAGCCACACAAAAAATCTGAGTTGTTTGGTTTCTATCTTAGAAAGCACTCTTACCCAGATTATGTGAGCTGCATACAAAAAGCAGTTTCAGTGTAGGGAGCAAAATTCCTCCTTCAGGCTTTTCTGTGTCAGTAACAATAACCTCAGGGCTGCAGTGTCTCAATGGCAATGTAGATAATGTGCTATTTAGATTCTCTGTTTTTCTGTAGCTGGCTTAGCAGGTGACCTCAGATTTAAATTCTCTGGAGCAGGGACCATACATTTATATGTGCATGAACAGTGGGGATTTGATCTTGGCTGGAGCTGCAGGCTAGGACTGTGATGTAAATGTCAAATCATAATAGAGTAAGCTCAGGCAATTTTTCGCAAAAATAAAACTCACTGCTTCCAAATGTCACTAGGCTAAAGAAACTTAAGCATAAACTAATGCTGAAATCAGTGGAAAATACATTTATCCACAATGTTGCTTCATCGTAAGTTATTTAATTGTAAGGCATCTTAAAAATTTACCAATCCAGTTATGCTGTATTCTTCACTGTAGCAGGACTGTGTCATTTGACAGGAAAAACCTTAATGGATACCTATTGAATTGCCACACTTACATCTCTCAGTCATGCTGAAATTTTTGGCTGTGTTTAGTCTGAAAGTATATAAGTAAGTAAGTAAAGTAAGCAAATAAGTAAATAAACCAATAAATCCCTCATAGTAGTATCTCTAAACATAATCTCATGTGTTCAATCAACCAAAGTGCGTACTCTCTTGTTAAAGAAATCAAGTTCTCAATTGTCTTCCACATCATCCGTGTGATTTCTGGTTCATCTTCCATCACTGCGAGTTCAGAAAAAAGGATGTCACCTTTATGAGGAATGATAATATGCTGGAAAGATTTCATCGGTTGTTTGAACTCTTTAGAGCTACTTACCCGGAATCTCTAATAGCTGTGGTGCAATTTAATTACAAAACATCAGTCTTAGTAGTCCAATCTCAGTGGGTGAATGGAAGAGAACTCTGTATGTGTAATCTGGTTCACTTCTCTTGCAGGCAGCCTTTTACTGCTGGAATATATACCTTTTGGTTTTAGGCTCGTTAATTTGTTTCTGTACTTGGAAGAAATCACTATCCTCTCTCTTGCAGCTATAGGGTTTCTTTGTAGAAAAAGAAAGTTAATAATTTAAATGTGAATTACACTAGGACTATGAAGAGAAAATTACATATGATGAGAAGTACAGAAGTATATATTTGAGTCAATATATGCGAATAATTGTTTTCAGGAATATGTGTGCAGACACTCTCCTTAATAGTGTCCCACAAATGGTTAGTGCTTGAATTTCATAGCAAATAATTACATAAAATTAGGTAATGCTAATTTGGAATCACAGCTACAAAGTCTATTTATCTAACTTAAATAGCTGCCATGATTAAAGGGAAAGAATTGAGAGAAAAATATGGAAAGTTACAAAGTCTTACAGAGCACAGAAGAAAAAGGTTTGCTATGTTTTTTTATCTTTAGGTATATTGCTGCATGTTTTGAAAAGTTTTGTGTTTGATTTCAATGAAAGAAACTTGAAGCCTCAAGTACTGAGCCGATACACACTGGGTTCAGGGGCTAATGTTTTTCATTACGAAAGATGCATTTAGGGCCCTGGTCTTACACCTGTTTTTTTCTTGATCTTAAAGTGGGTAAAGTTGGTTGGGTGCACACTTTCTTGGATCCACCGCACATAGCTGTCACTCACAACTGTAAGCTCTAGCCTTTGAAGTAGAGAAGCTGGATACTGAGGCAGACTCAATAGGTGTGTCCACTTCTATAGTTTGTTCATACACTTTTGTGAGGAAAGGGGAAAGTTAACAGGAGGAAGCACATCTCCCCCACATTAAAGCTTGTATGTAGTTCTGTCTGTTTTTTCCTAGCTTATGAAAGGCTTTGTCTCAACGGCTTTGCATTTCATGTGTGGGATATGCTGGAGAGTATGGAACTTTCTCTGGGGACAGGTGATCAGTTAACAGAGTTTGTGGGTTAGGGTTAAAGGGAAAGCAGCTATGGGAGACATTGCTGTGGGGATCTGTTGCAGACCGCCTGTAGACGAACCTGTGGATGAAGAGCTCTACAGACAGATAGGAAAAGCCTCACACTGGCAGGCCCTTGTTCTTATGGGGGACTTCAACCACCCTGACATCTGTTGGAGCAACGGTACAGCCCGGCACAAGCAATCCAGGAGGTTTCTTGATTGTGTGGAAGACAACTTCCTTCTGCAAGCAATAAAGGAGCCGACGAGGAGAGGTGCCCTGCTTGACCTCATGCTCACCAACAGGGAAGGGCTCATTGGAAATGTGACGCTCCAGGGAAGTCTTGGATGCAGCGATCACGAGATGGTCGAATTCCTCAGGACAGTGAGAAGAGCGTGCAAGTAAGCTCACTGCCCTGGACTTCAAGAGAGCAGACTTTGTCCTCTTCAGGAACCAGCTTAGCAAGGTTCCATGGGATATAGCCCTAGAGGGCAGGGGGCCCCAAGACTGTTGGTTGATATTCAAGGATCACCTACTACAAGTTAAGGAATGTTGCACCGCAACTAGAAGGAAGTGCAGCAGGAGGCCCAGGAGACCTCCTTGGGTGGATAAGGAGCTGCTGAGAAAACTTAGAGGGAAAAAAGAGGTTTATAAAAGGTGGAAGCAAGGACAGGTGGACTGGGTAGAATACAAGGATATTGTCCAGGGAGCTAGGGACCAGGTTAGGAAACCTAAGGTCCAGGTAGAATTAAACTTGGTTAGGAGTGTTAAGGATAACAAGAAGGGATTCTATAGGTATGAAGTGGATAAAAAACAGAGTAGGGATGATGTAGGCCCCCTCCGGAAGCTATTGGGAGAGCTGGCTACACAGGACGTGGAGAAGGCTGAGGTTCTGAATTACTTTGCCTCATTCTTCACTGGCAAAGACTGACCGCAGCACCCGAGTCTTGGAAGGCGGATGCAGGGACTGTGAAAACCTAGACCTTGGGCCCACTGTAGGAGAGGATCTGGTTCGAGACCATCTTAAGAACCTGAATGTACACAAGTCCATGGGCCCTGATGAAATCCATCCGCGGATCCTGAAGGAGCTGGTGAATGAAAGTTGCAAAGCCACTGGCCATCATATTTGAAAAATCATGGCAGTCAGGTGAAGTTCCTGATGACTGGAAAAAGGGAAATATAACCCCCATTTTCAATAATGGGAAAATGGATGACCCAGGGAATTACAGACCACTCAGTCTCACCTCTGTGCCTGGCAAAATCTTGGAGCAGATTCTCCTGGAAGGCATGCTAGGGCACATGAAAAAGAGCAAGGTGCTTGATGACAGCCAGCATGGCTTCACTAAGAGGAAATCCTGCCTGACCAATCTGGTGGCCTTCTATGATGGGGCTATGGAACTGATGGACAGGGGTAGAGCAGTTGATGTCATCTACCTGGACTTGTGGAAAGCGTTCGACACTGTCCCACACAACATCCTTGTCTCTAAATTGGAGAGACATCAATTTGATAGGCTGAGAAAGTTGAGGCTGTTCAGACCTCATAGCAGCCTTCCAGTATCAGGAGGGCCTATAGGGCCCTGGGCCCTACGGGGATGCTGGGGATGGACTCTTCATTAGGGACTGTAGTGATAGGACAAGGGGTAACAGGTGAAAACTTAAACAGGGGAAGTTTAGATTGGATATAAGGAAGAAATTCTTTAATGTTAAGGTGGTGATATACTGGAATGGGTTGCTCAGGGAGGTTGTGAATGCTCCATCCCTGGCAGTGTTCAAGACTGGGTTGGATGAAGCCTTGGGTGATATGGTTTAGTGTGAGGTGTCCCTGCCCATGGCAGGGGGGTTGGAACTAGATGATTTTAAGGTCCTTTCCAACCCTAACTGTTCTATGATTCTATGGTTCTAATATAGAATCATAGAATAGTTAGGGTTGGAATATCCACTCTCAGTCATCTCATCTCTAGCTCTTTCAGCCTTTCCTTATAGGAGAGATGCTCCAGTCTCCTCATCATCTTTGTAGACCTCCATCTGGACCCTCTCCAGTAGCTGTCTTTCTTGATCTGGGGAGCCCATATGCAGCCTCACCAAGGCAGAGCAGAGGAGGCAGTTTACCTGCTTTGGCCTACTGGCCAGTCTTCCTGATTCACCTCAGGATACTATTGGCTTTCTTGGACAGAAGGGCATGGTGCGGCTCATGGACAACTTATTGTCCACCAGGACCCGTGGGTCCCTCTGTGCAGAGCTACTTTGCAGCATGTCAGCCCCCAGCCTGTACCAGTGCTTGGGATTATTCCTCCCCAGGAGCAGGACCCTGCACTTGATTTACTGATCTTCATTAGGTTTGTGTTTTGGTGTAACTGGAAGGTTCTGAGGGGATAGCCTGAAATGGAGATGTAATCCAAGGTAGAAATGAAGAGTTTTACAGGAGTAACTGATAGGCTGCAGATTTATTTGTAAAACAGTATGTTTGTATAAAGTTGTAAGCCGTTCTAATGCAGACTGAAGATGAATACTGCCCATTTTCCCAAAGCTTTGAAGTTTGCAGCCTGTAACCACACTTTCCACAGAGCTGCATTGATGGTACACGTACTAGTGTGAAGTTGCAATGTATAACGATGCTTTTCTTGCTTCACAGCTTCTGTTCCCTTAGTGCTCCAAAAAAGGGACAGAAAGGGAAAACAAAACCAAACAGACGTCACATAGCTGGTGAAAAGAGATGTTCTCACTTTAATTTATGTGCAAACTGTAAAACATTTTAAAGCAACGTTTTTGAAGGGGTGGTGTATGTGGGAGATCCTACTGATTGTTATAGTTGCTGGTACAAATAATACAGTGTGTTGATATGAGTGAAATAATTATTTACCTCCATCAATTAGGTACTAGTAAAGTTGCTTAGCAGATGACATGATACTGTTATGATTATTAGACTCTTCCTCACAGTATTTTATTCCAGTGTCTCAAATCTATTTGTAAACTGTGCAACAACTGCTCTTTCTCTTTTTATTCAATAAGTTGTTTGCCATAGGTGATAAAATCACACATGGATTACCAATTTTTTTTTCTCTTTTAGCAAATATATCACAGTTTATAATAATCGTCATCATCATCTGGTGATTCAGTCACTGATGATCAGTAATTGTAATCATGGTTAGTGATGTACTTGGTTCCTAAAATAAAACGTTACTGTTTGAGAAAATTACAGACAAGTATTCTTATTTCAGTAAACAAGTGGAGTGCCTTTACACCCCCCACCCCCCACAGCTTCCCTCAGGATTAATGCATTTCATCTTCAACCTACTTTGAAATTAGTTCTGGGACTTGAACAATTTGCAGTAAGTAGAATTCTTGGGTTTTTTATTGGCTTTTACATATCCAAGTGTAATGTAGTCTTAAATCTTGATTTGCTAACTAGAATTAGTACCTCTTCCAAATCAATTGGCATGGAAACTCCTGCATCCTAATCTGCATTTGCTTTAAACAGCTTTCTGTTCAGTGTAAGAAAAAAAGCTAATGAAAGGTTTGAGACCTTTCCACAAGATTATTTTCCTTAGAATTTTATTATTTGAATCTGATTCTAAGGGCTGAAATACCAAATAATGTGAAGATCAGCTAAGATCTCATCTATGCTTCTGATCTGAAAGCTCTGTCAGTAAAGTTACTTAGTGAGCAGCACTTTTGGCAATTTTAACATGCAGTTAGAGGGAGGGCTACCAGGAACATGAAAGGTTCTGTGAAGAACTATTGATGATGCTGTAGGACTCAAAGAAGGGGCTTGTGTGCCATCTGTTAATGGCTGTTCTGCTAAATCACCTCTCCTCTCAAAATGTGCCTTGCTTGAAGGCAGAAAAATAGACATTGTACTAGGATCTGAATGGTTTAGAGGATGAGGTTAAAGATTGTAGTAAAATCTGATCTTCTGCTGTCTTCAGTATGCGTCTTCATGTCTCTTACCTACCCTAATATATGATTCCAGGCTTATTCACTCACTTTGGATACAACTCCTTAAGCTTACTGAAATATGCTTTCCATCCATTCTTATGTGGTATATTTTACTTAGCCAGGTATATAATTTGGTACACAATAACAGCAAGATATCTCTATACATAATCTTATTCTTAAACCAAATACTGTTCTGGCTTAGCTGTACAGTTAGCAGGACTTCTAAGTAGCAGAATACAGTATTCATCTGAGTAATGCCCTAAAAAAATGTAGAACCCAAATACGCTTTTTTTTTTCCTCCTTGTGCAATTACAAACACCTGTTTCAAATTGATGTCACCTTGTCTGGAACTTAAACATGATCTCAATTTCACTGATAGCAAGCTGGCTCCTGTGGCCTCATGTTTCATACATGCGCTTCCAACAGTTACTCTCCAAGCCATGCATGCAGTTTTTTTATGTTCTCAGCTTGTGTTCTTTTCCTTATTATTATTTCCTAGGCTGAGAGTCATGTTAATACTGTGATGGAAATGTTAGGCTAATTATCTGTGAGAACAGGTAATAGTTTAGAAAAGAAGAAGGGAAAATATTAGACCACAACAAAAGAGCTTACTGCTGTAAAGTTTGCCAACTCTGCTTTGCTGAAGTGAATGGCATTCTTTTCACTTTTTTGAGGCAAGCATTGATGTGTGTCAGTAAAATATGTAAAAGAAGGTGTTTATGATTCCAAATTTTTCCTTCTACAAGCAGCAGTATGTTTACAACTGGGATAGGAATCTCCATTCCAGAATGGATTAAAGTGGTTGAGTGAACACTGCATGTTCATGTACATGCCTGTAGATGTCCCTTGTGTTAGTAGAAAAGACCACAGCATAGCAAATATTGCAGAATCTGTACTGACAAATGTTTATCTGGCAGGATACTACTTTGCTTCTCTAATAAAAATGTTGTGCTGGTCTTAAGATAAGGTTGTCACATATTCAGGGAATTCAGATAAAAAAAGAATGTGTTATCTAAAATGTACATAATAATACTAAAATACTGTTTTGGAATAATTAAGGCAAATGTATTCTCCAAAGTTCTCTTTGACATAAATTGGATGAGCAGTCTTCTGATATCTAAATACAAAATTCACACAGAACCTTAAAAACAGTAAGCAGGTGATGCAAGAGCCAGTGTCACAGTGGTATTACACACAAGTCTGAGAAAAATCTGGTTCCTGATTGTGTAGTAGTCATGAAAGTAAGTATAATGTTGAATAACTTGAAGCATAAAACAAAATATAAGTTTTAGTTTTTTCTCCATTTTGCTTCTCAAAATATCTCTAAAGGCTGATCTGTTTATTTTGTTCTGCCTAGCTGTCATGGATTTACCTGTGTTGCTTTCCTGTGTTAAGTTTCTGCACATATCTCTTGTGACATGTATTAGCTGGGGGTCAAATCATACGGTTTTGATAAAGTCTTTGAGGATGTGTGAAATTTTAGCTCAGTAAAAATGGAGTTTGGGCTTCAAGATTTATCATCAAATGCTTGAAGGATATTAAAACAGATTCTTGGTAATTCTCAGTGTCCAGGAAAAATAGTGTAAGGCCAGCTCCAGATAAGTTGTTATACTGAGGCCTCATAGCCAAATATTTTTCAAGTCAATAATAATAACAACCACCACTACCCTCTATCTTTTGGGCAACTGTGGAAAGTTTCACAGCTTTTAGTGTGTTTATATTTGACTGAAACTCATTTATGTTGATACATTTAATTTTGTGTATGCCGTAAGCTCATGTATGGCATATGTGATTTGGAAAAATAGATGCATAGGGTAGTGGAGTTAGAGGATGCCTCTCTCAGACATCTCGTGGGTGTCCTTGGTTATGTCTGGAGTATTTCTTGAGTGCACTGAGACCCAAAGTGTGTAAGTGCTGGTTACTAGCAACATAACTTGCCTTTAATTTGCTGTGTCTGTGAGCTAAACCACATGAGGTTAAGAGCTTCCCAGTGTGATATGAAACAGTCAGCATACTGAATGGCATATCACCTGAATTCACAGTGTACTAGAACACAGCTGTACACCTCTAGGCACATTTTAGTTTCATCACTGCAAGCTTCAGGAGGTCAGTTCTGTCTACCTGAGACACACTGGCCTATATATTTTCCTGTATATTAAAAAATGAACGAGATGCCTTGTTCCACCCATCTCCACAAGGCCACCGGAAAAGGTGGTTTGATGCTTGAGGTAGAGAATGTACGAGAGCCAAGTTCAGTTAATTTCCTCACTCTGCAGGGGAAATTTTCTAATGACCAGACATAAATTATTTTTGCTGAAATTTATTTTTATACTTCCTGTAATGGCTGTTCTGCTGTACACAGAAATGAAGATTCATTAGAGTGGAAAGAAGTCAAGGGACATTATTCTGACAGCTGGGGAGGTACCTGTACTCACATCTGTGCTTGCAGGACTGTTTCTGTACTGTGGTTTCAAAGACTGAGACATCAACATTTAAAATTTATTTTTGCCCTGTCTTGTGGCCAGCCCCATGTTTGCCAAAAGTGAAATTTTATTTGGGTAAACAAATGTTTTAATGTAAATGGAAAGATGTCTTAACATTGCTCTGATCCTAGGTAAAAAAAGAGTGGATCTTTTGTTGCTTTGAAGATGGGAGTATGGTTTCTGTGACTGGAATTGTTAGACATTGTTGCCTCTCTGAAAGCTGTGCAACAAGAGGCGCAGGGAGGTGAAAGTTTCTATCCTCCATCCAGGGTGCTTTCAAGTAAAGGGGAGTTAACTCAGAATGATGCCTCTTACAAAATTTGAAGTAGTTTTGCTGTGCGAGAGATTCATATCCTAAACTGTTTGTTAGGATTTTAACCACTTTTTATCTACCAGATGTGGGTTTTTTTAAAAGTACAAGGCTTTCTGTTCAAAAGGTGTGTGACTTTTTTTTAACCTGTGAGTGTGGTTTGTCTTCCACATCACTGCAGGTGTGCTGGTGGCAACAGACAAATATCAGACTTGAGTACTTCTGCCTTGAGAATATTCTACAAGTGGAAGTTGGAGAAGGAAGTCCAGGACAGCAGGGAATTGTGCCCATTCTCTGCAGTTGTACCCAGCTTTGCTGCGGTTGTAAAAATAAATTAACCAGGAAAATATTTTAGTTGCTCAAGAGAGCACATCAGGAGTATAAGGCCTATGAGGGGGAATGGTAATTTCCTTCTCTCTGCAGGTTTTTCTAAAAGGAGAACAGGACAAACCAGAAAGTCAGTAGTTATTCTCACAGAAGGAACATCACAGAGAAGAATGCTTATGTGACAGCACACAAATCTCTAGCTTGAGAAGGAAAATCAAAGTCTGTAAAATACTAAGCCTTAGCATTTGAGTCAGATGTCATAAGATTAATTATCTTTATGAATCCTGTTTTTAAGTCTACAGTTTTTGTGCAGTTAACAGCTCTAGTTCAGTGCATTCAGTCTAGTGGTTACATTGGGTTAGCCTGATCATACAGAAGAAAATCACACGTTACAAATAAAAGATCAAATGCCTTGAAGTAGATCACTTGGAGATAAACAGTATTAAAATGGAAGCACATCTGCCAAGTATCAGCTGTCAAAGCCCTGCAGCTATCTGAAACCAATCAAGTATTAGAATAATCCGTTGTAGTGCACTTCATCTTTAAGTCTTTGCAATCATCCAACTAATTTCATGAGCTACATGGAAGAGCATACATATGTGTTTGTAATTATAATAATGCTTTAAGTGAAATCAGAAATAAATAATAGACACTTAATCTGCAGCTATTAATTTTAGCACCTTATTTGATCATTATTTCCTGATTTCTCATTAGTTCAGAATTTCTTTTGACAGCTAAAAACATGTATCTAGCTGAGAATTAAGAAAACTTGATGTAAATAGTCTAAACCTCTTACGCAAGCGCATACAAGACTTAAAGGATTCCAACATATACATTGTTGCACTTTTGTCCTTTAAAAAAATGATTGTATATAAGACGCTTTGCAGGGGGATAGGACAAGATGTTTGCTGAAGTCCAAAGTCTAATTTTCAGCTTATCTGGTTGTCAGCTCAGATATATGCTGTATTTATGTGGGGACCGCAAAAGTTAGATGACTTCTTTGTTGTGGTTGCTGTGTAAAACTAGAAGCTTTCTTGATGGTTAGAGAAAAAGTTGATAATGAGAACTGAAAGACCGTGACTATTGGAAGATACTATGTGTGACAAAAGAAAAGCTACTTCATGGTGCCCCTTTTTCTTCCTTTCTCGGGTACTTCATCTGTGCTCATATTACTGTGGTACTTTATAGTGCAAAACCTGACATTTTTGTCAACTAGGTTTAGCCTGTTTGGGTGTTCATAGAGCACTTAGGCACTAGGCTGTGCAAACTAATTATCTTTCTTATGCAGTCCCAAAGACCAAAAATTTCTTGTTACTGGATGTTCAGGTGCAGAAGAATTCTGGTAGGGTGAAGGAAATGCAGGAGAGAAGTTGAATGTGAAGTCTAAGCCATGTCCATTGGTACATAGTAGGTGCTACTGAAGTTTAAGAATCTACTTACTGGGTATTGATGGCTAAAATTGTATCTCACCTTTGCCTTTGGTTTTCTGGCTTCCAGCAAAATAACTAAATTTTGTGTACAGATAATCTGTTTTCCCTGATACATGGATATGGATTGGGTGCAGTCTTTAAAACTTTCATGGACAGAAATGGCCCTTCCAGTGTTCAGATCTGACCTCTCACCTTAACTCATTTAATTTCAGTCAGCTTATATGTATTTGAGTAGCGTGTTTACCTCAACATAATTTTCAGACAAATGCAAATTCTTACCTTATAGGCATTAAGAGATGGAGAGTCTATTAGTGCCCTTTGTAATTTGTAGCTCTAGTGGTTGGCTACCTTTATGAATATTTATGTCAGACTTTGGAAAGAAGAGCTTGCTATTGTAATGTTCTCCTGATAGGCTTTCTGTGCTAGAAGAAAACCATAGTGCCTTGACTGGGACAAATAATTTTGTATATATTGTAATCAGACAACCTCACAATCTTCTTGATTAACTGATCAAACTAAGCCTTTTAATCATACAGGTCATACAGAGGCTATTTCATCAGTTTAATTTGTAGTATTCTTCACTTTCTTCTCCAGCCCTTTCAATGGCCCCTTTTAAATGTGATCTCTGTAAACAATATTTAAATGTCAAGAATATTTCTGAAAGCCTTCTACCAGTATTTTTTATTCTCTTTTTATGTTCATAAATTATATTACCTCTTCCTGCCACAGCATATCACTCTCACTTACCTAAATGTTAAGCCATGACACCTAAAATCCTGTTACTGTTTTTCCAAGGTACACTCTCCATCCTTCAGGAAAGACCAGAATTCCTTATTGTTTCATGAATTGTTCTTCTTTTGGATGTAATAAAACACTTCTATACCTAGGAAAGCAATCACAATCATCTTTCTACTTGTTCCTCTCATATCTAACAATTTTGCCAATTCCAGTCATCAGTAAGCTTTGTGAAGTCATTGTAATGCTTAATTCCAGCTAGCAATGAAAATAGTGTTAGCTATTCCACAAACGGTCGCATTTGCTACTACAGATACCAGCCACTTCTCCATATGTGCTTTGATTCTGACCAGACCTACTTTTTAACTAATAGTATTACTCAGGATGGCATTGTGGAAACTGCATTAACTGCTACTTTTAAAAAATAAAACTTTAGATCTAAGAAGTGAATCAAATTAGTTTGACAATACCTATTTTTGGTGAAGTCTTACTGACTGATGCTGGGGACCAGCTCTAGCTTGGTCAATGCAAATCAAAAAATATCTCAACAGACCATCAAAATAGAAGCCAAGCTCTGCCAGCATTTGCAAGTGTGCAAGGATAACAGTAAGGTAGACTAAAGAAAAGTAGTAGAAATCTTTCATCTAGATTTGATCTTTCTCCATGTGAGGAGAGCACAGATATAGTCTGCTCTCGTTTGGCCTGGCTCTTGATGATAATCCCACAACAGAACTTCAGCTTCAACAGCTGCTAATCAGGCATGATTTACTTCAGAATTTATGCTTAGAATAATACTCTTTTTTCTTTTTGGTCAAAATTTGCTAAAGCAGTTTGAAGTTTGAACCAAGAGATGGTTTAATAACTAGACTACAAGTGGTGTGGAGTGGGTACACAGTCTAAAATCCTGATGAGGCAGGGAGAAATCCGACAGTACTTTGTTGAATTGTACCAATAATTTGTGCTTCATTTTATATTCCGTGTATACATAGATGAAACATAAGTTGGGATGTCGTTTTTGTTGCAGTTGTATTTTGTGGAATATGACATGCTAAGTAAACAGGCAGTCATTGTCTTTGCAGTTGTTAATTGTCTTACCAGGATACAGGCTTAAATACAAGTTACTAACTAGATTGTACGGTTTAAATTTCATTGTGAGTCTTAACATTTTCTAAGGGCAAATCATGTAAGAGATTAACCTTGAGCTTTTTTTGAAATTCATTGACATAGCAGGGTTTTGTATCAGTATCTGAGATCATGAGCAAATGAACCAGTCCTGGAATTACTGTGAATGCCCTTCACATGCTATCACTTTGGAAGATGTTGCATTGTCTATTCATTGTAAATAATTCACCATTCTTTTTAAAAAGATCCAGGAATAAATTAACCTATGAATTGAATGAAGGGTTTCTTGTATTAAATTTTCCTCTTTCCATTAAAAAATCAAATCTTCTGTTTTTCATTATTCAAACTATTAAATAGTTTGGACTGTAGACTAAATTGGATTTTCATATTCAAATCGGAGCAGTATTAAGATTGCTTTTTTGTTGAGATAAACCTCTTTCCATAGCTTATAGTATGCCTGCAGGAGTGAGTGCATAATGTTCAAAGCAACAGTATCCTGTTCTTAAGGTAAAGGAGGCCAGCTTCCCCATTTTTTTCAACACCAGACATACTATTAGGATATGGTACTTTCTATACCATGCTTGGCAAAGGGACACAGCAGTAAGTTCAGCAGTTCCTACAAACTATAATATTACCAACTAGTTGACTGAGCTACACTTGATAATCATTTGTGAAAGGGTCACAGAGCTAGGCAGGCTCTCCTTACTTGACAGCCCTGTTCAGGAGTTCAGCTAAGGAGATGTAAGTAGGAGCCATATGGCTTGGATTACCACACAGTGTAAAATCTAGAGATGAAAGGGTACAGGGACTTCCCTGGAAGGCTGCTGATAGGGTGTATGATCCCACCAAACCGTATATACAAAGATTTGCATATTTTGCCAAGTCTGGTAAGTTATATTGAATTTGACGTTGAGAAGAACAGTTGTTACTGTCATTAATAATAAAGCCAAGACCTTTTTGTTTTCCTTTTCAATGAAATTCTTTCATCCATCATTGAAAAAAATATCATCATAATTTTGCCAATTAGCAGAATGAGGTACTATTATTTTTATGTGAAATTGTCCAAAATACTTCAGGAACTGCAAGCATTATCTGTGTCAGTGTTACAGCTTTAGCAAAACTACAGTATGAAAATTAAAGTATTTGTGCACATGTATAGTTTGCATTAGTGGGAACTCTGCATGTAATCACTTGAATGTTTCCTGGTGAATGTGCTCATAAGGAAACAACAGTACAGCATCACTGCACTTGGTGATTAACCTGATTAAATTATATGCTACTCACAGTAAGGAACTTAAAAATATAAAATATTCAGAGATACAAAAAGGAGAAAACATATTTTTCATTTGAATAGCATAGTATTATTTCAGTATGTGCTTACTGTTAACTGTTCAACAAATGGCCTTTTGCCTTTGTAAAACACAATGTAGTGTCTTTTTAAATGCTAATGTTCTGACTTTTGTGAATGAGACAAGTGGTGCAAGTGTTAATACATCTCAGCATTCATTAGCTTTAAGGAAACACTTGCAAATGATGGCAGAGCTTGGCTTCTTCCCTTCAGAATTCTGATCCATCACAGATTATGGCTCATTACTTCTCTTAGGAGTTTGTTCTCTGTAGCCGATAATGGGAGTTCAAGATTCCCACCCTGAAGTTGCTTGTTGAATCATTTAATTCTACTATAAAATTCTTAGCCTAATCTTTTAATCCAGAAAATGACACCCAAAGAGAGACATGAGTTCTGTGGAGCAAATAAAATGTGATAGTTTCATCTAAGTAATACAAGATAGATTTTTGCAGTTGGAGCTTAAGAGACATTGGGTAGTGAGTAATGCTATCCAAAAAACATTCCCCTGATTTTTTTATTAAAAAAACCTGACCAACCAACCAACCAAACAAAAAAAACCCAAAAAACCAAACCACCAAGCCAAAAAACAGTCCTATAGCTATGTATATGTATTCTCAGCCTGATTATGCAGTTAGAGTTTTTTTAGCCAAAATTCTCTTTGGCTTCCTCATAATGATTGTACTGTAATATGCCTGCAGATATTTCTAAAAATACATATTAAAATTCAATAACCAATTGTAATATTTAGTATCTATAGATCTCTGCAGAAAAAGCTGTTTTTTTCTATCAAGTTAACTCTAGAGGCACTTATTCCTATTCCACCCTTACTGTTGTTTTTTTTTATCTTGCAATATTGCCAGCATCATTACTAAACATTTATGTACAGCTGTGCATGCACTGTCATTATGATCTGACAATATTTTGTAAGCGAGAGAAACTCAGTGTTTGCATCTTCAGTAGCTTCATCCTGACTTCTGAAAGATGCCTTTCTAGCAGCAATATTTGCTATGTACTGCTCAGATTTTAGGCTTTGTTATTTGATTCAGATACAAAACTGGAAATTTCCATGTACAGTATTGGCTTTAATTGCCTCTGATTTGTCTTAATACATCACAAATATCCTGAAATAACAGAAATATAATGACTTCATAAAGAGGATGTGAAGTGCAGGAAAAACTAAAATGCTCTGAATATTCAGGTACTATTTGGTAGGTTTGCTTATTTTCAAGAATATACTCCAGGATGTCTTGTAATAAGAGTAAGATAACATCTTCAGGCCCACTTGTTGCTGATGTAAGACTGATAAACAAGGTATCTTTAATTAGTATTATTTATGTCTGTGGAGAAATTGGACTAAAACTACCCACTCAATTCCAATCCACAGACTAGCTAGCTGAGGAGGCAGCCTTTCCAATTTGGATTCCAGTTTAGACAGTAAAATGAGTTCCTTATCCTATCATTTGCCTGTGCCCTTCTGAGTGTACTAGAAGAACATAGCTATAAAAAAATCCGATATTTTTAGGGAAGGAGTAATCATTGTAGGTATTTATTCACTTCTGAGATTTAGAAACTAATAATGGAATATTCTGATTGTTTAAAATGATAAGCAAGTTTGTCTTGGAGTTGTAATTTTTTTTTAATTTTCTATCCTGACATAACTCAGGTGTAAAAGATGGCATTAAATAGCAACTGCTGCTCTGGTGGAGAGTGCTTGTGCCACACTTTCTGTGAAGGAGAAGATTTCAAATGGTTCAAGTGTCAGATTATGATTCTATTAACATTTGCAGAAAATGTTCACAAGGAGTTTGTTTTCTGTATTTACCTGATTAGTGCCTATTCTTTTTTAATACATCACAAAAATCTGGAATTTAAAAATAGGCTTTGTGTAGGGATAGGAATCATCATCCTGTTTTTTATTATTATTACTTTTCAGAGTAGCAAGTGGAGACCATCTGTCTATTAATTCTTCCCCAAGTTCCAACTGTAATTATTTTGTAGTATCACACAGCTTCATGTTCAGGCATTCCACTTGTATGAAATTTATGGGTTTTTTTGACACATCTCAAGGGTAACGGAAATACTATTTCCCAGCTCAGTCTGGACTGAAAGTTAACCTGTAGCTCCTGGCTTAAATGTATTTCTTGCTCGGCCAAGGTGCATCTTTAATTTACAAAAAAAAAGTCTTCATTATCTGGTTTTTGTACATGCCTCAATTTAAATATTTGCAGAATGCAGTTAGCACAAAATTGACATTTATCATAAGACTGTTCTTGAAATATAAGATTTACTGAGCAATTTAGATGTGGGAGGAACCCAGCTTTCATCCTGGATGCATAATGTTCTGAAAATAGAAATGGTATTTCCGATGCTTGCTTATGATCCAGCTAAGTTGATATATGCTGGCAAGGCTTTTGGGGAGCTGCAAACAGTTCTTATTTTCGTGATGTCTTCTTAGTTTGAAATCAAATCTTGCTTTTTTCCAGCTGACCATTAGATGATGGGGCAATCTCCCTTTGGATTTCTGAAACTCGAAAGAACCTGAGCTCCAGGACAGTGTGGTTCTACTCAGGTTCTTTTTTAAGATTTGCTTGGGGTTGGATTTTATTTTGCAAATTTGAACATCCGTTTCTGCCTTCTGAAAAATGCATCTATTTTGTCTTCCAAATATTTTCAATTTGAAAACTAATGATACAGAGTCTCCTTAATTAGGTCTCTCATTGTGATAGCAAACAGCAAGGCATCAGGCGGAAGAAATGGGACTTTATTGTGGAAAAATATAGTAGCTAAGATGGGAAATAAGAAAATTTGTAGGGTTTTTAACATGTAGCTTTGCTTAAATAAGACAAATAGATATAAGCAGCATATTGATGGATAAAATACATAGTTACAAAACTATACACATAACAATAGGTGATTAACAATTATGTAAGTACTGTTTTAGTGATATTAATATTATTTTAAAATAATATACACTGTTGTATTTACAGCAAAGTTAGAGTCTTATTTCAGAAAGGCTTGTAAGGATAACTCTCATGACAATTTTTTCTTTGTATGCAACCTCAGTACTAGATCAGAACAAAGCCATATGTTGTTAAGCAGTCAGAGAGTGCCATGCCTGCCGGTAACATCTCTCTATTTGAATGGTAAATGCAGTATTGTGCATTAACTCCTTATGATGTATAGCTACAGACATGTTGGCAGGAACAAATACCACTTCAGCTTCAGCCAGGGAAAAACAGGACAGGTGGAATTTGCAAACTTTGGAGACTGCTCAAATGAACCATGCTTCTTCATTGCATGCAGAGGGACATATGCTGGGGAACCAAGAGCTGAAGCAGGACCAGGCTTGAAAGTCAAAGGCAGGGACAGTCTGTTAGGATAAGGTTAGCTATGGCACCACTGCCTTCCAACTCCACTTCAGCTTTTACTTTCAGTGCCTCCAGAGAAGAGCTGAAGTAGTGAAGAGGACATTCTTGATGTCTAATTTTTAGTTTTCAAGTCTTAATTGTGTCTGATAAGAAGCCAGTGTAAGGTGCATACTTTCTCTGTCTTGTTGCATGTGGCCACAAAGTGACATGGAAAGGTTGTTGATGAAGATTTTGTAGGAGTTTTGTTGATTTCTTTGCTTTTGTTTTGTGCTTTTCACCATACCTGCATTTAAATCCTGTTTCAGGATTTATCTGGACTTGTTAACATTGTTTTAGGGTAATCATGTAGTAAAAGAACTGTTTACACTTTCTCTCTATTCTTTTCAAAATCACATAAAGATACCACTATGCATAGTCTTTTTGGAATTCTGATGTAAACCTCAGAATGGTTGAGGTTGCAAGGCACCTCTGGAGGTGTCTGCTCCCCCCTCTCAGTGCAAAGCAAGGGTCAATTAGAGCAGGTTGCTCGAGATTTTGTCCCCTGGTAGTCGTTCTAATGCAGCCCAGGGTGCTGTTGACCACCTTTTACTGCAAGGACATACTGCTGCTGGCTTATGTTCCACTTACTGTATACAAGACCCCCAGGACCTTCTCTACAAAGCTGGTTTCTAGCTGGTTAGACCCCACATGCCTGTGCTGGTACATGGCGTTCTCCTCCCCAGGTGTTGAACAGGCACTCCCTTCATTGAACTTCATGAGGTTTCTATCAGCCCATTTTTTCAGTCTGTTGTGGTCTCACTGAATGGCAGCACAAGCCTCTGGTCTCTCAAACACTTCCCATGATTTTCCATCATCTGTAAACTTGCTGACCCTGCACCATGTCCTACCTTATACATAATTAAATTATTATGGTCAAAATGCTTATCTCCACATTGATACTAATCCATATGGTATTTCCACACTGCTGCCTTTCACTTGCATTAATGTACAAACGGGATAGATGTTAAGGGGATAGATGTGCTACATACAAACAACTGAAGAGCTCTTCTCCATTTTCTGTAGTCTCACAAGGGGATCCAGAACAGAACTTTGGATGTAAAGGATATTTGACTTGGAAACTTAGGTGAGACTAGTTATGAATGTATGTATAAATGTAGGGTTTTCCGATGCAAAGCCTCATTGTGACTTTGAGCACCAAAATTGCTAGTTTGGGGTCTGGCTTATTGAAAAGGAAATAACCTCTAGCATGTGTTTCTGGTTTTCAATATATGACACCTCTACCTCACACACTTAACCTCTTTTAAATTTACTATCATCTATATTTGATTCTGAAGTGAGGTGTGTAGCTGTCTCTGTTCAAATGTTTTTATGTACACTGCTTTAGAGAAGTTTTAGGAAATACATCTTGAAATTACTGATGTGCTTAAACTGTATCTTACATATATCTATACAGAATACCAAGAAGTTGTGAGGAGTTCATACTGGTAAGCAAGGCACTGTTTGGCACTCCAGTGAAGAGCATTTTACCCACATTGCCATTTGTTTCTGGTCACTGAACCAGAAGGGGATGGAAATGCATTGAATTAAGTGTGATAGGATCAGAAAAGTATATGCAATAGTGCATTATCTGGGATATGGTTACCCTTGGCTCATGGCTCCACTTTGCTGATGGAGAAACCCACTGCTGCAGTTCTCTGGCACAGCTCTCTTCTGTGAGCTGTGTCAAAACACTGCCACAGAGAAGCTATGGCACTTTTTCTGCTGGGCTGCTGGTGGAGAAGGAGAGGTACCTCTTCGTTTCCCTGATGGTGACTTGTTAGATCTTCATATTCCCAAAAAGCACATCATTATGAGAGCATCAAAATAGCTTTCATGCATATTGTCTGTAGTCCTGCCTTTGTTCATTAAAACTTACTTCTCTGTGTAGCAGGCATATGTATAAATCAAAATTAGTCACATACTTCCATGCATCTCTACAAATTGCTGTCAGCAAGGCCATGCAGTAAAGCTGTATTGTAATTAATTCCCTGTGATATGTAGTGACTTTTTTCATATTAATGAGAGGCAGTTAGATGATGACAAGTAACAGTGTGCACTGCAGAAAGAACTTTCTTTTAAAATACATTTGCATTATGTATGGTTGTACAATACAATAAGTGAAGGTGCAGATCCAGGTAATATACACTGCAGTGGAGCAATATGGAATCTGAAAGTAGAAGCTGGGAGGTTCGTGCCAGGGGCAGGTTACGATGCAAGATAGGATGGGGGCAATAGGGAATCTGGAGGGATTGAGAAGGATGAATTCCGGGCAGGTATAATCCACATCATGGTAAGACATGCCTTTTTATAGACTCATTTTCAAGCGGTCAGTTCTTGAGTGTCATGAATTCATTTATGTAGACAAATAAGCTTGAGCCCTGTAGAAGAAAGTGAAAACTACAGAGTAAGTGTGTAGTCAGCAGCACCCATGAAGTTGATTTTGCCATGCACAAAAACTATGGAGTGCCCTGAAGCAAGTAATAGACTGACAAGGGATGATTTTTATGTTGGGTTGGGTTGGTGTTTGTGTTTGTTTGTTTAACAGAAGTCTTAGGTTATTCTTTCCTTTAATACAAACTTGTAAAGGACTTGAAGGAAAAAGGGAAAGAAGGCCACCTTCTGTCAGATAGTCCTACACTTTAGATAGTGCTCCATTTGCTCTTGGCAGGTTGCTCTTTTGCATCCATGAGAAAGGTCACCCTATCCGTCACATGCATACCTTGTGTCAGGACTTTAAAGAGTGACTTGCAGTGAAGGTAGGCTTGTTGTTGAGTTCCAGGTGATGCCACCTATGTTTTGTTGCCCTCTGCTGAAGAGGAAATTGAATAATCCTTTCCTTTCAATTGTGTTGATGAAAATGTAGTTCAACCATGAGAAAAGTATCATGGGCTGCTGCTTCTGCTGCCCCAGTGAGTCCATGTTATGTTTGCACAGTTTAGAAGTAAAAATAGGGGTTACATTTTCCTTCTCTTTGTTGTATCTGAAATCCAACTTCAGACTGGCTTTTAAATGCAGGTAGGCTTCTTACATGCAGTATCGTGGTTAGGACATCAGCAGTAATACTGAGCACACTGTACAAGCCAGAAGAAGCCACCAGTTTTTCCCCAAGCTGCATTGGATCTGAGTTTACAGAAATTAAATTTATGTGGCTAATGTAAGTACTGACATGCTCAAAATTATCTGCTTCATATATTTGGAATCAGATTACTAACAAATCCCCATTTTTAATGCCATGTTTTATGGGCAGCCTTACTTGCATAATAATCTAACTTCTTCCACTCATATTAATTTAAGTAAAATCTGAATTGCTTAAGAAGAAATGAACGCATCCATGAATTGTTTGAGATAAATGTTTATTCACTAGATAAGTAGTGTTTGGGCTCCCAGTGTACTTGGTCTTGTCACTGGTTCTGTTAATGCTTTTTGCAATAGGAAGAGAGGAGGAGATAATGGCTCTAAAAAAGGAAACAAAAAAAGACTAAAAAAACCAACAAACCCAAACAGCTTATGTTAAAGAAAGACAGCACTTGTAGTACAGGTGCAGTTAGCAGCTAAATGGCAGTTCTGTCAGAAGATTGTTGTTTGGATTGGGGTGGATAGGCATGATCTAGGCAGTCAAGCCACCATTTTTACTAGCACAGTTTGCTGTAGAATTTTCCTTAAGTAGGTTTACTGGGGAATCCTTCTTGATCCTCCTTCCCTAGTACTGATGATATGCTGGTTCCCATGCTTGGGTGTTTCCTGATTCCCCCCCAGTGCTGGGCCAGGTTGCCCTGTGGACATGGCAGGTGAGGGTGTTGGTAGTCATGCTGAGATTGCCTCTTGTGAGCATCTCCAGCTCTTTGCTCTGCCCCTGCCTGGCGTGGACTTTGCACAGAGGGATCCTGGCCTGTGACAGATGGAGCAGTACCTGTGTTTTTGTGCAGGCTGGTTTTTTCTTTTCTTTTTTTTTTTTTTTTTGTTAATTACACAGTAATTCTGAAACTCACTTTTACTGCTATAAAGCAGACTTTGTTGTGCACGTGAGTCTTGAGAAGACAGTTTTTCCTAAGCTCACAGTGCTGCAGAAGAACATGTTTTAAAACTCAGTCTGTCAGTGATGAAAACAGTGACTTCAATAAAAATAGGACAGAAAACTTGTATCCACTACACTGCATCACCTACACTTCACATGCAGTTTGTCTAGTAGTATTTGGTTTAGGTATAAGTCTTTATAAATACCTACAAGACACTGGCATCATGATAATTAAAATGTTGACTTTTGTAACTATGTGTTATGGAATCATCTGGATGTTTATAATTGCAAAATTTTGTTTCAGGCTCTTAAAACTAGCTCGTATTTGCCATTTTGGAAGATTAACGTATTCTGCAAAATGCAGATGGAACATGTGCAAATACTGTGGTGCTTATGGAAACAAATAGCTCTGCTTTAATGTAGCTTTGTGTCTACTCTTTGCTGTCCTATGTTTTTTTTTTCTCTCTTTCAGTTACAGACAATGTTTCCATGTTGAATTTAATTTAATAGATATACCTTATCCAATAATGGTTTAACTTACTATTTTATGCATGTAGTGGTAATTATAGTAAACATTGGTTTCCTCAATGTCTGTCCATTTGTCCCTATTTTTGGCAGTACATTTTGGAGTAGTTTATTAAAGACCTATTTATAAGTAATAGAAGTTGTATTGCTATTATAAGTTCTATTTTATAGGTAGCCATGAAGTGTTTTCAGAATTCCTGTTCAAAAAACATTTCCTCCTTTTTCATTATGTCCAAGGAGAAGGAAGACAGTTTTCAATCTTAGTTTCCTGAAAGAATTAAATCCAAATCATGGTAATACAAGGCTGGAATTAACCTAAGGAACAAAAACATAGTCTTGTCTGATATCAGAAGACTGCTTTAATATGTTTCAGGTACTGATTTTTTCACATCTTCAAGCTGGCTGAATTTGTCTTACACAGTCGTGTGGAGAAATATATTCCCCCAAGAATGATTTTTGAGTAATTCTGCATCGTTTCCCTGTCACTCGACACCACTGGTTGTCTCTCATCTGACCTTATTTACACAAACTGCTCAAATATTTTACTGTTTCCCACTTTTTTTAAAAGCAATTAACTTGGCAATGTCCTCTGATAGTGGGTTAAATTCCTGATGGAATTCCACATATATTAGGTCTATATTTCCTTGGTTTACTCTTTGAGAGAAATTTACCATTTTATGTGCTGTATGAAGTCTTAATAAAATCAAGTGCATTTATTTATTTTCCTATTGACCATTACAATGAATTCTTAGCAACTTTTTAACTTTGGTACTCAGCCTATACTTGGGCTGTGGTTGATTTAGTTTCTTTCTCCATGTATTTGGAAGGTTCAAATAGCCAGAATAAAGATTGTGTGTGTACAGCAAATAATTCGTAATTTCTGTTTAGAAAGTGCCATCATAAAATCTGAAATTATTTTAATTATCTCAGTTTTGGACTGGAGATTATATAGTTCATCAGGGATGTAGAGTATACTGTAGATGTAGGGAGTTCTTTGAATTCTCCTTGTCATGATCCCTCAGTAAAACATCATTCTCATTGCAATGAGGCCAGATGTAGTTTTTGACTCTGTATAAATCACTTTTATTCCAGTCCCATCCTAAACGGTTTTGGTTTTGTTTTTGTGTTTGTTTTTTTTTTTTTTTCTATGTGGTAGTAAAAACTATACAGTTGTCCTATTCAGTTTTGTGTTGAACTGAATTGTTCAACACAAAAAGTTGTTGAAATGGTTTGACCATTTTTCTTTATAAGTGGGCCTTTCCATGTTTTTTTTAATAGACTTTTTCCTTACTTATTATATTTTTTAAAGGGTAAAAACATTAAGCTCTGGGTACAGTTTTTAACATCTGAAGACTGGCAATAGCTTCCAACCAGTGCTCATCGACCCTGCTTTAATCAGGGGAGTGAACTAAATGATTGAGATTAGAAGTCTGTCTCTGCTTTTGACACTGACTGCCCTTCAGCTGACTCGCACTCTTCTTTCTCAAAATGGCCACAAAACATGTTGCTTTCTTGTTTTCAACTATGAGCTTTAGCATTTCTATACTGTGAGAAATTAATTTTGTCAAGTCCAGAACAGATTTTATGTGATTCATATTTAGGGAGAAAAAAGAGAAAAAGCAAATAAAAAATCAGTCTCCTCTCTTTTCGTATTAGCTCTCTTTTGCCAGTGAAAACAGATTTAGCTGTTCGATTGGACTGTTTCCAAGATGCTCTGAACAAGTAATAGAAAAATTTATAGTTTTACAATCAGCTTTTAAAGCTAGATTAAGATATTTAAAGGGAAAGAAGTTGCAGAGTTAGTTATAGGATAACTCAGTTGAGAACCCTTCAAAATTCAAGTTAGTGTAATTAGAGAAAAGAAAGCTAAAATAAGTGCAGAGCTGTTAACTTATGTTTATGTACTGTTTCTGATGATGGAACATGTGATTAGGATGGGAATGGAGGGAAAAGTATTACTTAGTGGCACAAGCTGTAGTAAAAACCAACTGGATCCTGGGTCTAGCAGCCATGTGGAAGAAAGAATTTTAATGAATTGTTTTGAACAAGTGATGTTGAGGCATCCTAGAGAGCGATTTGCGTAGGTGGCCAAGAACTTAATTTTCCTATGGCTCAGCAACCTTTTCACCAAAACAAAGGGCTTGTAAAAAATTGTATCTGCCAACGTAAAGCTCAGCCAGTTACTTGAGATCTGTGTTTCATTTCCCTTGTCTGCTTTTTCAGCAGAGTCAGCAGAGAAAATTAGTGCTTTTATTTAACCTAATACGCTTTTAACATTTTTCTGTATAATTGTACAGACTTTCCAGAAAGTCCTAGATGGCCCTTTGAGTAGAATGAACATCAGTGCCCTGTCTTAATACTTCAAAATACTACAGCTTCTCTAATCTGAAATTCTTTGAGGACTGCACAGGTAAAATTTGGCTTTATCAAGCAAGCCATCTGAGCTTTTGAATTCTTCTGTTCAGAGGTACAACCTCAGTGCTACCATAACTGATAGACTGCCTCTCTCTTAAATTCTTACAAGTGATACAAGTGTATAGCTAAGCCCACTGTATTTTTTTTCAATGCACCATGAGAACATGAAGCCTTGGGTGATATGGTTTAGAGTGAGGTGCCCCTGCCCATGGCAGGGGGGTTGGAACTAGGTGATCTTACGGTCCTTTCCAACCCTAACTATTCTATGATTCTATGATTCTATGAACATGTAGTATTTGTGAAGTCACTTTTTTAGTATATTAGGGACAGATTTTAATTGGAAAATTTTGTGATAATAAAGTATCAGGTAGTTTTCGTTAGTGGTCCAATTTCCTCTCCACTTTAGTCTCTCTAATGATAACAGGTGCACACAGGAATTTGGTACTTGTTTGGATATGCAGGCAGTGAGCAATAGATAGGTTATGGAAAGAAAAATGGAAGAAAGAAGTAATGAGTAGACCTTCAAAGATAACTTTTGATTTGATCAACTTTTCAGTGTAAGTCTTACTACTATTACAGCCCTTCATGGTTTGCCTGGCTCACAGACCTAAACTACACATCAGTTCTCTTGCAAAGTTTTAACTCACTATTGAAATGTGTAAATTATGGACATACACCAGAATGAAAAGATTCAATATTTAGCTATCTATCTTGTGAAACTTTATGTTCTGGTTATAGAGTATATTTAAGTAGAAAGGTGGTTTCATCCTTCCGCTAACAAAACTTCGAAGTATTGTTTTTGTTGTCAAGTTACTTTCACAACATTTTATATTGTAATATTCTTCTAAGAATAAAGATGACTCAAAATATTATTGCTCTCAGTATTACTAGTATGGTATCTGGAAGATCATTTTCATCAAGCTTCTACAAAGATATCGTTTTACTCCTTAGGAATATTCTCTTTAATGTCTACCTACTATTTTTTAAAAATAGAATTATAATGTATCTCTTACATCTGTCTTTACCAAATGTCTGACTTACAAGCCTGATTTTATATGCATAGTGTCTCCTTGTGTTGCATTTCTATAGTCACTGATAGGCACTGAATAATGGAACAAATATTATTTTCTTAGGGAACCGATTCTCGTTTTCCACTCTGAGCCTCAGTGGTGGAAATAGCCAGAATAAAAAGACTGTGTGCTTACAGCAAAGCTCCAAATCTGTCTAAAGGTTACATTTATTTTTTTGTCAGCTTGCATTAATATAATTTCAGTAATTTTCAGTAATGAATGTGTGATTAAAGGTTATCCATATAGCTAAATAGCTGTTATTACCATGTGCCATTTTAGTTACTTGGATAATTTGTCAACTCTGTATACAAACAGACAGTTTACAAATAAGAATTTTCACTCCCATAGTTAAAATCATGAACCATTATCAATTGTTCAGGGCTTGATCTATATGCTTATCCCCCACCTAAGAGGCCAAATTACTTTATATTCATTCAACATTTTAGGTTAGAAAGTGTTACTTTGCTGTCTTTATATTCATCCCCTGAAATGTAAGACTCATCGCTTCTTGCATACATGATTTTTGTACTGCCTGCTTCTAGAACAACTGAGTTTCTCCATTGCTCTGTGTTTCTGGCGGTATGAGGTGTTAATTTATGCAGTTGTGTTTATACTCCTTTATGTAACAATCACCAAGATGCCAGCAGCACAGATTAAGATAATATCAATTATAGAACTGGAGAGACCATCCTGGGATGTAGTGGAGTTCCTTGAAGCTTAAACCAAGATCAGCAAACAGCCTTCTAAGAGCAGCATGGTTTTGCCACCTCCTCTCTAATTGGATGGGGGTGTCAGCTTCCATGATGTTTTAGTACTTCTGTTAAATTTCCATCAAAAATGTCAGTGACCAGTTTGAATCTGTTTGTTGTTGTCCCACCTGTATGCTTTCCCTGGTTATTTCTTCTTCTCTGGTCATTTAGTCTTGTTACATTATAAAAGCCAGTTTTACTTCCTTGTAAGACTTCAGTTGTCTTATCTAAACTTACCAAACAGCTCTAACCTCATCTTTTATCAGCTTTTACTTCTCTCTCAATAGATGAGAATTAACTAAACAAGTTCTGAACAGCAGAATACTGAAGAATTCTCCTGCATGCCTTGCCTACAGCATTATGTCCAGAACGTAACATTGAAGCTAGCCCAGCTTAAGTAGACACTAGACCAATAGATACCCAGAGGTCATTCCAACCTAAATTATTCTATGTTTATTCTTCCTTTAGTTTTGGAAGTGAGCTGAAGTGAGTTTTAGAAGTGAGTTTTGAAGCAGACTGAAGAACTGACATTATTACCTTAGCAGAAATCCAGCCATCATCCTTGTAAACCATCGTCATTTTCTTAATTACTTTAGGAAAATTTCAAAATTAAGTAACTTGATTTGATTTTAGCTTCTCTACATAAGACTAAAAGAATGGCAGTACTGATTCAGAGTTAGGGTCTAGCTAACCTAGTATCCTGTCTGGGATACATAAGGGCTAGAAATGGACACCAGGGGAAGTGTGAGAATAGTCCTGTCACAATACTTTTTTTGCTAGTATTGTTGTTGCTTCCAAGTTTAAAGTTAAATAAAACATAACAAGTATTTTATTTGCATTATGTGTTGCCCTGCAAATTCTTTTCCTTGGAACAGTAGAGCTTCACAGATTTCCACTGGGAAAGGATTCTGTCTTCACTGTTACACAAGTAATGATCTGCTGAATTGAAACTAAAGGAAACTGACACTGCAGGCTGAGTAGCACGTGTTTTGTTCATAGGTGGCTAAGTTCAATCAAAAGTTTGGTAAAATTTTTGTGGACAGTTGGTGTATGTGAAATTAATTCAGTAAAAATTAGTGTAAATGATACTCATTTTGGCCATTTCAGGAGTGATGGTCAAAAACTACAGGGAAACAGACTATATTATATATACTCTCCATTAAATAGTAGCCTTTGCTGCCCACTCTGCAAGCACCTAAGCAGCATGCTGTGTGGAATGCAAAACTGCTGCTGGCTTTCTCTGCTGTTCTGTACTTAAATACCACCCTCAGCAGTGTAGCACACTGAACTTTAAACCACATTTAAATAAGAAAAAATAGAGCAGTTATTATTAAGCACAATCAGTATAGAAAAATCAATATAAATAGAACTGGAGAAGTTAAAAAGTTGCTTTTAAAGGAAACTTATGTTGCTAACTCCTGCAAGTATTAAATGTAGAAGAAAGCATTTATTTTGAGACCTTCTTGAAAACTTGGCTGTGAATATTTCTGTGCATCACTGGAAAGATGTACAAAAAATTCATAGCACAGCCACAAAGTTCTGCTATTGATTTTGTAAAACTTAGGGAATAACAATTGTTTGTGTGAGAAAAATAATAGATAATTCTTTTTCCCTGTAGGGACTTGTAGCAAGGCCTCTCTAATACAGGTAGAATTACCTACCTGAATGGTTTTCTGGCATCTACAGCTAAGGACAACTTTGCAATCATTTAAAAAGTCAGTCTGAAATTCATAGAGTACAAAAGAGCAGCCATTGGTAAAATATATATGAATTTGTGGCAGTATTGTTTATTTGATTCGTTGATTTATTTTGTTTGATTACATTATCCAGGATCTTTATAGGGGGATTGCATTAGGTTTGTCGGAATATCAAAAGGATTTGTTGATACAGTAGCCAAGTTGATACCACAGCTGACTAATAGAGTGTGATTAAATATTTCAGAGACGTTATTCTGTCACATCTACAGGCATTTAATTTTAAATTGGGCAACAAAAAAACCTTGCACAAGGGGGTGGTCTTCTGTATATTTGTTGAGTGGTTCCTATGTTTTCATGGGATTACTTAGTGTAAAATTTATTCTTAGGATTTTGTTGTGGGTTGTTGGGTTTTCTTTCCCCAGGTAGTTGATACTAAGGACTGCTTATTGTTTTGCAGATAACCTGAAGTATACTGCTGATTTAAAATCTGCTTCTTCTTTGTTGTAGATGCAGTATTAGTTTCTCAATCTCTTTGCTTTTTGTGGAATACTTCTGAATCTTTTATAGTCCACCTTCTACAACCAGAATAACAATTTAGAAGTCAGTGAGACAGTTTCTGCCTGTAATTATATGCAGTGATGTTTGTGTGGCTCCATTGCAGAAATAATTGAAAAGATCATGTGCTGATACAACTCCTTATGGAAATCCTTTCATAGTTGTTCTATAGTAGTGTTAGATATAATTTCATTAATTGTTTTAGAAAACAATAAGAAGAAATATTTTTGTGTAGCAGATAGCTATAGCACTTTCTCAAAAAATTAGTGACAACTGTAAACTGAATGACTTCACACAAAGAGGAGACACACAAAAATTTGTTGGATAATTAAAGGACTATATCCCTTCCTATCAAGAGCTGAGTTTCTTTGCTATGGTGTTCTTCCAAGGATTGGTAAGACATAGGACTCGAATAGCCAAATCATATGCCCCAGTGTGTATTTGCACTGACGTACATTGGTGCACAGGTTAAGAAAAATGAATTTCCATAGGCTGCATAGTAAATACAGTACAAGAAGTGTCTATTGTGTGGTGAGCCTCCTTCTTGCACAAGATGCTTCAGAAGCTATCAAAAGGCATTAATCTGAAGGGAGTCAGGCCTCACATTAGGCCACGTAATGTCTAACCCCAGGCAATTCTGCAAGTACTGCTGTGACCAGGTAGCGTGCAAATGTGTGCATCGGGCTGGGAGTTAGATGTAAGTTGCCTTTGCCCCACTGTTGTCACTGCTGCCAGGGCTTTGGGCACACTCCTGACTTCTTGGAGTTCACCTGAGTCCAAGGTGCCCTTGCTGCTCCCCAGCACATGCTCTGAAAGCGAATCACTGGGTGTTCACACCATCAGTACATTTTCAGTTGACCCCAAGCTGGCTGGGAGTGTTGATCTGGTGAAAGATATGAAGGCTCTGCAGAGGGATCTGGACAGGCTGGATTCATGGACCATAGCCAGTGATATGAGATTCAACAAGGCAAAATACCGGGTGCTGCACTTAGGTCACAACAACCCAAGCAACTCTCCAGGCTTGGGAAAGAGTGGCTGGAAAGCTGCTCAGCAGAAAAGGAGCTGGGGTGCTGACTGACAGCTGCTGAACACGAGCCAGCATGGCCCAGGTAGCCAAGAAGGCCAACAGCATCCTGGCCTGTCTCAGAAATAGCACAGCCAGCAGGGCCAGGGCAGTGATCATCGCCCGGTACTCAGCACTGGTGAGGCCTCACCTTGAATCCTGTGTTCAGTTCTGGGACCCTCACTACAAGAGAGACATTGAGGTGCTGGAGCGGGTCCAGAGAAGGACAACAAAGCTGGTGAAGGGTGTGGACAACAAGTCCTATGATAAGCAGCTGAGGAAACTAGGGGTGTTCAGTCTGGAGAAGGGTCAGGGGGGACCTTATCACTCTCTGCCACTACCTGAAAGTAGGTTGTCATGAGGTGGGGTTGAAATCCTTTTCCAAGTAACAAGTGACAGGACAAGAGGTAATGGCCTCAAGCTGTTCCAGGGGAGGATTAGATTGGGTATTAGGAAGGATTTCTTCACTGAAAGGGTGTTCAGGCATTGGAACAGGCTGCTCAGGGAAGTGGTGGAATCACTGTTTCTGGAAGTGTTCAAAAACCATGTAGATGGGGCCCTCACTGGTATGGTTCAGTGGTGATCTTGGGGTAAAGGCTGGATCTTGAAGGTCTTTTTCAACCTAGTCGATTTTATGATTCTAGTTTTCGGGGTTTTGTCTTTTCATGTATTTGATGTGGGTATACAGTCAGTTGCACTGCTCTCTCTTGTGAAGCTGGAAAACATCTAAAAGAAAAGCACAAAAAGTACTTTGTATTCACTCAAGCAGATTTGGCACAGTTGTGTGACAGCCTAAAGGCTCACTGCACAGACATGTCAGGTTGCTTCAATCAGGAATCATTTTCAGGACAAAATGGGGAAAAGCTCATTTGAAAAAAAAAAAAGACTAAGATTAAAAAGAAAAAAAGAAGAAAAAGCAGGTTATCTAAGTTTAAACTGTCAAATTCTAATAAGATTTTTCTAGGGAAACCCTTTGCTTGTTTGTCTGTAAAACTAGGGCATGAGTTTGTAACCAAGAAATGGCAATTGTCATGTGCAACTATATTGGACTATTCAAAAGTTAAAGAGCATTAATTTAACTAGGGAAACGGCACGCTCTTCATACCAGAATGTATTCATATCCTTGTAGGGACAAATACACTTTAATATAGAATCATATAATCATTAGGTTGGAAAAGACCCTAAAGATCATGAAGTTGAAATGTTAACCCAGCATTACCAAGTCTACCACTAGACCATATCCCTAAACACTGAATCTACACATATTTTAAACACCTCTAGGGATGGTGACTCCACCACTTCCCTTGGCAGTCTGTTCCATATTCCATATGTTGAATAAGAAGGTTGCATTAGGAAAAAAAGAAGATGGTGAATCTGTTACCCTGACTATAAAAGACGCAGTATTTATTACGGTAGTTGTGAGGAGAAGCCAGGCTAAAACTGGAAAAGCCAAAATATGATCAACATTTACTGCAAACCTTTTTTAGACCTTCCTATTTAAGATTTCTTAAGGTGAATACATTAAAATGTTTCTATGGGAGCCAGACTAGTTATATCAGGGATCATTAATAAGCCACTAGTTAATAATGAACTTGTACATTTTATACACACTTGCTGCTTAAAAAGGGCTAAGCTGGAATTCCTGAAAATGATAATTTGCCCTGTGCACAGAATTGATTTTCTTTTCTCGTTCATGTGGATCAGGTGGCACAGTCTTTTACATCAGCATGTTCTTGCCAGCAACATTCAGTATGTCATTCTGGCAGCAAGAGTGCCACCTGAGATATTACTTTTTTCTGTCTTTTGAGGTGGTATCTATCACATGGAAATCTGGATACTGGAAGAAGGACCGTGTAGTGTAAAGTAATACATTGCTTATTATGAATTATGCAAATTCCAGAAAGGAAGATTGCTCTCAAGTCCCACTGTGTCAGCAGAAGCTGCAGTTGTTCAGCAATTCTGAAAATCAGGCAAAAGGAATTTCAAATTAGAAAATGTAACTTTCCAAAAAGAGCCACTGTCCCTAGTCACCACCCAGCAGGGCTCCATTTGAAAAGGTAATTTATATTACAGTAATATCTTCCAGTTTAGCACTTTGCCATTATTATTTGCCAGATGACACTGGCTACGTTTATCTTCCATATTATTAACTTCAGTGGACTTAAATGCAAGCATTTTGATTGTCTCATTCAAAGGCTAGCTTCTTCATCTGTGAAATCTCACCACAGTGAGTCAATATAAAGCACAGATGGTAGATATTTGGAAACTGATGGTCATGTATAAACTTGAATTTGTCAGATTAACACTTTAGATGCCAGATGGAAATTGAAAGTTGTCCTTTTAGAAGTATTTCCATGTAAATTAGGCAAGTACACTTTTTTAACACTATCTAACCTGATTAACCCAAGTTCTTTTCCTATAAAGAGAGAATAATGTGAAGAGATCATTTCATTTGTTATTCTTGTTCAGAGCATAGATACTAGGAGCTATACTCACAGATTCATAAGAGATCCAGCATGTTTTGGGAAAAGGGAAAATAATTCAAGATTTAAAATCCTTTTGCTCATTTAAAAGAACATTTATTCTTAGCATCAGAGAGAAATAAATTTATTGTTTGAAAAGTAATTTGTCTTTATTTTTTAAACCAATGGATGCAACAGATCATTTTGTTCTCCTGTATAAATATCTTGTAAAAATGTACAGAAAAATGTTTTAATTATGACTATAATAAATCAGTTTACTGTTATCAAAAGAATGGTTATTACTGAGTAACTTCAATCCTTTTTGTATTCTTGGCATGAGAAAGACCTGTGTTGAAGCATAAACAGATCATGCCTTGGAGGAAAGTTTACTCATTGCCTAATTGAATAGATGATTCATTTTATCATTTATTTGGATATAGAGTTCATTTTATAGGAAAAAAAAACACCCTACCTAACCTATTCTCTAGAGTGCATGTTCATTATTTTAAAATTAAGACCTTCCATTGCTTTAGTGCTTGTACTTAGAAGCACAAACACATCTAAATTTACTCTCTTGTGTAGGCCAATTGAATTAACTTAGCTGCACATTTGGATAGTATAAAAATGCACATAATGATCAGTAGAACCAAGAGCCGTACTTGTAATTTCTTTTAGAAAGCACATGTAATGTTCACTTGAGAAAGCAGTTTATAACTTTCTCTATAAAAATGGAAAATCTGACAAATAGGAGGATCAAAAAAACTTGCAAAATGTTTTTGCTTTGGAATAGTATAATTTGTATATCAAGACTAAGGGCAGTTACTATATGTATATTTGGAATTACTTAATTAAGAAGTGAAGATGCTTCCCTCCTGCTGAATGAATGCTGTGCAAGTCATTCACTTAAAAATATGTAAAACAATCCTTGATATGTTTTCTTATTTATCCTTAAGTCAGTTCATTTATCCTTGAATCAGTTCCTTCAGAATAGATTTACAGCTGAATTTTGATGGCACATTACTGAATCATTTCATAAGAAAATAACACTTTTTTCCCCCTCTTTTCAGTTCAACGGAAGAGCAGTTTCACTGGCAAACACAAGGTAATGTACTTATCTACATATATGTGCTCGCCCAGAATTATCATATTTCCTGAAGAAGACAGAGGGAAAACAAAATTTATTTATGCAATTTGTTGTTTTTTTTTTTTCATTGCTAGTGTGTGAAAACCCTACTTAAAAACTGGTGGTATTTGGCAAAAGTTGTTAGGGTTGACAAAAAGAACAGGAAGTTCTCTTTGGGAACACTCTCAAAATGCAGAGTTTTGTGAGGGGCATTGCTAAACATGTCTCTCACCTTTTTTTTAAGAACTGACATGAACTTTCTCATTTTGCTTTTATTAATCCAAGGCCAGCTTCCAAAGGATGGCATAGTTTTCAATACGGCCAGCCTCCTCTTAATATGTGATCTTGGTGTGTTAGCCTTTTCTTCGTCAGCTGTGAAGGCTTAGTCACATGTAGCTGGTTTTACCTTTTGCCTTCTTATACATTCTTATGTTGCTAATTTTATTACAGATGGTCAGAAGGATATAGAAGATGAGCTCACCACTGGACTGGAGCTGGTGGACTCCTGTATTAGATCACTGCAGGAATCAGGGATACTTGATCCACAGGACTATTCAGCCAGTGAAAGTAAGTTGCTAGAAATGTGTTTTTCCACATTGTCCAGACATATTTGTAACATTTCATGCTTTAAAATTGAATGCATGTCTTACAGTGTTTTTCTTTATTATTTCTGATACAGGCTAAAGGCAATATAGTTGTGAGCAGGCAAATTGCATCCTTGCCTTTGCAAGTTAATTTTTGACTTTGTTTTGCAGTGAAGAGACTGTCACTGCTAGTTTGTGGAGGAAAAAAACAGCAAACTAAACATGTGGAATATATTTTAAGGAAAATATTTTGTAATTGCAGTATCGCTGTACTATACTATAAGATCATGTCACAATACTTCATCATCTCCACTACAGAAGTAGCTTGTGAAGTAGTGTAGGGCTGTGAAAATTCTGATGTCTCTTTTATAAGCACTTTGACCAGATAGCTGGTACTCCTTAAGACTGAAATTTTCAAGTGGATACACAGACAAAAATAGTTAAGTGAGCTTTTAAAGATGTTGCAGAGAATGGCAGCTGTAGCAAGCAAGCTGAAGGGTTTTTTTTCCTCAAAGGTTGTCTCACTGGTCATTTAGCAGTCATTGTGTTTGCAGAATTGTGGAGGGAGTGGATAGACACTCTGCTAGGACCAGCCACTGGGGAAGTGTGTCAAGGCTAAACAACAGCAAAAGTGAATGAGAGACATGTCACCCCGTGTATTTGTAGAAGAGATGTCTACAAACATGAGTCACACCAAGACAAATTTTTCCAATAGGTTAACAGATCTGTTATCAGATGTAGCACCAGATACTGAACAAGCAGGTTATTTCACTCTTTTCCTTTTTTTTTTTTCCTCAGTCTTCTGACACAATATATACTCTCTTTCACTTTACTTGTGCTACAGTTCCTGACAATACTTTGGCTCTACATTTCATTTCATCTGGAGCACTTCTGACTTCTCTAAGCAATGAGTAGTAGAACACACATGCTAAATGAAATAAAAAAGTCTCATACTCAACAGTTCAGCTTTAAATTTAATTAAAATTTAATTGTCCTTCTTTCATATCCTAACGTTCTGATGTTATGCTAGTGAAATCATCCAAGGTAACTTCAACTAATACTTAGGTGTTCCTAGTTAGTTCACAGGTGTGCTGAGAACAAAGATCTGTAAGTGGTCACTGGAAGCACAGTCTCAAATAGACGAAGCTTGGTATAAAAGGAAGTTTAAAACTCACTCTGAGGTGTCTTACATGCCACATTTGTATTTCATGGAGATTTTCTGTCTTAAATCCTTAAATCTCCAAATAGGAAATAAGATCTATATAAATGTCTCACTTTACAGGTATTCTAAAAATCGTTATTTTTATTTGTGATGTATTTGAAGTAAACATTGTCACAGACTAATCCAGCAGTGTGGGTTTTTGTTTTGTTTCTTTTTTTCCTTTGTATTGGACATCTTTCAGTGAAGGCCTGAGGTCATGTGGTTAAAAATGAGGCAACTACCAAACACGGAATAGTTTTGTGTTGTGTGCACCAGCCATAAGACAAGGAAGGCGGGCAAGAGCAATGATTCAGAAAGGGCAATTTTGTTGGGATTTCCTAATTTTTGAGTTCCTGACTTTACCATTTTAGTTATGTTTACTTCTGGGTTTGATTGCATAGCTGTATTTTAAGTAACAAGGCTGACTGAGGAGAGCATTTCTGGCCTTCCATGGCAGCTCTAGTGTAGTTAAAGAAGATTTTTTATAAATCATCATAAGAAAGCCTGCCTGGAGATGTGACCACAGCTGCTTTTCTGAATGAATTCATCTATCAGTAGTACTGTCTTTGTAGAGGATTAGAGTGACTGTAGTCACGATCTTTACAATTTGTTTTCATGCACTCTGATTTTCTCAGAATTAGTTTTAAAAAGTCGTCACTTAGCAGGCAGCTGTTATAGTACTGTAAATCCCAGGCATCACTTCACATGTGCTGTTCCTTAAGTAGCAAATAAAAACCATGAAAAAAAGGCTAATGGGACAAGTCACATGCAAGAGGCTTAACACAGGAGGGGTTCTGTACTGCTAATAGAGATGCTCACTAATAATCACAGAATCCCAGAATCCCAAGCATTGGAAGGGACCTCGAAAGATCATCTAGTCCAACCCCCCTGCAAGAGCAGGGTAACCTAGAGTACATCACACAGGAACTTGTCCAGGCGGGCCTTGAATATCTCCAACGTAGGAGACTCCACAACCCCCCTGGGCAACCTGTTCCAGTGCTCTGTCACTCTTACAGTAAAGAAGTTCTTCCTGATGTTCACGTGGAACCTCCTATGCTCCAGTTTACACCCATTGCCCCTTGTCCTATCACTGGATATCACTGAAGAAAACCTAGCGCCATCATCCTGATGACACCCACCCTTTACATATTTGTAAACACTGATGAGGTCACCCCTCAGTCTCCTCTTCTTCAAGCTAAAGAGACCCAGCTCCCTCAGCCTCTCCTCATAAGTGAGGTTTTCCACTCCCTTCATCATCTTTGTGGCTCTGCGCTGGACTCTTTCTTTTCTGAGTGTGAATCAGCAACTAAAAAATCCAAATATATAAAGCTTTTATTTGGTGGAATGCAAGCGGAGTGATCACTGCTTTTAAAGTAATTATTATCAAAGATGGGCAGATTTATAACTGCTGCATGCTCTCACACAAGTTTTCTGTGGTTGCACTGACCCTGGGACAAGGTTATACTCGTCTGAAGGAAACTCCTGCACTGCTCCCATCTCTTTCTTCTGTCTCAACCAGGTATTTCCTATCACTGCACTACTGTCTTAAAATCACACAACTACATCAGATTCATTCGTTTTGGTACCTAGGGAGTACATCTCCTTTGTTTTGTTTTCTTCTTTCCACCCTTCCCCTGCCCATTTCATGTAAGAACAGTTGACAAGGTTGAAAGCTTCATGGAAAGAAGGAGAGTAAACACAGATATACAACTGTCTGAGTGAATAAGGGTGATTGCTGAGGACGTTTGTCATTAAGGCTTGATAAGGTCACAGTCTGGCCTGCAGATAATTGAGAAAGGTCTGATGCCTGAGGCCCCCCCGATGTCCATCCTCTTTGGCAGAGAAACTGGAAGCCTCTGAGCAATCCTTAAGGGCCAGCCTACCTTTTCCTGACAATGTTTTAAATTTGCATTTTACAGATGTGTAGCACAAGGGTGAGATAAATGTGGAACAATAACAATGTGATCCTGTATTTCTTTCCCTCCTACTAGTTCCCTGTGGGTCATTAGCATGTCACATCAGAGGACTGCTATGGTACTACATCAAAACTGTTTCTGAGATAATTAGATGAAGCTCATGGAATCCTTACAGACTACTTTGAATCCTTACAGGCTACAGCAGTGGAGGCAGGCAACAGTTACTCTCTCTGTCATGGAGTTAGCAAAATGAGGGTTAGATGGACTGCTGAGACTACTGAGCAAATCCATTGGCACTTTCTTCCTAACTTAAACCACAGGCTCAAATGTCTCCTAATCCAGAAGTCTCTAATTTTAATTTAAGGTATCTATACTTAAATCTTTCATGCTATTTCCTTTGCTTTAGTCTTCACAAAATGAGCATAAGACTGGTCTTAAAAGGATTATTGGACAGATTTATGGAGCTTTTGGTGTTTAAGTTTCTAACTGAAATGGAATCGTTCCCTATTTTTAACTTGCTTGATCAGTTCATGTAGCAACCCTCCATCTTTTCTCTCTAAATCTATACCAGAGACTGCAGCCACAGAGTTCTTGTTGACATGGATCAGAAAGCCTCTTGGATCAACCTTCCAATTGTCTGATATATTTAAAAATCTATATTTCACACTTCAATTTTAAAATAAGAGGTTTATATTGGAATTGCAGGTTTTTCCACCTGCTATTGCCAGTACTCCAGACAATTCCCCCCCCCCCCCTCCCCCCCAGATTTTATGAATGTATTTGTTTTTCTGCCTGTGAACCTGTTGCCCTGGTGCTCAGGATTGATTACAGAATTCAGCACACTGATAAGAAAATAAGTACAATGTAGATTAAATAACACTGCCTTCTTAGCCAATGCCATTTCAGAGTGCACTTCACTGAGGCTAAATGTTGACAGAAAAGCAGACAGGGATCTCTGAGTCCTTCTGCGGAAGAAAATGCATGGCTCACCACTGAATACTCAATCCCACAATATATTAACTCTTTTAGTCACTTGAAACTGTTTGCTCAGAATGCAGCATGGGTAGTAGTACCATTTAGATCTTTTTCATCTAAAGAATAACTGATGTTATAACAACAGTTTTATAATATGAAATTACATACAGCTGTTGTATTAGATAGATGTGGTTTTCACTTAAATAACCTATATAATTCTGAGGCTTAAAAAATAGAAAAATGGGTTAAGCTCTTATTATTTTAATTCAGTTTTGTTTCAGCAGTTTTTTACAATAAGAGAAATCCTCCTTACTCAGTGTGAAAGCAGATGTCCCAGTTTGAAAGAGCACTCCTTGTTCAACCTTTGTGATTTTCATCCTTTATCAGCTGCTTTATTCATAGATACTGAAAATGGATTGAAACAGAAAGGCACTATTTACACAATGAATGTGTAAAAGGATGTGTATTTGTGTGTTTTCCATCCCATAGCTCTTGCTTTGTGAAATTGCCACCTGTCAGATGGCTGACATGCTCAATGAGATGAAATTTGGCATCAGTGGACCTCACAATTTGTTGATAGATGAAGTTATTTCCATTTCATTATCTGCTTTGAGAGCCAGGGCAATCCAGCTGAGTCATTCTTTGTGCACACAAAGGAGGTGTTCTCATGGGATCTCCTGGTAAACATACACACTAATAAAATCATGTGCTCTCTGAGTACATTGCAGGCCTGAAAAATACCTAGCAAATGTGTGTACCCTTCTTTCATTTTAGAATTTGAGTCTCTGGAGCAGCAGTGGCAGAAGTGAATAGCACAGGTCACACCACCTTTCTTTTTGCTGCATTAATGCAGACCTAGTAGTTTTCTGACTCAACAGTCCTTAACTCCAGATAAATCGTTCAGAGCATAGGGTCTGGGGAGATTTTGATTTATTGATAAAACTTCCATCAGTATTGTAATATATTCAGGGTAAATATTTATGGTTGGGCATTTTGGATGCCCCACCTTATTCCCCCCATCTTTTCTAATGCAAGTCTTTTCAATATTTGGCTTCAAAACTTTGGGGTCTCAAATTTGTCTTTGCTCAATTTGTAATGGAGTGAATCTGAAAGGTGGACACCTTTTGTTAAATCGTGGTCTCACAGTTATTTGTTGTATATTCTCACAAAGAAAGATATACAGAAACTGTCTCAACTTTGGGTAAAATTCAGTCTTTCAAAGTAGTTGTTAAATGCTTAGGTTTCTTACCACAGTTTGCTTTACCCACCTCCCCTTTCTGGCCCTAGTCACTCTACATGTAAGCATTAAATTATTATCATGGCATTTAACATTGTAATAGCCACTGGCTGGTAGCAAACACTGAGACCTACTTCCAGGGGCAGTCCTCATCAGGAGATTAATGTCTTTACAAAATAGCTGACCATTAAAAGTTTCTGTAGATCACTAAGACATTAAGATTTGATAATAAGAAACAGACTCTAGTGCTGATCTGAAAGCCAGCTCTTACATCTTAGAATCACTGTTCACAGCCAGTGCTGCCTCAGGAAATGCTCCATCAGCACTAAGCATCCTGAGCTTGGACTTTATTATTTTCATCCTCTGTCAGAGGCAGAGTTTAAAGGTATTGGGAATAGCATCAGATGAAAAGATGTAGCTCAAACATTGTCATTCTGAACTCCACTACTTCTGCTCTTATTAGTGTTACCGGGATGGTAAGGGCCAGGTAAAGCAGGCACATCTCTCCAGCTGACATATCACATCCTATTAAATTCATGTCAGTGTTCTTACTTCACAAGCCTGAGTGAAGTTCTCCTTTTCAGTCTTTACACTTCTGCAAGCAAGAGACCACTGCAGAAGAGTCAAAGTTAGGAGTGGAGCTGCAGTATGGGCTCTCACCGCCAGGATTGCTTGCAGGCTTTGCTATCTGCTTCACCAGCCATGGTCCAGTGTGAGTTTCTGCAATAGTGTTAGGGACTGTGAGTCAGGTGCAGCTGATCTCATTCTGGTTTGGTTTGCTGCCTGTCTTTGAGTTCCTGTGTGGTTGTTTACAAGCAGGAGGACTCATAAAGGCTGTAGGAACCATCATTGCTTAGGGAAGTAGCTCTTGCTTTCCCTGGTTCCTCAGGTGTGGCACAGGGGTTAAATTGCCTCAATTCTTCTGTAGCCCTTCTGTAGATTAGTAGGGTGACTGGGGGGGTTATGGGCTTTTTAGGGAGGCAGCACCAGAAGCCACTGGCAGAAGTACTGTTCAAAACGTGATAGCCCAGTACATGCCCATACTGTTGGACCTTCTCCTTAGGAAGGAATCTCCAGCCAGAGACTCTCACACCCTCTGACTATCTCTCCCAAGCCCTCTCCTTTCCTGTGAGCTCTCACCTTTTCTTACTGTCTGTTCTTTGCCTAAACTACCCATTACTGCTTGCCATATCCTTATGTCTGTTGCTTCCCTTCTTGTTTCAATTCCATCTTTTCCCAGTTCCTTTACCTTTTCTGTTGTCGCACATTGTGAAATAAAGCCTCAATGTCGTGACCCAAACACAGGAAGATTCATCCTCAGGGGATAGGGCAAAAACACCAAAACACACAAAGAAAAAAACAAGATCAAAACACATTTTCTGTGTAAATGTGGCCTTGCTATCATCACTTTTTATATGCTTACCTAACTTCAAGCAAATACACAGTGCTCATTGATGTGTCATGTTGGGAGTCCAGAGATAACTATGACAATACTGCAACTAAGTAATTTCTAATTTCCCTCCATTTGTGTACAGCAGCCTGTAGGCTGATTTTTTACTCAATGTGCTGTCACCTGCAACATGTTTCTTGGAGTTCTCTTATTTCTGGTTATGTCTACATGCTGAAATGTGGGGGGTTTTATAAGAGCAAGTAGTGATAGGACGAAGGGAAATGGATTTAAACTAAAAGCAGGTAGATTTATATTAGATATGAGGAAGAAGTTCTTCACTGTGAGGGTGGTGAGGCTCTGGCACAGGTTGCCCAGAGAAGATGTGGCTGCCCCATCCATGGCAATGATCAAGGCCAGGTTGGATGGGGCTTTGAGCAACCTGCTCTAGTGGAAGGTGTTCCTGCCCATGGGAGGGGGTTGGAACTGGATGTTCTTTAAGGTCCCTTCCAAGCCAAACCATTCTATGATTTTATGATATATAAAAGCCATGCTGATATAATGATATTACTTCATATCTCTACGCTTGCTTGTCTTGAGATTAATCCAGTTTTGGTACCTGGTTTCATTTTATGCTGTGCAATGGTCTTAAAATCCTTGCCCAAAGAAAACAACCCCTTATGATCTATAATTATTACAGTTGTACAAAATATGTACAAAACCAATATCAAATGAACACAGGAGCAGTAATAGCAAGTAAAACATATATGGAGGAGGGAAATGCATAGATGAGAGTCAAGACCAGGAAAGCAGGAACAATTAGTAGCAACATCAAAGGTGGAAAGAAGTTAGTGATCAGCATGTATTGCTTAGCCTGTGGCAAACACAAATCCTGCACAGGCAACCAAACAGGTGTTCCCTTATCCACCACAGGAAGCAGTTACTGAAACTCATTAGAAAATGACAGTGACTTACAGTAGCATTTGTAGGAGCAGAACAAAGAAAGGCTTTTGGCATCTAAACCTACCAGGCAAAAGAACATCAGTAAATATTGTGTCTGTAGTATGGGCCAGGAAACAAATTCACCCACATCCTCAGGCAGTCTGATAAACCACTCACCCTACTTGTGCCTTAGTGGCATGCCAGCCAGCGCTCGCGCGCTGAGCACAGTCAGAAGTGCCAAGAGCTGCATCGTTCTGGGATCTGCTGATGCCAGCTTGTAAGCATAAGCAGTGTGTAGATGCAGCCTTGAAAAAAGAGGTAATTGGCTTGTTAGCCTGTGTAAAATGATGTATATGGAACTGAAAATTTTGGCAGGTATTGGTTTGGGGTTGATTTCTTTTGTTGTACATGCAGTTTACATAGCTCTCAATAAAGTAGGATTTTTGTGACTTCTGTGGTAACGCAGAATAAGGAGTTGTCCCCTTTTTTTCATTCTGGCCTTATAAATGGAGAAATGCATATTCTGAGTTCACCATGAGAGCAGAGAGTAGTGCACATTCGTGAACAAAGAGAAAGCAGAAGGTTGTACTTTCTGGTTTATGACAGGGGAGGTTTTGGCAGATAAAAAAGACCGTCATAAAATTTCAACCTTTTTGACTTTCTTCTTAATTGACACCTGAGGCAGTGCTAAACACATTCTGAACTGGCTCAACTCAGAGACCAAATAGACATTTTCTTTTGTGGACAGAAAATATGTAAGCCTGTCAAAGGTCAGGAAAAAATGGAGTTCCCCTTTGCACAAGAAAAGGTAACCTGTTTTGTGCTAGTAGTTAAGTTCCTAGAACAACACAATAGTGTAATAGATCTCCTGATTCCTTTTGTATTAGATCCATATATCTCTGAATAGTTTTATATGCTTCATATAAAACTACCTTCAGAAGCTAGTAGGTGCTTTTTTAATTGCAGTTTCTATTTTTCAAGAATTTAATTTAGGTCTATCAGAAGAGATCTTTCTGTTTTTTTTGATTTCTGATAATGCATTCAGCTTCCATGTGAGTCATGTTTGTGTGATGTCTATAGCCATCTGATTTTACTTCCTAGAAATAAAAAGGGAACATATTAGTTTAATGCTATCAGTGGCAGTTTTTAGGCTGTGCTAGGCACAGAGGGTGACTAGGAACACTTGACATTCACAGTTGGTGTTCAAAGATATAAAATACTTAAGAAAAAAAGGATTTATTATTGTAAACCACGTTCTTAATTTACTTTGCTTTTTTCTGTAGAAAAGCATATACTCCATTTTAAATATAATTATTCTCTGGAAAAGGGGAGGTTGATAGTGAAACGCAAATTTTAAAATAACAATTATTTTTGCCAAAATTCAGCATTTCCTGAATTTTCTTCTGAGTTGGAGCTTGGTGTCTGTGTCATTGCACACAGTGTCTCCTCCTGCATGCACTTTCTTCTTGTGGTCACATTCAGAAGTCCAGTTCAGGTACTGTTCTGTTGTGGTTCCATAGTCTGGTCTTTTCAAAGGAGCAAACTTCTGCTACAGTGTTCTGTGATTATGCCACTCCAGGTATTGTGTGCCACCTGCAGAGTTCACAGAAGTAACACTGTCACCACCAGCAAAGCATGCCATTTGTGGAAATAAGTGATTTATATTCTTCATATAATTCACTTTACATCTGCCTTAGGCCACTGATGAGGGGTTTGGGTTTTTTTGGCAGGAACATCTCAATGAGGTGTAACAAGTGCCAGCAAAAATTTTACTGTCAAAAGAGCTCCAAATCAGCCTTAGATATCCCTAGATGAAAGGCCAAGGGATATCCTTTTTCCTCTTTGTAACCTCCATAGTGTAGAAATGTAATTTAGTTAAGATCCTACTGCCCAGTTTGTTCCTTTGTTGTTTCTCTCTATTGCTTCTACAAAGCACATCATCCTAATGGCCGATGATAAATTATCTCTTTCAGAGGCTATCTGATTTCGATATCTGTAGAGTTTAGCAAGCAATTTCATAGAATAAGATTAATCTTCTGCAAAATAAGTTGTTTAATCTTGGGGTCATTTAAAAAATTGCAGTAGTAAGTTATCCTTAGCTTTAATCTAAATTTAGGATAGCTTTTTCTGTTAAAAAAGCACACACACACAAAAAAAGCAAACCAAAAAAGGGAAAGCAACTTCTGTGTTCTGACCATAAATATGTATCAGCCTATGCTTGCTCAGTGCATGTCTTTAGGTCTTGTTCTCTAGCATCTTCATTAATTTCATTTGTAAAGGAACTCCCAATTTTTTCCTACTGTCAAACATTACCAACTGTTGCTTATGAAAGAAGATCTGGCTGTATTACATTTCATACACCTGGAGTAATGCTATGCATGGTATGGTACAGAAAGCAAAACATATACTATCTGAGTAAATAACCCTGAAGTCACCCTATTATGCCAGGATTGCGTAGGCTTTGCTATGTTATTTTGTTCCATGAGTCTGCTAGTATTTCATATTTGCAGCATATTTCCAAATTTCCAGAACACTTTTATGTAAACTCACTGGAAATTCTATTATCTTTATAATATACTGCCTACAATTTTTTGCCATAAAAGTTATCTATCCCTAAAGGAATTCTTTCCTGTTAAATATTTCCTTATTAAGCTCAGCTACTGAAGAACTACTTATTTCTCTCTGGTTTTCTTCCTGTCCCTCACAGGTGCACAGGTGGTGAATTTTAACCACCTGGCAATATTTTGCGAGTGCTGAAATTTCGAAGCATGATTTTCCCAAACACTGAGAGATTGCATTTGCCATTCTGTAGTCCTAGTTTAATTGCACAGGGATCCCTCTTATTTGGAGGCACTTCATTAGTGTTACGCAGTAGGTTGGAAACCTGTCCTCTCTGAATTAGATATTGGTGCTATTCCCACTGCCCTGATTCTGGGATTTCAATATGACCATAAAAAAAAAACAAACAAAAAAAAAAACACTTTCAGTAATCAAAAAAGAACCATTTACTCTCAGGGCATATTTATAATTTAGATAATTCTTGAATGAAAATGAACTTTTTTTACATTTCTGAATACATTCCACCAAATCCTATTTTCCAGTACCTAAGAATAGGTTCTATAGCCCTTTTCTGTACTTGCAGGTAGAACATAGCCCTCTTAATGATGGTAGAGGATGGTATTGCATATAAATTACTTCCCCTTTTTTGTAAAACACATTTGTTTTCTGTGTACTCATTTAAGAATTGCTGCCTCTCATCTAAAGGGATGTGCTTGTTTCCTAACAAGAGAGCTGCTTGTGATTTAGCAGATAAAGTATTATCGTGTATTTCTTCATTCTAAGTATGCACATACCCCCACATGCACTTTTCCGAGCTTTATTTACTACTAGGGTATAAAATACCTTTGTTATACTGTAGGTTTGACATGCTTTTCTTGTTAAGTGAAGGTAGTGATATATTTAATATATGCTGGAAGGTAGTTCTTTAAATACTTTCCTAGTACTGGTCCTGGATTTCAAGGGAGAACGGGGGCAATGCTTATTACCATTGTTACATCATAGGTACTTGTTCTATTCTGTTTGATATGACAGAATCATAGAAAAGTTTGTGTTGGAAGGGACCTTAAAGCTCATCCAGTTCCAACCCCCCTGCCATAGGCATGGACACTTTCCACTGGGCCAAGTTGCTCAAAGCCCCATCCAACCTGGCCTTGAACACTGCCAGGGATGGAGCAGCAACATCTTCTCTGGGCAACCTGTGCCAGTAGCTCAACACTCTCATAGCGTGAAGAATTTCTTTGTACCTAATCTAAATCTACCTGCTTTCAGTTTAAAGCCATTCCCACTTGTCCTATTTGACTAACAGTTGGCTTGAAATTCCTGCTTTCCCTATAGAATCTGTTTGACCAGTTGTAGCTGCCAAGATTAGCATTTTTGCCAAAATTAAGATCTGCAGATCTTGGGGTTTGCCTTGGTTTAGTATTTCCTTTTTCTTCCTGTTTATAAGAGATCTTATTTTTATGATATCTACAAAGGTCTCTTATCTAGTTCCCAGGGTTTTAACTCACAGTAGCCCCCTGCCTCCACTGCTTCCAGAAGCACTTTTTGCACTTTCCCAGAGACTATAAACTGAGAAAGAGATGAGAGACCTCTGTACTTAAGTGGGAAGGTGGCTGTTCCTTGCCACCCTCTGAAGCACTTGCAGGACCTTCTTTACTCTCACTCAAGTCCTCCACTTTCCAAAGTCATACTAAGTAATTTCATCAAGAGGGAGTTTCTTCAATGAATGTTTCTGGTGACCTCAAAAATAAACCATACAGCAATGTAAGCAAGTAGCCTAAACCAGACAAACAAATCTTACTTACCCTTCTAATTTGGAGGGAACGTTTACTCCTGGTCCAAGTTGGATAGGCATCTTAATTCTGTGAGCAGGACTTGCAAAACAATATACCGGTGAGAGGCCAAAGAATGTGCCATCACTAGGAACAAGTCCATCTTTATCATCCCCTCGTCTTTACTGTCAAATACTGTGGAAGGACACCAAGAGCTATCCCTGGTTTTGTTGTTCTTACTTACTTCAGTCTAGTTCTAGGATTCCCCAACATTCCAAATACAGTTTAATGTTCAGAAATTGTATGACCACTTTACAGATGCCTGACCTTATCTTTTATTTCATTACATCTTTTTTAATCATCCATTCCTTTTTACAAGTGGGCACTAAATAAAACCCAGCTTTAGGGCCAGTTAGCAACTACTTACTATGGGTATGCACACTTAAATGACCTAGCAAAAATAGGAGGTTGTGGAGTAGGAATCAATATTTCACATTGAAACTAAATGACCTCAAAGGCAGAGGAAACAGTAAGTGATTACTTTTTGGTATTTGAAACTCTTAATTAGGCATATACTAACAGTTAGGAGATGCTTCCTCTTGCTGGGATGTGAGGCACCTCAACCTATTAACTGTATAAATGAATGTTTAAAGGACATTAAGGAGTTTTGCTGGTGTTTCAGTTGTTACCCAAATGAGCAAAAGCAGGTTGAAGATGTGTGAAGTGATTAATTACACTAATTAAAACCACTTTATTTACACTTACTCTATAATTTATCATTACTACTTCTGTCAGTTGATCGAAGGTGAGTGAAGTGTTGTTTATAATTGGTATGGGAGCTAATTAAATCTTCGTTTGAGCATGTTTTGGTCTATTTCCTTTGTCAATTAGAAATGGCATCCCAATAAATGACCAACCAAATGTTAATGTCTAACACAATAGTAGTGCTACATTTTACTACTTACTTGGAAAAGCAAATGTGTCCCAGTAAGCCAACTGACTTTAAATCTTAATGAGAGAAAAAAATCCTTCCCCTTTCACTTGCATGATATTTTTGTTGGGAACTTCACAGGAAAAACTAAGTAACAAGCATGCAATTGGCTCATGGGGACTGACCAGGTGTACATTTCTGTAGTTTGCAGTGTAGTTATTTTAGATTTAGAATACTGAAGATATCATGCACTTATCTTGTAATAATACAGTGCTGCATGTAACTTTCATTATATGGTAATTATTTTATAATTGAACAACTAGCAGATAGTGTATTATTGAATACTTGTTCCATGATAAGTTCTGCTCTGTAATATAATATGTTAGTCCTGTTTCGTAAGTCAGCCTTTTTTGTTTGTCTTGAAGATTGATGATGCCATTGCTATAGTATCATCTTGAATTGTTCTGTGCTGTGAGGCTACACTTTGTGAAGTATTCCCTGAGATACTGTAGTCTGAGGATTAGTAAACGGGAATTACTTTTCAGATGTTTGACTGGAGGACACTAGGGATAGGCTGTCATTGATCTCTCCGCAGGGAACTATTTCTTTGGTTTCTCTCTGTGAGTTCCTCCTTTACAAGAATCCCACATACATCTGCTGTTTAGCTTTGTGACCCAGTAATGGTGCTACAGTATATGATAGAAAAAATATAAAGTTCTCCAAGTTTATAATGGAGTTGATCCACAGATTCCTACTACCTTAACTGGCTTTCCTGTAGGTAAAAATATCACAAATACTGATGGTACTTAAATCCAAGCAGACTTCAGATACTGTGTTTGTTTTTAAATCCTCACTCATGATCTAGTAATATTACAAATAGCAAAACTTAATAGGATGTGCTTCTTTGTCCGCCATCTCTAATCAGTATAAGAAGGGTACCTGACACTCAGCACATAGAAAACTGCTTAACTTCTGACACTGGTAAGCTTCTTAGAGCCCAGGTTCCTACTGGATTTCTTACATGGAATACTTCTTTGCTTATGACCACTATGGGATACAATTCTGCTACCCGAGCTAGAAAAGGCCCTACCCTCTGGAGGAAGGGAAGAAAACATATGATGACTTGCCAGCTCTGATTCCCAAACAAGTTCCCTGTCTTTTCAACTACTGTTGGTTCCGATGCCCATTTCTGTAATCTCTCACTGAAGCTCCAGTCGGCATGAATGACTGGAACAAGAACTGGAATTCATTGAAATGAAATTCAGCACTGTGCTGACGCACTTTGGTCTTTGTTTCTTGCTTCCTTCTTTTTTCTTAAATGTAGTCCTTTCTCTGCTTAATTTGGGTATCACTCAGCCCCAGGCTTGTGGATTGTAGTGTGCAGCTGAGCATTCAGCTTCTTTTGGGGTTTGCTTCCAAGCAAGCGGGGAAACAAAAGCTACATGCTGCACTCTTGGAGTTTACCAATGGAGTTTTGAATCCCTTGTTGTCAATGGAGGACTAGCTGAAAAAAAACCATGCTTTTAAAATTTGGAGCAGTGGTGCTGATGCAGTTGGCCTGCTAAATGTTTCTAACAATATAGCCACTCTTTTACCTGCATCATTTTTGCTAAACATTGATTTTCTGCTATACATTCAGTTGGTATATTTTCTTGGTCAGCACACATCACTTTAGTACACTTAATATCTTAAAAACTGATTTGACTGCTACTGAAATCAGCAAGTGTATTCCAATGGAGTTGAATGTAGTAGCCTTAGCCATTGACAATTTCTAAGCATACAAACATGGACTCTTTGGGCCATTCTTCAATGTGTATGTTGGATTGTTTGATGAAATACAGGCATAAAGTCAGTTGCAGAAGTGAATATTTTTTAATGCTGAGGAACAGGGTGTTATTTAAAAGCAAAATACACTTTTTCACACAGTGGTAAACTTTTATTTTAAGTATGCTGCAAAATGTGTTTTGAAAAAAGGAAATCTAAAGCACAATCTAAATAGAGAAATCTGGTAAAATACTGATGGAATCTTACTGTTGCATTACCACTATTCTTTTTTCTTTACTTACTGGTCTGTAATATCTTGTCACTTCTTGCATAAGAAGTATAATGTTTTTGTTGCCTCATCAAGCACTGATAGAGCTAGAACAGCACATGCTGATACTGAGACAAATTCTGCTGTTCTGAAACCACCATATAAACTATTTTTGCCTGCAAACACTTGCTGTTCAGGAATAATTTGTTTTTTTAAAAAACACAAAGCTTTAGGTTGTGATTCTTTTTTCCTTTTTTTTTTTTTTTTTTTGCTTGGGTCATTTGGGTTTGGATATTTTTTACTCTGAATGATGGAAGAAGGAAGAGGAGTTGGTGTCTGAGGAGAGCAGAAACAACAAAAGGCAAAAGATGTTATTTCCAAAGAAAATACTGCTCTTGAAAACATGAGGACAAATGTTTCAATGAACCTCATTTTTTTCTCTCTTTTTGAGCCAGCCATGGATGCCAATAGTAACCTGGATTCTTTGTGTCACTTTGGTTTCCTGTAATCAACGGTTACTGCGATGTCCTTGAATTAATAATAATCTAATCATTTAAGACCACTCACTTCCTTGGTTTGGTTTTTAAATAGCAGCACTGCACCTTACTGTAGCGTTGCACATTGTATTGTTATTCAGAAAGAAAAACAGTGGTCCATGAAAATTCCTGCTAGCAATGCCCCATTGCTCACAAAAATAGCCCCAGCTGCATGTGCTGGAGCTCATTCTGCCACCTTTGCCTCCCACTTCCCTGATTCCCCCCTTGACAGAAACAGATAGATGCCGTGGAAGCTCTGCTTCTGGTATGGCTCGTGATGGAGCGAGCCTGTAACTCACCAGTTTACATTTATCGCCATATGCAACATACTAAATGCCATGAATCAGCCTGTTCAGCATAATGCCAGACTATTCTTATTTTGTTGAATGCAGTATGGCAGGAAGGTAGCAAACATGAGATTCAGTGCTGCTCTCTTTAGTGGTAGGACTCAGCATAGGGCCAAATCCTGCACTGCATATGCACCTCTCGCCGCTTTACTTGAAGTGTGCCAGGTACTCTCAGGTTCTTCAGATCTATTAAACTATTGGGCTTTTGAAAGAGAAAAATAGTAGCCATATAATAGCCAACATAACTGCCAATAAGAGGGGTAGGTAATATAAACTAATTAAAAGAGCTTCTGCAAGAAGCCTGCCTCCTCCCTCCACTGTGTGAATGGGTGACTTTTCCTGAAAGTCTGCCATGCCTGCCAGTACCTGGGTCTCCACACTGCAAAGAAACCTCCTGTTTCCTACTTCTGACTCCTAGACAAGTCCTCTGCTCTGCATCACCTCTGAAGTTTAATTCTGGGTTGCCTTCATGATGTGGGCATGTCCTTCATCCTTTTCTGTGCTGTTTTTGCATGGTTTTCTGTGTGGTCCAGTGGCTTTGCCCAGTTTAAGGGCACTTTGTGTCCCTAACAAGATGCACACCCTCTCCCTCTCCTTTGAGCTCCTTACTGAGCTTACTGGTTACAGCAGTCAAGGTGAGGAAGATGGGGAGCTTTGCACACTGCCCTGCTCCAGGTTAAGAGGAAGAGCAAGGTATTTTCTGCAGTATGTGATCACCAAACTGGAGACAAAGAGTTAATTACTATAGCCTGCTCCATCTTTTGAAGTTAGTTGACAGTGCTGTCTCTTACAGTATGGAAGCTCTGGCTTAATTCATAATCATATCTGTACTATTTAATTTTATACAGGAGGAAAGTGGCACTGACTGAATCAGTGAAATTTTGGAACTGTCCATAATTTAGTATCTGCTAAACTAAACCTTACGAAGCTGGAACTGTTTGTTTTTAAGCTTGTTTTAAATTAAAGATTTGTAGTTAATTATGTCGAATTACGGGAATAAATAAGACTGAATTGTTCCAGCGATCCCCAGTGCCTAACTTAAAGTAGAATATCTCCAACTGCCTTAACACTGCTGATGAAAACAAATGAAAAATAGTTTCACAAACACCTTCTTATACCAACACAAAAGAGTTTAAATTTTTGCCAGGAAGAAACAGTAATTTGTTTTCAAGAGCCGTCAGCATACACAAGTACAAAACAAACCTCTTCTGGGTGAGCTGTGGGCTCCTCAGGAGGTTTGTTCTCTCCTCCAGATTGAAATCTCAAAAACGTTAATGAGAAAAGCTATCCATCTTTTCCCCATCAGACAAGGTAGGACTGCTTGTAGTCCCTACATTCTGAAAAAGAACTTGTGTTTTTTCACGATCACACTCACTGATCTCAAATGTATCTTGTAGTATGTACGCTTGGTTTAGACTTAGTTATTTACAGGTGAGCCGCCACAACTCTATTCCACATTTGCTTGAGAAATGCAGGCTTCATTAAAATTAAATATCTATCTCACTGTCTCTCTCCAATGGCTTAGTACTTATTGAAATGCATGTATGTTTAGTCGTTCATTACTGCTTGTAAAGGTGCAAAATGAAAACTGCTATACAGTAGTTAGTGAACTTAAACCATGTGCTCCAAACTTTTTACTGAAAATATTTTTCAACACTTTGGGTAAGTTTCTGAAAGTGCATGGAAGTGTCTGGGTTCAATGGTGCAGGGAACCTATGTCTGTGATTCTAGCTGGCTATGTGAATCCCCTAGTGAGCCATAGTAATATGAAACAAACACTTGAAGGCCAGATGCAGTTGAAAATCTAAACATATTGAGTTCATAGCATGTGATAGTTTAATCATTATTTAAGCTTTAGAAATGTCACAGCATAATTTCAGAATGAGTACAAACACTTCCTTGCACAAAAATTGCTTTCTTGCTGCAACTTTTGCCCTTCCTGGGACAGTTAACTCTCTTGCAAATTTTCTGAATTAAATCCTCACTTGATCACAGGCTTCATCACTCAGTAAAAATCCAAAATATTAAAATAAAATCTGCAAATATATTTTAAAACTAAGCCTGATTTTCTTTCTTTATGCTCTAAAACATTAAATAAAAATCTGTGAAAATATTTATTTCATTAAAGGAAAAATTTGCAACAAAACCAGTTAAAAGGAAATGTTTAGTCAATCCTATTTGCGGAGTCAGTGAATGGAATCTTGGATTCACAAGCACCCATGCATGATTAAATTCAACTCTCCTATGCATGTGATACATTTTTAATACCCTCACAGCATACATGGAGCCCTGTCTCCTTCTGTACTTGTGAGGAAAATACAAGGACCAGAACTTACTTTCTGAATTTGTCCTGTATCCAGAAAATTCTGATGAATGCAATTGACTTTGCAGCATAAATTGTGTTGATATGTAAAATAGTGTCATAACCCCAGTCTACATTTAGAAAGAATGCTTCCACTTTACATAGCTTACTATGTTTTGTTTGTAATAGGAACGGTTCGGGTTGGGGAAAATATCAGTTATAATGATTCTGCCATTTCTGAGAAATAGGCTAGGGATAAAAATGCTCTCCGTATTAATTTTTGGGGGCGTGTTGTTTGCACATTTTTTAAGTAGGATCTTTTTGGACCAGCTGTACATCCTCATAGCAAAGACTGTAAGGTCATAAAATTTGACCTTTGTATCAGGAATGTACTGGGAGTTATTTCTGGTAAAATTCATTGGAATTGTGCCATTGTGGGTGTTTTTTAAAACTGAACTTTTCACATGTTCTGTAGGAGCAAAATCAGCATAATCATTTCACATTCCTTAAGGTTTGTGTCACCTTCTATGCTCTCAATGAGCTTGTTAGTGCTAACCAGATGATGAACCTGTCATTCCTGTAGAGCCACTGAATATGTTCTAGATGATAGCTGTGGGGTTGAAGGTAGAGGTCTTTGCAACTCATGAAATGGCCAAGGCATTTCTTTTGTCTCCTCTTGTATTTCACTTACTAGTTCTGGACACCATGGAAGAGTAAGCTAGTTTATTGAAAATTAGAAGTAAGGGATAGGGAAGGATTAGGTGGGTATTCTTTAATGTGGCTCTTCATGTATGGAGACAGAACGAGTTCACGATTAAAAGTGTTTGTTGGAGGTCTAAATCATGCAACAGTGTGGTGCAGGAAGAACCTTTCCTTGTCTGAGATATGCTCTTGGAGCAAAAATTGGGGAATTAACTATGGGTATATCATAAGCTTAATCACTGGTAAATGAACCCAGTGTACATTAGAACATGCTTTAGTTTCACAGAACAACTAAGCAACTGTGGAAGGTGTCACTGTTAGTGCTCCTGACATGCTGTTCAGTCTGGCAGCCCCAGTTTAAACTCACTGCCTGCACTTGGCTCTCCCGGCACACAGTGCTGTGATGGGGAAGATAAGACAGGCTGACAAAACAGTCATCAAAGATTCACTCACGTCAGGGTGAATCCTACAGAATGAGAGAAGCTATTAATATTTTAAAGGGTGCCATCCATCCCTATAGGCACCAAAGTATTACATCACTGTGTGTACAGGACAGAATGGCAGTAATGAATAGATCTAATGTGCTGAGAGCCCAGGGAGGGACAAGTTAGCATTTCCCATGCAGAACAACTGGATATAATTAAATGAAATAAACAAAGCTTATCCTTAGGGCAAAAAAAAAAAATACCTAATTGACTATTCTGAGCTGCAAAGCAAGACTGTATCAAATAGTATGGTTGGGTTTGTTTAGGCTTAAAATTTCTTCACCAGTCAAAACCATATGTTTTTTTTTGCAAAGAAATGTGATCTGTAGCTTGAACACAATAATAATGATTGAGTGATAAACAATTTGATGTATGTAATTTTAGTCCCAAAAAGCCAAACTGTGAAAAGCTGAAGCCACATACATCTGGTAATTTTGAGGCTCACTTGACAGAGAACACAGGTATGCTCTTTCACTGAGACTTTCTGACTGCTCTCAAATCCTGTCCCCACAGGGCCCAGTCTCCTCTCCCAGAGTGCGCTCCAGCTCAATTCCAAACCTGAAGGGTCTTTCCAGTACTCAGCCAGCTATCACAGCAACCAGACCCTCGCCCTGGGTGAAACAGCGGCTGCCCAGCTCCCGGCCCGTGGCAGTCAGGCCAGAGGTTCCATCCAGAGCTACAGCCAGGTACGTGTCCTTGCACCTCGAATTATGCAAGATATCTTCAAGGAAGCAGAGCTTGTTGGTGCCCACCAGCATATGAATGTCTGCCTTTACTTTCTATCTTATGCAGTGCATCTGCAACAGAATGAATATCACCTTGATTTTCATAACTAAACTTATTTTCATAACTTGACTTGCATAGTAATTGTGATTGAAAAGGAGATTTACATGACAGATCCTTGCCTGTATATACGGGTTGGTGATAGAATGTTTTAAGCACTTAAGTTTGAAAATTTCTGTGACTGCTGATTAGGAACCCTAATTAAGGTCTAGGACCTCCCTGCGTCGGTATGAGAGTATTACTGAAAGCAGTTAAGTGCCAGCAAACAAAAACAAAGCCAGGCTGAGATGAGATGTGAAAGCTGCTTTGGATACCATGCATCACCTGGTGTCATGGCCTAATCCCAAGCCTGAGAATCATTTTTTGCCTTTTTTCCTCTCATATTTTAAGACAAGAAACTTATCAGAACTGCCTGTATGTTTCAAAGATCTTGAAAGATTGTTTCAGGTATTTATGAAAACTTTATAAATCTGGTTTCCTGTCTAAAGGATCCCTCCTGGATCTGACACACAACCCTCTCACCCTTCTGTGCTTTCAACTGTTACATCAGAGTTTCTCACTGGAAAGTTAAACTTCAGTTTAGACAAAAAATCGGGAAACTGTACCTACATATGCAAAGTCTGACTTATTTTCAAGTCAGGTTGTTTTCTCTATTTAGATGTAACCACCCCAGCAAAGCAGACACGGCTCAGTGTGACACAGGGACACTTTATAATTCAGGATCTGTAGAAGTGAGTAGCATCTGAATTTTGAAACCTTAAATTGCTAAGAAAATTCAAGTATTATATAGTCATTTCACAGTTTGGGGAATATCAAGAGACATACAATATTCTGTTCTCTCAATTTGCTCAGAAAAGCTCCCTATCCTCCTAAGATTGAAAAATGAAATAAAGCACAGTTAAATTTAATTTCAAATTGGGTAGGTACTTTTTTCCTTCTATAAAGCCAGCCATATGCTGGGCTGCATCTAAAGGAGCATGAGCAACAGGTCGAAGGAGGTGATTCTGCCCCTGTATTCCACTCTCATGAGACCCCACCTGCAGTACTGCGGTCAGCTCTTGGGGCCCCAACAAAAGAGGGACATGGATGTGTTGGAGTGAGTCCAGAAGAAGACCATGAAGATGGGGGACAGTTGGACCTGATGATCTTGAAGGTCTTTTCCAACCTGGTTGATTCCATGACTCCATGATCAGGGGGCTGGAGCACCTCTCCTGTGAAGACAGGCTGAGAGAGTTGGGCTTGTTTTGCCTGAAGAGGAGGGTCCAGGAAGACCTTAGAGCAACCTTCCAGTACCTAAAGGGGGGCTACAAGAAATCTGGAGAGGGACTTTTCAGAAGGGCATGTGGTGATAGTACAAGGGGAATGGCTTTAAACTTTTAAAAGAGAGTAGATTTAGATTAGCTACAAAGAAGAAATTCTTCACTCTATGAGGGTGCTAAGGCACTGGCACAGGTTGCCCAGAGAAGCTGTGGCTGCCCCTTCCCTGGCAGTCTTCAAGGCCAAGTTGGACAGGCTTTTGAACAACCTGGTCTAGTGGAAAGCGTCCCTGTCCGTGGCAGGGGGGTTAGAACCAGGTGATCTTAAAGGTCCCTTCCAACCCAAACCATTCTGTGACTGTATAATAAGGGTTTAAGATGAGCCTGCACAGTGATAAAGTCGCAGGGTTTTTCTGTTTACCAAAGGGGACCTCCCTGATATTCTTTGGGATTGGAGCCAGCTGGAGAGCAGGATTCCAGCTAGAAAGAAAAAGGAGACTCTAATATCCAGTTCTAGCCTAGGCAGATGTCTTCACGAGTTGTGTTTTGTGAAAAGCATCATACCTTGGGGGTTAGCCTGAAAGGGTATGATTCATTCTTCAAGGAGGCTAGAAAACGTAAGATGATGGAAAAGGAACAGTTATGAGAACAGAGCAACAGAAACAAAAACAAAGGAGAAAAGGGAGGGGAAGGAAAAAGAATCATTTTTTTTTTTTTGAAAGGCAGGAAGGAAGGAATCTTTCTCAGGTGTGAGATTATCTGGCAGTTAGAAGTAACAATATTCTTAATGTAAGTTTATCCTCCTGATAGAAAAGGATGAATTTATGAAGGGGAAAATTAATTATCTAAATTTCTTTCATTGAAATCTCAGTGAACAGCCATTGCTTACAGCTGAAAACCTCTCATGAACCATCTACTTTGCAGAAAAATGGTTACCTTCAGAAAAGTAGCTAGTAAGTTTTCTTGGTATGAGTAGGCAGGAAATAGGTTTTCTTCCTCTGTTCCTCCAGATTGTAGTGTAGATGTTACTGCAGGAAAGTAACTCAGCATAATTTTTCATACCGTCATCCTGCAAAGGGTGCTTGACAACCTGGGTCAATTAAAATGTATCCTGGAAATATCAATTAACTGCCATATAAACTACGAATAGATAAAAAGCATATAAAGGTGGTTTCAAAAGAGGTAAACAAGAAGAGTAAAAAGTCAAGTTAAAATTGAAAAGTTCTGAATATGACCATTGTTGATCCCACAATTAAGGAGAAAAAGTGTCAATACTTGGAATCGTTTTGCTATCCCTATTATAATTAAAATAAGCCTCAGGAGTCAAAACTGCTCAGATTGTGATAATTTCCTTTGATATTTCTGTGCGAGGAATATAGCTATCTCTGAACATGAATGATAGCCCAAATGCATGGGAAAAAAATGTAAATAGTCCCAAGGCCAGCTGTGACAGCAAGAACAATTTCTGAAAATGCAATTGTATAGAAAAGAGAAACTAATTAGTCTTGGGACTTCCTGCATAGTGCTGCAAAGTGCAATCTAACATTTTTTGTCAATTTGGAGGACTTCATTATAGATCACAGAGTTTTTCTACTGCTTTGAGTACTTTAGAACACGGAACTTTTATCTTCTAAATGCTACTGGAATAGGATTTTTTAGCAACAACTGCTTCTCTGGCAGGGAATTACTTTGTTTCCCACTTAAACCAGCTCTTCAAATTTAGTGTCTATATCCTGATGCATCCTGTATCAATCAATTAAGGTTATTTGTGAAGAATCAGTAGTACTACAAAATGTAGCAGATTTTGCAGATGAATTGCTCAAATGTGAATCTTCTATTTGAACAATGCCATTTGTGAGCAACTGATGGATTGAGTCCACTGTTATCTGGAGAATGGTCAGCTTATGTTATAGATACTGTAGGAATGTAAAGCATAGCATGCACTCCAGATAGTGTTTTTCCAGATGCTTTGACTTTATTTGCAGGGGCAGGGAAAAGGAAGTGAAACTAGTTTACGTTTCTGGATGGTCACTTTTTTAGCCTGTGGTGATGCTCCAGCCTTTTCAGAGGCTGGGGTAGTAACAGAGGTAGATCCTTACTACATATTATCCTATTTCTGAAGCTTCTGGACTGATCAAGCTGGAACAGAATTTGAAAATCCTTAAAAATAAAAAAGTAGATGGAAAGCAAATGTAATAATAATTAAAAAAAAAAGCTTTCAAAAATCATGTAATGGGTAATTTCTAACTTGTCTCCTTTTTCCTACAAATCAAGTCATAAGCTTGTCATTCTGCCACACCTTACTAGCTCTATTTAGAATATTATCAAACGAGTGCAAGTACATTTTTCAGTTGTCAAGCAAAAACTCCATTCTGGCCTTTTTCTGTTAGACTCTTGGCTCTTCCCGCCATCAGCCATCTGTGCCACAGGGTGATAGGCTGCTTGATAACCTACCCAGACAGAATCTAAAATGAGGACTTTGCTTTTGGTAGGATGTGGCAGATTATGATGCGTTTGAAACTGGATTCCAAATATGGACATGAGAATTCTTCTGTCATGAAAGGAAGCAGATGAAATCTTAAGACAAATTACTCTTATTACAACACTCACAGAGAACAATTTACTATTATGGCTTATGGTAGTGAAGAACTGATCAGCATAATGCTGGTTTGATACTACAACAGGTAAATAATGATTGCAGCTTTTATTGCTGCTTTTAAACCAAGCCTGACCATCTCTCAACACTCTGAAAGGATCTCACATGACTCTGTGGCTGTATGACTACAATGGTATTACCTACCTTCATCTATACATATGAGATTAGGGTCAGGTAGGCTGATGAATTTTCCTCATAGTGTTGGGGTGTATTTTGCAAAGACAGTATAGCCATGACCTTTGTGATAAAATCAGGAAAAACAGATGGAACAGGCCACATTGGAGGGACCCAGAGTTATAGTCTGGCATCTATTTTCATGTAAGTGTACTTGAACATAGGTAGCATCTTCCTAGTTAAGTCAGGAACTTGTAAATGACAGCAAAGCGGTCCTGCAGAGGAAGACAGGTGCTACCAAGGACTGAAGTCTATATCCCCAGGACTAGAAAATGCGAAGCATTTTCATACCCTCATCTGCCCTTTGTATAAAAGAGTGTTGATACAGGCATTGGACAAGAGCAGAGTGATACTTTCAGTGAAGCCATATGGAAGATTCTTGGGGTTGACAGAAGAAAATAAGCCCTCAATAGACTGGCAAGTCTTGCAGTCACTGAAAATAGCACAGAGCATGACTGAAATTGTGCAACAGGGCTGGACCCTTCAATGCATACCTGTGACTCTCAAAAACACTATTAAGGATGACCAAGTTTGCTGCCAAATCCAACAAGACCCACCGATATTCAAGAAGGCAAAGCAGCCTGGAGGGTTGTCTTCTACACAACTTGAGCATCCATTGGAAAATCCTCCCTCAAATCAAGAGAATGGGTCCTCTCATTGGCCACAGTATACTCCATATGACTATGTTCATATTGAACAGATATGACCTTTTTTGGGATTTTAAGGGCCAAATGATTCCTGAAAGTTCAAAAAGCAAAACAAGCTGCAAGATGGTGCTGGAATTTAATGCTAAACTAAAAATGCTTGTTCATCCAGACATAAGATGGACATACAGACTTACTCAAATGTAACACATTTTTTCAGTTTCTTCTGTCAGAGAAGTATACAGGACATTGAGCACAAATTGTTATTTCTTTAGGGTAACCGGTATCATGATTCAAACTCCCCAGCATTTTACTGGAAATTATATCATTATCTCATTCCCAAGAAATTACTCTGAAGCCATTTCTGTTCTTAGTTCTGTTGCTAAGACTCAGGGTTGCGTTAACAGAAGTTCTTTTCCTTAACACCTTCATTGAATTACAAAGCATAGATGCACAAAACCTACCAGTTTGTGTGTGCCTAAGAAGGAAGAGTCTGAAGGGATTTTAGATGACGTAGCAAGTAGATCTGCTGCACTAACACATTCATAATGGTCATCTTGTTGTTGACCAAGACTTCTGTTACTCAGGTTTTGCTGGTCTTACACGCCATTTTCCCTCTGGGAGCAATCTCCAAGAATCAACATGCCAATATGTCAGTAATTAGCAGCTGACTCCAAAGTCTTCCTGAAGCCGTCAAGCCATCTAGGATTTTATAACTCCTTACCCATGCAAAATTTACATCAGAATAAATAATTCAGCACAGTTCTTTGCCCCTCTCAATTCCATGTCATAAAACAGAAATCTCATTTGCAGTCATTCCATTTATTTTTGTTAAAGTTCTGATTTAGATTTTTAAATGGAATTTTAAAAAAAAAACAAAACCAAAAAAAACTATCCTGAAATTTTGTGCATTAAATGTATGAATTAAGGTAGGCTAACAGCTGTTAGACTGTTCTCTAGGCTACTATAACCTAACTGGACACCCTCAGTAATTTTCTGTAGATCTCATTTTGTCTGTATCTGCAGAGGATGATCTTTCTCATCAGATTAAATGGGAAAGAAGGTATTTGCACAGGTGTATTGAAGTTCTTACGGCTTTTTTCACACATTTCTGCTGTTAAAAAGAATATATCAGAATCCATCTATTAGGTCCAAATAAGCAAATCAAGCCTTCTTCTCTTTTGAATATCAGAAAAATTGTATCTCTGAGTCTTGGAATAGGTACTTACAGGGCTGTAATAAGAAAGTCCTTGATCTTTTTTCACATCTATGAAATAGGTTGATGTGGGAGGATATAACAACTAGAAAGTATATCTGATCTCAGTTTATTAGTTTAAACACAGTTTCATTATCAGGTTAACAACAATAATGGAAAAATAAAGGAAAAATACCGTTTTATTTCATTCTTCCACATGAAATATAATGCCACATTGCAGGATGAACAGCGGCATGTCTGCATGGTTGTCTTAAGTGACAGGGAGAAACTGAACCACATTTTGCCTCTGAAAACATGAGTGAAGAATGCATCTGTACACTTGGCCCTTTAAAAAAACAGAAGAACCTCACAGTAAATTTAAGACAGGTCTGAGATTAGTCACATCCTAGAAAATACTGTGCGCTAATGTTTTCACTGCAATCTGTTCATCCAAAAGTTCTCTCCTTCACACAGTGCAAATGCTTTGCTTTTTAGGAAGTGCTATACACTGTGTTTTTAATTAAGCATTTAATACTCGTGTCCCAGCACTAGACCTTCTTCCCTCTAACAAACAATTGTGAAAAGGGATTTTTTTTTAATTGGTACTTGCAGAGAGCCTGCAGCTTCATAGATTTATTAGGAACATGGGATAATATTGGTTTACCTGAAATTAATTACACTGAATCCTTGACACCTCAAGCAGTGTAGAAGTAGATTAGAAATTTTGTCTGCATGATGACAGCTCTTGCCTAAAATCATTATCATCAGTGACAAACTAAGTTACCAGTACATTAGCAGTGTGTTGCAGAAGACACTGATAACAATTCAGAAGACTGTATTTTGGAACACTGTTAAATACTACAAAATACAAAATTGTTATGCCACTTAACAGTCCAAAAAGTAAAATGTATTCATAGATATCAATTGATAATGGAACTGGTTCAAACAACCTTTCATCACTTGTAAAACCTGCTCAGTCCACATTGTCTTCAATCTTACCAGCCTAATTTTGTTGTGTGAAAGTTGTTACCATACAGTTTAATCCTGGAAAATGAACTCTGCTCCTGTCAAATACATTACTGGACAGTCAGTTGCAGATTAGCCCTTCTTTCCAGTTTAAAGCAGAGACGGTAAGTAGCTCAGCATGAAAGTAGCTTTTAAAATTGATGTCTCCCAGAGTTTGCCTTCCTGGTTTTTGTAAGAAGTCTTTCAAGTGAGAATCTCGAGTTTGTTGGCCATTTATGACAATTTTAAAGCTCTTACTTGATCCTGTGGTGTTTGTAACTCATGGCCGCAATCAAAACAGTCCAGCTCAACAGCATGCAGGCCACTTGCATCTGTCATCACCTTCCCCACCCAGGACTTACCCTACAGAGCAAAGCCAATGAGCTTCAGGTCTGGCCATGCTCCCTTGAGACACCTCAGTTCCGCAAGTGCTGGGTGCTGCCACGCTACTAACAACTGGGAGCAAAGCACCAGGAGAAGCCCCACCTCCGAAGCCATGCTTTTTCTCCAGGTCTAGAAAAACGTGTTTTCTTTGCTCAGATGCAAAGTATTTAAGATGAGGAGTTGGGCTTCAAAAGTACAAAAAAGAAAAGGACAATTTCCAGTAACACATAGGAAGAACACATTTCTGGCCTTTTGAACCTCATTTACTCTTTGTTCTAATCGGCCATTTATCTTGGCCTCAGCTCCTGACCAAATCCCTTATTTGATATCATAGTAAAAATAAGTTACATACCCAAAACAGTACTTTTGTTTACTGTTTACTTGTTTGTTGTTTTTTTCCTATAGGATGCTACTAGAAAAGCCGTTGCTATTTAAATGTGAAACAACGCTGCTATTGTTGTATAACACCTCTTTGAATTCAATCACAAAATTCATTATTCAGATTTTAAAGGATTTTCTCGCTAAGGAAATCAGTAGCCCGGAGGTGTGTGTGTTTGGGTGAAGCACTGGTCAGACCAACTCAGGCTGCACTGTCTGCTCCCAGGATCTGGGAGCGCTTTCAGAGGTTTCAAGTAAATCCCCTGCATAGCCAGGAAGAAAAATAGTATCTGTAACGAGAGTGCATCTAGTAACAGAGCGCTGAGCTCCCGCTCACTGCGGGCCGCAGTTATTAGAGGATTTTAATGTTCCCAGATCACAGAAGATCCCTTGAGCCCAAGATCCCCGATAAAAAAGGAGAGCCTCCTGCGTGTAAGGGCGAGCCCCATCCTTCGCTGCTCCAGAAGCGGCTAAGGAACGCAGCTGAAATGTCTAATGGGCAGCATCTACCAAGGGTTTTCGCTCTTCACTCCCCAACCCCCCCTCCCGTTACTGGGCTTACGATGAACTTTGCGAAGCCCTGCCCCCCGCTGCCGGTCCCGAGGCCAGCGGAGCAGAACACTCCCGCCATACGGGGGCAGATTCCCCGCTGGATGCGGCTCGGGAGGTGTCTCCGTGATCTCCTTCGGGCCGCCCAAATAAACGCTGTTTACCCGCTGCTCCAGGGGGGTACGGGGCTGCGGCGAGCCTCGCGGTGCTGCCACCGGCTGAGGGGGACTGGGGAGAAGCGGTCGCGCACTGTCGCGCCGCCGGCAGGAGCGACACCCGAGGGCGCCGGCTGTGTCTGCGGGTTAGGTGAAGTGCCTCTCCTCCCACGGACACCGATGGCTTGCTGTGAGGAAAATCACCCCATCTAAGCCCTTTCCGTAGTTCCAGCCACTCTCTACCAGTGTATGCAGAATAAAAGTTGGGGGGCATTTGTTTATTTCTCTAAGTTCAGGCTCACCCACGCCTGGTGGAGGGATAGATAGGTGTGCGGGTGCGTTTCAGAGCACGAGTCCCCCGGAGCCGTGTGCCCGACAACCAGGTGCCGATTTCAGCCGCGACGAAGAGTTCTCACACCGCTCCGCCCGTGCTGGCGGCCGTTTTCTCCTCAAAGGCTGGAAACACTTTAGCAGAGTAACGACTCCCTTAATCCCGAGAGCGCCGGGTGCCGGCTCGGTTTTTAGTTCAAAGATGGGGCTGCGCTCGGCTGGGGACTCCTCCGGTGAGCGAGCCCCTCGCCCCGCCCAGGGCAGGGAGGGCCGGTGGAGCCGGGCCCGCTGCCGCCCGTCCCCTGCTGACGCCTCTGCCTTTCCTTCCCGCAGCAGGGCCCGGGGGGCCGCGGCGCCCACCCGGGCGGCCCGGAGCCGCCGCCGCCGCCCGCCGCCCCGCAGCCGCGGGAGCCCTTCGCACCCAGCCACGGCAGCGCCTTCCACCTGCCCGAGCCCCAGCACGCCGCCGCGCTCTACTACGCCAGCTCCACGCTGCCGGCGCAGCGGGTGAGCTCCCCGCTGCCCGCCCAGCCCGGCGGCTCCCCCACCAAGCTGCCGCGGGCCGGCTCCGCCGCCGAGGGCGCCGCCTACGCCGCCGCGCAGCGCCTCTCCTCCCCGAAGCAGTCCCCCAGCCGCCTGGCCAAGTCCTACAGCACCAGCTCGCCCATCAACATCGTCGTCTCCTCGGCGGGACTGTCGCCGTCCCCCATCCGAGTGACCTCCCCGCCCACCGTCCAGTCTAACATTTCCTCCTCTCCTATCCACCAGTTAAGCTCCACCATCGGCACTTACGCCACCCTGTCGCCTACCAAGCGGCTGGTTCACGCTGCCGATCAGTACAGCAAGCACTCCCAGGAGCTGTACGCCACCGCCACCCTGCAGAGACCCGGCTCCCTCGCAGGTAAATCGCGGCCGGCAACGCTTCGGGGGAGGGAAAGTGGGATGCACGGTGCCTCCGCGCCCGCGGATGATGGGGAAACGGGGGGGATCGGCGGCCCCGGTGTGTCCCGGGGCTGCCGGCCGAGGAGGAAGCGGAGCGGGGTGGGTTTGGCAGAAGAGCGATTTGGGGAGCTGGGGGTTTCATCCCGGCAGCTGCGAGTGGGGAGAGGCAGGCTGCCTGCAGGCTGCTTCAGGAAACTACCTCGCTTCTCCCAGCGCAACCCGGTGTCGGGCAAGGGTGTCGGTGTCGGGAGGGTGCGGGGCGGGCAGCGCTGGGCGCTGAGCTCCTTCCTCTTGCCCACGGATCGGGTGGGGAGTGTGTTACTATGGTGAATCCCTTCTCTGCCGCGATTAAAAACTGTGGGCCTTTGCAGAGAAATCGTTCTTCCCCGGGTTTACAGGCGGTTCTAGGGTATTTGACAAGTTTGGGGTTAGTCAGCAGGAACTCCCGGTGTACCAAGTTGTGCCGGGTAATAGGTAGCGGTTATTTGGCTCCGAGTGCTCTTTAGGGTATAGGCTGTATTTAATATTTCTGTAACCGCAGACTTTGAACAGATCCTAGAAGTGAGATACTGGTACGCTGTTCCTAAACCATCTCTGCTAAACTGAGCATCCTTCAGGGGTGGGTTTTTGTGTTCTCAAAATTCCCAGTTTCATTGCTATAGTAACAGCTGCTATGCTCATATGTTCTCTTGTGTGACATAAATAGAATTGAAGATAAATAGGATACATAAAGAGGTTTGGCTGTGTATACCAGGCAGGTACACAAGTTTCTTACTGGAAATCTTTCCTCATCCCCCTTTCTTCTCTCACCCATCTCTTCTCCCCTCCTCCAGCACTTGTTGGCATTCTATATAAATAATTCCAATGTGTTTAAACATACGGATTAGATTAAGTGATAATAAAATAGAGTATTGATGTATCTCCTTATAGGAACTATTTGATGGAGTTTTCCTGTTTAAAGGGTGGGGATTTAAAAACTTTTTTTTGTTGCTGTTCTCATAACACTATTTTTCAAGTTCAGAATTTGAAGAGAAAGTATCACTAAATGCTGCCAAAATCTAGATCTCAGGACACATCAATCTTGTTGTCAAATATTCAGTCTTAAGTTACAAAGTGTTTTATTTAGCAATTATATTAGTATAACTTCTCCCCTCTGTAGTCCAACACACTGTTGGCCACAGTATTAAACATGCCTTTGTAGAGTGGAAACAGAGTTACCAGCAACTATGTATTGCAGGGAATTTTGCAACTTCATCCTAAGAGTTGTCTGAGCCTAAATAGGCATAGAGTGAACTGTCAGCATCAGTGGAACAGAGGATAATTCAGTTTAGAACTTATACCTATGGGTATGAGCTGCCAGCATTTCTCTGATTTTCTTTGCCTTTGTTCTAGAGTATAAGTCTTTGCTTTGGGAAGTTTCTAATAGGCATGGTCCATATTTTTCTTCATGTACTTTTAGCATTGGAATTTGTATTGTATGGGGTTTCACTTGTTGGAGAAGGCATCTTCTGTATCCTTGCAGCATAAAACCTGTGATATCGTAGTCAAAATTTGCTCTACAGGGCGTAAGGCCCCACAATAATGATTCTTAAGTGCTGCAGTGTTAGAGAAGTTGTTTGTCCTAGGCTCAACTCAACTTGCAGTGTTGATTTGTACTTCTTTGGGCTCTTTGGGTAATAGTGCTTGGACAGGCATTACTAATGGGGTTTTCTACTCTGATTTGAATACATGTTAAGAAACTGGCATTAATTTTCCTGGATTGCTTTTAAATAAAAGCATTTGATAACATTTCTTCTGCATCTTGCATAACATAGGTACTTCCCTCCCTGCCTCTTTTTAGGACCCACTGCAAGGAGTCGCTTGTCATTGATTTATGGATTGGGTGAAACAAAAACTTACAGATATATGCATTTAGGAAATGGCTGGTGTATTTTTATGTGAATTTTAGTATGGGAGGGGGCTAGTAATTGATCATTTGAACTTGCCATTCAGTTTGTAAAAATCGGCAAAGCAGCACTAACTTTTCCAAGTGTTGTGCAGATCAGAACAAACGTTATGAGCTTCTGAGTTACTGTGTCTCACAGGGATTTGCTTTTAAGATACGTGATAAAAATCTCAGTGTCTTATTTTATTACAAATGGAAAATTCTGTAATGTGAACAAGTATTAGGTGATTTCTTAAATGCCATCTCTGCATGTCTAAGTGAAGCAACAGTATGTTAGTAAACACCATGTGGTTTCTTTCCACAGTGGTGACATGCCTTTCAAGTAGTCCTTGAAAGGAGCTCCATCACATGACCCATTCTTTTGCAAGTTTCTTATTGTGTGCTCCCACCCATACTTTTCCATTGCCATTCTGTGGCATGTTCCTCATGGCCTCCCTGCCATCCCAGACTTACACATTTGCTCACAGTGTTAAATGCCTGACAAATCTTCCAGAGTTTCACTGGATTCACTGAAGTCAATGGACTACACAAAGCCTTAAAATTAACATGCTTTAGAGTTAGCCAGGATCCGATGCTAGGGATACTACTAAAGCAATTTTTTTTTCTATAGGCATTTTTTATTAGAACAGGTTTAGTATTTGAGCTGTCACTATATTATACTATCATAGGAGTTTTCTAGCCATTGTGTTAGTAATCAAACCCATTGTAAAGGAGAGCAAGCAGTTGTACATTGAAAAGCTAATGTTCAATAAGCGAGATTTTTGCTTCTTGTTCATGACATCCAAAGATGGGCTGGTTGGGTTTTTTTCTTCAGGAGAGGAGGAGGAGGAGTGGAGGATAGTTGTCACATTTCACTGATTGATGGTTTGCCTACTGTGATTAATGTGAACTTGCATTGGTATGTATGTGTCATCATTGGGATGATGTTACTCAAAGTAATCTTTTCTTATCTCTAGGAAGAAAAAAATAATTATTTGGAATAATTACTGGGGATACAAATAATGCATTTGTCTTTAATTTTTGAGCATGATATTAGAAATTTGTACTGGAGCTATCAGGTCCATAAATACTGCTGGGTCTCAATGTGCTAGACAAACTGAAGGTATCAGTACTAGGTTTAGATGTTTAAAAGATAAGACCTTCAGATATGATCAATTTTATGAAAGGTTGTAAATGACTACATGTGTGATACAAACACTGATTGCCCAAAAATGAATCTGTGTAAGTCTTAATTGAAGAGATGGCATTATTTATTTAAATTTCCTACAAAGTCAATTATAAAACAACTTGAAATTACAAAAATGGCAATTCTTGGACTGCATCTTGAATGTAAAATAAGATGTGCAACAGCATGCAGTGACTCAGTTTTAACCGAGTAGCCTTAGAAATGTCTTCAGAAATATGTTTTAGTCTAGTTAAACTATCCCCATTGCCAAATGTCTGTGTGGGTATGGGTATGTGTGCACTTGTGTGTATAGTGGTTCTTGTGAGTGTACATTTGCTGTGTTTATTCTTAGTCTAGCTGCTTCATTGCTGTGATCTGCAATTACAGTTTTGGAAGTAGTTTTCCTATCTGTGCTGCTCCGAAGCACACTTGACTGTCCAAGCAGCAATCTCAATCCAGAAAGCACAGTTTGTAAATAACCTTCTTGCAGCTTTCACTCTGGGACCAAGCTGTGGAGTGCTGCTGAGAGTCAGACTTCCGAAAGCAGCCTATTTTGCTTGGAAGGAGAGGAGTGTATAGGGCAGTGAGGAGCACAAACATGGGAAAACCCTTCAGGACGCAGGTCATCCCACAGGTCCCCATCTCTTCACAGTCCTCTGAAGCATCTCCTGCTGGCTGGAACTGGATGGTACTAAGGAAGCAGTGGGTATTCTTAGGAGCAAAGAGAGAGAGGAGGCACTGAAATGCTGTTGAGATAGCCTGTGATTTGGGTTATGTGACAGGGGAGCCACTCCTGCCTTTTCATCCAGGCTTAGGGAAGACTAGGGAAATGAAAGAAAATTGCAGGTAATTTTATGCATTGCTTTAATAAAATAAAAAAAAACAACCAAACAAGCAAACAAAAAAAAAAAATCCCACAACCAAAAACCAAGCAAGCAAGAAAAAAAAACAAAAACAAAAGAAACATGTTTGAAGACTGCATAATGCTCCATCAGCTGTACTGAAGGGTTAGGTTTAAGAAATGAGTGTTGGTTTGAATCATTTTGTATAATGTTATGTAGAAAAAATATGCAGCTATTCTTCATGTAGTGGTGACATGTTCCACCTCAACAAGAGCTGCAGCATCCTTCAAACAGGCCTGGTGCCACTGCTGAAACCTCCAGTGCTCCGCATTGTGTTTGAAAACAGAACCTTCTTCCAGGTCCCTGTAAAACCAGAAATAAAGGATTTTGTCCTTTCTGAGGTAGGACTGTTTGTATAGGTGTGCAACATTAGTCCTAAAATAGCACTGGTTTATAAAAATGTGGCGTGGATTAATACACAAAATAGGCTTTCCACGCTTGATCAAACAAACAGTTCTAAGTTTGTCAGAGTCTTGACTGTTTCCTTCTGCTCCATCTGTCTTGCCTTGCTCTTCTCTGTCTTTCCTGGGGACCTTCCTTTGTCCTTTCCCCTTCTGTATGCTTTTTATCGCATGTGTCATGTTGAACCCTGGTTTCCAGTTGAGATTTATTGCAGGACTGCTATTTGATGGTGAGTGTTGGCATGTTTCAGCGTTTCGGTGTGCTATCATACAGGCACAGAACAGATCAGCTTGTGCGAGTGTGTATGAGGTAACTGATACACATTACCATTAGCATGGATTTAGATTTCCTTTCAATTGCATGAAAGTATTGGATCATCTTGTATATCACTGGCTTATTACCATCTTTACAAAAAATTACCTGGTGAAGTGTTACAGTTCTCCAGTAAGCCACACTGTACTTTGTGCTATGAAGTAACTGGGGCATCCAGCCCCTTCTTTCATACCTCAGTATGAGGGAGGAGTAACTCTTAGAAGAGTTAGACAGTATTAAAATCAGTGTTAGTGCTGACTTGAGTTAAAATTGGCCTTTTTGAGGGATTTAAACTGTGTACAAGTAAATACTCCTTTTAGACTAAACCAAAACCAAATTCCCACCAACATTCGCAAGTACAGACAAAATTTTACCACATAACTCATTGGCTTTTGGGCCAGGTATTACAGGTAAGGAAGGTACAAGCAAAGTATTAACTGACAGTAAAGCTGATCTGCATCACCTCAGATTTAAAAGTTTTCTGTGCCTTAAAATGCCCACCTGAGACACTGGTCTGAGCTAATAGAACAGTCTAGGTATGATGTGCAGTTGCATTTCTTTGGACAGGTAAGGAAGGAAAATCTTTGACTTTTTTGAGTTTAAGATAAGCTGGAGCACTTGGACTGTTGATATGATTGATCATCATGAAAAGGGCTCTCAGTTGTTTGCCTTAACTATGTTTCTTGTCTTTTTACAGAATCCTGTATTTCTTCTACAGTGAGAACAAAATTGCTTCATTAATGTAAACCAAAATAGTGTTCTGTAGGGTTTGGGTTTTTTTCCCTAATTTTTGTTTGGTTGGCTTTATTAGCTAGAAAATTACTTTATCTGCTGTCAGAGCCTTTACACATGAGAACATTGTTAATTCCATCTTGTTCTGGGACAGACAGTGCACTCGGATTTATTTATCTTTTTCTCCTTTTACTCTTGTTTGTCTGGAGGCTTTTTCTTTCAGACAGGAAAACAAAACAGAATGTTTTGAGACACCCAGTGGTACTTAAGATATTAATCGGAAACTTAAGATTGGGTATCTTTCTAATACCAAGTTATTTGTTTCCACATTGTAACCTGGGGGTTAAAAATGCTGATCTTGGTCTTGGAGCTGATACAGGTACAGAGTGTTCAATGACACTTGATATTCACTTTGCTTTTCTTTGCTGCTAGTTCTACTTCTACCTATTCTTTCAGCTATAATTATGTTATTAATTGTTACAAATGAAACATTTACAACAGTGCTCAACTGCAGCTTGGACAAGGCATCCAAAATAGTCTACAGAAATAAAGTGAAAGGAATAAGGTGGATGTCTGAAATACCTTATTACTGCCATGCTTTTTGTTCCTGTGTCTTTCAAATCTAGCTTACATGAAATCAGTTTGCTTGCAGGAGAGGAATGATTGACAGGAGCTAAATATGAAGGCCTCTTGTACATGGATGTATTTTTGAGCTACTGAGCTTGAGCACTGACTTCCTGTGTGAGCAAGCACTACAAATATGTCTAAACATGGGTCCTGTTCTCACGCTGACCATAACCTTTCCCTTTGCTTCCTGGTTTTGATAGGGAAAATTGTTTGATCCTCCCAATGGTCTTTCAGAGGGGTGTGAAATCAAGTTCTACTGTGAAGTAACAAGCTTTTAGGAAAAAAAAAGTCTGCAGCATTGCTGAAAATAGATTGAACTGGTATGAACCTGCAAGTATTTTAACTGAATGATTGTGGTTAACTAAGTGGTAGTGGCTGTTCCTGAGCTTCTAGGCAAATGTAACATCAAGTACGCTTCTAGTCATGTGCTCCTGCTTGTAATCACATCACCTGGCATGCAGTTTCTGGCCTCTGGTCCTGAACATTAGCAGGGTATGTAAGAAAGCCAGGATTCAAATGGAAGCATGCAAGCCACTGGAAGGAATTTCTTAAGCATAGAACAGAGTTTAACAGGTCTGTGCTTACATACCTGCTGAAAAGAAGCACAAGGAGGAGCTGAAGTTGACAAAAAGCTGGCAGAGCCAGTGTCCATAGAAGAAAGATGGTTAATTCAAGAAGCTGGAATTCTTCTGTCTATTTTTCTTGGCTTTCCAATTCATATAGCTGTGTCTTGCTTATTTTGGTTTGTATTGTTTTTAGTATGTGAGATTACAGGAAGAGGCTGAGGCCTCATGAATTGTGATACATCTAAACTTTAGGCTCTTGAGGGTGTGCTAAGTGAGGCTGAGTCTTGTCTTTGCCTGTCACCACCCCTTTTGCCCTGAGGTCTGAATGGTGTCCTCACATATCTGGTGTCCTCTTCTGTTGCCAGGAGCATGATTCTGGGTCCTCCCAAACATCTTTGGCCTTGAACTCACTTGTTCAGAGCAGGAGGGAGTGCTGTTGTATGCGATAGGGAGTATTGGCAAGGAGAAGCCCCTTCAATCAAATTTCTGATATTCAGGGTTTTGTGGCATCAGTGTAAGTGCTTGTGCTGCACGGTCTAAATTGGGATGACTGTGTCTTGATTGTGCACTGGGCAGAGAAGGCACATGTGGAAGCTGTAGTTTCCTCAGGGTCTGAAACCCCAATGCAAGGCCTTATCCAATAGCCTGGAAATGTTTGTCACAAAAGTCTCAATAAATAGTGACAGAAATCTTTAGTCCTTCATGGTCTTCAGGTATTTAAGAGAAATAAGAACATGCCCTTCATTTCTACTGTGGTGAAAACTTCATCCATTACAGTTGCTGTGGCACACAAGCTGTTCACAGTAGATGGAGTAGCTGAGATCTAGAAAGTCAGCACACAGCTCACGAGTAGCATAAGCATTCAGTTGTTGGGTTATCTAATATATTTCTTGGTTGTTGTGTGCACACACCAGCTTTAAAGGAGTACAGGTGTCTGTTTTAAAGTAAAGTGATTACCTGTGGTAGGAGGAAGATTACAACTTGTGGAGTTGAGTTGGGCTCCCTTTATGTAACGCCAGAACTTGAGTGGGGAGGTGCCTTGTGACTGTGAAGTGCTCACAGGTGGAATATGTTAGCTGTCAATGATGGCTGCTAGAAACAACATAGGACCACATTAATTCTGTGAACAATCATGGCAGATAAATGAGGCAATTTTTCTGCAATTGTATGGTTAAATTTGAAGATCACCCAGGTATGGACCCAGAATGGACATAATACTTCTTGGTTTTATAAAAGTGTCATTACAGAGGGCAGGGAGGTATTGTCTAATAACAAATTCATGGAACTGTATATTATCATAAGTGAGTAGAAGCAAAAGTCAGAATTTTAATATGCTGAAATGAGAAGGACCAAGTGATGACTAATCTTACAATTATAAGGCATGGCATATGAAGTTGCCACTTGGATCACATAGATTTTTAATAAGTACGTCAAGTTGCAACTTGTAGTGTATAAGTGAAGAACAGAAAAGTGTTGTATTAATTTGAATACGAGTGGTTTAAAATCCTAAGCAACTCATTTTTCTGAGGAAATTTTTGCATAGTTTTTGTATTATTGCCTCTTCCATAGCATATGTCTTCATCTTGCCTTATGGTCCTGACCCTCCCTCTCCAACACAGGTCTGAGCCATCCTGTTTATCAGATAGCCAAATGTGCTTGTATCTGGCAGTAAAACCTTTTGATCATAAGACTAAAGCTCTCCCCGGGTTTACAGAATGTTGCCTGTGCAGAAGGCAAGGGTGGAGAAGGAGCTGTGTCCCCCTGATACTGGGGTAGATTTCCTGTGCCTGGAGAGCAAAAGAACTCCTCTCTATGGGGTCCTACCCCCACCCACACTCTTCCCTGAGCATCCCAGTTAGGAAGGGATGCAGCTGTGTTTACATTTGCTCACCAGAAGGTGCCATAAGCTCTTCAAAGACTTTGATACAAAGTCCTGGGAGCATGATCCATAGAGGAGGGTGAGTTGGATTCTTTCAGATATTGGAGGAGTGGGGAGGGGAAGGTGGAAGGAAATGAGAGGACAGCCCTTTTGTGTTTGGGGCTAATACACATTAAAGAAAGGGAGGACTGAGTAGAAGAAAAACTGCAGACCAGCTAATCATAGTGCTTTGCTGGACATTACAACAAAAACTCATAGAAGGGATAATTGAAGAGGTGAAGGTGGTAAATGTTTAACAGGATAATTTGCAACATGAGTTCACCAAAATCAGATTGTACTGGAATAACCTGCTTACTGATTATATCTGATGTCTTTCTATTCCTATCAGGGCTCTGAGTACAATTTTTCTATAGTGCCACTTGGGAAATCTTCAGTTAAACTACAGAAGATGGATATTCTTGCAAGACCGTAGTGGTGCAAGGACCTGAGCAAAGGAGCATTGTCAGTTTGTCATTTTGAAAATGAAATTAATGAAAAGGAAGGATGCTACTAATAGAGTCCCACAAGGAGAACTCTTTCAAGCCACTTGAAAAATACTTTATTTGTGTTATTATCTTGGCACAAATCTCTGAAATATGCCAAGGAGACTTTTTGATGGTGGAATATTAGAAGGCATTTTCTGAAGAGAGGAGGATAAATCTTGTGTGGAAAGAGTTTGCAGGTGGGAGAGAAAGAATAGAGCTGGAGCTGAGCTAATAACACAGCTAATAGCTAGTTACAAACTAGGGATCTTTGGCTGCAAACAGGAGTAGGAAAAGACCTTGGTGACCTGCTTGACTGTACTATGTCTCAGCCACCTGTATTAGGAACATAATAGAATATTTCATGGCCTAATCAGGTAACAGGGAAAATTGGGAGTGCTGTGTATGGTTAGGACTTCATTTGGGGAACTGTATACAATTGTAACCCGACTTTTTCCAGTAGTCCTCTCTTCTGAACTGATCTGCCTGGATGATCAAGAAATTAAGAAGGCTGTTGTACACAGAACTATTAGTGTTTTTCTTACTTAATAGCTTGCATAGCAGCTATTATTATACTATGTACTAGTTAATGGAGGTTAAGACTGCTGAAACCTGGTAAGAATAATTAATCCAGTGAAAGATTTGTTAGCCTTTTTTCGAAGACAAGATCAGTCAAGACCTTGGCAACTTTTAGGATAGTAGTATCTGACAAAGGAGGGAGTAAACGCAAAAGTGAGTGGCTTGTTTTCACCAGCAGGCTTTGCTCTTAGGGCTTTGACTAGCCAGCCATGATTTATTTGGCTGGAATTAATGCTTTTCAGTTTTCCCTCAAAGAATTGAAGCTGTTGAAGACAGAGTGATGATTGCACAGTGTCTAGTCTCCCACAAAGCTACAAAATTTTCAAGGCTTGTTTATCATAATTTTGCATTTCTTTCAGTCTGAAGTTGGAGTTCCTGTCTAGGTCATGTCATCCTTGTCTGTGTTGCACCTTGAGCTGCTTTTGGCACGAAGCTGAAGCTAATGCTTCATATATGAACATAACTGAGCAGTCTTCTCCAAAGTGATCTTATTTGTGTACTACCCTGCAAGGTAGGTACAAGATCCTATCTTGTGGGTTTGGGAATTCAAGAATTAACTGTTCTAGCAGCGAAATCTCTTTCTCTGAAGCTTATCAAGATTGTGATGGATGGCATGTCACTGCTTTTCTCGGTCTGTAGTAAGTCTCAGACTGCTTTTGTAAAATCAGGCAAATGTCTTCAGCCAGCTGTTTGACCATGGAAGCATTGGCATCAAGGGTGAGGCAGCCAGCCATTTGTCCTGTGAATGATGTGAGTTTGCATTTTTGAATAACCAGGGATTAGTTGTGGGACAGTTCAGAATCCCTCAAGTGTTTGTCACCTTTGGAATAACATGCATCTAATCCTTCTGACTGAAAGTCCTTCTTGAAGCTGAACCCTTCCAGTGGTTTATTGCAAACTACTGTGAACAGGTTTACGTTTCTTATCTGAGTTCTGCTTTCCTTTTGATGGCAACCTTCTGTCGCCATTTGTCTCACAGCATTTGTTACAGCCATTTCTTTTTAGCATGGACTCTCTGCTCAAGTGACAAGACTGTTTCTTTACAGTCTTTTTCTTACCATGCTTTTCAGGGATAATCTGAATTTTTGAGATTAATGGCACATCACGAAGTCTATTCTGGTTTTATTTCTTTACTTACTTGTCTCTTTTTATTATTCCCACCCCCCTTACTAAGTTCCTGAAAAAAAAAATCTGTAGTCCATTTCCTTTTTTGCTTGCTGTTTATTGTGGAAGGATTTACATAAGATATTTTTCTGAGTTTCTGGAAATTGGATAATAAATGCTTGCTATTGTGTGATTGCTAGCATAATGAATTAGAAAACTTTATTTTACGGGATACAGTGATTACTGCAGCATAAACTTTGCTTAAGTCCTTAAGCTTCTCACGATCACAGTGTTAACAGTATTCCTTTTCTTTGTTTCTACATTCAGCATGTCTTTTACTTCTTCTATTTAGAGCAAGCCTGTTAGAATCACTGTAGATTATAATGATTTTAATAATAGGAGATTATTTTAAGTGTTTTAGCAGAGGTCTTGGTGTGTAAGTAATGTGAACAACCTAAAATGAGCTAGAGTAATGCTATGATAATCTATTAAACATAATTGTAAAGTGGATAATTGCTGGTCTAAACTTCGTTACAGGCATAACTAAATTCTTTAGTTAGATTGTATTCAAATTGATTATGTATACCTTTAATAAGTTCCATGTTTTCTTTCTGGTATTTTAAATGCAGTGAGTCTCAAATGGGTAATGAAAACTGGTGAGTAATGTAGTGTGTTGCAGAATATCCAGAGAGATCCTCCCTTTCTTGATTGTGGCACTGAAGGAAAGACAATGAACCTCATTTTTTCCCCTGCAACACTGAAGATTTATATGTTGGGTCTTGATGAATTCTAGAAACCAGGGACTGCAAGCAGATGCTCACTGAGGAGGAGAAAGTGTTTAATATTCTACCAAAGATGGCTTTACATAAAGGAACAAACACTGTCTGATGCTTTTCTCCATTCTCTCAGTAAAATGCAAGTTTGAGTACAAAGTGTTGCAGATAAAAAGTCCAAAAGTTAATATTGTTCACACATCTAATAGTATGTAAAGGAAATAAATAAAATAAAAGGAATTACAGAAAGTTACAGAGTCTCTCATGTGAGCAAACCCCACATGTGGGGTCTTGGGTTTCAGTTGTGTGTATCAGACTGGAGCACAGGTTTGCAAAATATGTGCAATATTCATTAAAGATCAGTACTTCTTCAAAAGATACACACATGCTCAGGATTCAATGGAGCTATCTATTTTCATTTTCCTCATTAGCAGGAAAGCCTCTTGTTGGAATTGTGAACTCTCAGGAATGACAGTATGATTAGATCAAAAATTCAAGTTGCCCAGCAAAGACCAGTTGAAAAATACTGTAGCTGAACAGACTTGACACTTCATTACCCTTCTCATAGTGCCTGTTTTCCCTTTGGGAGCCACTGTTTCACAAAACATGTTTGTTAAGGAATTTTCTGTGCCAATGTTGAGATTTTCACTTCTACTTGGAGTTAAGATCTAGATATTCTTCCTGTTTCCATGTGCAGGGCCGAGTCGATCCAGTAAGGCTTTCCCCTTTCCCCTGTGCCAGAGGTGTTGTGAGAACTTGCTCCCTTTAAGGTTGACTGAGCAGATGGTTGTTTTGGGGAGAGTTGTGAGTTGCTGGGGTTTTTAGCTACTGTGCTTTTCCACAATGTTAAACACGATCTGAAAGTTGAGTTTTCACTGGTGGGCATAAGTGGAATAGTTCCTGATTCATTTTGCTGGCAGCAGCAGTGCTTTTTAGCAAATCACTGGTGCTGCTGGAAGTGGTCTCCAGCCCTAGAAAGATCTATGGTGTTTTGGTTGTTTAATATTCACTGCTGCTTAGCAGGCAGAAATTGAGTCCCTAGGTATTCTTTGGTACAGCCTTGTGCCTTGGGGAGGAAGGAATATCCACTTTGGGGGAATTAAAGACATACTTCTCTTCCTTTTGATTTGCAATCCTTGTCAGACAAGTGCTGACTAGGGTTTTGCAAAATACCTCATAGTGGTGTTTTTTTGTTTGGTTGGCCTGGGTTTCTTTTGGATATTTACTTTTGGTGCATGTCTCTCTGTATCCATTATTATTTTTACTCCTTTACTTGTCCAGCTGACCATGTTGTTGTAGCACCTACTTTAGCACAGAGCCCACAGTGCAGCTCGGGCTTCTACAGTTCAAAATTTGCAATAGTAAACTTTTACCTTTCACAAAGATAAAGATGCTTAGCAAAACTTGAAAGAAGATCTTTCCTGTTGCGAAGGCTTGAAATTATATTCAGCTGTCCTGAAGCTGTGGCGAACTATCCAAACGGCGTATGCATGGCTGCTCAGCATTGTTGCTTAGTAACATCATCCTGCTGCTGAGGCACTCAGCCCGCAGTCAAAGTGATTAGAGAGCCGGAAAGTTAGAGAGGGTGATTAGTATCGCTGCGTGGCAGTGTCTGTTTCCATTCGTGCATAGCACTTCTTTCCCCTTTCTTTGGGGAAAAATTGGCAGGGTTGTAGAGTAGGGAAGAGGCAAAGCTGAAGAGAAGGGAGGGTAAAGAAGAATAAGAGGGTACCCAATGTGATCATTCAGTTAATAGTTAAAAGAAGAAATATTTAAAAATGACCTATCACTTTTCTGCATTGCCAACAGCAAGTCGTTGCTGTGTGGTAGCAGTTGGTTTGGAGCAGTTTTTGATTTTCTTTCTTTCTTTGCTTACAGTTCCCTAGATCAGAAATGAAATGGGAATTATCTCTCTGAACTTGTCTGTCACTTTTAATCTGCTGTTTCTTCCTGGATATCTCTGTCTCTTACCTGTTTGCTTCCAGTCACACTTCTCTTCTCCCACTAACTTGTTTTTGATAAAGTGTTTTAAACAGGTGAATGTTTTTCAACAGGGAGAGGACAGCAGCAAGAAAAAGAAAATGCTTGTGAGGAAACATCTTACATTTATGGTGCAGAGGTGTTGGTTATGTGTTTTCCCTAGATTTGTAGGATTAAAATAACTGATACAAAAAAGTCACATTTCATGACTAGAAAGCAAACATAGACAACTTAAGAAAATATTCTAAACTTTTCTCTTTTAAATACACTTAGTCTAATCAATTTCAATATTTGGTTAAAAACTGGTTTCGGTGGGATAAAGATTATCCAGATGCTTCTAAAAAGACAGAGTAAGGTTTATCAGATGATTTTTAGTTTGTTTTGGGCCTGTTTATTACAGTCAAAAAATATAATCCTTTTCCTCTCTATCCTCCTTTTTCTTATTCTCCCTGCATTTCTTTCTTTTTAGCACTGATGCAAAAAGTGCTAACCCTAGGTCAGAGGCTGGGTTTGTAGTCTTGGTTAAGCAGCCAAAGCCAATCCGTTTTGAGGAGACTTTCCTAAGATACTTAATCTGGTTAACGGACGAATTGTGTCTGGGAAATTCCACAGTGTGAGTCATACTGCTGAACATGACAGTATCCTGACAGTGAAACTGCTAATAGATTTGACAGTGCAATGTTTACCAGAAATACTCCAAGCCATGCATCATACTGCACTTAAGTCTTTTAAGTAGAAAACCTGAGGAAGAACAGTCTAAGATACTTAGAGGTGTGGCAGTTCTGTTCTTCCAGTTCTAGGAGCTGGTATGTTGTAGAATGTAATTGTTTTGTGGTGATCTCCTGCAGTGTGGACTGGGGGTGTCAAAGTAGCACATCCGTGTTTTTTCTGGATGTCCAGAGTTTAATACAAATTGAAAGGCACCATGTCTAATCAGTCAGTTCAGTAATGGTGTTATTTCCTTCTTTATTTGTACAAATAGTTCTGAGCCACAGACAGAATACTGTAGTGAGGATGGAAAAAGAATATCAAGACAAAAATGAGTTTAATTCTGAACTTCCATTAGTTAATCTTTAATTTCAGTATTTGGGGAAAGTGAAACTTCAGGCCCAAATTGATATATTTTGTGTATGTGTAAAATATAAAGAGGTAAGAAATGTATGTTTGCAAAAAAATCTGAACCCAGTTAAAAGGGATTAGCTGCGTCCTGTCTTCTGGTGAATGCAGACCTTTGATGTGCTGGGGGCACAAGCTGACACACCCAAGGTGTGCATTAGCTGGTACTGCCATATGGTCTGTCATGTCTTACTGGTTAATTTAACCATCTGTCATGTCTTAACAATTTGTGTTTGCTTTAACTACCTGGGTTAGATACATTTTCTTCAGCATTGTACTTCTCATCACATGCTGTTGGAGCATTTCCATTATCTGAATTCTTTTAGTTTCATTTATAGTGACATTTGTTGTAGATCATATGAGTCCTTTTCCAGTGTTGGAGTAGAAGCATGTATTTAGCCAAGCATTTTGGAGATGTTTCTGCATAAATTTCTGGCAAAAAAAAAAAAAAGGTCAATATCAAAAGTCTAGTTATGGATGTTTGACTTCTTTCTTCTTCTCTCATGTGTTCACTGATGATTCTGCACTTGGGTGCACATCAACTTTATCATGTAAACTAAATTGCTGTCTGTAAAATAGGTTTCATTATACATGAGTTCACAGTAACAATCCTACTATTCATATCCTGTCCTTCACATGCTGTTTTCTTTAGAATTTCAGAATCACAGAATAGCTGTGACCTGATCTACTGTATAATTATTATTTTTTTTCTTGTAAGGACAGTAGCATTTCCAGCATCTACAAGAAACTCAAGTCCAAAAGAGCTTTCAGCCCTGATATGCCATTTAAATCAGAAAGTTCTTCCAGTCCTCTGGAAAGCATGCAATGTACCAAAGCTATAAAATTGCTGTGATTCTCTAATTTCTGTGCCTGCGGTCTCTTTTCTTGCTGATGGGCTTATTTCAACATTACCATCCTGTGGGGTTGGGATTTTTGTTTTGGTTTCGTTTTAACTTGTCATCTAAGAAAAACTCAATGCAAATTACGTGAGCAGTGTTGTCATTACAGTTGAAATTAAAAATCTATACAGTCAGATGTGGATAGTAAATCCTCTTTGTTAGCAAATCAGATCTTCTGAGTGCAGCATATCATACTGTGTTCGGAATCTGAGTTCAATACGTGGAGCATCAGGTAGCCTGAGATATACTTCTTGTTGAAATGTGTGGGGTTGTAACCAAGTTAAGTGCAAATGCATTATTGGTAAGTGGTAACAGAAGGGTCATCGAGCTTCATGCTTGGCCTCTATCTCATCAATGATGTTCCTAAGTCATAGACATAAAGAAAAAATATTGGATAGGACTCTCAACTATATTTTGTGGTAGAGGAGTTCTGAATGGAAGGTGGATAATTTTATCTGGTCAAATCTTTGTGTTGAGTTAGCACTTACATACTTCATGTTTCCAGTGAAATCCTGGGAGGAGGGAAGTACCATATGATCTGGCTATTGGAAGTGTTTAGAGAGAATGATTAATTGGTAAGACTTCTTGTTTGGGCTGCAGCAAGGCAGGATGGCTGGTTGCAAAGGCTTTCACTAGTGGCACGCATAAAAACTGTTCAGGCTTTATTAAAATGTGTGCAAATGCCTGTGTACCCATTCATTTGAATAGTTTTAATATCTTTAGTTTCTTGAAATGACAAATGCTGCCAATATAGTGGTTTACTTTATTGACCTAAACTGTCAGATTAGCAGTGTCATTCAAGTGTGTCTGTTATATTTGTTATGACAGTCTGCAGAAGCTATGAAGAGCAATTAGGGATTTTTTTGTGTGTATTTCTCTCACATTACACTTGTCTGAGTACAGTATTTTTCTTCCTGTGGAATATGAAACTGTCAAAAAAAGAACATTTTCCTAGGAAACAACAGTTTCCCTGTACTATTGAGGAACATCTGTGAGTATGTGAGGAACATATTTCATCTAGCAGGGTGATGGAGTTTTAAATGTAAAGGGTGGAGATTGTCTTTTTGGTTCAATTAGGTATGACTGCACTCTTCTTGGGTTCTTCCTTTTGCCCCTCTGGAATGTGGGAGGACAAAGGTTGTAGGAATGTGGTATCTTCATCTGGTGAAACTTCTGGCTGGTTCTAGGTTATCACCATTGCCCTAATGTGATTAACCTGGCTAGAGCTCACAAGATAACCCTGCTGAAGCCTAACCACAGTCTAATTTTACAAGTTCCACAGACATGTGGAAGAAGGCACATTTTGCTTTCCATCAGGTTTCAGTCCCAAGGACTCTAAAAGACAGGAGAGTCTCTTCTGTGTGCTTTCTCCTTCCAGTTATTTAGTTTCTGGTTTGTTTAATTTTTTTCTTTCCTAAGTACCGTATTTAGATTGGGGGTTGTTGTTTGTTGGGGGGGGGGGGTGTTGTTTGTTCGTTTTTTAACTTGCCTGTTTCACTTCTGATGTTTCTCTCAGTTAATTTTAGAGACTTTCAATCCTTAGCCTTTCAGTCCTTTCCATGCTGTCTGATGTGATGCATCTCTGGCAGTGCAGTCAAATAACTTCTCAGTCTTTTGCCAAACTAGAGATTGGACTATTTGAGGAATTGATTATCAAGTTGTTTCTTCATCCCCTAAAATAACAGTTTAGGACTACTCAGTGTTTTGGAAGTTTGCTGTTTTGTTTTTTAATCTAGAAGGGATAAAAAAAAATCCGCACCTTCACAACCATGGTCATTAGAGTTCTGTGTCTACTCTGATGCTAAATACATCATCTGTAATTAACAGCTTACAGAACTGAAAATAATGAGTTTTCTTTGAACTTGTATGTGGGCCTGTCTTTGGGCTTATGCTTTATACTTTCTCGAGGAAGATCTTTGCTGTTAGGGGTGGGTTGATCAGGGAGGGGGAATGAGTCCATTTTTTAAATATGCAGGAGACTTGCATGTAGCCTTGCTCAACATCACTGCTCTTGTTTCAGGCAACCCAGAGCATTGTGACATTATTAGTGGGGTGAAGGGATGGCAGCTGGTTGAAAGCAGGGTTTAGACAAGTGCAGTGTGGGGTGAGTGATGCATTCATGTTGCCTCTGGGTTTAGGGAAACTGCTGAGGGCAATGAGCCTCCTTGGATGTGAGAATGCTAATGGACCTTGGGAATCTTATGTTTTATTGCTTCCTGGTAGTATATTGATTACTGCTTTTCCATTCTGACTTTATTGCTTTTCTGATGTCTGTGAGGTTTAGACTGCATTAATGCAAGGGTTTTTTGAAGCAGACGATACAGATCAGCTTGCAGCTTCAGGTAGTAAAGGATGTAGTGGTTTGCTGCTAACTCAGGATGCAGGCAGGACACGTGTTGCACCTCTCTCTCAGGGCATCATTTCTTACAGTTCATGGTCTTTGCTTTGATTGATTATCTTAACTGTTTTCAAGTGTCCTCAAAAGCAACAGCAGAATATGGTGGAGGGGCTGAGTGTGTAGATGAGGTAGGATGCAGTTGTCTGAAATCCATCACAGCCCCCCCGCTCCCCCCTTTTTTTTAATGATATAGAAATCTCTAAGTCTTTTTTGTTGACTTCAGCTCTAGTTGTGCTTTAGTTTTTCTGAAATTTGTCTGTGTGAGCTTTACTAGGTATGATCCAGCACTGGCAACAAAGATAACTTGCTGTAATAGCTATTTGCTAGTTGATACTCACATTTAGGAAAACATGCCATTAAAAGCTGTTGCTCCTGGCTCGAGACTTGAATAAATTAATACATGCAAGAATTTTAAGAACAATAGAAAAGAGATTTTAATAGATAACAGAATTTGCTATTCCAGTTTTTTAGATATCAACAGAATAGAAACATTAGGAATTATGGTGGTATTCCATCTTATTTATAAATTTTCTGGATTGTTTTTTTGGGTTGGTTGTTAGTTTGGTTTTTAACTACATTTAAGAACTATAAAGGCTGCTAGTGTTTTGTGTTTAAATACTGATATCTGATAATTTTGGAAATAGCGTAGTAAAATTGCAGATTTAGGCCTGTAGAAAAGTATCGGGTTTGTTTGAAACTGATACTACAACTAAACTAAAATGTTTTTGAGACATAAAGTATATAAAGGTTTATAAAGTAATATTTAATTTCTGAGATTGAGTGTTCATGTTTTTAAAATTAAAAATATCTTAATTACCTGTTGAAATCATTGTTTTTTTGAAATGTGAAAGGAATAGTGCAGTTACTCCCTGATAGAGTTTTAAATCCTGAGCCTCTTTTGGGGGTGTTAACCCATAATCTTGTTATTCAGGTGCTTCAAGTTATTTCTGGAGTGCCACTTAGATGTTTTTAGACAAGTTACATTGGTTGTCTTTTGTTGTGTGTCACATCTTCTTTGTCTTGGTTGATTGAAATGAAATGAATTTTGGTCAAGAAGTTTCTCTGGTTATTCGTATGTTTACTGTTTAGTACAGTAGTGTAAAATGCAGTATGCAAATAAACCTCTGTTTAATATTGGTGTAATAAGCTACTAACTTTCTGTTCAGTATTAGGCTAGTATTAACACTTGCCAAGTCAGAACTATTGGTGGCGTACGAAGCATGTTGAATTAAGCCCACCTCACCGGAAGGCTAGCATAACTGACAACATTTTAATATTTGGGTTATACTGCCACTAAATACAGTGGGAAAAGTCTTTCAATTCACTGGAAACAGGATTAGGAAAAAAATCTGTTGTTCCAAAGAGCAAAGTGAATTTGTAAATGGACAAAAGAATTACAGTGCTTATAGAAGGGGTGTAATTCTTTATTCTATAGCAAGTGTGGTTTGTCAATGCTCTTTTGAACCTTTGAAATATTCCCCTCCATTTCTTTACATTTTTTCTCTGAATACAGTTTGAACCAAATACACAGTGAAATTTGTACATAATCGTAACAGTCTGTATTTTAGGCCACTCTGGAGGATACTAGAGTTTGGTGGAGCCATTGAGCTGCTTTGGGAATCAGTCTCAAAGAGGCAGGGTTAAAGAGCATTTTGAAAATGTAGACCATGAAGAAATTAATTCTGTAATAAAAATACCAACTTCCTGGATAATTGCAGTAGTTAGAGGTAAAATATATCTTTGGGGTTCTTGGCAGACTTTCTAGTAATGGGAACAACAGAATTACTTTCAGTGTTGTGGTAATGGCAAGTCAATCTGAAAAATGTTTGAAGGGAAAAATATGCAAATAAGGTGTTCCACCCAAAGCATGCGTGCTGAGAAATTCAGAAGAAAACACATATAATGACACAAGCTGATTAGAAAGAAGGAAATTGAATAAATTATTTTTTTCCTCCAGACAATGTGTATTAAAGCTCAGGAATGTTGTGCTTGTGTATCTGTCTCATTTCTCTCATGTTGCCATCACACATTACTTTATATGTGTGGTTTGCATTTTAAAAATAACTAGTGTTTGTTTTGTGCAACAGAGCCACTCCTGACACAATGAATGTGGTAGGGATTTTTAGCAGGAATGGCTGCACTGATGGTCTGAACAGTACAAGTGAAGCTAGCAGAACACTGCCCACATCCAGGATCTTAACCTCACAGGCGTATTAGCAGTTCTGTCTTTGAATGATTGCTTTTCTAAACAGATAAATAGCATGTGATCACTTTGTGGTGTAGACCTAACCTTTGCCAAGTGTTGCTTACATACTGGCTTGATTCCTGCCCTCATAATGTGTGATGTTTGTATGGCTTCCCTGTGATTCTTCTTGGGAATCTTGCTAAATGGAGCACAGATCTGAAGTACCTAAGTGACAAAGAGATTCAAGTGGTGAAACTAAATCCAGCTGGAAATATATACAAGTCTGTTTTTTTAAATAACATGATAGAAAATAGTATTTTTATTAGTAGAATAAGATTTTTTAATACGATCCCAGTTGATCTTCTTATTTATATTAATAAAAATCTGTATCCTTGAAACAGAATTTCATTCTTGGAAGATATTTAAGTTGTAGAAAGTCTTAGCAATACGATTTCTTTTTTTTATTATTTTTTTTTAACTGTTGAGGACAAAATGCTGATAAGGCACATCCATTCTGTCATATTTTAGTGAGACAGCAAAAAGATTGGCCTTCTTAAAACTACATCTGTTCATCAGTTTTAAATTGCTTCATTTATAAATCTAAAGATATGGTGTAACCATATCTTTTTTCCCCAGGAAGGGGAAAATGGATGACAGGGAATTACAGACCAGTCAGCCTCACCTCTGTGCCTGGCAAAATCTTGGAGCAGATTCTCCTGGAAGGCATGCTGAGGCACATGAAAAACAACAAGGTGTTTGGTGACAGCCAGCATGGCTTCACTAGGGGGAAATCCTGCCTGACCAATTTGGTGGCCTTCTATGATGGGGCTACAAAAGTGATGGACAGGGGTGGAGCAGTTGACGTCATCTACCTGGACTTGTGCAAAGCATTCGACACTGTCCCACACAACATCCTTGTCCCTAAATTGGAGACACATCACTTTGATAGGTGGACCACTCAGGTGGATAAAGAATCTGGCTGGATGGTGACACACGCAAGACGTTGTGGTCAATGGCTCAATGTGCGACTGGAGACCAGTAACGAGTGGTGTCCCTCAGGGATCAGGTGTTGGGATCCGGTCTTGTTTAATATCTTTGTTGCTGACATGGACAACGGAATTGAGTGTGCCCTCAGCAAGATTGCCGATGACACCAAGCTGTGTGGTTCTGCTGATACGCTAGAGAGAAGGAATGCCATCCAGAGGGACCTTGACACACTTGTGAGGTGGGCTGATGCCAACCTCATGAAGTTTAACCATGACAAGTGTAAGGTCCTACACCTGGGTCGGAGCAATCCCAGGCACAGCTACAGGTTGGGCAAAAAGGAAATTCATTGTAGTCCTGCGGAGAAGGACTTGGGGGTGTTAGTCAATGAGAAAATAATCATGAGCCAGCAGTGCGTGCTCGCAACCCAGAAAGCCAACTGTATCCTGGGCTGCATCAAGAGGAGCGTGACCAGCAGGTCGAAGGAGGTGATCCTGCCCCTCTACTCTGCTCTCGTGAGACCTCACTTGGAGTATTGTGTGCAGTTCTGGTGTCCTCAACATAAAAAGGACATGGAACTGTTAGAACAAATCCAGAGGAGGGCCACGAGGATGATCAGGGGACTGGAGCACCTCCCATATGAAGACAGGCTGAGAAAGCTGGGGCTGTTCAGCCTGGAGAAGGCTGCGTGGAGACCTCATAGCAGCCTTCCAGTATCTGAAGGGGGCCTACAGGGTTGCTGGTGAGGGACTATTCATTAGGGACTGTAGTGATAGGACAAGGGGTAACGGGTTGAAACTTAAACAGCAGAGGTTTAGACTGGATATAAGGAAGAAATTCTTTACTGTGAGGGTGGTGAGGCACTGGAATGGGTTGCCCAGGGAAGTTGTGAATTCTCCATCGCTAGCAGTGTTCAAGGCCAGGTTGGACGAAGCCTTGCATGTCATGGTTTAGTGTGATGTGACCCTCTTCCTGGCAGGGGGTTGGAACTAGATGATCTTAAGGTTCTTTCCAACCCTAACTATTCTGTGATTCTATGAACATGTGAAACTAGTTCTGACTACTGCTCCTTACTTGTCCCCCATTCCTGGTTCTTCTCTGGACCCCTTTGGTCTAGGGCATTCCTGCATTTGCATAGCTTTTGAGAAGGTTGGCAGGTTTTGTTCTCTGATTAAGAAGAGATGATCTAATGATATCTATCTCGCCAAAATGCATAGTTTCCTTGGAAGTAGTGAGGTTTTGGAGTAAATGCAGCCAACTGGGTGATGCGACTAAAGCAGTTAACTGGAGCTGTTCCTGCTCTTGCACGCTGTTTCTATTTTTATGTTGAAATCGTTTATTTCTATAGTTTTGGGGTTTTTTATGTTTTTATATACTACTTTCAAGTAAACTTTCAATAAAGTCAGATTCTGTATTTGTCACTTTATTTTTCTCTCTCTTAATTTTCTCTTATGAATCTACTTGCAGCTGGGTCTCGGGCATCTTACAGCAGCCAGCACAGCCACCTTGGCTCCGAGTTAAGGGCACTGCAGTCTCCAGAACACCATATAGATCCTATTTACGAAGACAGAGTTTATCAGAAGCCCCCTATGAGGAGTCTCAGCCAGAGTCAGGGGGATCCTCTGCAACCAGCACACACAGGCACATATCGCACTAGTACAGGTAGGTGGATGTAACTTGCATGACTGTCTTTTTATGATATGTACGTTATTCTTTAGTACTAACTCTTCTTTTCTTTCTCATGTGCTAAACAGAACGTATTTTGTGCATGCCAGCCCAGTAAAATACCTTGTGCAGATGGCAGCTCTCAATAGAATTCCAAAGGCATGTGCAAATGGAGATATACTTAATGTTGTTCTATATGTACAGAAGGTTAAGCTAATTTGGGGAGGGGGCTTACTCATAAGGAGAGAGAATATTTTTACTAATTTTTGTATTGTCTTTTAGAAAAGTCTGTTGTCTCTGAAGAAATGGCTGGTTTTTTTGCCTGCAAAGGTATTTTGTGTGTTGCAAAGGGAGTGCAGAATTCCTTCCATGTGAATCTAAAGGATTGTTGACTTGTTTTCAAAGTGAATCGTACATAAATGTTCTTCCTCTCTCCTGTAGCAGTAGGCTTAGATATAGATGCACGAACATAAAAGTGAACTATGGCATAGAGGAAAGCTGTTAACATCACTGGTTTATCCATAAATAATAATGATTATCCATGAAATGTTATTGGTGTACAAGTCCTACTTGCAGAATGTCCTCTCAACCAAATGAAATACAGCTGTATGTTGAAACCCACAAATAGATCACAAATCAACAGGGATATTTATGGTATTTAATGCACAAAATAAGTAGAGTACATAAATGCTACAGCCAAAATAGCCTAAAGCAGATGCAGAAAGAACTTGCTTAGGAATTGTAAGTATTTCTGCTGTTTTATTTCGCTGTGTTGATCAGAGGGAAGATTATGTCCATTCTCAGATGATTCCCATTTTCATCAAGAAAAAGTTAAGTGTACTCCTTGGAGTGAGATACTTTGCTTTCTTCTAAAACTTTTTAATTTTTAAAATCTTTTCTCTAAGGGCAAAGCTGTCAGGTTTTGCATGTCGAAAATTTTCTGTTGCTTTATGCAAGTTTTGGATATTCAGAGTACAGAAGAAAATCCTTAAAAAGAACTTTTCTCACAGAATTCTCTAGTAAAATACCTGTAACATATTTATGCACCATTATGCCATTTCCTTCCTGTTAAAGAACCTACCATAGTGTATGTTTTGTGTAGCATCATACATGTATATGAGAAAAGATTAGTCTTTGCATGAAGGGGACAAGACTTCCGCCTAAATCATTGAGCAGCAGAGGCAGTGATAATAACTGAAAAGGCTTTAAGCCTCATTTTCCATGTGGCCACCTCATATTTCCTATACAATTCTCTCATTCCCAGTTTTGCCCTGAAGAGGTTTTCTTGTTTTGCTTGCAAAACATCAATTGGTTCTCTGTGCTGAAGTAGCAGGCTGTCTTGTGACTGTAATCTTTACAACACCTCTGCAAGGAAAGAAACCCTGTCAATATAGATCACAATTATAGTGAATGAAACTGGGATGCACAGTATTTGTGGTAGTACCTGAGGATAGGATTTTAGAGAGGGAGAGAAAAAGCTAAAAGAAGTATGCTGATTTGGGTAGCAGAGGTGGGCCTTGTGAAGGTCAGTTTTGTTTTACTGTTTGAGATATGGATTTGAATGTTGCTCCAGGCTCATTCTGAAGAACAATCCTATTAGTCCAGCTTTGTGTTGTATTGATCCTCCCTTACTTTTCCTCTCATCATCAGGGGGAGCCCTATCATCAGGGTCAGGGGAAATAACTGCAGGTGGTTGTGTCCCAGGCCAATTATTCTGTTGCTCTGTTGACAGCTGTTAGCTGTGGATGCTGTCAGCTTTTTGCACAAGCAGGCTGAAGAGCTGTCAGCACTCAGAGGGAATTTTGGACTGGATCAGATCAGCTCTCAGACTTTTCCTGCCTCTACTGCAAATGTCCATAGGAACATAGCCCTTCTGATGGAGACCATATGGTTTTTCTTAAATTGGCAAGGAAGACAGGAATTTAACTGAGGTTTGGCACACTTAACTTTTTATTTCTTCATTCAGTTGTCTTTTTTATTGTAGGACAGAATAGCTCTTCATCGTGACTATTTGGTATTAAATATGAGGGATGTAGATTGCTGTGTACTTCTTGAAGATACATGCCAAGGGTTCGTGCCCTGTATTTTCTGTGCATATGAACCACACTGGGTGGGGTGTGATGGGAGCATTAAGACTTCAGTGTGCTCCTTCAGAGACCAGAGTTCACATTCTTCTGTCTATTACATCTGTACCTTTAATCACGAAGGTCGTGCACAGTTTTCCACATCTGATAGGGAAAAGCAAATTTAGTCTAAGGACTTTGTCGAAAGCCTGGATTTTTTTTTCTCTGTGGTTCACGTTGCCCATTCAAAACTAAACTTATGCTAATTGTACTTGCAAACCATTTACTTTTCTGGTTTAGTTTTGTTTTGTTTTTAAGAGGACATTCTTCCTGAAGTTGAAAATTTCACTTAAATTTTGAAGATCAGGTGACTCAGAATGAAAACTTTTTTCTTTTTTTTTTAATGTAGACATCACCTCTTTTATCTTTTGTGAGCTCTTAAATACTTAGTACATCTAGGAATGTAGTTTACACAACTGAGGATAAAGTCCACTCAGAGTTTTTCATTCTCTAGGTGAATCATCATTCAGTGAGCAGAATTCATTAAGCTAAAATTCTTCTACAGGGTAAACTAAATTAAGTTTGTTCTGTTAACTTGGGTTTGGCATTTGAAGCTTTTTTGTGGGTTTTTTTTTTCCCCTTTTTATTCCACTTGAGTGAAATGTATGATGATAGCTCTGCGCTAAAGGCTACATATTGCAGAAGGTACAAAATAGTAGGAGCTTACTGAACATCTCCTTACTAGCACAACTTTAGATAGGGGCAGGGTGAATTTTTCATCACTTTGTGGTTTAAATTATGACTGGGTGTGTTACTGTCATGCTGCCTTAAGATAAAAATAATCTTTCAAAGTTGACAGCAGTAGCTGCATAGGCTTTTTTGGTTGGTAGCTTTCACTTAACAATCCCTTTTGGTCTTCAAAGTATAATGCTTTCTGTCATATATAAAGTACCAGCCCAAACTTGTGTGCTAAAAGTAGCAATAAACATGAAATTCTGCTTTTGAAATGATCCACAAAAGGTGTGGTTAAAGGAAGTACTCAGACACATTATAAAAAACAAATTAATTTACTTACCGAATAACAACTTATATTTGTCACCCAGCTAAATAAAGGTATTACTTTTGTCTAGACAGGCATATTATTTATTTTCCTTTATACATATAGAGGCTTTGCATTATTAATTTAAACCCTAGTTAATAATATTTGCAAGTCAAATAATTTGCTTCTTTGATGGGGCATCTACATGACCATCGCTGGAATTTCAAGAAGACTTACTTAAGAGGGGCTCAGGATTGCCTTTCAGCCAGAGTGGGACAGAGAATCAGTGATCATTTTCTTATTTGCAGAGTTAGAAGTTTGGATTAGGGATTTAGTCCTTAGTTATTGGTATTTAATTCATGTTAAACATGAAAAAAATCAAAGCAGGCAGCATAGCTATGTTGCAAGCCTAGGATTTCCATAGCTTCCTTGAAAAAGCAGCTTTGCTGTTCAGATTCTGGGCTGTCAGTGCCACGCTGCAGAAGAGGAGCACAGCTTTGGTAGTGGTGGGGTCTGTGGGACTTTCAGAGGGACATCACCCTCTGAAAGCTGGCAGCATTCTGAAAGCTCTCAGCAACACTTGCTTTCATCATGGTGCCTTAGTGAAAGAAATGAGCTCTCTTCTGTGAAAAGGATGTGATTTGCAAATAAAGTTATTAAAAGCCTTCAAAGAGTGCTGTCCTCAGCAATCTGGGAGGGAGGGGTGGTAAATGTGAGGTCTGTGTGTATTCTGAACTCTCTACAAACTGGAACTCTTATCAGATAAGTGCTGCTGCTTAAAAACACTGGTGAGCTGTGGACATTAGACCTGAAGACCTGCTCATGCTTTAAGACTCACTGGTTTCAGGGTCTGAGGGAGAGTATCTTTGTCCCCAGCTTTACACAAGTGGCAAGGATGAACCACTGGAGAAGTGAACCTGTCCTCAGCTCTGTGAAGGATGTACGCATCTCACCAGACAAGAGAATCTTGACTGCCTTGAAAAAAGCTTAAGGATTTCCTTGGGATGCACAGCCTCAGGATTGCCTCTGATTCTGACTCCTGAAGGTCACCATGGGAAGGCCTTGCGATGCAGCTCAATCGTGGCAAGTCCAGCAGCTTTATATGGTTACACAGCCAGTTGGCATTAGTTCTGAGTGTTGGATGCGTGGAGCTGAAGTTCGTCCTTCATGAAGACAGGGCACGGAAGACACTGTGAGGACTCTTCTGAGCTTCCCAGAGAGAGCAGGAAAGACGAAAAGGAAGACTAGGGTTTGTTGTTAATACTGCTGAAATTAAAAAGAGGACCCTGAGATAAAAGATTTATTGAAAGGAGATTGTGTGGTGAAAGGATAAGCAGTCAAAGTTTGCATCACTTCTGAAGAGTGGCTTAATGCAGGACTTGAAGGGTTTAACCAGCACACTGTTGCAGTGGGTTATGGATTGAGGAGTGTGTGTGGGGTGGGGGCACTCCTTCGGCACTTCTTATGCCAAGTCTGAAGCTGCCTGATATCCCTCCAGCATGTGCAGGTAATTGTCAGGCTGCCCTCCAGCTTCCCTGGTGGCCTTCTCTTCTTCAGGCCAGGTCTCCGTGAGTTTCTTCCCACTGATGCTTGAGTGGTTCCACCAGTGCAGCACCACCAATGAAGCTGTCTGTTAGCAACAGCTGTACTGCCACAGGCTGCACCACCTTCTGGGTGCCATGGTGGGGGTGCTGATCAAAGAGAAGAGTCTGTGAAATTCGTGGTGGCAGGTGTAAATAAGAAACGTAGTTATTTGCAAGCTGGGTTTCTGTGCGGAGGGAGAGTGCTGTCAGGAGACTCAAGGCAACTCCTTTTCAGAGGGAAGAGTTACCTTGTGTTCCTGGTCATGGCTTCTGTCCAAGTGCTTGCTAGCAGCAGGGAAAAACTATTTCATTGACCTGTGATGTGGCTCAGGAAAAATGCTGAAGGTGAGAATTAACGTGTTTCTGGACAGATGTGATACTCCTACACTTTCCTTCCTGCTCCCACCTGGTCCTTAATTTGCTGAAGGAGAGGAGCGATGCACTGAGGGGTGTCTGATGTCAAGCACTGCTGCTAGTTACTTGTAATGCCATCTTCCTCCATTTCAAGTGTACCTGGCCTTAGTGGGGTAAGGCAGAGTTTGCTCCCAGAGTCCAGGCTTTCTTTACAGAGTAGGCATGCTGGAGGGATGAGAGGAGTACCCAGGTGGCCTTGCTAGTGTTTTGCTACTTCACCCCTACTGCACTTGGCCTGAGCTTTTCCTCTCCTGGAGGTTAAACAGTGTCTGAAAGGAAGATTTGCAAGGAAAATTGGTATTCATTCCTTTGTCACTGAGCTGGTGGCTTTCTCACAACTTGGCTGGGCTGTTTCTCTCACTTTCTCTTTGCTCTATCTTATGAAGTGCCTGTGGTGAGGAGATCAGGTCTCTACTCAGGACCTAAAGGAGAGGTAGAAGCAAAACTTCCTTTTTCTTCCACCCCAGACCAAAATAGCCCATACTAAATTGATTGCACTGTTGTTTTTTGGAGGGTTTGTCTTTTGTGCAGGGAGGGGGAGGTAGCTAGATTTGTTGCTTGTAGGTGCTCACATGGTGCTGATCTCCTCCTTGTTTGCATTGCACAAGGGAAGCAGGTTAGTCCCAGCACTTCAGTGTCCCACTGCTTCCTGTTCTTAGTGCCAGATGTGTGATTCTTGCCTACAATTTGGAGAATCCTTTCCAGTAGGAAGGTCAGCTGCACACCCAACCCATTTGAACTTCCATCTCGTTGATGTGGTAGGCAGAAGTCTGGTGTGGGGTTGCTGCCAGAAAGCTGTACCAAGCATCAGCTCTTTGCCTCTTCCCTGCCCTCCCTCTACTGCCTCCACTGTGGGGCAGACCTCACTTTGCTCTAGGAGGGTGTGCTGCTCTGCTGCTAGATGGCTCTCCCTTGCCAGCAAGGAAGCCAATGGTCTGTGGGAACAGTAACTGCTCAGTAGGTGCAAGTTAGTCCTTTTTTACTTTATTTTGAGATTTTTACATCAAGGACAGAGAAGGGTGTTGGATGGGTACTTAGTACTGCTTCCAAATACGCACATACTTCATTTGCTGCATGTTTTTTGTGCTGGTACAGCTTAGGCTTTCTTTTATTCTCATTACTTCGCTGTTTTGTTGTTCCTTGCAAAAGGATTACAAAGCTACAAAGGATGCATGAATTGAGCCAAAATACATCATCTTCACAAGACTGTAAATATTTGTCTTCATATATAAAGAAGTACTGGATATGATTGGTATTTTTAGAAGTCATTATTTCAAGGTAAAGTTATTTTCATAGTGAGCCGATTTTCCAATGTTTGGAAAATTGGCTATGTAAAGAAGGTAGACATCAGTTTCCTGTAGAGTGATATTTTTCTTTTGAGAATAATTAAGCCTACTTAATGGCAGCTGTGTGGCATCACAAACTGACAGTGGTTTTCTGTGTCTGCTTTTGCAGATAAACTTTTCTTCAACTATATGTAAACTTTTATGGATTTTCTTTGTTAGCGATTATGAAGTAGTTTATAACAGAATCATAGAATGGTTAGGATTGGAAGGAATCTCCAAAGGTCATCTAGTTTAATCCCCCTGCCATGGGCATGGGCATGATCAGGTTGCTCAGAGGCCCATCCATTCTGACCTTGAATGTTGCCAGGGATGGGGCATCTTCCACCTCTCTGGGCGGCCTGTGCCAGTGTGTTATGGCCCTCACGGTAAAGAATATCTTCCTTACATCTAGTCTGAATCTACTCTCAGTTTAAAACCATCTCCTCTTGTCCTGTCACTACAAGCCCTACTAAAAACTTTGTCCCCATCTTTCTTATACGTTAATTGTTGAAAAGCTGCTGTGAGGTCTTCCCAGAGCCTTCTCCAGTCTGAACAAGCCCAACTCTTGCAGCCTGTCTTCACAGGAGAGGTGTTCAAGCCCTTGGATCATCTTTGTAGCCCACCAGCTCAAGCAGGTCCACATCATTTTTATGTTGGGGGCCCCAGAGCTGAACACAATACTCCAGGTGGGGTCTCACAAGAGCAGAGTAGAGGGGCAGGATCACCTCCTTTGACCTACTGGTCACTCTCCTTTTGATGCAGCCCAGGATACGGTTGGCTTTCTGGGCTGTGAGCGCACACTGCTGGCTCATGTTCATTTTCTCATTGACCAATACCCCCAAGGCCTTCTCCGCAGGGTGGCTTTCAGTCCAGTCTCCACCCAGCCTGTAGCTGTGCCTGGGATTGCCCTGACCCAGGTGCAGGACCTTGCACTTGGTACTCAGTATTCAGATGAAACATGAAAGAGATGCATTTTTATTTATTTGTTTATTGTTTTATTTTTGATTAAACATTGAGAGGTATATTTTTAATAGTAAGTTGTTCTCTTCATCCATTTCAAAACACTGGAGTTTTCTATGACTTTAACATGCTAAAAAAAAAAAGTAGAAAATTAACTCAGCATCCTTAGGTTGGAATTAGACTACTTAAAAATGACATTGTGGAACTCCAGTTCTAATGTCGTGATGAGTCCTATATAGAGGGTTCACAGCTTTCTGCTGCAAGCTGTCCCAACCACCTAACTTCAGCTCTGAGAATCAGTCTCTGAGTTCAAGTTCATCAGCAGTAGCAGGATCTACAGAGCAGTTTATATCGTAGCTGCCCTACAGCTATCTCATCCTTTCCCACGTTGTGTTAGTATTGCTTCTTAACATGGAAGTGGAATTGAGGTCATCAGATATATCACTTGTCATTCCATAGACTTCAGATTAATGAAGAAAAGGAGTTTAAAGGGGGTTAAAGGGGAAAAATATTTTCTATATGCATGCAGTTAGGTATTTTCATTTTCTTACACTGAACATCAGTGGGTAGATTGGTACAGTTTTACTTTGGTTTCAGAGCAACTTCTAGCTACTAAGGAGAAATTACCTGTTTACTTGCTAGTTCCTGTATTAAAATACTTCACTTGACATTAAGAAGGGAATCTTGGTTTCAAATATATTTTTATTTGTTTTTGAAGTTGTCAGGAGCAACAGAAGAAACAGCTTTGACTTGCCCCCCTTTGCATTAAACCCTTTGTCAGTTATACTGCTTCACAAATCTGTATGTAGTTGTTGTTTAGTCCTAAAGTGCAGTAGTTAGGTCATAAATACTAAATCACTTCTTTCTGCTTAGGTTGTGGAGTTTTTTTTTACTGGGTAGGGGACAGGTTTGGGTTTTTCTGTTTTGTCGATGTGCTCTGATGCCACAGCTGCAGATTAATTGAAGATCATGCTGGTAAATTACACAGTATGGAGTTCTGGCTATAGGACATAATGTTTTCAAGGAAATTAAAAAGAAAAATTATTCCTAGCATTGCTTATCAGTTTGGTAAAGTTGCGATAATAGACCTGCATTCCTAAGTGACATCCACTTGATAATATTGCTTTGGGAGAGAGAATTACAGGAAACAAGTAGGGAACAAATCTTCAGTACAAAGTAAATTGAGCAGAAAATACCTTGGTGATCTGCATAGTGTATAACAAATCACCTCAAAGCAATGCCAACTCATAATCCCATTTCATTCAACAGATCCAGGATGTCTAATACAGCCTTATCTGTGTTATATCATTGCATATATGTTTTTAGCTGATTCTTTTTCAGGTACAGTGGCATCTTCTCTGAGAAATATTTTTCTTTTTAATTTTACTTCCTATGAAAATTTTGTCAGGAGTATAATAGCAGACACTGTTTTCAACTTCACTGTTATCCAATGGTCGCTGTAAAGCTGTGGACATAGAGCAGTGAAAGAGCGAGGGAAGTGGCTGAAGGTGAAAAACCTGCAGAACCATATTTGTAATCTGTGAGCAATATCTTGCTTATAGTGGAGAAGCATTTCTCCAAATATATATTCATAGCTTCAAAGTATTAAGTCCATGGTTGAGTTACATCAAGGAACTGTACCTATCTGAAAGCACCTGAGATTTCACTATTGCTCAGAATAGAAACCTTTTAAAATGGCTGATATCCACAACCTCCTTCCTGTGTCCCAAGAGCAAGATACCTCCAGAAGCTTGTGTTTTGTCCTCTGCATTTTCCAATTCTTCCATTTTCCTTTTTCAATAGAAGGTTGACTTGGAGCATGCCTGAACGCTTCTCAGATGCCCCTTGACACTTGCTACCTACTGAAAAAGAAGTATGATTATAAAATCTTGGTCAGGGAAGTACATACCCTGTAAATCTCATCTGCCACTATTGAGAAAATGCAGTGTCTGCTGTGTGCCAGAAACTGTGTATTTATGATCTATTTACTGTACAGGTATAGTCTCAGGTTAAAGCCTTATCACAGTAGGCTTTAGAGATGCAGGACTATGTTCATTTTATTTACTTCAGTGTTGTGTCAAAATACAGGTTGTCATTCATTAAATCAGAAGCAATTCAAACACCTTTCATAAATCTTTTGATAAATCTTTGCTGAATGAAATCATTATGCTGTGCCAGGGGTAACTAGCCAGTAATGTCTTCAAGGTGAATAATGCTTTTGTGTTAAAGGATCATTCTTTCTGCAGCATTCTATTTAAAGGCACTTTTTAAAAACTCACCAGCCCATTAATTTTTGGTTGGTTAGTTGTTTTGTTTCTCAAACAGTAATTTTTATTATTGTTTTTTTAAATATAATGTATCCTTTTAGAGGTAGTTTCTTCTATAATTTCAGCAGTTCATGTTTAAAGCTGGAGTTTTTAAAAGTACATCAAGTGTTCAAAAAGTTTGGGTTTACTCCAACAGGTCCTGTGACTTTCAAACTACCATTTGCAGAAGTTAGGTTAATGTTTAAGGTGCATGTATCACATGGTCTGGCAATGCAGTGCAAAAGTGTTTAACTTAATAGTAAAGTAACTCTCTACTCCAGAGTGGAAACTGTTAATTAAAATAGCTGAAGCTTAGTAAGCTGTTCTAAAAAATACCCATTATTATCCTTTCAGTCACTTAGGATTATAGTGTATTAAATAGGGAGAAGTCAAAATCTGAATAAGACATCCACGTACTTGATGGCTGTAGCATGAGCCAGTGCAGGCTGTTAATTGGTTATTGTCTATAACATGCATTCTTTTAATAATGATTGTGACTTTTGTCCATGTGTTCTATGTTGGCCAGCTGAAGAGGAAACTTTAAATAGAGGGGTTTCAAGAGAAGGTGAATTTGGAGTGAAAACAGAAATTTAGTTGCAGTAGGCTGATCTGTGCACAGTTGTATGGTCCTGTGATCAGGTTTTATAATCATTATGGTCCTTATGTCCCACACATACCATGTGAAATCTACAAAGAGGAGGAAGGTGATGTGCATGTATTGTATAGTGCCATTGCTCAGAGATAAAATTAATCTCTAGTGAGGAAACTGGCATGATGAAACTCTGAGAGGGCAGTAGATTTTAAGTATGTTGACAGTTGTTACTTTCCCTGTTTAATGCTCATGTAACAAATGAGTCAAATGCGTGTGTTCTCCCCAGATTGGGAGTCACAACTCGGAGAAAGGAGACAATCTGAGAAAAGATCTTGGCATAACACCTTTAGCAGCTGAAGTTGGCATCCAATTATCACATTATGTGGACGCACCTTTTTCTTTTGTGCAGAGTATCATCACTGAAACATGCTACAAGCTGAGTCTGAGAATGGAAGTTGCATATATTAGTGGAGGTTAGAATTTGGCAGACTTAAAATGCAGTCAGTTCCTGGAGATGGAAAGAAGTATTATATCTTTTAATACTGAACACTTGAAAAGCATGACTTCTGCCCTGTTTGGTTGTAAAGAAGAAAGCAAGTCACTTTTGTCTTGAGTCAAGAGAGCTGGGAATCTGTAATAATTGCAAATATGTAGTTGCTTGCGGAATCCTAATATCTACATAAAACCTTAGTGTTCCCTCAGACTACATGTGTTTCAAAACTATGATTTAGCTATATATGTTTTTGACATAAAGGCTGTATTACCAGGATGGGCACCCCATAACTTTGGCAACTGATGGTGAGGGGAAAGAAGAATGCAGAATTTGAGAAGGTTGTGGGTGCAGGGATGTGAGGTTGGGCATAGTAGTGTGAAGCCCTGTAACAGACCTGGCTGTGGAAGAGGCTGTGTTCAGATTTTAATTGCAGGTTTCATAGAAGTTGCATCAAGCAGAGCTGCAAATGAACTTTGATTGGAACTTGTTCATCTTGGTCATCTATTGAACTGAAATACAAATTTCTAAAATACAAACTCTGTCACCATTGCTGCTCACTGAATTACTTGTCTACCTATTTCTTAATTAAGATTTACTTTAGAGGTACAAAAGTCCTTATTGATTACTTTATTCATAACATATGTATTTGCTTCTGTTACTAACCCTAATGGAACTAGGTAATTTCAGATCGATTCCAGCTAATTGCATACTTAAACTCATAAGTAAAGTAATTACTAGCAAAGAAATGCCAAGTCTAAATTGGTGATTAAGAAAATTATTCCATATGCCAGGGGTTAGGCAGTGGCAGTTACATGGCTTCCCCCAATGGAACCGTTCAATAAAAGGAAAAAAAGGTATGTATTTTAAACAAGAAATACGCATAACAAGGAAACTTTGACACAGACAATGTGAGAATGTGCAAACTGAAGTAGAACAATATAGACACAAGGAGCCTTCAAAGTGACCAGATTGCTCTGTAGACAGAAGAATAGCTCAGAAACTGGGGAAGCAGCATTTTTTCTACTGATTCTTTCTGCGTTATGAAAATGCATCATTTTCTAAGCAAAGGAATGTTCAGCCTTATTGTAACAATTAGCATCAGATTTAATTAATGCTCTTAGAAAACCAAAATGGAAGGATACATCAATGCAGTAGCATCCTCGAAGACTGAAGAACCAAAGATTTTCAGGTTTTGCATTGGAAGAGGATTTATTGAACATAACAATATGCAGAGCACAAGTGATATTTTGATTTCTATGAAGCAAGGAGCTGTTCTTCCACAGAACAGTGGAATGTAAATACATTGATGATCATGAGATGATTTTAAGTTTTTTTTAAAGAATCAAATAGCAAATGGGTAATGCTATCCTGCGGCACACAAGTGTTTTCACTGTGTTTATGGTCTTCATTAGGCTTAGTGATCTGCAGATGCTGGAGGTGGGAATGAACTTGTTAACTAATTTATTTGTCATACTGGGCTGTTGAAGGTACTCAGCTGAGCATGGTGGAGCTGACTTGAGGGAAGGAGGTTGTAGCTTCCTCAACATATGCAAAATACGAGCATTTGGAGAAAGCTGGAGCCAGCAGAAACAATTAGGGAGAGCAAAGCTAGCTGAGTCTTTGAAGCATAGGTGAGAGAGGGAGAGGACATAGAGATAACAGGGAAGGAGGCTTTTCCAAATAACTGTGGAGTTTGATGTGATCCTGGAAGCCCTAAAAGGCTGGCTGGATGGGGAAGAGCCCATCCTGTGAGGAGCAAAGGAAGATTTATTTACAGGTTCTTTTTATTTCCCTCTGGCTGAGAATCTGGGCACTGGATTTTTTGATTGCAACTATATAGGACAAAATAAAGAGTATGGAGAAGTGAGGAAGGAGAAAGTGGAAAATGAGGAAAAGGAAGCTGTAGTACTTTTGACTGCATTTTTTCCTGTTTTGAAAAGACGTTAGGTAGCAGATTTGTCAAGCTACAGAGGACTTCTATGATGTTGATACTTACATAAGATCCTAGATTTTAAATCTAAATGACAGCCTTGTATCTTGAAATCCTTCCATGTTTGAGGTTTTTTGTTCTGTTATCAATTTTCATGTTTAAAATATGAAATTCCTTGTGCATGTGTACTTTGAACAGAGGATATGATAGTGCCCTACTAAAATCATAACACAGAGATAATTGTTAATATCAATTATGGTTTGGGCTTGGTCTTTTCCCCTTTTGGTAAACATTTTCATGTTTCCCCAATTATATATTTCTCCAAAATATTACACTTCCAGTGTGGGAAAGTGCTGCTAAAAGAAAGTAACTGTTAAGAAAACTTACTATATAATATATGTATTATCATACATCTTGAACAGTGTTAAATTTGACTGCATGTGCTTGTTACTTTGGATTGCTGATTTGCTCCTAGCTTGATTATACGCTCTTTTGTTAAACTGCTGTTGCAAAAAAAACCTGGTGCATGCTCTAAAACACTGACTTAAATTTAGAGATAAAAAGTGATTGTATCCCCAAACTTGATGAATTCTGTTTCCTACTCGACAGAGAATGCATGGTGTTATTTTTGTGGTATATTAGATGGGAAAGGTATTTGTTTTTTCAATCTTCCTATATATTTGCTGCCAACAGAAGCAAATCTGCATGATTTTATAATATTATAATCTATGAACTCACAAAGGGATGGTGAACATACATTGCATTAAAAGAACAACTTACTGGGATCCAATTTGCAACTTTCACCCCAGATCAAGAATCAACTGCAGATGCAAAATCAGTGAAGAAAAAAAAAGAAAAAACAGCATAAAAAAAAGTAAAGAATTGTGAAATCTGTATGGAAGGCACAAGGAGAAGGTTAACACAGGAACTGAATGTCTACTAGAGAATAATAAGAGGCAAATTTTACAAGGTAATACGCACAAATGAAACAGCAGCACCAGCAAAGTAATTTTTGGGAAGAAAGTGTAGCAAGACAAGTCTCATAAATGAGTTGATCCTTTCTGAAGGCCTGATCTTACGTATGTTAAAAGGGCAAAATGCCTGCTGACCTGACTTACAGAAAGTCTGAACAACTTAGCAGTTCTTGTGCAAATCTGGTCTCCTTAAAATACTCAGCTATGGTGCAATAGTATTCCTGCCTAAATCAATGTGTTCTTTCCTTTAGGGTTTTGTTGGTTGTTTCTATGGATGTCACAGATTTGAAAAGAAGATACTCAGAAATTCGCTTTCAGATTTTGTATCTCATCACGAGTGTGTGATCATACTTAGTGATACACCTAAATTTTCAGTATTAATCCAAAAGTTGCTCTGTCTTTGTTAATACTATGCAAAAGCTGTTAGAAAAGTATAAAGACTGGGTTTTCTATTTGCTATTTCTGCAATCAAAATAGCCATAATCAGGGCATATGTCAGGTCTTCAGACCTGGTGGTGCAGAATAGTTTTCATTATAGTTAGCAGGGGCTTTTGATTCTCTTTGATTTGAGAGACTTAACTGACATCAAACACTGATTTCCATCTAAGTTTTTAAAAAAGTGGGCCAGCAGTCACTATTAAAAACAACTGTCATGGGTGGTCACTTTGGTAAAGCAAGATGCAGGATAAGTAAAGTTTTGAGGCCTTTGTTTCTTTGATTTTCATCTTGATCAGTTTGGAAGCTTTTGAAGATCAGAAGCAAGTCTAATCTTGTGGACACCTTTATCTCCAAGACTTAAATCAGCAATGAGTCAAGATGTCCACAGAACTTGACCTGCTCCTTCACAGTCTGGTTGACTTTTGGTTTTACCTTTATGCAGAGGCAGAATAGAGCCCGCTGTAGACCCTGGGCAGCAGTGATCCTGCCTCAACCAGGCCAGATCCCAGGAAGTGTGGGCTGGTGGCTGGTTTTGGGAGAGGTGAAAACAGTCCATTTGTCCAGAAACAGCACTTCTGTTACAACTCCTTTCCACTCCTCTCTTCCTTTGCTGGGACAGAACCTTGATCCTTGTCAAAATAGTATTGCATCTTACCCACGCTGAGCTGATTCTAGACAAGGTGTAGCTGCCTTGAACTTAAGAGGAGAGTCGAATATGGAAGTTAGAGAAAAGTATAAGTGTCTTCAAGATAAAAACATATAGAAAAGTTGCATGGCCATCTCCAAATTTCACTGATACATGAATACTTTCTGATCCATTCTGGCTATGTGCTTTCTGGATACTCCTCTGCTCACTAAAAGTTTAATTTTGCTGGGTGAGGTAAATGATCTTCTGAATGTATTTATTTTAATAGATGTCTAATAATCTCTATGGTTTGCTGTTCCAATAGCTAAATAGAAGGGAGATCTCAAGATACAAAGTTTGTCATAGCGAGAAGAGCCGCACTTCATTCAGTAAGTCTGGCTGCCAGAGGACTTGTTTGAGCAAGTAGTGTATTGGCAGGAGATGGATCTGCTTCAGTTTTACATTAAAATCACTTTGTGCAAATGTCTGCTAAAGCTTGACCCTTTTACAGTTCATGAAGGTGACCGTAGTCAAGTTGGATGTAGAAGCTACTCTAAAGATTTTTGTTTTGGTTTTAATTGATCTGGATAACACTGGCCAAGCAAGCTTATTTGCGAATGTTTAAGTCATAGATCTGTCTCATTCTCATATTCTGGCTATGGCACTTCTGTGCTCATTGTGATAAAATTCAGAAGGAAGTAACAGTCTGCTAGAAAGATAATTTGAGAAGCGAATCATAGTGACTCGAAAAAGCACGTAGGTGTTAGGGTGACAGCTAGTTTCAGTTCATATAAATACTTATTTTGATAACAAGGCATAGGAGAGAATAAAAAAGTTTTCAAATAATTTTTAAACAAGCACTGTTCCCATTGAACTGTCTTGCAAAGGAGAGAAAGGGAAAAGAAGGCAATCTACATTACAATGAAGTTCTTGTTTTCAGCAGTATTACTGTTACAGGTCTTTTGCAGTCCCCCATATAATGTGTCAAAAGCTAGGAGCATACTCTGTGAAGTGACAGCACCTAAGATTATGCTATATCACTATACAATTACATTTTTGCTTCTTCATTTGAAAATATTTCCAGTATTTTCTCTAATTTGTTTTTTTACTCTTTTTCTCACAAGGCACCAAATTTGGGTTTGAACTGTGTGTATTCTGTTAAAATGTGATGTTTTCCTTGTGTCTTCCTAACACTGGATTTAGCATGATTTGTGCATGGGATGTTTCAGTATGCTAATGTTATTGCATTTTATCTGATGCAGTTTTATGTAAAGGCCTGTATGTGTCTTATTACTCATTTCTTATGGAAATATATACTAGCAATTAAACAAGAGCAATACTTGTAAAATGTTGCTATATATATAAGTTTAATATAATCATAGACTGAATTGGGTTGGAAGGGGCCTTAAAGATCATCTGGTTCAAACCTCCCTGCCAGGAGCACCTTCCATTAGACCAGTTTGCTCAAAGCCCCATCCAGTCTGTCCTTGAGCACTTTCAAGGCAATAGATAAGTGAGTGATCTTACCTGTGTTTGTAAGAGATCTGTAAGATGATACTTCTATTATAAAATTATACACTTCAGAACCATAATAAAAAAAAATAAAAATAAGGCAAAGATTTGATACAGATTTAAGATTTTCAGGTGTTGTAACTTTGACAAGTACTAAATCGGACAAAACTGATGTAATTGCATTTAAAGCTCACTGTAATTCATTTGCTGACTTAGAGTCACTTTGAGATAAAATACTTAAAGTCCCTTTCATGAACCTATAACATATTAAATATTTTCTTAAAATGTAAATGTGCATGTTAATGAAAAATGAATGGGAAATCTATTATGCAAACCTATCTCTTGAATATGCGGTTTTGCCTACAGATTATCATATGAATTTGACCAAGGTAAAAATAGTCATGGACCTGAACCCACTTCTCGTGGCAAAAGTACTCATCTTGGGACGGGGAAATAGGAGCCACCATCAGTTCACGTGCCACTTCAAACAGTCTGAATTTGCTTCTGAGCAGAACCAGTATTTAACTTGTATTTGTTTCCAGGACAAAGACCGTGTGCCTATTGGTCCTGTGGCCTGTACAGTGATAATCCATTTGCTATTAACTGAGCTTGGTTAAAAAATATTGCATGTTTAATAAAAAAAATCATAAGGCAAACCGGATCTCCAGCACATGGTGGAGAGATTAATAAGATTTTTGAGTTGCAAAAGCATTAAGTCAGTTTAAATCTTTTGGCTTAGCCACTCAGAACTGCTAATGCATTAATCTTGAGCTGTGGTATGTGAGCACAGCCACTGCTGGCGTGCATTAAGACATCTATGTGATCACCTTGTGCTTAGCTCTTTTTCAAACTGAGTTAGCAGTAGCACTCCCCTAAGCCATACTTAAGATGAAATATGCAGAAGATGGGTCAATGAGGCATACACAGCCACTCTTAGTAGCAGCTGTCTGGTTTTACCTGCTTTATGCATACCAGGACTACAAATCTGGAATGGCTATGGCTGCCTGTTTCTTCTCCTATGGAGCCACTTATCTCAGTTTGGACTCTGTTGGGGCATCTGACTGACTTCCACCCCTGTAAGAACTGCATAAGCCTCACTCAGTGGTGGTTTTGAGTCTTAGCTTGACTGTTCCCATGCTGCTTCTGCACTTCTTTCATTTCAGGTTAGTACAATTAAAATTCCTAGAGAAGAATACTGCTACAGTCTGCTTAACTGGTGTAAAGGTCTTCTAGTCCAGAAGCAGCATGTCACTTAGAAATTCATTTAACAATTACTTACTTTAATGGTTTTGAAAATTACAATGTTGCTTGTTCTCTTTTTTTCCTCATTTTTTTTGAACCCCTGTTTTATATGTGTGTGTTTTGGTTTTTTTCTCCTCTGCCTAGACCTGGTTAACCATTTCTGTGAACAGGTCCTCAATTTTTTACTTTGTCCCTACTTTCCTGTCGTAGCCCCATCTTCCCCTGGTGTCGACTCCGTACCCTTACAGCGCACAGGCAGTCAACACGGCACACAGAACGCAACAGCGACCTTCCAGAGGGCCAGCTATGCAGCCGGCCCAGCCTCCAATTACGCAGACCCCTACCGACAGCTGCAGTATTGTCCTTCTGTTGAATCACCATACAGCAAATCTGGGCCAGCCATCCCACCTGAAGGGACCTTGGCTAGGTCACCTTCCATTGATAGCATTCAGAAAGATCCCAGGTGGGTGAAACCTTCATTGTCTACTACTACTGTTTCTTGCTTGTGAAGAGGTTTTTAATTCTGATTTGCTTTGCGTATTTCTGCTGTTGAATATGAAAAACCAATCCTTTTACAGAACGTGAAAGATTTCGTTTGCGTAACAGCTTTGTCCTAATGCTTTCCCTTGGAAGGCTCTCATGAGCTCTTCTGTGAAATAAAATGCTCTAGAATATGTGTGTTTAGCCTGCTTTCAGTAGCACCACCCTTCAAAAGCTTAAGAAAAGTAATTTTCTGTGAAAATGGGAGTGGTATGACTCTTGACTCTGACCATTGTGGACTGAATTTTCAAGTTGCTTCTTGGGCAGAAGTTGTAAGAGTTCTTGGTTTGTCTGCAGTTAATATTCATAAAAGCTGCAGAAAAAGATACTCTGTACTGGGCAATGAGACTGAGCAAAGTGGAAGCCTGATTGTGTAATCGGGCTTATGCTTCACCCTGTGTGTTGTGCAGGCTTCCAGTACCAGTATGTGGTAACAGAATGTATATGTTACAGCTTTGCAGAAATGGTTGTTAATGTGTGTGCTTTTGAAATATATAGTGCAACTTTTAATGTTGCTGTGAGGCATGACCTTCCTCTTATACCATGGGAAAGTGCAAGGAAAAAACTCTTAAGCAGGCAGATTAATTAGAGAGTTTTCTTTGACTTCCATGATAATGCATTTAGTGATTTTTGTTCTGTTTTCTAATGGAAAAGAAAGTAAGTCTTTTTGGTGACTTTTAATTAAACTTATGGAAAGTGTTAATTTATATAAGGTTCTTCTGTGCCAGATAGTGTGGTTTGGGTTTTTTTGTGGGTTTTTTTTATTGTTACTTTTTACTTCTTCTGCTAAATGTAATGTAGGAATAGGAGAGCCCAAAAATTTGCCTCCAATGAAATTGCTGGAAGTGTTCAAGCAACAGTTTGAAAAGACTTCTTTCCCTGCATTAAAGAAAACCCAAACATTTACAACCTGATCTCTCTGCTTGTTTAGCATTGTAGCAGTCCTCTCTGTCTCTCTGCCTAGGAACACAACAGCTAAATTTTATGGCACATCAGAAGCATGCTGCATGCAGCTACTTATGGCATTACAGAGATTTACTTGTTGAGAAAACTTCTGTCTTCAACTTCCCCCCTCCCTTAGGTTTTTCTCCAGAAATTTGAAAAAATATAAATTAAATTCTTACCCTTCTTTCCCCTGCCCCAGAGCAAACATTGATAAGCAGAGGGAAACAAGTCTTTGTATGAAACCTTGGTATTTTGATAATATTGTACTTCAGAATATAAAAGCTCACATAGAAGGAGCTTTGCTCTGTCGTTGTCTTGTGGTCAGATATAAAGAAAACTACATTAGGAGTGCAGTAAACCGAGGAGAAATGACTAATCTACATGAGATGTTTTTAGGAGAAGCATGATGAAGTTGAAGGCACTATTCCCCTGAGACAGGGAAGACATATTTACAGTTTCTCTCCAGGTCATAGACATAATATCATTTTAAGGAAAGCTATCTCTGTTCAGTTGCTCTGCTATCACTTCAAAAGTGTTAATTAATAGTACAGGATATGTAAAAGAAGGCTTCCTTTTGCAAATTTTTTATTTGCTTACTTTTTGCTTCTTTCTCAACCTGTGATACCATTTTTTGCATTCGTAAGTATTGATTTCTGTAGGTAAAATAGCTATAGACCACCTAAGCAGACTGGTTTGTGAAACTATCTGTGGCCTACAGCAGTTGTTGACCATTCAGCTATTGGAAAGACATTGAAACACCGGAAGGGGTTTGGTGAAAAGCAACAAAAGCGATCAGGAGACTTCTAACACCTTGATTTCTATGGAAAGGTCACAAAAACATGGATAAATGGCAAGTGTGGAAAGGAGGTGACAGATTTTCCAGATGTTTGGAAAAATATTATGAAAAGAGAGAAATTATTTAGGGTAGCACATGAGACGTATAATTAGGAAAAGGAAAACATGGCACAAATACAAGAGATTTTCAGTGGCTGTATTAACTTGCACTGTATTTCGCAAAGGGTTACCATTTATACCTTTCACAGCAAGAAAAAAATGAACATGTTGATCAGCGGATGGACTTTGTCAACTGATAAGGTTTGAGCTTCCTTACAGACCTACTGCTGCTTTGTTTGGCTGGTTGGTTAGGGTGTTTTGTGACTGACATGAATCGTGGAGCAGAATTGCAGGTATCATTTTCAGGCACTGAGTCCACCTGTTCAACCAGAGGTCCAAAGACTCACTGGAAGAGGAAAATCTGCAGGACTGCATCCTAATTGCAGGGGTTTGATTAGCATATGTGATGTCAGTCAGCTCAAGATGAGAAAGAGATACCCAGAAAAGAACATACTCATCCCAATAAGTAATTAGCATGCCTAAAACTGAACATTATTTTCTGAACTCTTCATTTCAGGCAGAGTTTCCGTCTAAAGCCCCAGAAAATGGTTGGCAGGCACTGATGTAGTTGACAAATCTTTTCCATTGTTTTCACTATGTAGTTTGAATTGCTAGTACTCCAGTCCCACATATGTGTTCTGAGCTGATACTTGGCAAATGAAATCTTAGCTCAGCATCTGTTCTGCATCATCTAGCTGTGATAAAATCCAGTTTCATGTTCATTAATATAAAGCTTAGGACAAAAACTAATTGCATGAAGCTTTAAAGCCATTTTTTATCAAGTTTGTGGTAGGGGATAAGCTTTAATTCATGCAGGTAGGCTGTTAGCTGATAGGAGCTCATGTAACAGTAATAAAAACTGTGTACATCTTTGCTTGTGGAGAGTCTGAGGCTTTCTTACTTAAAAAGGAAGTAAGCCTCTTATCACCTGTCAGAAATGAAACTGAAGTTCTTCAGATGGAAAACGGAAGAGTTGAATATCAAAGATAATTTACAGAATGATTCTTCAGAGCATTCTTTTATGTTTAGTTCATGTCAAAAAAAGGAAGAGAAATATGCAGTGGGGCTGCAATATATACTGATCCATGCCATAATCTCTTATAAGAAAAAGTGGGGTAGTGAGAGAGGGAAAGACTGGAGTATTGATTTTCTAGTTTTTGTCTTGCTTTTGGTTCCTGCTGAACTGTGATTGAGAGACCTCATGAGTATTTTAAAGTATCTTAAAGGATCAGAAATATATGTTTATGTGATATTTTCCAGCCTTCTTTCATTTAGGAAAGATTAATCTGGCCTTTGGCACCAACAAATTACCTGAGGTTTGTCTGTTCATAGACTTTAGGGAAACCGGGGAACCTTAGGAATTGAAATGCTGGTATCCAGTTGTCTCTGTGTGTGCCTTGCAATTTTTGCTCCAAAATATGAACCTCGCAAATATATGTAAATTACCTGTTTTTTTAATTAATCACACTTGCTGCATAACGGATGAAAAATATATAATTTTAACATTCTTCAGTCAAATACATACCAATGAAATTTTGCGGTAACAGTGGTTCTGCTTGTTCGTGTGCCTGGTTTGAAGGGTTGAGTCAATATGTTTCCTTCATTGTTTTGTGAGTTTTCTTCTTAGCTGTTTTATTTATACATCGATATACACACACCTTCTCCTGTAAAGAAGCTGTCAAGAAGCTGATTCAAGAGCAAGAATTAAGTGGAATACACTCTATTAAGGCCACCAAAATGAATTTCAGAGTTCAAATGCCAATTTTCATATTATATATTGATCTACAGTTACAGTTTTCCTTTACGGCATCCCCCTTGCCAATATGTGTTTCAGAACCTTTAAAACTATTCAGGAGAAATGGAGTAATTTGGTGAATGAAGCTGTAAAGGGTGTATTATTCATTGTAGAACAGAGCACAATAATGATTTGCTTCTTATTTAAGAAGCAACCAGATCAACCCCCCACACACACTAGTAGTAGAATCACGTAGCAGCTTTACAAGAAAACCAAATTTTCTTGAAAGTAGCTATCTTGTTGTGGTTCTCACCTTCAGAACCGCCTAGGTATAGGTCAGTAGAGAGAGTTTTCCTGGTATTGCGTGATTTAGCTGTGATACTGTGAGATGTCTGTGCTCTATTCTGTGCTTTCAGAGTCAACTTTCCATTTCATTACCTCCATTGGCCTTAATTTCCTCCTAAGCAGAAGATGACGGTGCTCTCTGTCTGTCTCCTAAACTTTTAAATTGGCTTTCTTTCCACTTATGAAAGGAAATAAATTAGATCAGAACATTCTGTGTGAGCTGTAAGTTTCAGAACTTATCTTTTTTCTTTCTCTTTTTCTTCCTCCTTTTTTTGCTTATTCCAAAAATAAGTTCCATTTGCAAAATACAAGCAAAAGAGCTTTCTTACTCTGTAGGAAAACTGATAGAAGTAAAATAAACTCTAGTTAAATTTCTGTGCTCCAGTAAAACTGCTTATGAGATTAGCATGCAGAATTTGGAACATAGCCTGTTAAAAGATAAATGTTTCTGCAGGAGTCTTCACCGCGTATTTAATCTCACTTTGTTCCAAGGATTGCCTCAGTGTTAATAGTGTTAGTCTACTGTAAATCTGAATAGCAGGCACTCAAACAGTATAACGAGGTAAGAAAATAACAGTATAAACCTGCATGTGTGGGAGGTTGGACAACTTGGTGGGAATGTGTCTATTAGCTTCTTTGGGAAAGGTTGTCCCCTTCAGAAAGAAACTTCTGGTGGGATAGAAGGCCATTTGTGACTACCGTCCACCTGGTGGCAACACTGTGCAGCACTGCTGTGGTCAGTCCTGAGCTGTGGGCTTTGCTTTTCAGAATCTAGAAGGCTGTTGGTTGGTCACTGGCTTAATTCTGTAACCCAAGAAGTAAGGGCTTGAAGTTCATACTCCTGGTCTGAACAAGACAGAAGAGGGCTTGCAGACCAACCCCTGGCTTTGTATGACACAATGTGTGATAGACAGCTCTCCTTTTTACTCAGTAATTTTCAAAGGTCTCTCTTATCTGAAATTAAAAGTAGAGGAGGAGGTGATTTTCCAAAGGTGGAGAGGAACCACGGGAAATACACTTCTAGTGGATCTGAGCATGTAAATGTTTGGCAGTGTAGGCTTACCTCCAGAAGTGGTTCGGCTTCCTAGGTCCTGCTAATACCCTGCTAAGACTATTTTGCAAGAAATTTACATGGGCCAGGCCCTTTGTGTTGGTAAAACCAAGCAGATGGTGTTTCAGAGTGCTCATTTTGTAGTTTAAGTATATATTTCATTCAGCAAGGAAATGCCTAGTTTATTTTCCTGTATAAAAATTGCACGGTCTCTCAGGCTTTAATGTATACTCCTCTGAGTATGAAAAACTGACCCTAAAAGAAAATAAATCTTAACAGTCTAAACAGCACAAAAATACACCAAATTCAAGAATAGCAACTCTGGAGCAAATTGCAGTTCCTCATATAGATCCTACATAGAAGACGTAAATTTTACTTAAAAATAGTTTTACTACAAAATAGTTTTAAGAAAACATAGCAGATCTGATAAAATAAACAGCAATCTGTTTCCCCTTCCTGCTGTAGGTAACTGAGGATGAAGCCTACTTCCTTAAAGTAGGTGGGGTGGCAATCCATAGACTACCCTACAGTTTGTTAAATTAGGATTTCAGGAGACTTACTTAGTTGGAAGCCTTGGCTCGAAAAGACTTTCATGGAGGATGTTAAGTTCCAGCTTGAGTATGGCAAAATAAACAAGGACCTAACTGCTGGTCCATGCAGGTGTCAACTTGGGATGAAGTAGCTGAGGGAAGAAGCAGGACCAGTGTCTCCTTTTTGGACAAATTTATAATTTAGCCTTCATCCCTTGAATAATGCTGGTCTGCCACTTGAAGAAGAGCAACAAAGCCCTTTCCACTGTTTCTTTCCTAATTTTCTTGGTTTGGGGGTTTGTTTTTTGTCTTACTTCTTTCTTTTCCTTCTGTCCCTTTGGCTTCAGTCATCCAGGAAGAAGCAGGTAGACAGTGTACCTCATTCTTGTATGGTCCATACAGCATTTCTGGTTCTTAAACAGCATAACCGGGCTTCTAATGGTGAATATATGTCTCCATGCAGCTTCTGCCTTTGTTTGCCACACATTTTGCTCTGTATCCTGTGGCTCATTTGCAAACTTTGACAGATGCGCAATCTGTGTGGTGCCTTTCTGTGATGACAGACTCTAAGAGCCAAAAAATGTACTGTTTTCCAACCAGACATTAAAATCTTGGGGAAGAACCATACTTGCAGGCTTTACTGGGCTCATGTAAGCTGTTACGATCTGCTGGCAAGATAAACCACACAAGAAGCTTCTCAGTAGTAGCTCTTGGACATCTCATCAGCCAAATGGATAGTAATGAACTTACTGTTCACAGGGATGTTGAGAGGAAGTGAAATTTTAAGGGGCTTTGAAGTCCAAAGGATAATCCTGGTCTTACTTTCATGAGAAACATGATGGAAGAGAGGCGAAGGAAATGTGTTAGGATGGAGAAGATGAATGGGGAAAATTTTGAAGAAGTTTGCGAAAATAAGGACACATAGTTTCAAATTTTCTCATTAAAAAAGCGCAACTGGAAGTCATCTTCAACACTGAGACATAAATTGCTGTGCAGAGGTTATTAGTTTTTGAAGCTGGACCTGAATGTGATATTACACAAGTATTTTATAAGCAGGGAACAAATAATGTTGTGGCCTTCGTACAGAATGCATCGAGAGTGCAGGAGGTTTCTATAAGAGTAACACCAAGAGTTTGCTGAAATAATGTTTCTCATATTGAGTTGAGCTAAAAATGATGAAGGGAATTATCAACAACTTTTATTAGTTTCTAGCAGAACTTTATAGCTTTTATAAATTAAGAGCCTGACTTTAAGAACCCTAGCTCTATGTAGATTAAAAATGCTAGATAGGAATAGACCGAGCTCCTCCAGCCCACTCAAGATCAGAACCTAATGGGAACAAAGTCTGACCCCTAGCCTTTCTTTCTCTGGTGATCTCCACCACTTTATCATTCTTTCTCACCCCACTCCACTGCCCCGCTCCAAGAGCTCAAATGAACAAGTGAGATTCAAAGGTGCATCAAAGTTCTTAGCATTAAGCGAGCAGTTTCCTAGGAAGCAGAAGCCACCAGTGATCCCATAAAAATCCTACAGGCACTGTTGCCAGGGAAACTCCTGGGCTTTAGATTTACTATGATTTGTTCTTTTTACTTTGTTTGTTTTTTAAGCCACTGCAGCAGCAGTGGGATCACTGGCTATTTAGCTTGCCACCCACTGCTAATAATTTGGGGGCTACATTTATCCTTATTGTGCAATAAAGTGGAGAGATCTGGAAAGAAGTGGAAAGGTTTTCTTAGCCAAAAGGAGGACAGAATGAATATAACCAAAGGTAAAAAAAATATGGAGGAAGAAGGTACACGTGAGGAACAGTGGAGCTGTGCAAACTCTGTCCCAAAGCAAAATAAGTTATTTACTTCAGGAAATAAGCAAAAGTTAGCTAAGTTTAAAGTGCTTGAATTCAGTTTTTCTTCTTTAAAAATCATTTGAAGTTAGCTGATAATCCTTTTGTTCCATGCCAGGACATAATGTATTTGGTTCATATACTACATTTCAAAGAGGGGGGTTGCTTTTTGTTTTTATGCTGTTTGATGCTGTGTTTTTTCTTCCACCTACCTGAATCTGAACATCTCAAATATAAAAACTTAGTTTGAAAGTTTAGCCCTGATAGGTGTTGAGGCTAAGGAAAAGTGATCCTGTGTAGTGCTGGTGGAAGTGGGAGGAATGAATGCAGACAGCACAGATGTAACAGTTTTTAGTAACTGCAACTCACACACAGTGTTTGGAGTTCTGTAGTCCTAGCTATTTCATTACAGAAATGCTGCTCTATGCCTCCAAAAATCAACAAGGTTATTTCCACAACAGTTTTGCAGTATATGATTCTCTTATTCTTGGTTTATAGATGGTTGAAGTTCAGAATAACATGTGATCTTCATGTATCAAACCATTTCTGGCAAACAACCAACCTTAAATCCCCTGGGGTGACTGGGGGTGTGTGTGTTCCATTTTATTTAACATGCTTCAGAAAAGGAGAAACATGTTCTGGGGTGGATTCCTTTGGCACAAGGGGCATGATAGTAAGATGTTAGGTATAATGTTCATGACCTGGGATTTTCATACCAGCAAGCTAGTGATACAGGTGGAAAATGACACTATTTTTCCTGTGCCAGAAGGTGACATGGGGACAGCCTATGACCATATTGAGTGTTAGCGTGCTCCTTGGAGGAGATGTTCCCATGGGACTGACTGTGTGGAAACAATGCTAACTGGAGATACCTGGTGATCCTGTGCCACTTGTATTAAGGGCAGAGCAATGCCGGTGATCGCTGGACATGAGGACATGGGAACATGGGTGGCGGCAGGTTACCAGCAGCAGAGGCTGGAGCTGCTGCTGCTCTGCAAGGAGGACCCAAGGGAACGACATAATAAAATCATAGACTGGTTTGGGTTGGAAGGGACCTTAAAGTTTATCCAGTTCCAACCCCCTGCCATGAGCTGGGACACCTTCCACTAGACCAGGTTGCTCAAAGCCTCGTCCAGCCTCGCCTTGACCACTGCCAGGGATGGGCCAGACACAGCTTCTCTGGGCAACCTGTGCCAGTGCCTCACCACCCTCACAGGGAAGAACTTTTTCCTAATATCTAACCTAAACCTCCCCTCTGTCAGTTTAAAGCCATTCCCCCTTGGCCTGTCACCACATGCCCTTGTAAAAAGTTCCTCTCCAGATTTCTTGTAGGCTCCTTTTAGATACCAGAAGGCTGCTCTATGATTTCCCCAGAGTCTTCGCTACTCCATGCTGAACAGGTCTGTCACAGCCTGTCTGCAGTGAATCCCAGGAGATGTCTGTTAAAAATCTAGGCAGAGGGTGAGCCTGAAGCAGCCTAAAGGTTATTGTATTTTTGTGGAGTTGATACTTTACTGTTGGTTGAATTATATTGCTGCAGAGTCCTTTCTGGTTCAATACTTTTGAGTTGCGCATCTCTGAAATGCAAATGCATGCTTAGTTATCTGTTTGCAGAGAGTGGGGGTATCTTGGCTTACAATGAAGTTTGCTTCAGTTGAAGACATAAAGTGTTTGATCTGTTTTATCAGTTGTAGTTCGCATCCAGTGATTCATGGATAGAAGAGGCCTCTGTTTTTCACTGGTGTGATCTTATAATTACATAAGGTGTTCATATCACCATACATAAATTTATGATCTTGATTTGCCTTGAAATGGATAGCTTCCCGTCACCCCCTCCCGCCCCCTGCAAGAAGCTGGCTTTTATAAGGAGTAACTCTTTTTATGCCTTTAGAGATTTCTCTATAGTTCTGTGATTCCTTCTAATAGGGAAGGCTTGAATTTTTTCTCCATTGGAGTAGCTCCAAAATGTCTTGTGAAGCTCTGCTTGCACACAAATTGGCACACAGAGGGTCCTGTAGATGTTCTGATGCTGGATAGCTTTTTCAGGAAAAAGTGGAAGTAGGGGGTTTGATTTTTCCTGTGGCTTTACCATCCTAGCTGAAAATAGAGTTTACAATGGGTATCCAAAATGCAGAACCTCTGTTTAGGCCAAACTTTTCCTCTCATGTATGTATAAGTTCTTTTAAATACATAACATCTTCTCCGGATCTTCATCTTCTTTGTAAAGTCTTCTCTGGTGGATGGGTTTGGTTTTTTCCATTTGTCAGCAGCTGCATTTTTTTAATGAAACTTTACCCTAAACTGGAGAGGTTTTATCTGCAGCCACTAAGTGATAACAGATCTGTCAGACACTGCATTTTCTGTGCACTGTTCCAGCAACCATCTGTTACCTTTCAGCTTCTGCACGATTTGCACACCAGACTCTACCTTCCTAAAAGAACAACACCCCCCACCCAAATAAAAAACCCTAACCCTACCCACCAGCAGAGAAGTGCTGCATAGAAGCTTCTTTCTGAAGAATGTGAGATTATATATGTTATTTCATTAAAAATGGGAGGCCAGTTGGTCTGATAAGAGAGACTTTAGAGCAGTTCAGTTATGCTATATAGGAAGAAGAGGTGCTGCGTTTTCACAAGGCAGAACTTCCTAAATGAAATATCCTTATTGGGAAGCATGTGCATGTGGTTTTCAGAGAAATTCAAGAGCTGATACCTCAAAATACATGCCAAACACAGCTCTACATTTTCCTTTCCAGTTCTGGGTTCTATCTAGGTGATTCAGTTGTCAAGTCAAGCAGGTGGAAGTGCTTTCATTGAGGAGCCCATTTGTCACACACACCCTCCCCCCCCCCATATATGCCTGTAATCATATTGGTTGTATGTATGGGTACAGTGAAACTGAACCTATTAATTCTTAATCCCAAGCAGGTTTATTAGTAGGCCAGATTTGCCTCATAATAATAAAGGGAACAGCTTCTCAAAATAACTTGAAATATGAATTCAAAAGCTTTATTCTTGTTCTGTTACATCTTCATTGACATAAAGCTGTGTGATAGTGAACTCACAACTTCTTTTCGTTATTTTCAAAGAAAATCAGATTTTAGCTTTAATTTTGCTTTTCAGTCACATTAAACATGACGAGTTTCACTCTGTTCAGTGAAGTGTTTGTGTTGTGGTTTTGGGGTTTGGTTGGGTTTTGTTGGATTTTTTTCATTAGCAGTAAGAATGGGATAGGAGTCATCAGCTTCTCAAGTGTTCTTCAAGAATCTCTGATGAGAAAAAATCTGCCCTTCATTTCTAAAAGTTAGGAAAACAGAGCATTTTAGAATGAAGGGAAGAACTGCTGGAGTTGGTTTATCTTCAGAAGAAGGAAAAAATCTATGCATCAATCTGTAAAATTTGTTTCAGACTGTTATTTGTATTGCTTCCATACAATTAAGGATAGAATGGATGGTGTAGGAATAATAGTTGGTAGGTGACTACTGACACATGCAGAATAGCGAAGGTAACCTGTCATGCTTGTGTTGACAGTTTCAGCATACCGTGAACAGTAATGAAATGCACCAAACAGTTTTCAGGAACATCTTAAAATAAACTATTTAAGAGCTCACTTCTCTAATATTTCACACTTCTTTGAAAAATGAAATTCTCTGCACTTGGTGTTGATTTAGTTCCTTGGTATCACAGGCTTCTTGGGAAAGCTAAGCTTCTGGTGCTCCCAGTTGTGCTGAATAGAAGTAATATAAGCTAAATCTTATGGTCTTTTCACAGAGGAAATTCCATTTACTTCATAATATGACTTTGAAAGGAGTAAATGCAGAGAACCTATAAATGGAAATTTGTTGGCGAGTCTTGATCAGCAGTGGTTTTTGGAGTGCTGTTAGTTTTCCTAAGAAAATTAAGAAGCTAAAACTTTCACATGACATTTTGTTAGATTAAGATTGGAACTAATGAATTTCAGAAATACAGTAATGGTAATTTGACGTTCAACGTTTGTCTTGGTACAGGCAGAGACTGGGGTTTTAACAGTATATTTTTCCACACTTGGTGAAACTGTCTGTTTGAGGGGAGGATGTTTAAAAGGCACTGTTTCAAGTTCACTAAACATGTCCAGTGAGAAATATGTAAAGAGAATTTTCTCAGCCTGTCTCCTCTAAAATGCTTTTGTAGTTTCCCTGTATCTTTGTTAAAGCCGACAGCTGAGTCTCTCAGCCTGTTCACAACAGCTAGAAAGAGTTGAATTTGTTTGTTTTCTACTTTCAGACAGATAAAACAGCTTGATTCAAATAATAAAATAGCAGTTCTTGCATAATAGCTGTCTATTAAAACAACTTATCATTCAAATGTTTAGATGCCACTGTAACAAGAGAACTATTTTCCACTGCCAGCATCTCTGTAGAGTAAGGATTTTGTTCCGATCTGGATGTCATGGATTGAGCTGTAAAGTTTTAATTAAACCTATAGAGAAGCATGTTTTAGATTTTTGTACTAAGACTGAAGTTTGAACTCCTTATTCAGTGCTAAACAAGGAAAGCAAATAAGCTTTTAGTAGAGCAAGTAGTAAGTTTCGTATGCTGGCATTTGGTTTTGGTTAGAACCGTCAGAAAAATAATAATGCTCTTTTGAAATAGAAGCCTGAAAAGGGAATAAAATACTAAACAGAACAAATTAAGCTTTTGAGTTTTCTGGGAATTTGAAGAGTGATTGAGTGCTTAGAAAGCTTAGAAGGAAAAGAGATCACTGCTTTCACCTGCGTGTTATAATAGTGTTAAAAATAGGATCTCTGACTTTGTTTCATTTACCCTGTGGAAAGAACTTTTTGGGGAAGAATGTTTGCTTTCTTATTTTTCCCAAACCCATGTAAAATTTAGGCTTTGTAATGCCAAATTCTCTCAAGATTATATTAAAAAGGAGATTACATGAAGTTTTATGTATTATTCCCAATATATGCATATACTAGTGTTAATGATGCAACTCTCGTGAGAAGGTGAAACTTGGAATGAAGGCTCTGAAAGGTGCTTGATGAATTACTGGCCTGAATTACATTTTAGTACAAAAAAAAAGAGGTAAAACCAGCAGATTTGTGCTGCTGTTTTTTCACATCTTCCTAGTATTTAAATGATCTAGTGGTTTAATTTTGGTGTACATGCTACAGTAACATAAAATTGTACATTTTTGCTCAAAAAAGCTTGTGTTCAATTTGAAATAAAATGCAGAAAGATGGACTCATGAAGAATAAGAGAAAGTAGAAAGGATGGCAGGGTTAAACTCAAAAGCAGTTCAGTAGTTTAATTATGTCAATATATATAGTTTTCTGAATCAGTTAAAATCTGTTATTTTTCACAACAAATAATTACTTATATCCCAAGGCTGCTTTTAATGTAGTCACATCTCACTGCTATTCTGGTAAATATCTGTCCTGTAGCCCAGACCAGGACAGTGTCTCTGTAGAAAACTCAAGGATTGAGAAAGGGGGTAATTTCTTTCTGGATAGGTCAGCTGTGAAAGTCTATAGGAAGGATGTTGGGTGAAAATAGCAAAAGTCTTTTTGGAAGACGTGGGCAAATACATACTCAAGGTTGATGCTAGAAGAACATTTCGAAGAGTGCAGGGAAGGGCCTTGGACATCTATGGAAATTATGTAGAAAATGTAGCTAACTATACGCAACAATCTCATGCTGTCATCTTGTAAAGATCAAAACTGCCATGAAAGCTTGGTTGCTGGAATAACAGAAAAGCATGTCTTTCACACAGGCTAACAATCTAAGTGCTCAAGTATTAAGTCTAGTTAACTAACTCAGGAAAAAAAAAAGATGTTTACCACGCCACACTTAGCATTTGAAAAGCTTAACTTACTATATATACATACAAATACATGTTTATGAATATATCTATATACATATTATTAAGTAGGACTTTTAGCCTAAGCACATGGTGCCTGTGGAGTATCATGGAAAGCGGAAGTACAGAGCACAGGATTTTCCATAGCAACAGCAACCTCTGGAAGATTTCCTGCCTCTACCCAGCCTACAACATTTATGCAGTTTGTAGGAACATCAGTCATTGTGTATACATTATAAATACAAACTCTAAAAACACATATATGCACAAAAAAAATGCATGCTATATGTATACATATCTAGAATCTGTTATCCATATATACGTGTTGTGGAGCTATATACTGTCATCTGGGCACAGGAACAGGGTATGATTTTCTTTCGGAGGTGTGTGAGATTACTTATTCTATAAGAAACAGTAGGGTAGGTACAGTGTAAGTGGAATCTTCCTGTAAGTACAGTTCGCTGCTGCTGAAATTTATCGTATAAATGTTGAGGAGCACTTGTCCTGCTAGCTTCTCTAGCACTTTTCACACAGAAACCTCATGCTCAAAGGACATGGTCTTTCAGGTGTCAGCTTCAGAAAGGGTATGGTTGTTATGGTTGTTCTCTATTTAGGGTAGTCATTGCTGTTATCCTTGTATGATCATTGTACTGATCAGTCCCAAGTAGTTTCTCTGTCTGCTTTGAAGTGGTGAGCTCAGGAGCTGCAAATTTTGCCTAACCAAATTTGATTGCAGCAGTTAGTTTTATTGATGCCATTGGGATTTGCTTGATTATAAAGTGGAAACTACAGTATCATTTTAGTTTGGTTGTATTTGTGATATCTGTCATTGACGTGTTTATGTCTGCTGAATGGGCATGTTCACTTTCAGTATTTTAATAACAGGCTAGTTACAGAGAGTTCTGTGGTTTTTTTCTTGTCTTCAAATACAGGGTAAGTATGGATGCTTTGTTTAAAATAAATAAAAGTAATATGAGTATTTAAAAATCATAGTTCTGTTGCCATGGTTCTACATTTTTGAGTTGTATTTTAATACTTTGCCTTGGACACTGCATACACTAGCACAAATCTGGTTCAGTGATCAAGCAGATCAACGCATGCTACACCATATTACTTCAGCATGCATATTACATGAAGAACCAAAATATGTGGTAAGAAAGTGTAATTCTGAAGTGACAAAGAGTCTTCTGACTCAGTTTATGTCTGCTGGTATGTCTAAGAAAGCCTGGCATTTTACTAGGAGTATGGTATTTAGAAATTCTTGCCCAGTAGAACCAATGTGTGAGATTGAAATTCTCCATCTTTGTTTCTTGAGCAAGTTTATGATGAAGAAAGTAGCTATCCAGTTTGAAAGAGGTAAGGGAGTAAATAGGTTTTGGTTTAGTCCTAGCTAGCTTGCTTGCTAGAAGATGTTGCTGTTCTTCGAACACCTAAACTTGGGTAAACTTAAAATAGTACTAATACTTCAGAGTATTATATTTTTAGACTAATGATAGTTTTCATATTAAATGCATATGTGTATTTATTACATATTTCATATATATGTGACAGAATCCTTCCTTGTGAAAACAGCAGTTTGCCATATAAGACAGCAAAGTCACTATTTTTTTAAATTAGATTTAATCGTTGACTCATACGGTACTATTTCATTTTGGCTTTGTTTTATGTTTGAATTGAACAGAACTTTTTTAAGGACAATTATCTTTAAGTAGGGTTTTAATTTTAATTTTTAAGGTTAAAATCCCTTTTGCTGAGGAGTTGTGGGATAAGTTATCATAGAGTCATAGAATCATAGAATAGTTAGGATTAGAAAGGACCTCAAAATCATCTAGTTCCAACCCCCCTGCCATGGGCAGGGGCACCTCACACTAAACCATATCACCCAAGGCTTCATCCAACCTGGTCTTGAACACTGCCAGGGATGGAGCATTCACTACCTCCCTGGGCAACCCATTCCAGTACCTCACCACCCATTTAAAATGATTGCATGTTGCATCATACAAGATGCTTCCTTCTTTCAGGTAGGAAGCAGACTCCCAATGTGCTTAATGAAAAATTAGGTTTTATAGGCTATGATAAAAGACTACTCTTCATGGATGATTGAGAAATTAGGGGAAGTAATAAAAGCAAATTTTATGTATTTTGGGGGGTAATACTGTGGAATCTCAAAAACCCTGCAGTAATACAAACCTAACAAGACCCAATTGGAGAATTCCCCTCGTGTGTTACCTCACCTGCAAACCAAAGATTTTAATCTCTGAAGTCTTTAGAATAGATATTTTCTTCCTGACATGTTCTCGTTTGACACTTCAACTAGATGTAGTTGAGTGATCTTTAACAAGTAACTAAAAATGTGTAGGAGAGTGACAGATATAAAACTAGTATGAATTAAAATGGTCAGAAGATTGACATGGAAATGTTTCCTTTAAATTTGTCAAAGGCAAAAGTAGAAAAATGCTCAAGATGTACAGTAAAATAGACTTGCATGTGAACTCCAAGAGTAATACTCCTAGTTGTAAATTTGTTTCTTGCTGATTTCATCCTAAGAGGTATTTCTGGCTTGTAGGCTTCTGAACCCTTCAGATTTCAAGTATGACCTGCAGGACCTGGTGTTTCTGTCTAACATTTGGGGGAAACTGTAGCGTGTGTGTGTCCTGCCAAATAACGCTCCCTTGGAATGGCAGTTGGTATCTGCCTTTAATTCCCCATTCTCACCATTTCTAGAGCCTCTAGTAATGTGGTGTGCGCAGTCATCTCATCAGCCATGGTTTTCAACCCTAAGGTGTTCTCTGCTTCAGTGTGAATTCTGTCCCCTTTCTTCAATGCAGTTTTCTGGATGGCAGAGCATGAGGTTTTCAGAAGCAGGTCTAACAGGGGTAACCCTGTTGCAGTTGGTAGAAGAAGCTGTGAGTGCGGACAGTTAAGCTGCTGTTGAGAAATTACGTACAGATAAGTTAATGGTAAAAGTCCTTTGTGTGTATCAGGCTTCTCAGAAACAACACTGGAGATGGTGTCTAGATTTTATTTGTCAAAGTTCCTGGATCTGTATTATCTAATTAACAAACTTTATCTTCACCTTAGGGGTTACTGAGTGTAGGCATATTACACTGATAACTAAAAGGTGCACAAAGCCTGATCATAATGTGGTTGGTGGTTGTTTTATAGGTAGGAGATAATTCTTTTCCCATGGAGATGCTTGGTCTTTGAGCTAGCCAAGAGTGTTTAGGAGAGGATGACTTTTTTTGCCTTGCTTCCTCCCCCTGTCTACTCCAAAAATTGTAATAATACTGGAGCAGAATTGAAGAGGCGTGCAATTTATGGTATGCCATATGGAGTGCCATATGGGGGAAAAAAAAATAAAGCAAGGATCAGGAATCTTCTGTAATCGAAAGCTAATGAATATTTTCAGAAGTATGGCTGACCTGGAAGTAATGACTTGATGTTGCGGTTACTTGCTTTAGGGCATAGCAAGCTGATGAATTCAGTTACTCTGGGAGTCCTGCGGAAGAATTCTATGCTTAAACAACAAAAGTAGTGAAGGCTGCCCTTCCCCGTGGAGGGGCACTCATCAAAGGGTCTGAGGGTTCTCCTTTAGTAAACTTAGTAAAGTTGAAGGTTATAAAAAAACCATGACATGTTTGGCATTTGTGAATGTTTGCTGTTCTGCATTTATTTTCGTGTTGGTTGAGTTTTCTTTCCATCTTAATTCTGAATTTACAAAGGAATTTGAATATCCTAAATTATTTCAAACAGATTTCAATTTGTTCCATAGTTTGACTTTTTATTCATGTATGGCTGAAGAAGTGCATAGGTGCATTCATTAAGTTATGTGCCCTTCTACAGGTTTTTATGACTAGAAGTCATGCAAATGCATTTCAGCTATTGCACTCTGCAATATTAACCTGTGTTTTCAAATACATCAACAAAGTTTTTTGTTTAATAGAATTTGAGTGTAGAATATCTGAGGAGTATCTGGAGTATAAAATCCCGAGAGGAGGAGGGTTCTCAGTGCTTTCATATAGGACAGCTTTCTTCACAAGCTCATTTACTGTGTAATTTCAACTTTGCTGTTTGATTTGATGACAGTTCACACTGTGAATTAGTGGCTACTAACTTGATGGGAAATTTCATCCACTTACTGTTTGACAGAGTTTTGTTTCCAGTGTAGTCAATAAAACATAATGGGTAAAACTGGGGAAAACCCCTGTTTCTAGCAATTGGATGTTCATTTCCATGGAACTAGCTTGGGTTGGGAGAGAAGAATGTGATACAGTAACAAACCACATCTGAAATGTCTTTGAAGTCAAAGGTAATCCTTGCTTGCAGTCACAAGCTGACTGTACTGATGTAAAGGTTTTGTGAGTCTGATGACTAGTCGGGATAGCAGAGCTAAGAGTAAGCTACATAATCACAGAGATTCTTTTTGGTTTACGTATTGTTGAAATTAGATACTTTTGCTAGCAAGTCTCTGTCGGAGCAACCTGTAACTCAGATACTATACTTTCTGTTATAGATGATTCACAAGAGATGCTCAAAAATTTACTGGTCCATAGACATAAAATGGAATGGAAATTGTTTCTAAGTCCTCTAAGTTCCCAGTGTGGAAGGTGATGCCACTTTTCACTAAAGATAAACGTGTGGTGCTGTTACTGTTGTGCAGGAAGCATAAATAATGTAATACGAATCTGAGCCAGGCAGCCTGGATTTTGATAACAATGTGCAGAACCAAGATTGTTCTGCAAAACAGTCTGAAAAATGAGGCTATCGGTTGCTGTCTCAGTGGATAGGTGAGGCAGCTATAGCTGAAAGCTGCTTTGAATTGTCAGCATAAACTGGCTTGTGCATACTCTGAAATTACTGAATTCTCTAAAAAAATTGTCACAGATTGTCAAGAAAACTTAGTTGCTGTATGTGAAAGAAATATACCCGTCTTTATGACTTCCAGAGGACAGTATCTGAATGCATGACTGCATTTACAGAGTATATTATTTTTAGCATGGGTTGGTTCTGATTCTGCAAATTTTATGCACCATTCAGAAGAATAGTTCTAAGGGAAGTGCTGCAAGTATGTGTGTGGGTTATGTATGTGTGTGGGTTATGTATGTGTGTGTTTATTACAGAAACAGGCTTAACATGAAAGTCCAAGAAGGGCTGTGATGGAAAGGAATTACAGAGAAGGAAAAGGGGGGGATAAAAAAAGGCATGTGACACCCCTCATCTTTTGTTTGTACTTTACAACACAGAACTCAGCCTGTGTCATGTCACAGAATGGTCATTGCACTGCTGTGCAGCTGCAGCATCTACTAATCATAGAATTGTAGAATCATAGAATAGTTAGGGTCGGAACGGACCTTAAGATCATTTAGTTCCATCTCCCCTGCCATGGTCAGGGACACCTCACACTAAACCATATCACCCAAGGCTTCCTCCAACTTGGCCTTGAACACCGCCAGGGATGGAGCATTCACAACCTCCTTGAGCAACCCATTCCAGTACCTCACCACCCTAACAGTAAAGAATTTCTTCCTTATATCCAATCCAGTTTGGCTGGTGAAAAACAGTCACAGTTTAGTATGTAATAGTTTTTGTTTAGGTATTTTCCTATTTCAACCTTATCCATGAAACGAAGCATTGCTTTTCTGATTGTTATAAATACAGATTTTTGATATAGATTGCAGTCTTATTTCCAGTATTTGGAGATAAGTTGTATTTTTTTACATGATCCCTTTCATGTGATCTTGCTAGTTATCCTATAGCTGTACTTATAAAACCGTGATCTATATTGTTTTTATTGTCAAGGATTGCTTCAAGACCAGTGATTTTTACCTATTTTTCTTAATCCCCTTACCTGCTAATTGGAAAATTCTTGGAAATTTCTTGAGATAGTATTATCTTAACTCCTTGTAACAGGTAGTAAGTTATAATACTTCATACTTCTAGTTCATGTACAGAACTTTATAGAGAGATGCCTCAGGGTCAACTCGTCCTGTAACTGTTGATAAGGTTTTGAGAAGTGGGATAAGGGGTTGACCTGGAGCGTTTGCAGGGGGGAGTGATATTTTCATTGGTTGAAAGTGTCTCCTTAAAGGTTTTTATTTGACTTTTTTTCCGTGTGTTTAGTTGTTATGGTGGTGTTGGGGTTTTTTTCTTTTTCAGATGGCTTGACAGAGTTTGATTATAAACTGTGTCTGCTTGGCTTTATGGTGGTTCAATACCGGCTCCATGTCTCCATAGAGGTTTGGGAGTAGCAATACTGTCATTTGTACAAATGAGTTGTGAGTAGCCTTCCAAATTGTAGTTTCATTGTTCAGCCATGCATGATGGTGAAAAAGCAACTGTACAGCATATGAAACCTTGTTGCCCAGCTTTCATTAAAAAGTATTGGTTTCATGCTATATACCTGTCATTTTGGCCACAGGTTAAATGCAGACATACAGGTCCATTGCCACTAAAAAAATCCAGGGGAAAAGGCTGAATACTGTGATTTAAATTTAAACAAAACAACAAAAAAAAGGCAGTTTTAATTGTCTGTTTATGAAATTTGCTATACAGGGTGGGAATCAGTTGAAAAATAGCCACCATGACACTTACATGTTTGTCCTATAGCACATTGATACATCCATGAGAGTTGCAGCATGCTAATTTTTTCTGATACCCATCTCTCTCCTCCTGTACATTGAAAAAGATTAACTAAACTTCATATCAGAAAAAGGTGTTGGCTTACTTTTTCAGATTTACAATTGGCTTCATATTATTAAACTGAAAATCCTGTGGGATACTAGAGTTTATCTTGAACAGCTGTTCCTTGGTGGCCATCTGGGCTTTTCCATGATAAAACAATGTACTCTTTTTCCCTAACACTGTGATATTCTGGAGTACAGTGCAAGATCTGTATTAAAATCAGCTTCCCTAGGGGGCTTCCCCATCATCTGTGTCTTTTACACCTTCCCACTACAGTATTTTTTTTTTGTGCCCTGCTTACAGATTTTGCTTATATAAAATCCAGAAGGGAAAACTGCTTATGTCAATTCTGAGCATTTCTTACCTTATATAGGTTGAAGTAGTTAATGAGATTCTGAAATGTTAATTACTTTAGTTATACCGTGCAACATACAAATAAATTGTCAAGGTTTTTAGACTGATACTGCTTAGGAAGCTTGGATGTGGCCTCCTGTCTGTTTTATTACAGGCTTTTACTAGGAAATGCTTTTTAAGATCACTTCAGTTTTTCTAATAAATTATTCTTCAGAGTTACATTCATAGATTGCCTATCTTGATTGCATCATTTAATAACAACATGACGGATATAAAAGATCCTGGCCACAGAAACCATTTTGTTTTAAGGAAAGGAAATAGGTTCAGAATTAAGGACTGAAATTATCAGAGTTTAGACCTGATGCAAGTGAAACTAACCATAGGACAGCACCACCTGGTTCCTCTGCATGGGGACCCAGTAAGGTCCCAATGACCTGAGGGCTCTGAGCTACACTGGTGGGGTTCCACACCTTAGATGCAATTGAAATACGTGCCTGCCCACTGCCTGCTGCTCAGCTTTAACTGACATAATTATTTCATCTCCAGGCTTGAATTTGGGTGCATAATGTGGAAAATAGGTGGCATAGTATCTCTGTGATTTTTTACAAAGGTTATTTTTCACTGAAAAGGAACAAGTGTGGCTGTGTGGTTGCCTCAAGGTGAGCTACTGTGACAAAGACCTGCTGTTTTAGGACAGCCTCTCTTTCCTGCTTGACTGGTGGCTATAAAGAATGTTAATGGATCAGTCAGAAGAGCAGCTCTGTGAGGATTCAGAATCTGAAGAAGAAAAGCTTTGCTACAATCTCAGCTTGCATATCCTCCTGCTGCTCAGGGAAGATGATGTTTGGGGGTTCATCGTTACTTCACTGATGTATAAATCTGCCAAGATAGCTGCTGTGGAATGAGTCAGTGTCTTTCAGTGTGAAGCAGAGCTGTCACTGACCAGACATTTTCTCAGGCCAGACTCAAAATATCTTTTCAAGTACATCACACTTTTTTGGGGGGGGCGGGTGGGGGAGGCAATGACCAAAACAACAACAACGGGCTCTTAGCCAAATTTTGTATGTAGGCTGTGATAGAGTAGCATAGCAAATGACATCTTCCTGGAAAATCCTTCTCTGAAAGACCTTCAGGATGGAATATTACTCTATTTATTCTCTAATTCTCTACCAACTAATGAAAAGCTGTCAATTTGAGGATGCTGACAAACCATTAGAAAATAAAATGGATTATTTAAGAGTCTGATTTTCTGGTATCTGTAAGATTTGAAAGAAAGAAGAGGCATGAAAAGTGTGCTAAAGCATCTCCATAAAAATACTACTTCCTTTTTGCAAATATGTATCTTGTTTTCCTTGATGAAAGTGATCACTTAGATTTTAAAACATAATTCTATATGCCAAACATTCCGGGATGTTTTTATCTCCAAAACTGCAGCTCTCTTAAAGACACCCTGAAGATTTATCCAGATAAAGTAGAGGAGTAGAATAATGGCATGATAAGTTTGGGTTGTTTTTTTTTTTGTTCAAAATCCAAACCAGTCCTTGTCCCCGGGTGTCCACCTGCTGTCAGAAGTGCTACTGTTACAAAAGGGAAAAGTTGAAATGAAAGAAATGCTGGATGCTGTAACTTGTTGAAGCCTAGGTTGGTTAAAGACTGTTAAGGAAGAAGAAAATTGAAAGGAGTGCTTCAAAGCTAGTGCAATTTCTTCAGTTCCCCCCTCCCCCCCCCAACCCACCTGTAGTATCTGTTGTTTCTTCCAGTTCAGGGAAACAGTGATAGTTGAGGCTTTTATACAAAGGTGAATGGTCCTGTGCTTTTATAGCTTGGCAAAGAAAGGATATTACTGATTGAAAGATAAATTATTTATCAATGTGAATGAGATGAGCTTGTCCTTGCAGGCTACTAGTCTGAAACAAGGTCACATAATTAGCTGCTGTTAGGTGGCTAAATGCCCAGCTTCTGAACTTAAGGGGTAACTACTCTGCAAAGGCAGTTATCTTAGCTTATTTTCTGCACTGAGGTTGCCATATATTTGGGTAGTTTTTTATTCATCTCTAGAAAGCTGACAAGAAATACTAGTTTACTTTATGGCTATCTCCCCTTAGCTGATAGAAACATTACAGATCAATTACTAGGAAAGTATTCAGGGCTCTAGTTGATTTCCTTTCCTCATTTACATGTGTGCATGCACACAAACACATATGTAAGAAAGAGGCAAGGAATGCAGAGCTTACTAAAGAGATTGATACAACCCATGACGAAGCTTTAGCATCTCTTGCTCGCACAGTCTCCTAAAAGGGGTCACCTGGTGCCAGGGGCCTGATAGAATATTATTTGCATATTCACATCAGACCACACTACTTGCCAATTTATTTGCTTTTACTTTAAAGATTGTTGTTGATACCAGATAGCAACATGCATAAGCTGGGCCCTTGTTTGCAGTCAGATACAGTTTAAGGATTCATAATTTCCCAAAGCAACATCCTTAGTAGTCTTGCAAAGAATTATTTTAAATCTTTTTATTTATATATTGGTTTTTATAGTAAATTAAATGTGACTTCTACAGCACCCTGTTGGGAGAAAGAGACAGAGATGCAGAGCCTTTCTAAGAAAGATCTTGACTATAGGGCAGGCCTTAAAAACTGGAGGCAGACAGGTATTTGTACACTAGTGTATCTACACAGGTAGACACAAAGGCAACACGTGGAGCTTTCTTACACTTACAGGCATTTGCTTATCATCTGAATAAGGAAGAAGCATTCCTGAAAGCAGCATAAGCTTCTATGGAGGGTGCTATTCTAGAGGTTCAAAGGTTGTTTCTCTTCATAAGGTTTTGCTGTCGTGCATCACCATGCTTGATGTGGGTATGCTGTGTTTGGCTGTGAAGTTTGCTGGGGGTATGTGCACTGTAGACCAGTCCCTCAGTGAAAGGAGAAGAGAAACTGGTTCAGAACTTCTTGGAGGAAGAAGATAAAAGATTGTGTGACCCAGCTCTGTGGTCCTAAGAATACGTCTGAATTGCCTGAGATATTTGCAAGGACTGTAGAGGTGGACTGGAAGTGAAAATCTTGGACAGTTGCTGTGGTCAGTGTTCAGAGTGGGTGTAATTGGGTACCATGAACACTTTAAAAAAATAGCATTTGTTTTGATGCAGGCCATTTATTTTGGATAATATCTTTTAAACCACTTAAAAATTTGCATTAATAATGTGTGCTTTAAAAATGTGGCATGATATTTTGTTGTTTTTTCTTCACTTTGCGCTGGGACTGTCTTCCTAAGGGCATTTATTTTGACTGGCAAAAGTTATAACTCTTGCCAAGCAAGAGCATCATCATGCTCTCCAGAGCTTTGGATTTATTAGATGCTGATGGTTTTAAAATCAGTTGCCACTTACGAGCTGAGAGAAGCCAAATTAGAGATTGATTGTAAGACAAGATACTGCTAATTGTACTGCAACTAAAAAGTGCACAATTAAATAATGTGCTAACTTCCCTAATTGTTTTTTCAATGTAGATCTTTTATGAATCCTTTTTCATTTAATAAAGGTTGTCTTCATTAGGTTTCAGATGTTCATATATGATGTGATTTACCTTTATCATGGGGTGCAAGAGCAGCTGAGATTAGAACTGGTGTGAAACAACCCAGAACAGTATTGTTAAAGTGGATATATGCCCATCTGTTATGCAGTGTCTGCTTACTTTATGTTTTTTATACCACTATTAAACATGCTAGAGACAGATGTATTTCCAGTCCCTCTTTGCAAATTGCCATTGACTTCTGTGTGAGATTTTAAATGTTGTCTGAAAGAGAAAGCAATGTAATTCTAAAATCAAAGGTCTATTGAGCCCTATATCCCTTCTGACAGAGGCCAGCCCTAAGATGCCTGGAGAAGAGGACAGAGCAAGCCCACTGTTATTATGCACAATGCCTTTGCTGTCTCAAGCAAGTATAAGCCAGGAACCTGCAGTGTTACACTTAGTACTCCATTATGGACTTGTCATTCCTTATCTTGCCTAATCTCTTTTGAACATGTGTAAGCTTTAGCATGAATTGTGTGGCAAGGAGTTTTTCAGCTTATATGCACCTTGTGCGAAGATTTTTTTTTTAATTTTCCACTTGAGAGTTTCATAGGACATCCATTAGATCTTGTATGAGCACATCTATAGAAATAGATGCATATTGCCTTTTATATTGTACCACTTGTAATTGTGTAGATCTCTACCACATCTGCTGTAAGTCATTGCTTTTCCAGGTTGAGGCATTCCACATGCATTTAGTAGTGTACGCTATGGAAGCTGTTCCTTAACTTCTGTTACAGGTAAAAGCCCTTTGTATTTTTATTTGGGTCTCTTGCCAAGATGAGCTCCAGCTGTCTCTTGGCTTTCCTGACCCCATCCCTATACAACTAGACAACATCCCTATACTCTTCCACTGCCTGTGCATTTCTTTCTTGCTCCTTAGTTTGACCAGCAGGTCTTGACTCATCCACAGTGGTCTGTTGCCTTTCTTTCCTGATTCTTTACACCTGAGATTAAGAGCTCTTGCGCTGTACAGGAAGTGGCAGTTTCCCAGGGAGTCCTGTTGACTAATTTCTTGAACAGCTGGACCTGGCACTTTTGTCGTTCTGTTTCATTCAGTTGTTCCATTCCCTTTTCCTTGGCACTGAGTTTGAGACTGTTTTCTTAGTGAGTTCCTTTAAAGAGCTTTTTGACCTTTCCCTCACTGAACACAGCAATAATGAATATATGCAGTTCCTCTGCTCTTGCTTTTATCTTCATGAACAATATTTTTATACCTTGCATTTTGAACACATACTCTTCAGGAGTGTGTTCAGCTCTTGATATCCTTGAGGAAGGATTTGTCATTCCCTTTTATACCTTCTGAAAGTTGTTCCTGAGGTATTGTTTTGGCCACTGTGTCAACCTGCCTCATTTTCTACGTTTGACCCGTTTGGGGTTTTTTTTCTGCCTCATTCGAATGCAGTTCCAAGTTTTCTGAAGACTGCTTTTTTAATGTCTAATTATGCCATTTTCCCTGCTGTTAATGATAACTTTTTTAGCTTATATTTGTCTCAAACTTTAGTGTACTAAACAGTGCTAAATCTTGACAGATGGTAGAGACACCGTTAGCTGCTCCTCTTAACCTCTTTTTCTCATGCTGTTTTATTCTGCTGTGATTCCTCTCCTTGAAATCAGACACAACTGTAGTGATTTCTTTGTGATTTTGCTCCTGAAAAGATGTTTTATCCATGTGTACATTATGGTTTCTTGGTAGATGATTTATTGACTGTCATATTGTGGACTAGACCTTTGTAAATGTGAGGACCAATGCAGATGTTACACTCTTTACACAAATTAGCAAAGTCTAGCCTTTCCATGCAATAACTTTGCTGATGTCTAAAAATTAACCTTAGCATCGTATTCTCCCTTCCAGTGGTCTTAGATGTACATTGGGACTGTGGGTTTTGCCTTCTCAGGCTTTCTCTTTTTTCTGTGCTTGTCACATTTGCTGTCACCCTTTTCTGGCTGGTGACTGGTAGTTAAGTCTAACTGTGCACCTGTCCTGTCTGAGCTTAGAGTTTCAGTTCCTGTGGTTTTACATCACTGCCTGACATAGTTGAAGTTGGTCTAAGTCTAACTTGTCTTCAGTTGATGAATAGAGCCACGCTGTTTATCTGGACACAATAGGGAAGGAGCTTATCTGAAAGATATTTAGATTTTTTGGATAGTTTTAATTATCTTCAGTCTGAATTACAGAGATAGATATAACTTCATGTTAACAATGAGTCACATGAAAAGACCAAAGAAATGGCATGTCTTAGTATTTCCATTACTGAGATCTATTCAATGAATATATGCTTACTAACAAAAATCAGAGGCTGAGAATTCCAGCTTATTTAACTTCTGTGGATTGTTCATCTGAGATCTGGGTAATACTATATTGTGTTTACCCTCTGTAAATAGAGGACGAGTACTTTATTTTCATATGTTATATTTACTTGGCTTTTAATAAATGTCTAGAACTTCTCAGCTGATTGTCTGTAGAATGTGTTCTTATATTGTTTGCCTTTTTTGTAGAACAATTTTCTGTTGCTTAGAAGGCTTTAGAAATTTGGGAAATGAGCTAATTAGTGACATGGGTTGGTTTGGGGTGAGTATTCCCCTCACAAAACATCCACTGACATCAAAATTACTCATGTATTTTTTAGATTTTGAGTTTTAAAATTATGTGCCCATGGAGTTAATGAAATGGGACTGTAAAGTGACCTCATCTGGTGTAGTGGGTCTTTCTGGTAGAAGGTATGGGCATGAGAAGGAAAAAATGATTGGAAGTAGTCACCATGGATTTACTTAGGATAAATCGTGCCTGACCAACCCAGTTGGCTTCTCTATCAAAGTAACTAGATTTGAGAATGGGAGAATAGCAGCATGTCATTGACTTTAGCAAGGCTTTCAATGCAGTTTCCCACAGTATTCTTTTATCCACACTGAGGATGCTATGGTCTGCAAGAAACGAGAGCTCAGTGGGTAGAAACCTGGGTTTATGGTCAGGCTCAGAGGGCAGTGTTTAAAGGACATACTACACCTGAAGGCCAGTAGCAAGTGGAATACCGTGGGACCTGTCCTGCTTAATGGCTTTATCAGTATACCTGGTGGACGTAACAAAGAATGCTCTACTCAAATCTACAGATTACACCAAATTAGCATGACCAGTTGATTTCCTCAAGGGCAGGAATGCCATCCAAAAAGACCTAGACAGGCTGTAGGAATGACCCAGCAGAGTACCTTAGGAAATTGAAGAACAGATGCTGTGTCCTGCAGCTGGGAAGGAATAAACCCATGCAATAACTGAGGCTGGTGCCTGCCTGGCTGGGAGCAGCTCTGCAACAGGTGACGTGGGGCCTTGGCAGGCACAAGCTGGGTGCAAGCCAGCAGAGCCCTGGGCTGTGTTAAGAGGAGCACAGCCAGGATATCAGAGAAGTCATTATCCTCCTCCACCCAGAACTTGTTTGGCTGCCCAGTTTTGCACACACACACAACCAGATTCAGGAGACGCATCAACTGGAGCACATTCAGTGGAGGGGGCACCAAAGATGAGCAGGAGTCCAAAACATGTGTCCTATGAAGAGAGCATGAGAGAATGGATCTTACTGAGGCAGGACCTAGTGATGGCTTTTCAGTGCCTAAAAGGATGTTGAGGAGTTTTCACAGCGACGTATGGTTGAAGGAGAAGGAGGCAAAGGCTGCAGCAGGTTTGCTGTAAAAGAGGCCTGATAAAGGAAAAATTTTTGCCACAAGGACACTCAAGCAGTGGACAAGTTTGCCCAGAGAGGTGCTGCAGTAGTAGTCCTTGTTGGTTTTTAAGGTGTGTCAAGTTCAAGGCCTGGGCAACTGGATCTGAAGCTCATGTCAATCAATCTTGTCAGCTGTTTGATTGGACTCACATATTTCAGACAAAATTGCAAAATTGTGGGTGTATATACAGAGACAGACATATATATCTATAAATACATGAAGATTTTGAGATGTGTTAATCAAAGTTTTTTAGAGAGTCTATGAGAGAAAGTATTGTTGGTGATGAGAAATACAGAACAGTTATGAGAATTACCGTCTTTTGCTAGAGAGTAGTTGCTAACTTACTGTTCCGGAACAAAAGCCACTTTACTGTACTCGATATTCTTACATAGAGTACACAAAGGCAGGGTAGATTTTTTTTTTTTTTAAGAGAAGGAGGTGGGAAGCTGGGGACTAAAGGAGTATCAAGCAGAGGTGCCAAGAGTTCAGACTTTGAAGGTTGATAGCTGTCCTTTTGTCCCTGCGTAGTTGTTTGTTCTGTCTTTATTCCTCATGAAAGCATTCTTTTCCTCTCTGGATCTTCATCCGTCAGTCTTCTAGAACTCCTTAAATACTTTCGGTATTCCCTATTTGTATGTGTTGGCTTTCTAATTAGCTGCAGCTTAAACCAGTTTAATTTTCAGATGACTTTGTATTACTTTACTACAATCTGAACCCAGCTAATTATTGTTTCTTATTGTCCTTGGGTAGGAAGGCTAGCATGGGAAGACAAACAGTCCCTGAAGCACTCAGATCTGATACTTTTTGATGCTTCTCATGAAAGAAAAATGTTTCCCTCAGTTACTAAGGCTTTGATGGAATTTGATAAGACTAGGTTTTAAACTCGATTCAAGTATATAGAATTCCTAATACATCAGCTAGCAAAAGAAGTAAGCCTAACAGAAGTGCTGGTGTATGTGAACAGCATTTTTTTTCTGTTCTGCTTCTTAAAGGCTGTCGAGCACTTTTTCCCTAGTGTGTCTGGTTCGTTTAGGCTGGGTTTCTTGTGTTTCTGTGTCTCCCAAGTAATCAACATTGAATGCATGCATCAGTGTAACATCTCAGTTTAAAAGAGCTCAGGTGAATGAGCTCAGCATAGTCTTGTTTCATGACAGCATTTGGACATAAGGCATATGTGCTCTTTTTCTTTTTGCATGTAACTGATGCTTTGTACTTCTGTCCCTGCCTATGGCAGGGACACCTTCCACTAGACCAAGCTGCTTAAAGCCCTCAAAATCCAATCTGGCCTTGAACACTGCCAGGGATGGGGCAGACACAGCTTCTCTGGGCAACCTGTACCAGTGCCTCACCACCCTTACAGGGAAGAATTTTTGCTTACATCGAAGCAGAAAACTCCCAACTATAATAATGATCTATGATGCAGTTCTTAAACATTGTTTTCTGAAAGCTAAAAAGTGACTCAAGCACTTAAATTAGGACGATGTTTTTCAGCATGGTCGCCTCCTAGAAATGTCACTGCAGGTAAAAAGGTAACAATCCATTTTTATTCCTCTACAGGTTTTCTCTACACTTACCTTTAGTCTTTCTTCTGTAAACAGAAGCAACAAAAACAGTAAGAGCTTAAATAGTTAATCATAACTGACCACTAATTTCCCATTAAAACTGGGGAGGAGCAGTGAGAAGACAGGGATACAACAACACTCGGGGTCTATCCTGCTACCTTTACTGATATCAGGAGACTTGTGTGGGTTACCTTTGAGGCTCCAGTTCCTTGGTTCCCTGAGAGACTAGTCAAGTCTGAGGTGCAATTGCACAAGGAGGCATTTTAAGGCAAAAACATTGCCTTGCCACTACAGCTCACTACTTGAGCTGTTATTTTGTCCAGTCCTTTCCTAATTCAGGTTCTAGCTAAGGGAAACCCTTTCCGTACTTTCTGGAAAAGCAGGGAGAACAAGGAAAATCTCCAGTTGACAAAGTGTTGGACCGGAAACAGGAAGCCTATAGATAATCTTATAGGGCAGTTAAAGGGGCTACATACTAAAAATTGTGAAGGTGTGATAGGAGATCTCAAACCTGATATAATTAGGAGCAGTTTAGTTATCTGTAAAAATTGTTTACAGTTGCCATCTAAACCATCTGTTCTCTTTCCTTGTGTTGTAGTCAGTTGGGGTAGATGATATTCTGTAATAGATGAAAGGTTTTTTAAAGTATGGTTTATGTCTCTACATATACATTTATAGCATACATCTCATAACGAGGCCTAGATCCCATCGGTGCTATTTGGGGATGCCACTATAGTAACAATGATATATTACATGCTGTTAATGCTGTGTTTGCAAAGCATTTCCAGTTAAAATCGTTATGCAAATGAAAGTTGCCTCCTTTCTCCATCTGGTTGTTTGCATACAGGCTACAGCATGCTTTTCAGTGAAGTAATTTTTGGTGCTATCTTTTAAAAAACTTTTATCTTCAATATTGGCAGGGTGAGGGGAGTTGAGGCTTCGTTCATAGGGAGTCATAGTGTCCCTTGACACAAATGGCCAGCAGTCTGTTGACTTCTTGGGTATACAGCTCTGTGCTCTAGCACTTGAGTTGATTGGTAATTGACAGCAACCATGTTATGATCTATGTTCATTTGGTGGCTAGGGTATGGAGACTGCTGTTTCATGTCTAGGATCACAGCTACTTTTTTTTAGGTGGTTAGGTAGTATTAGAAGCCTGTAATAGGTGTTCAGTTCCAGACACACTATTGTGGTGTACTTCAGGCTAATGGATAGGAAAATACACAAAATATGAATAGATCTGGTTTCTGAGCTGCCCTCCAATACATAAACTTGGTTCCTTCAGGTCATTTATGGGACATGAGAGACAGCTCTTCCCTTCATCTTAACAAGAACTTCACTATGCAAGCCTACCACTCTTAGCAGATGTGACAGGAACCACTGGATAAACAAAAGGGCTGGAGAGTTACCTGTTATTTTGAGAATGAAAGATAATTCCATTATATGCAGGCATTACGGCTGAAAAAGCAAAATCATCATTGAGATTCCACAGAATTAAGGTGAGCTGAGATTTAACACACAGTAACAAACGTCTTTACTTCAGTGGAGTTTTTATCAGGAATTGTCAGTCTTCCATGCACCCATGACCAATCTATTTGAGAGCCCATTCTGAGTGTTTACCTAATAGTTTATGTGATAGTTATTTCACAACATAATTTTCACTTAAGAGTAATGACATCTGTTTTCATTTTTACAAAGGTTAAGGAGTTTAACATCTATGGAAGAATGTGTTCAGTCTGGATATGTTGTTCAGTTTTCCTTGAACACAAAGAACATGACTATGGAACAAATAATGCTGAATCTGAGGTTATGTGGTCCCCTTGGAACAAAGTAACAAGCAAAACGTCTCTGCCAGCATTAATAACTACTTACTGTAGAATCTTGTAGAAGCTAACCCAGTAGGTTTTTGTCATCCAGCCTAAATGACTCTTGTGTGTTTGATGCTAGACAAGTCCCAGCAGCTGTGATCAGCACTTCAAACAAAAATGCAATAAACTTGTCTGCAGTTTCAGCTAGAGATGTATTACCTTCCTCTAGGATTGCAGTATGCGGTTTTCCTTAGCAAAGTGATTTTTAATTCTATTTATAATTGATTGACTACAATGCAAGCTTAGTCTGATTTGCGGACCAAATCACGGCAAGATTCAAAAGCTGGTGTTTGCTATGCACTCGTTGTCAAAATGCATTTCTTTGCCTGCAGAAGGCTTGGGCCTTCCCCCCTCCACTTGTGGATATTGGTAGATTTTAATCACCTGTTAAGTGTCTTGTATTTATAAGAATACTGCTGAATGAGTTTAGTTTATGAATCCTAATGGCATGTTAAAGGAAGGAATCAAATCCAGCATCCAGTATAAGTTTTCACATATTAACAGAGCAAACACACATAAATACAATGGAGTTTGATGACTCTGCTCCTCTGCATACATACTACTTCAGAAAGTTGTAAATTGTTAAATATCTGTATATATGTATACATACATAGACATATGGATTTATAGTTGTATGCGTATATTATAATATACATACAGAATCTGCATTTGCATAGATAATATATATGCAATATATATAATTGTATATATTATGTATGGTTTTTCTTAAAGGAGCTGTTGCTGTAAAGTTAGCATTCACATTTGGCAAAGAACTGATAGTACTGCTATCCTTTCATTAATGTTCTGTTTTACCATTTCTAGTTATTGGTTCTGTAATACTTAATAGTGTTTAGAGATTAAAAGAACAATGCCACATTTTCTTTGGAGTAGACTTTTGGCAACTAAATGCTCAGCACTGCAAATCCTTGATAATCTCCTTTATCTCTAAGGAGCCAACCAAGGAACACATACAAGGCGGATATGAAAAATTGTGTGTTATTGTAGCTAGCTGACAGCTCCAGACCTGTCTGTCAGATAGTGTCATTTCATTCACATCCTATTCCACTACTACCATAGCTTATTGTGAAATGGGTCACACATTTCTGACAGAAAAAATTGTCCATGGTTTAGGAAAACCACGCTGGAGTCGTTCTTGCTAGCACAACATGGGAGAGGGGCTAAAGAGAAAAAAGGTCAAGATTAAACTGAAGTGTACTATTGTAGTATTTCCTCATAGCTTACATGTTCAAAACACTCTGGTAGCTTCCATTAATGTAAATGTGTCTAATGTACAAACTATCTCAGTATATTGTAAGGGAATTAGTAGATAAATGATAAATACTATTAAAAAACAGAACATTATTCCATTCTAAAAGACAACTTAAGAATTAACGCTATAAATACAAATTTTAAGTTGCAGTATTGGTTATATCTATCCCCACAGTCTATGATTTAGCCTCAGAGGCTGAGAACTCAGCTCTGTTTTGTAAGACCTCTGAATAACCTGGATACATGAAAAGGAAAAAGAAAAAAGGAAGAATAGCAGATAGTTATCAGTTTACATAAATTATTTGATTTAATATTTAATGTGCATGATGAGTTTCTAAAATCCATTACGTGCAGTAGTTCATTACTGAAAGATAATTGGGTTTATACATTTTTGTGTGTTTCATGTATGTTTGTGCTGGAACCAATCAAAGAAAATAATATAAATTTTGCCATAATTCATAATTATTTTTTTTTTACTTTGGAATTTTTCAATTTTTTTTCTTAAACGTCATAAACATTGGTTGTTTTCCAAATACTTCAGAACTTAAATATTCTTAATGAGAAACTTGAGCATCTTTTACATCTTTTTTCTTCCTGCTTATAGGAGAACAGCCACGTGTTAGTCAGGTTGAATTTTTATTTTTTTCAATAGGCCAGAGAATACTTAAGAGAAAACTGCTTGTTATGACAAAAAAATATTTTACATTACCGTGTTGGGTTGACCCTGGATGGACACCAGTGCCCACCAAAGCCGCTCTGACACTACCTCCCTTGGCTGGACAGAGGCGAGGAAATACAACAAAAGGCTCGTGGGTCGAGACAAGGACAGGGAGAGTTCACTCCCTAATTCTCTAGTTGGCAAAATAGATTCAACCAGAGGAAGTTAATTTTATCTATTGCCAGTCTAATCAGAGCAGGACAATGAGAAATAAAACCAACTCTTCAAGCCCCTTCCCTTACCCCTCTCTTCTTCGCAGGCTTAACTTTATTCCCAACTTTCTCTACTTTGTCCCCCCACACCTCCTCCCATCCCTCAGCAGCTACAGGAAAAAAAAAAAGTTCTAAAATTTTCCTGAGGAATTTTGGGGGTTGTTGTCAGTTCATCACACGTTGTCTCTGCTGCTCCTTCCTCCTCAAGGGAGGACTCCTCACACTCTTCCCCTGCTCCAGTGTCGGGTCCCTGCAGGGTCACAAGTCTTGCAGAAAACCTGCTCCAGCATGGGCTCCCCTCTCCACAGGGCCACAGGTTCTGCCAGGAGCCTGCTCCACCACTGGCTTCCAATTGGCCAGAGCTTCTTTCAGGCATTCTCCCTGTTCCAGTGTGGGGTCCTCCATGGGCTGCAGGTGGAGATCTGCCCCACCATGGACCTCCATGGGCTGCAGGTGGAGATCTGCTCTACCAGGGACCTCTGTGGGCTGCAGGGTCACAGCCTGTCTTGCCATGGTCTGCACTACCTGGAGCACTTCCTCTGGAAGAAATCAGATAGAGTAGATGTCACCTTTGTGTGTCTGTGTAGCATTTGATTCCATCTGTCACGAATTCACAGTAGCTGAAATAAAAAATTGATCTTATAGGAAAAAAGCTAAACACTGTTTAAAGAATAAAAGATAAGACAGTGATGGTAGGGATAGACAGCAAAGCATATGGTGCCAGAAGCATGATGCTGGGAACAGTCTCACTCTCTGTCTTTACTATTAATCTGGAAAGAATGCAAACATATGCTAACTTTATATTTTGTTTTGCTTAGATACACTCTTATAAATTGAAGAATCTCATAGTTACCAGTGAATATGGAGGACGTGATTTGGCAGAACTATTTTTTTTATTAAAAAAAAAGGCTAAATCATATTTGACTTGGAAATTACAAACTAATGTGATTAAGGGGAAATAAGCCAAATTTATTTATTTAAAGACAGAGACAGTCATGTAGGATATAGTGGTACTAGAAGAGACCCAAGGGATTTCTTCTCACTGGCTGCAGGATGGGAGCACAGAGCCATCTGCTCTTGAAAGAGGGGAGAAGGAACGACCCTTTCCTGCAGAAACATGTTGCTGTTGCAGAGGCATAAAGCAGGTCAAATGGGGGCTTAAGGAAGACACTGTGAGAGTTTTGAGGAAATGTAGACTTTCTGCTTTTAGTGATTCGTGATAGTAATCAGTTCCTCTGCCCTTTAATCAGTGTTCAAGAGCTGTGTTAAAACGTCACAGGGCAAAAAAGAAAACCAGCATATGGCTTAATCTGTCAGTGCTGTAAGGATTTTCTGGGAAGTTAAGATCATGGTTAAAAGTATTCTGGAGAGCAGTATTAAGCAGAACAGAGGCTATGGCAGTCATTGAATTTGGCCACTTTGCAGTGTGAAAATGGCACCTGAACATGTTTAAAAATATGAACAGCAGTTAACAGCAAACTAGAAGCATGAGTCATGCAGCAGTTCATCAGCATAAAGCTAGCTAGCAGTGTAGCTGGAGCTGCTTCACAGCAACTCAGAATGCCAAGTGTGTTTCTCACACTGGTGTTCGTTCAGGAATCAGGTACTTGCCTGCCAAGACTGTGGTGAATGAATCTGGGGCATAAACAGAGACCAGAATTTCCTTGATGTCTGCTGTCTGGGAAGTGCTGTATTTAAGCAACAGATATCTTTGTGCCTAATAATCACAGAATCATAGAATAGTTAGGTTTGGAAAGGACCATAAGATCTAGTTCCAACCCCCCTGCCATGGGCACGGACATCTCACACTAAACCATGTCCACCCAAGGATCTGTCCAACCTGACCTTGAACACTGCCAGGGATGGAACATTCACAGCTTCCTTGGACAACCTTTTTCCTTATTACTTCCATTCTCTACAGAATAGTAGTTTGGGGTTTATCTTAAAAGCAAACAAACAAAAAAAAAAAGAAGAAAAATAAATCAGCAACCCAATGGAATAATTTCAGAGCTTAATTCTGTGATCTACTTTCCTCACCTGTGTTTTAATCTGTTTCTTTTAAAAATTTTGTTCAAACAGTCAGTTAAATACTTTTTTTCTTTGAATAAGTAATGACGTTTCTGCTGCATTTGTGGTTATCCTTGACATTTGCTTGATATTTGCTAGTGTGTCTGGCTGGTTTTATTCCCTAAAACTTTGTTTCTATAATATACATTGAACAAGCACTTCTTAGCATTTAGCAACTATTGTTAGCTTTATATTTAATAAATGCTAATTCATTAAATGCTATATTAATAATAATACAAATTCAGAAAATGAAGTTATAATGTAATTGTTGTTACCAAATTGGGTTTTTATCTTAAATGACTCCTGCAGGAAGTTCAACAGCCACTGCATGCTGTATTCCTCTCACAATTTCTTCTGAAGACTTTCTTTTTTAAAGAAACAATCATTGCGCAGTAAGCTGCACAACTCTTTACATAGTATATGTAACATAGCATTTCTAGGAGTTACTTCCTATAGGGATTGCTCTAGAATAATCACAGAATCTTAGAATTGTTAGGATTGGAAAGGATCATAAGATCATCTTGTTCCAACTCCCCTGTACTTAAGAATTTACTTTCAGAATTAAAGTAAATTATTGTTTCTTGTGGAAACTATTACAGATTCAGGACTGTTATATCTAGGAAAACACCTTTGGATTACAGATTTAATAATAAATTTTCGATGTGATTTTATTTCCACTACACATGCCCTTTGTATTGTTTGAAACCACTGAGCTTGCTGTTGGAGGAACTGTTGTTGACATCTTAAAACATCTTAAGTGGTTGTATCTAAAGGGGAATAATACACAAACAAATTGGAAAATGTACTTAGAAAATCCAGCACCATAGTAATTAACTGGAAGAAATTGATCAGCTGGTATAACAAGAAGCAGATAATTATTGAAAAGCAAGCTTCATGTGTACTTATTAAAGAGGATAATCCCCTTTATTTTAAAATATAATCCAGATAATATTGGGATTTCTCTTAGTTGGTTTTACAGTTTTTGAGGTTAGCTTGAAAAAAATCCCTTTTCTCCAGTCAGTTTAAGAAATTTACCTGATATGGGCTAGTTTTCAGTTTCATATTTTGACTTTTTCTATAATTTCTTTGGATGTCTCTCAAAACACAGTGATTCCTCAAACCAAAACTGCTCAGTCACTATGGAAATGTTAAAGTGTCAGAAAGATTTTACCTTTTAGAATGAAAAATCCCAGGTAGTCCAAATATCAGGTACCCAGTGTTCTCTCTAGTATTGTTATGGGTGATTTTTTGTAGTTTGATATTTTCCCTGGAGTTACCAGAAATCTTCTCTCCACATTTGCAGTAGTTGGCCAATAGATCACACCAGCCTGATTTAACAGGAAAGAAATAATGAGAGTTCAAGCAATGACTCAGGTTGGAATTGCTTCTCAGATTTCTATATGTAGTGATATATTTGGGGTAAAAATTAATATATATTAACACACAATATATATAGGAAGTCTTGAAAATAGAGTTTGGATTTAGTTGTTTAGATATGCAGGTTATTTCCACATACTTCACTAAATCAGAATACAAAGATAAAGTGTAAGCATGTTAAACATTTCAAAAACATTATGTACTTAAGAAGTGTGTGTGAGTTCTGTATTGAGGGTTCCAGATATTATCCAAGTTAACTCAGCTGCAGTATATGAGATTTCATTTTTCAAGATGGCACTTAATGATCGTTTTTCTCTCACTCTGAATTGATGTACTTGATAGAGGTAGCATCACTGCCAGAAATCTGCAAAAATGACTCAGAAATTTGTCTGGTTATGATCATAAAAGTTTAAAGACTTCTTCAGTAATGAAGAGGATTTGTGGCCTCTTTTGAATACAGGATACGGAAAGGACGTTTGGATGGGATTAATATCTAATCTGAGCATATTTTGGAAGCATACATTTGAGTTTCACAAAGTGTGTGTTTATGATATCAATGAAAAGTAGTTACTAGAGGGTTGAAGAAGTAGTTGAAATACTGTGATTGTTAATAGTTGTTTAGGCTGTTCAGTTGTTCAGTAGACATTTGTTTTAGCCTGCCTTTTTCTAAATCATATTTCTTGATTAAGGTGTGCTGGTGATCTCATTTTCCTCAGGCAGTCACTAGTTAGAATAGAATCATAGAATCAACTAGGTTGGAAAAGACCTTTGAGATTATCAAGTCAAACCAATAAACTCAAAGTCTAAGAAGTCTCTTTTTTTAAACAGTTTTAGACAGACTTAGATGCTGAAAGAGAAAGCATCAAGAAGCTGAACTCCTTTCCTGGCTTATTACTTTAGAGTTTGTGGCTGGGGTTTTTTTTTCTCTCATTTGTCCCTTCCCCCTTGTTTTTTTCACAGTGGTACTTTTTTCCTTTTTTTTTTCCTGAAGGTTTAATAATGTTCACCTTTTCAAATAATTTGTTTGTAAAGATGTGACAGTTGCTGCTTTGGTTGGTGCAAATCAGACAGTATTCATTAATCACTGTCTGGAGTTCATTATTGTTCTCTGTATATCTTTATGCAACAAAGATTAGAAAATGGTTATTAGTTGCCTGCTGGGGTTAAAACATGGCAAGTTCTTAATGTCACTCTAACATAGTAGTGCTTTGTCCTCCTACCACTTGTGCATTTTTGCAGGCATGTTCACATACAGCTTTTCTAAGGATGATGCTGTGAATGCAACAGGTAAGGGTAGTTCTGCCTTTTGAGTCAGCTTCTGAGCCCAGAGTGATGGTAGGGGAGTGCCAGCAAAGAGAGAGAAAATCCAAAGCACCGGCTCTTTTTTTTTTTTTTTTTCTGGCCATTAATAGTCTCTGGCTTTATTTGTTCCTTCCGTGAGATTATTAGCTAGCTTCAGAGTCTGTTCTAGCCTTGCACTGAAATAATGATGTGCTCTTTCTGAGCATTTAGAAACTGATAAGTAACTGTTGAGTCCCAGTGCAGCCGTGACTTCTTTCTTAAATCATACCGTTTTATCCATCTCAGTAGGTTAATGTGGATAAAGTATTTTCAGCTCTTTGAACAAAACGAGAAATGCACAAAAATTCCCAGTGCTCTGCACGCAAAGATTCTGTCTGACTTTGCACATTGTGAAACCACTTAAATACTACATTGCTGTTATTCTTCAACCTCCATGCAAATGGTTCTTCCATTACTGAATCATCTCATGGGTGTAATGCAATCAGTGCTTTAGATGGCTTCTGAATTCTCCTTTACTACACCACACTTGGGACAGATTTTACTCTTTTAGCAGCTTGTAGGTAGAATCACATCATTGCACTATGCCGATGTTGAGCTGATGATCTAAGCCCACTCTTAAATTCTCCTTCATTCTCCAACTTCACTAGCTTGTGTGCTTTTTAGATGAAGAGACTTCAAAGACCTCAAAAACACTTTAAAATTTTCACATCTTTGTAATTCCTTTTTACCTTTCCTCAGACCCCTTTTGATAGGTGATTTGCACTACCATAGTGCTTTCCTTATAGTGTCCTGAGAGAGCATTCGGTATCTTAGCTACCCTTTTTATTAAGAGAGTCTTTTCTTGCTTCTGTAGTTCCCATCTCTGAAGTTGAGTGAGACTGAAGGATATTCCTGCCTTCATGTTTTTATGTAGGGATGTCAAACCTAAGTTCACTCTGGTCACGTACAGAATGGGTCTTTAGTTGCAAGACTTCAAACAAGAGCTTGCACGCTGTCAGAATCAAGTTGCACTTTCTATTATGGGCTTCTGAGCAGAAGTCTTACAATTTCTTTGTCTTCATTAATAGTAGAAGACTCATCCTGCACCATGTGCTATTCTACAACCACCATGTCTACCCTTACTCCCTCCAGCCCCCACTTATAGAATCATAGAATAGTTAGGGTTGCAAAGGACCTTAAGATCATCTGGTTCCAACCCCCCTGCCATCAGTAAGAAGGTCACTCATGACATTCTGGTTTTGAAGTGCTAACAGGTTGATTCCCTTAAGATTCCATCCCTCCAGTACAGGCTTCATGTTTCCAGCATCTAATGTCTCACACAGAAGAGTCTTTATGCCATAGTGAATACGAAACCTCACTTTACAGCGAAGCATCTTTGCACTTGTGTTTACTGTCCTGTGTGGTATACAAGTACATAACTACATGGAAAACCTTGTCCTCGGCTTCCCTTGCAGGGTTCTAGATTTTCTCTTCTAAACTTTTTCCTTGCGCTTTCACTGTGCTGCTGGTGCTCATGGAGAGACGAAGTGCAGGCTTCTTGTACCCAGTGCTTCTTACCTGTTTATTAGTCTTTGTGCTTTTCATATGACCTTTACATCCAGCAAGCGACTGTGTGGTGCTGTTTTTTCTTGCTGTTTGCAAGGCTTGCTAGTCTTGTAAGCTCACCTGACCCCTGGTTTCTAAATGAAATAACCCCCATCTTCCCTTCATCATGGGATCCTGGTTACAGAACAGAAGGATGGATATCCATCTTTGAATAGAAGGGCCTCAGCACTGCAGTCGTTTCACCATCAGTGGTTTAATGCCATGCCCTCCTGCTGCATGATGTCATGGGTGTTAGTCTGGACTTGATCTTGTTTTAGGATGTTCCTGAAAGTCTCCTCTACCAGTCTGATTATCTTCTTTCTGAAGGGACTTGTTTTCTGTGTTTGGAGACCAGACTGCTTGCCAGTGTGCCTTGAAATACAACATGTGACCTGTATACTGTGCTTCTCTGGCTTCCTTCAGTCCAGCTGCCTCAGAAAAACTCCTAAAGACATTGTCCATGTTGTGGTGCATCCAGGCTTGCCCTGCTTCCAGTTTTGTTTTTTTCAGATGAATCTTCCTTCCCTCCCTCCTTTCTGCCACACTCAATGCTTTCCTGAGTAAGTTTTTGTCCTTGATCTCACAAAATTGAAAGACTGAACTATTTTGATGCAAGAGGGACAACAGAAAAACATGTAAATATTTCATGTTGCACAAAGTTGTACTTTCACATACTGTATTTTAAATTACTGGAAAATAAACCTAGATTCTGGTTTTTGAAAGTAGGAAGAGCATTGAACAATATGCCATGATCAAAACAGAACTTCTGATAGTTCTTATTTCAATTTAAACAAGAAGTTTACAGGGAGGGAGGGGGAGGAATTATAATAAGGACTTTCCTGTCATTAAGCATCAATTATGAAATACACAAAATACAAAAACATAAGTAGATCAGAACTTCCCTAGTTTTAAGAGAATCAAACCACAACCAGCTATGTCCTCTGATCAGGAATCAGCCATGCTGAATCAATACAGGAATCAATCATACTGATGAGGGAGAGTCAGTTTACAGCTTTAGGTTGTCTGACCACCCTTATCCATAACGTGTGTTAATCTATAGTCACACCATTTTTGAGGGTATTCTTGGAGTTGGGGAGGCTTATGTGGGTCCATCTTCTTTGGGGTATCTTCAGATTTGCTCCTTAGGCTTTCCCCATGATATTCCCTGAACTCTGAGACCAGGATTCTTAAAGAAGTTATCAAGTACACCAGGTTGTTGGCTGGACCCTGCATCCATCCTGTATTAGCTCTTTCTGTCAGCCATTTATTGTTCCTAGAAGCTGACACCTCAGCCTCACTAGACTGAATAGCTTTAACCACTTGGGACCACTGGAGCTGAAGTCCATCATCCTCAACACAAATAAGCAAAGTGTGTGTGTACTTTTACCCTCTTATTCTGCAATTGGCTGGGGGCATCCTAATCTGTGAGCAGCTGTTCTGGTCCTTCAGGTATTTCACAGAAACTCTTCCTGAGCTTTCATCACTGTATTTTATTTTCAGTTACTGTGGCTTCATATCTCTGGTTGGTTGCAGTATGAGAGTGCATTATTCTGTTTTCTTCTGCTCAGAGCAGATGATTTGTGTTTTCAAAGCTACTTTGTGTCAGAAGGGTTTTGAGTAAGGAAGAATACCTAGTTGCTGAACACTGAATGATTCAGCAGTGTTCCAAAAGAACAGACTTTGACACATAGATGTGTAAATTACGTGAGTTTTTCCAATATACAGGACTTAAAACATTGATTCCTTTACTTATCCCTGTTTTATCTTGCTATATTTAGTCATTCATAGTCTGGATGTTTTTTTTAAAGGACTCTTTCAGTCTTTAATTATAAATTTCCAGCAATCATTAATCTTTTATGACTGTTGTTTCATTGTTATTGTTTTGATGTTTGTTCTACAGAAAACTCAATAGAGATCTATAATTTTGGTGTTTCTTAGCCTCTAAATCCTCTGTCTGACAATTTTAATATTTTCAAAGTATGTTTGGGGGTTAATAGTAACAAGCAATAAGATAACAGGTAATGGCCTCAAGCTGTGCCAGGTGGGATTTAGATTGGATACTAGGAAAAACTTCTTCACAGAGAAGGTGATCAGGAATTGGAACAGGCTGCCCAGGGAAGTGCTGTTATCACTGTCCCTGGAAGTGTTCAAAAACCATGTAGATGAGGCCCTCAGTAATATCGTTTAGTGGTAGTCTTGGCAGTCCTGGGGTAATGGTTGGACTTGATGATCTTAAAAGTCTTTCCCAACCTAATTGATTCTATGATTCTATATAGAATCTATTAAGATTAGCATTTTGCATTTTGTAGTGTGCCTCATGAAATGTGACTCAAATTAATTCACATATTCTCAGTTTGAGTGTTGTCATCTATTCCAAGAGCTTGTTGAAAGGCTTTAGATTAGGCATGATTATTAAAGCTTGTGGTTAGGTTGTGGAAAAAATACTTTTTTTGAGACTGTCTATATCTGATCTTTCTAAATGAGATGTCCTTATCAGCAAAGTGGGAGAGAGAGGGAGGAAGCATAGCAATGAAAGCCATACACAGTTCTTGTTTGGAAGCCATCGTTGCAGTACCTCAGGAGAAGGACAGAGAAATATAAAAGAACTAGAAGAGTCAGTAAATAAAATACTCCTATTTACATACATATTGTGTTTGAAAAAGAACGTGAAGAAGTAATGATGAGGATTGATAATGGATGGCAAATCTGATATTTTAGAGGTATGACACTTGAGCTACAGTAGTTTACAAGACTCTTCTGTGGTCAAGTGAAAAAAAAAATTAGCTGAAAGCTAAACCAGAGTAACATGCAAGAAAATATTCTTCAGAATTAGAAGACAGACAGGCACCCGCTGTGCGTTGAATTGAACACAACAAAGCAAAAGCTAGCAAAAATTTTCTTTATGGGTTGCTGTTTGCCAGAATTTTGCTATTCCTTTGGGTATCAACATTGTAATTGTTTTCCAGTTCATCTGAGAAACATGTGCTATAAAAATGTAAATAATTGTGTTTATCTAAATCAAATTTTTACTCTTCATTGAAGAAGCAGATTGCAAAATCTGTAAATAATGGAGAAGCAGATCACATAGACCTTTGTTGCTGTTAAGAATGAATTTATGACATTTCTCATTAACAAAATAAATATTGAAATATAATTGGAATTACTTGTATAATTTGATTTCTCACAATCCAGTTTAATACATTTTTTCAATGAAGAGACCAAAAGCAGGAAAAACAAAGCTAAAGTTCAGAGTACTAGAAGAGAGCTATTAATGAACAAAGATGAGCAATACATTTGAAGGGAATTACATTCCAGAAGCGCTACATGCTTATGGAGCTCTATACTGAGAGGGTAGGTCCTCTAAAAATCAGATGCTTTTCTTTTTAATACATTGTTCCAGAAATTACCATAATGATTAGTCTTGTGTTCTTTTAGCTAGCTCTTAGTCAACATATTGTGACTCCAAATTGTACCTGCTGTCAGCAAAGAATCTGCTTCTTATTAAGATGGCAAGGCTTGCCAAGAGTTATATGCTGAACATGATCTGTGTCTGTATAATTCTTTGAGGAGACAGAAGAACTTGGAATGCTAACAGTGCCTCAATCCAACTTAAACATTTTTTCCTCCCCCTCAATCCAACTTAAACATATTTTCCTCTCCCATATAGTATTTATGAATTTTTAGGTGAAGAAGCACAAGATGGGACCAATAAGTTCTGATTCACAGTATTTAGAATTAAAAAGGTTTTCACTGTTCAACCATAAACCTTGAATTTTGTTTCAAATTTGGTGTTGAAAAATTTCGATACATTTTATTTTTGAGACACCATATTAAATTTGATCTTTTTTTCCTGATATGCACTGAGCCATAAATGAAGCCAGTGTTCTCAAATCTGGAAATCGGTTCCCTAATCCCAGCCAGTTGTCCAGTGGATATAAAATATTGCTCAAATTATCAATGAAATTCCAAACCAGAGACATCTTCTCTGATTTTGATTTTTTTGTAAAGGATTTTCTACAACTGTAATAATTAGTCATTTTTAGAAGTAATGTGAATGCAACATTTAAACATCATTAATCACAAAGTGAATCTGTCTAGTGAACAGATGTGTGACTGATTCATATGTCAGTGGTTTGTCATTTGTGGAGCACATAGAACATAATGGGAAATAAGAATTTTTATTTGTAAAATTTAAAAATTCATAATACATTTTTATTAAAGGTAATTTGAAAATCTAACATAATAACAAATCCTAACCTTTACTAAAATACTTTCTTGTTTCCTTTTTGTTTTGTTCTTTTTAAACAGGCAGGTTTTAGAGATTGTCTGTAGAGAGGACATAGTGCTCTAAACCTGCTATATTCAGTGAGTCTGCTCGGGGGTTTTACATCATATGATCCGTGATACAGGATAAACATTTCCAAGCCTAGCCATAGCACCTGTCTTAATCGCTAGATTTACACCTTTTCTTGTGACAGTGACTGAGGGTAACCTTGGTCTGTAAGGCTTCCAAGTTTCTTATTGTTTTGTATGCTCAGATTTACAGAGAAAATTTCTAAGTTCCCTTTCCTGTTTTAGAGATGATCTGCCATTCAGTCACATAGCTCTGAGAAGCAGTAAGCACTTTAAGTGCTAGCTGTTGACATTGTTGCTCCCTTAGCCCACACTGCCTCAGATACAATTCCCCCAGTTCTTAGTAACATAGATGTACATGCCAGTTCTCTATCCACGGACAGCTCTTTAACTGAGAAAATATTGCTTGTGATCAGTCAAGATGATATAAGTTGCTGGAGTCTGACATCCTGAAATCAAGGTAAGCAAAGCTTGGAAATGGCAAGAGCTTACGTGGGATGGAGAAGAGTGTACTAAAGAAGTTCACTGAAAATGCCCTCTCTATCAGATGCTTGTGTGAACTTTGCCAGTAGTCAACTCAACCTGTGATTCACAGTGTTTGTTTGTTACACTGAAAGAACATTTAATTCTTCCTGAATTTCTGTGCCAGTACTACAGTTCCCATCAGAACATTTGAAGAGCAAGTGGAAAGTTTTTACTTTCCCTTCTTCTCCTTTTTTGAGGGAAGGGGAGATGAACTAACAGGATCTATCTCAAAATGTGGTATCAGTGGCAAAACTTGGGGAGCAAATACTGAATCAGTAATAACAAGTTGCTGGGACTAGATAGCATTCATCCAAGAGTAGTAAGGGCACTCAGACACAAAACAGCAGACTGAAAGCTATAGTGCTCCTCTGTTAGCCCCAGAAAATGTCTTATGGGATGGCTGTTTTCTGAAGGGGCTTCAAAGTAGGTCTAGGCAGCTCAGATCTACATCACATTTGTATCAAATTAATAGAAATGGCACTCTAGAACAGAACTGATAAGCTGCTGTATTAATATAATGTGGTGTGAGAGAGTAAATATTTTTTGGTTTAAGAAAACAAATGCAATGCCACACCAAAACAAGGCAAAATTCATCTTTGGTAAATATGAGGTGATATATGTGGAAAAAACCCATCACTTCACATACATGATGCATTTTAAGCCACTAACAGGCATGAACAAAGGTCTTGCAGTGATACCAGGTAGCTTCATTAAAATAGACATTCAGTGGTTAATAACAAAAATAAATAGGAGGAGGTGCTTGGAAGGAGTGTCTGAAATGAACCATTATCCTGACCCAGAATGGCTTTTCCTGCTTTGTAACACATGACTCAGCATGGCATTTCTGACAGCTTTGATTTAATTTAGCAAGTTCCTTTCTGTTTCGGATAGGAAGTCCTGAATTGCTTCCTGAATTTGCCAGTAACATCTGCTTGTGGCAGGTCTGTTTCTCTTCGTCTGACCTTCTTACTTAAAACTTCCACAGAATAGGCAGTCAGAGATCCTGGTTTTGTTGAAATAACATATTTTCAGATCAAAAACCTTAATGACAACCATTTTATCATTTTGAGCATAATGTGGGTTAATATTACCATTTGTGACTAAAATAGCAGTGGATTATTTAATATATTCCATATTAGTTTTAGATACAAGAGTCTGTGTTACATATCAAGAGAATCAGAAAGTGCCTGTTGTTCTGCTACTGCTGTTGTCCAAACCTCAGGCCTTAATTTCTGGTGGAGTAAAAGTTTTTAGTCCATATGCAATACTTCACAGAGTCTTAAAATCTGACACACCAGTAAGCCACATTTTCTTTACTACAGAATCATTCCACTCATAAAGCTAGATCTTTTTGTTAAATTCATTATCCCAATTTACCACACACTGTCCTTTCTTCCTCCAAGCGTTATTTGTTACATCTGATATCTGAGCTTTTGCTTTGTGCGTCCTAAATGATGTTAAGAAGTGTACCCCAAATAGAACTGTAGACATGATCTGCTTTTCAGATCATGTCTGTGATTGTCCATGGCCAACTGCTATTTTCCATATTTTCCCAACAGTGTCACTCTAACTTCAAACATTTAATAGAATCACAGAATCGTTAGAGTTGGAAGGGACCTCTAGAGGTCATCTGGCCCTTGATTTATAAACACAGTGACCCAGCTACGTGATCCACAGCAGAGTTCCACATTTTAAAACACAGGGTAAGGCTGGAGAATTTAGAAGAACATAACTAAGTAAAAGGTATGTTCATACAACAAAAACACTACCCCCCAAAAAACACAAACCAAAACAAATAAAACAAAACCAAAATCTCTACTAGCAAATCTAAATACTCATTCATGCTGTTTGTGGTAGAGATAGATTTTAATGCCTTCACACTCCAGAGCAGCAAAAAAAAAATCCATTAGCACACAGATTCTCACAGTCATTTACTGTGTGGGAGGATACAGATGGGTTTTTTTCTTCACTGCAACAATATCACTAACAGCAGGAGCTGAAACATACTATGTCATGTCAACCTGAAACAAATTAGGATTTAAGAATCTAATAACATTGGGATTGCTCAGTAGTGCAGTTTGCTAACAGAATGTCATTGCACACAAATGGTGTGTGCTCAGAGTTGAGCTCTGGCAGCTAAAATAACATGTTTCCCCCTTGAGCCTAAATGCCAGCACTACCCCACTGGGGGTTTTAGGGTGTACGCCAATCCCAAATTTTCCTTGGCAGTGGGTGGTGGAAGAACTGTATGGCCAAGCAGTTGAACTGAACTGAGGTTGCATTAAAAAAAAATACAAGTAACCTGTCAGAAGATGAGTATCTGCCCAAGTTTGGTGGTTACCGTACAGTGACTGCCTGGTGCTATCTGTATTGCACATTCTGTGCTATAGTTAATAGCAATGTTTTTTAAAATCTTGTTTTTGAAATACTTGCTAAAGTATTAGTTGTATCAATTTTGTATATTATTTCTATTACAGTGAGAAAGAAACCAATAATTTAATGGGCAGACTTTTATTACCAATAAATGTAAATGTTTGAATTTTTGCATTGTGTATAGCCAGGGCTAAGAAACAATTAAGGGCTAAATAGCATCCTATGCAAGTGGCTTAAACCTGATTTGATTTGATTTATGGTTGTAGCCATATTATGTGCAGTCTAAAAGAACAATTTTGATAAAGAGATGTTAACAACATATACTATCCCTCTTGGTTTCCCAGTGAAAAAAGAAAACTTAAATAAGCATGTGCTGTATCGATGACAGACAGCTGATATAATTCCATATTCAGAATACTGTCTAACAAATATTGCAGTTACAAAGCTGTAGTATACTTCCAAAAATTGGTTGCCCTTAACTCAATTGTTGGGTTGACACTGAGGAACAGAGCTCTCTTGTTCATGAGTGTCAACATCCTATGTTAGAATGCTTTGTACAGACGTGGCTCTTCTGTGCAGTGGTAGTATCAGCCTGACCTTCCTGTTGCAAAGTTGTATTTTTAACTGCGGTATTTGAAATTGTAAAGATTGTATAGAAGGGACACCTCATACTAAAGCATGTCCACCCAAGGCTCTGTCCAACCTGACCTTGAACGCTGCCAGGGATGGAGCATTCACCACCTCCCTGGGCAACCCATTCCAGTACCTCACCACCCTAACAGTAAAGAATTTCTTCCTTATATCCAGTCTAAGCCTCCCCTGTCTAAGTTTTAACCCGTTACCCCTTGTCCTATCACTACAGTCCCTAATGAATAGTCCCTCTCCAGCATCCCTATAGGCCCTCTTCAGATACTGGAAGGCTGCTATGAGGTCTCCACGCAGCCTTCTCTTCTCCAGGATGAACAGCCCCAGCTTTCTCAGCCTGTCTTCATATGGGAGGTGCTCCAGTCCCCTGATCAACCTCGTGGCCCTCCTCTGGACTTGTTCCAGCAGTTCTATGTCCTTTTTATGTTGAGGACACCAGAACTGCACACAATACTCCAAGTTGGGCCTCACAAGAACAGAGTAGAGGAGCAGGATCACCTCCTTCGACCTGCTGGTCACGCTCCTTTTGATGCAGCCCAGAATATGGTTGGCACACACTGAAGCTGGCTCATGTTCATTTTCTCATCAACCAACACCCCCAAGTCCTTCTCTGCAGGGCTGCTCTGAATCTCTTCTCTGCCCAACCTGTATCTGTGCCTGGGATTGCTCCGACCCAGGTGTAGGACCTTGCACTTGTCATGGTTAAACTTCATGAGGTTGGCATCAGCTCACCTCACAAGCTTGTCAAGGTCCCTCTGAATGGCATTCCTTCCCTTCAGTGTATGTATTAGATGTTAGGGGTTGTTCACCAGAGAACATTCTGTTCTCGAATTAGCTTAAAATTATTAAAAGTATTTGAAAAACAGTAAAAATGTTTTTAAAACTATTTTTTCCCATAAGGCAGAAAAGGCAGGTTAAATATATGTCAGAAAAACATGTTAGATATTCAGGGTCCCGTTGAATGGTGCAGAAAGGCATCTTCTGGGTTTGTTCTTCTTTTACTTAACATTGAGTTTACAGGTTAGTTCTTTTTTTTTTAACCTAATTGATGGTAAGGCTGGTGATACTGTATTCCCCCCCCCTACTTGCTTCTCCCGTTTATGTGTTGGACTAGACTGCCAGACTTCGTTATCTTCTACTATACTGGTACTGCCACAAATTTTAGCACTATTTATTGTTGGTTTCAGTGTGCATGGGAAGACTTTGGAAAGAATAGTGTCTGCAACTTGTAAGATTTTGTGTATCTAAGAGTGATCACTATTTAAAGGAGGAGAAAACTCTTCTCTGCTGCTTTCATGTCCATTGCTGAAATAAAAACAGTAGCAGAACTTCTATATGGAAAGTGAATGTTCTGTTTAAAGACTAAAATCTAAAAGTCATAGAAGCAGGTCACAGGGAAATGGAAAAATTAAAAATGAAGAAAACTTGTGCAGCACACATTTTCCAGGCTGACTGCTCTTTGGGGATGTTTTATGGCACCACTTTCTTGTGTCTTACGATCTGCTGGTACAAGCCTGGCGGGCTGTGCCTGTATGGTTCAGAAAGCTGTCCCAGGGCTGCAGTGTTCTGCAGCTAATTGCTACTTCTCTCACTGGATTTTACAGACTTAAAAACTCTTAACTCTCTGCTCTTCATAAATGTAACATTATCTTTTCCATGTCCTTCCATCTACCCATGGTAGGACTATATTCTTAGAGCAAACAGTTATATTGGGGGGTTATTGTCTTTTGGGGAAGGGAGAGTAGCTGGGTTTTTTTGTCTGCTTACCATGTCTATGCCCACCCTTGAAATGGTAATCAGGTAGCAACAGATACTTGAAGGCCAGCTTGCTCTGAATGTACCTTTAATATTTACAGAAAATAAGTCACTATTTAATTTTTCTGTATAATCCTTTGACTAGTCCTTAGCTTCCAGCACTGCCAAATTAATCTTGTATCTCACAGAGATCCATAAGTTTTTTACAGCTTTGTCACTGTCATATACACTCAGTTGTGTGCTAGATGGTCTTCTGACTCTCCATCTGAGTTTCAGAAATAGTGAGCCTTAAGACATCATTATGCAGTCTGGTTCAAAACAAATTACATGAAAATGTTCATTATTGGTGAATACTGTATCTCCTTTACAGCTCTAGGAACTGTTCAAGTTCTCATGGATTTTGAACTTCTGGGATTTCATTAAAAACACCTCAAGATTTTTGCGTGACTCTAGAAGACCTCTGAAGTTTTTAGAATAGAAGGATAAATGTGACATTCTGCAGCTTTGGTGTTACATAGTGGTGGATGCCATGCTCTTTTTTTCCTTTTTTCCTTTTTTTAAAAAAAGAAAAAGGCAATTTCATTACTCTCTAAAATTTCAGGAGCTGTTACATCTACAAAGTGAGATTTGCTAAAATTGCTCTGATAATTTCAGCAGCTACTTCAGTCAGTACATCTCTAAAGGCCACAGCGCCTGATCCAGTTGTGGTTGGGCAGGCTCTGAGCTGACCTCTTCTCTGAAGTTCGCACAGCACAAGGTAGTCATGAAGGGTAATTTATCTGAGCATTGCCTTCTCCTGAGTTCAAATGGGGGTTTGGCCTGTTTAGATTATAATGAATCATCACAGTAAACTATGGAATAGTTCTTTGATTTAACACTTTGATGTGTAGGGAACTGCCTGACAATTAGTCCATCATACCTGGATGGGCATTTTGCTACTCACCAAATAAATGTTCTGTATGTTTTAAATGTGCAGGTTCATAATGTTACCTCACAGTGTTCATTTTTAAGTAGTTTTTCCTTAAGATCCTTACTCTGAACTGTGTAGGAGGAAGGAAGAAGGTAGGCCTGCAGTTTGTCACTTCTACCAAACTTGTGTCCTACCTCCTGGATCAGTTAATTACTCATGAAATAAGCATGCAGTGTATGTGATCTCCAACTCTCAAAAGTCTTTTCCAGGATAATGGAAAAGTACGTATCATGTTCCTGGTTCTGCCTCATTTACATTGTGCTTTCCTCATGAAGCAGGCCCCTGAGAGTCTGTGCCTTGTACGGTTGTAGATATCATTTGGGAAGAAAAGTGCCCTGCACAAAATGCAGTGTCGTAACACACAAATTGCAATTGATAAAATATGCAGCAATGAATTTCAGTTAAAAAGAAACTTTGGTAGTTTTGGGGTTTTGTTTACACTTGACATAGAATAAAACATATCATGTAAGTATGTGTTTTCAATAGAAAAATTAAAATGTTTTAAAAGTAAATCTAGTGCTGAGCAATCATATTGATAACTAAATTTTGACAGTTCAAAACATTGTCTCTTGTTGACCCAGAATGAAGTCAATGTTTAAGCCATAACACAAGGCTAGCAACATTCCCCAGAAGTGTAAGCTTCTTACGCAGTTATAGTAGATGGTGAAAGTGTTTCTATGGAAGATGATATAAGCAGTATTTAGGTCTTTAGTAGCTGGTGAACAATTGAAACAGCTGAACAGATGGTGATAAAGGCTATTAGGTATTGGTGAGTCTGGTGAGTGATACCAGATGTATACTTGGCTATTCTGTTTGCACATCTCAGGGTTGTTGGAGATTTGTCACAGAGTTGCTGTTGAGAGTATGTAAAGTAAAACCCAACTTTTCAGACAGATGAGTCTTCCTTTTGACATATCAGTATCGATGAGCCATTCCATTATCATGTTAAAAACCAAGATCAAGTCTAACTTGCTAAAACAGTCATGAAACCTCCCGAAGTGTTCAGTTGTGAGAGGCACTCACATATTTTACTGACAACTTGGTAACAGAATGGGCAAAATGCTGACTTAAGGTGTCATTTTATTAACTGCTATCCTCAGAGAGTGTGATTGACCATTCTTGCGATTACTGGGATTACTTTTCATAAACTGAGGAATTTCTTTTTAAGCCTCTCTTTCTCACTTTATTGTATAGATACTCTTTAGTCAGCATCAGTTTTCAGTGCTGGGAGATGAGGAATGTATTCCAAGGAAGTGCAGTTTTTAGGGCAAGAGGAAAACACCTGATAATAGAAATGAAAACCAGAAGAACCTCTTTAGGCATGTGAAACAAATTGCCTTTTTTGAAATTTCTCTTGTTTTCTTCTGCACTGTGCTTGCTTAACAAATTGTAGTAAAAAATCTGCCTCCTGATGGTTCTTTCTGACACCCTCTTTAAAACCATCCAAGTCTTGGTGGCCACTCTGCACCACTGTGCAGCACTGGTAATAACATTTTGCCCTGGAGTTAGTGATTTTTACAGCAAGCTCTCAAAAATCTTTTATGAGAGCCTTTCAGAAGGGCCTTCTTTATAGGTAGAAAAACAGATGTATAGAGAGATCAAATGACATGGAAAAGATAACAATACATTTGTGGCTTCCATTTCCTTGTCTCTTGCTGTGCTTACTCTGCATGATCTCTCCCTGACCTACAGGGTTGGGGTTTTTTTTCTTAGTTTAATTCGTTGAGTTTGTGGCTGAGTATATTGCTTTTCTTTTATCTCATGTCTTCAAGACATAACTCTTTATCTCCTGACTCAAAGCTGCAGGACTGAAGGATGAAGCTGAATTTCTTTCTTCTCTTCTCAGTGCTCTGATGCTCTAGAAAGAAAAATTGGCAGAGCTAAATGCTTGTCAAGGCGAAATAACAAGACAAACATAGTAGACCACGATTTTTGAAACTGGCTAGGAATTTTAGGTGTACTAACTTGGGGTGTATGGTTTGACAAAGACTCACAGACAGGCCTCTCTAGTTTGGCAGCCAGAATTACTGTCATGTTTGGATGATCTCAGCTATCTTAGTATCATTTTATATAATCTGATTTTACACAGATAGTTAAAGTGAAATTTTATTAGAAAATGTAATTAAAGTCTCTTGGAAATTATGACTATTTTTATTGCTTGTGTATTCTGGTCTTAATTATTAGAAGAAAAGTTAACCTTCTAGGAAAGGTTACTATTTGGCTTCTGACAAGCTAGCTTCTAGCTTTTGACAAGCTAACTTGTCATTTCTGACATGTTTTAATTCCAATTTGAAGGGGTGGCTTTAAACAAAAGGCTCAGCTGCTGTTGTCTTTGTGTTGTAAACTGATGGGAGCTGCAAAGCTGTGGCCATTAGCAGACCTGGCTGCTGCTGGTGCAGAGCAGGCAATAAGATGTCCTGAGCATCCTCCCAAACAGCCTTGGGCATGAAGGCTAAGCAGGTTATGTAGTTGCTGAACTAGTTAGCCATGACCCCATTGCCTCTGTCCCTACTTCTGCGAAAGGGGGGCTGCCTCAAAATGAGATTGTCTCACTGCTGGGGGGGGAGGCAGAATGAGCAGCTTCCTGGGGCATCTTCTTCTGTTTTCCTTTTGCTACTGAAACTTCTTGAACTGGCTTTTCCTATAGAGTCTGAAGACAGTAGTTGATGCATCTGGAGACAGTAGTTGATGCATCTGGAGACGTTAGTTGATGCATCGTTTATATGTCTGAACAAAAAAATAAGCTATTTTATTACCTCATTCAGGATGTATTTCCTTATCTTAAATTCTAACCAGCAGTTTGCCTAGTTGTATGTATTCCTAAGAAAGCAATACTTTGAAAAAGGTATTGCCGATTTGTTTTCTTTGAAGAACTGATTTATCAGTTTCCGTTGTTCTGAATTTATGTTGAATTTCTAGGATATTTCCTCAGACGTTACATTTCAGCAGCATGAGTTAGTGACTTATTAGTATGCAGAGAGCATTTTGGTCCTGGCCTTGGTTAATAGTACTAACCTCAAAATAAAAAGTTAATTAGAGCGAGTAAAGTTATTAAAAGTGCCAGTGTGATTTAAAAGCTGAAGTCTACATTTTCAGGAGAGTTTTAGGCATTCTGGAAATCTGATTAAATTAAAATCCTTTATGAGGTTACATGAAAATAGGACTTTGGCTTTAAATCACCCTGGTGATTTTGAAAATCTTAGTGTCTTTCATCATCTCAGACAATAAATGGTAATCCTTCACAGGTGAAATTATCTTTATACCATTCATAACTATGGAAAGAAAGCAAGGACATTACCAACAGCATATATTCAGTCAAAATCCTTCACGGAGCCTAAGAGCACTTCAGATAACAGTTCATTTTAACTACCATTATTTAGAAACAGATGAAGACATGAGCAAGGTTTTTTGGTGGGGTTTTTTTTCAGGGGTTTGTTTTTTGGTGGGTTTGGTTTTGGGTTTTTTTCCATTTTAGTTCTTCACTGTCAGGACAGACTTGTGGCTGTTTGTGTTATAGTAGAGGTTACATTTAATAGCCAGACTTATTAGTCTGATATACAGTGACACCCAGCACATTGCAGGCTTAGGCAGAAGAACAAGCGGAGTCAGTTGCTGAGTGGCAGCAGAGCCTTTCCTTCAAAACTCCTTGTTTACAGCAAGCACAGCATTACCCAGGTGCCGTTGTCCACATACCTCTGCGTACATATTGTCCACGTTGGCCCATAGAAGAGTAGTTCAGTGTTGTCAGCCCAAGTACCAGGGAGTAAAGTCTCTGTAAGAGGCGCAGTTGCTAGTAACTGGGATGCTCAGTACTAAATCCTCACCAGGAAACCAAAGACTAAAAGAGCCTGGAGACTGATCTGCCTCTTCACCTACAGTGACTCTCTTCAGTGAAAATTGACTGCCTGCACTTAAATTAGTGTAAGAAATGCAAAATCTCACGCATTTTCTTTTTGAAGGAAACTGAACAAGATAATGAGTAATTTGCTGGCTGTCCTTGGTGGAGATGAGATGCAATGACAGGGGATGAAGGAGCTGTGAAGGACGTGGGACCACTTCTAGTGAAGTGGCTGAGGGATATCTCAAGCTCTTTAAGTGTTTTGCTTATATTCTGTGAAAACATCTTCAGATGCTTGTGACAGTTCAGATAGCGTTGAATTCATACTCAGTTTTACGTGTACTATCTTGATAGTATAATAGGTGTTCAGTGCAGCTCTGCCTGTCTCCCTTTTTCTAATTGTCTAGAATATCCTTGGTATTTAAGACCAACCCTTATGTCAACTTCTTTAATAAAGAACATGCTGTGGAAATTATGCTAATTAAGCCGGGGTGTAATTATGGGCTAGAAAGATTATTTCACAGTCAGAATTGAATTGTTGTAGATAAATGTGCATTAACTTAATAGTGTACAGCTAATTAGTTTTGCTGTTTACTCGTAGAAGTTAAAAAAAGATGTAATCAGTTATACAGAAGCTTGAGAAATGACTATATTGCAATGCCAATGGGAAGCTTACTCTGAATCTCGCTTTAATTACTGTTTTGCTAGAATTTTTCTGTTTTCCTGTTCTGAAATTACAATGGGCACAAGTAGCTAATTAATATACTTAACTTTATTTTTTGTTAAAATATATATTGTATGAGTTAAATGTGTGGTTGCCAGTTTTACAGTTACAGATCTATAATTCATACTTAAAGTGATTACAGCATCAGAATGTCTTGTGCTTTCCACAAAAGGTAAAATATTTTGGATCTCATTATAGAGCAAATTAAGGTAGAGACTTTATTTGCTGTGCATATCTTTTTTTTTTTTTTTATGCTCATCAGCAAGCTGGAATTTGCGTTTAGTATCAAAGAATCACAGACTGTTTGTGTTGGAACGGACGTTAAAGATCATCTAGTTCCAGTCCCCCCTGCCACAGGCAGGAGGAACACCTTCCACTAGAGCAGGTTGCTCAAAGCCCATCCAACCTGGACTTGAACAATACCAAGGATGGGACAGCCACAACTTCTCTGGGCAACCTGTGCCAGTGCCTCACCACCCTCACAGTAAAGAATTTCTTCCTTATATCCAAGCTAAATCTACCCCCTTCCTGCTAAAGCCATTCCCCCTTGTCCTGTCATCTACATACATATATATATGTATGTGCTATTATTTATATTAAAGAGGTAAGAACTTATGTACTGGACATACACATACATTAAATAACCCTTATCATAGCAAAGGTGCTTAGTTGCAATAAAGTACTGAAAACCTAAAAACACAGAATTACTTGTCACTGATTGAAAGTCTGTAAACCTTGGGGAGTTTGCCAGCGAACATTTAATTTTGTATGTTCTAAAAATACCCATGTTTGCTGTATGTCTCAGACATTCACAAGTGTGAAATGAAGGCTGCAGAACATTCTTCTTAATGTAAATTAATATCAGCCTCTGGGAGAATCTGATATAGTCATTTGATTTGTGAATGTAAATTCATAGATGGAAATTCTTTGTAAGCCACCTCTGAGCATAATATTTCTTCCACTGACTTCGGAGTGAAAGCCACTCCGGTATAAATTATAGTGGTTAAAAAGTGTGATCTCAAACTGAAGAGTGAGGTGCTCTCTTCATCTGTAATGTTGCATGCAGAGCTTTCTTGTGTGATCACCTTTCTCCTTATGCTCAAATGAAAAAACCTAGAAGATGGAAATACTTTCAAGAAACAGAGAAAAATAGTTTTAGTAGCCTATATAGTGATTTCTCCACTAATAAATTACACCAGATACCGTATCCTCCTTTTCAGAAGAGTTCCATGGCTTTTCCACATAGTTTTAATGCAACTGGATATCAGTTTCATATTTATCAAATTATATCAAGAACCCCAGCTCGTGTGTAAATTTGTATTTGCCATTAGAAGAAAAGTTACAAAAAGCAAGTATTGACATAGACCTAAAAAAATCTCAGACTTTCACAGCTCTTGAGCTTCCCTTTGTGCAAACAACATGCTGAAAATTTGTGGGCTTTCTTGTGTTTTAAGTTGACTTTCCAATGTGCAGCAGCAGTTGTAAATATAAATTTCAAAATCATACAGATTTAGAATCATAGAATAGTTAGGGTTGGAAAGGACCTTAAGATCATCTAGTTCCAACCCCCCTGCCATGGGCAGGGACACCTCACACTAAACCATGTCACCCAAGGCTCTGTCCAACCTGGCCTTGAACACTGTCAGGGATGGAGCATTCACAACTTCCTTGGGCAACCCATTCCAATGCCTCACCCACCCTTACAGTAAAGAACTTCCTTATATCCAGTCTAAGCCTCCCCTATCTAAGTTTTAACCCGTTACCCCTTGTCCTATCACTACAGTCCCTAATGAATAGTCCCTCACCAGCACCCCTGTAGGCCCCCTTCAGATACTGGAAGGCTGCTATGAGGTCTCCACGCAGCCTTCTCTTCTCCAGGATGAACAGACCCAACTTTCTCAGCCTGTCTTCATATGGGAGGTGCTCCAGTTCCCTGATCATCCTCGTGGCCCTCCTCTGGACTTGTTCCAGCAGTTCTATGTCCTTTTTATGTTGAGGACACCAGAACTGCACACAATACTCCAAGTGAGGTCTCACAATAGCAGAGTAGAGGGGCAGGATCACCTCCTTCGACCTGCTGGTCACGCTCCTTTTGATGCAGCCCAGGATATGATTGGCTTTCTGGGCTGTAAGCGCACACTGAAGCCAGCTCATGTTCATTTTCTCATCAACCAACACCCCCAAGTCCTTTTTCTCAGGGCTGCTCTGAATCTTTTCTTTGCCCAACCTGTATCTGTGCCTGGGATTGCTCCGACCCAGGTGTAGAACCTTGCACTTGGCATGGTTAAATGTCTTAAAATGGCAAAAAAATGTGAAATTTAAGAATGTGTAAGAAACTTATTTTTCCGATTTGGAGATATTTGTGCTATTAAACAAGGAAAGGGAAGGGGGGGAAATCAGAGGTTGCTTCTGTATCGTGTTGTGACAGGCATTTGATTACCAGGCTAGACAGAGGAGCTCTTGTGTCTGTTCTGTGCAAGCATGCTCGTGTCTTCCATAAATCAGGTTATGCTGTACAGCCCTTGATCCGAGTGTATCTCAGGGGAGGAGAGAGAAGGAAATAAATGGTTATCAGAATGGGTTCAGTGTCTCTGAATGAGGGTTGGTAGAGATTACTGGAAACACCTGTCATTACAATTTTCATCAGCATAGCGGATGAACCCACTATTCATTTTTGGGACTCTTTCAGAGCAAAATCTAATTTCTTAAGTGATAATCTACTCAAAAGCACATAGTTTATGTAGGGTACACATGCTGCATGGCTTGTTCATACTGCAGAACCAATGCTTAAGTTTTTAACCACAGTTTAAACTAGTCATAATTTTAACCATATTAGAAATCTGTTTTAGAAAAAATTATTGTATCAGTTACTTAGTCATATGTAACCATGATCTGAGCTTGGCTGCTGGAATCTGAGGCAATAATTCATGTTAGAGCTATAGGATATGAATATTGGAGGATTTTGTATCTGGGGTTGATGCTGTCAGCTGATTACATTGAGAACAGTATCAAAGTTGGAGGGAGTAGCATTGCCCTCAGCTTCAATGAGGAAAATTGGGGTAAAAAGGTTAACCAAAGTCTGAAAAGGAATTAGCTCTGAGATGATGAAGGGAAAGTTGCAGTTCAGTCTGTACTTCTTGCAGTTGGCAGAATATACTGCAGGGTATCACACCACCAGCTAAAATCTTGGATCAGTGATAGTAATGAGCACTGGAATTAAGTATACCACCAGAAGAAAATCCCACCCAGAAAGTATTGCATGGAAATAAGTACAATACAGCTAAGAACTAAGTACCATATTAATAGCTTGTCTTTCTTCTATAGGTAGCTGTACTTCCACAGTCTGAGGAAAGAGTTTTGATAGATTGATGCCCATATTTTCCCTTAATATATTCAAGTTTCAAAGGCCTCTTTAAGGTATTGATTCTGAATTCTAAATGACAGATCCTTGGCGGTATTTCTCTCATTCATTAATAAGGGCAATTGCCCTGAATCAATAGCATGATTATTTTCTGCAGTGGATTTATTAGATATATAGTGTTTGCCAGTTCAGCTGGAAACAGCTCTGTAAAAGTGCTGTGTAGAATGGTCTGCAGCCTCATTCTTTTTGTCAAGGATAGAAATGTCGTGTCCCAGTCATAACCTGATAGGATGGCAAGTGAAGGACAAGCTGTTTTTCCCCATTCAAAGGATGTTTTTCAGCAAGTTGCATTCTACTGAGGTAAAACTATGAAATATACATGAGATGCCTATTTTATGTTTATTTAAAATCTACGGCCTACTTCTGCTCTGAACTCTTGAATATAGTTTATGTAAAATAATCCTTCTCTGATTCAGCTTGTGCATTATTTTTTAGGTTAGACACACTGTTCTTGGTCTGCTTTTGTTGCTGACACAGCAGTTGAGAGTTGTGGATTTCATTGGTGTTGTAGAGCACTGGTAATACTTTCTGCTAGTCATGTCTGTCTGTTGATGAGGTCTTCTGGTTTTATTCTTCTGCTGGCTTTGGAGTCATTGTGGAGACTCACTGGGTTATCCTGCGGCCTGGAGAACAGAGATGTTACCCAGGTAGAAATCATCTCTTCTTCACGTGCCACTGTAAGTGTGGTAGTACAGCCTTGTTTTCTGATACAGTACTCTGGTGGATATTTTCCCTCCTTCCCAACAGCATTGCTCCATTTGAGCAATTCTTTAGCAATTTTACTTTTTTGTTATTTATCTCATGAACTTCCTGTCTCCTGACTGTTAAATACATCTTGCATTATTGCATGGCTTTGGTGGTTGTACATTGAGATACATAAAGCTAGCATGCAGGAGATCAGGGTTTGTTTTTTCATGCTTAATAAAAACTGAAATAAAGGCAGTAAAGAAAACCCGTTAGTCTTATGTTTCCCTTTGACAAGAAGATCAAATTCAAGCGCACTTATAGAATTGTGCAGCTTGCAACTTTAATGAGCAGAATTAGTCCTCTTTGTCTAAAAGACTGAAAAGGACTCTAGTTGTAAGAAAATAAAAAGTGTTCATTAGTTGGGTTTTTTTTTTTACTTCAGTATTAGAAATCCATGTGTGTTTTTTCTTTTGGCTTTCCATATTTGGGATTTCAGGGAAAATGGTGGGGTTTATCAATTTGTGTGATTATTCTGAGTAACCTTTAACTTTTTATTGTTTAATATTCATTATTTAAGCATCAAAAAATGTCTACTCTGAAGAGTTTCCTGTGCTCGGGAAGGGAATGCTGCAAAGTGATACACGTATACAAGTGATGCCTGGGCATGTACGTGTAGAAATAAGGTGAAAGTTGCTGCTATAGAAATGGAGGTAGTGCACTGGAGGGAGGCATCACTAAAGAATGAGGTACCATGAGATATTTAGGATTGATACTCTCTAATACTTCATATAGGCACCCTTTCTTTGCCTTCACCCAGCTGTAAAAAGTATTTCTGCAGTTCATGCTAAACTGCATGCACTGTTGGCATTTCCTACTGTCTGCTATTTGCACACATAGAAAATACCGATTCTGATTGTGGTGGTCCTTACATTCTCATGGCAGTCTACAGGTTACCCAGGTGGCCTGATGCCCAAGCTTTTTATTTGTGAATAGGAAGGAAACATCCAGTTTCATTTGCTTTTTTCTTTATTTACCCAAACCTGAAAAAGCCTGACTTTCAGTCATCCCTGCTGGAAAAGGGTAGGAGCTGTTCTGTCACTGCTATGCAACTCAGGAGATCTGCTGGGGCCAGAAGCTTGATCAAACTAAAGAGAGTGATGGGTAGAGACCATTCATGTGTTGTCAGTTACTGTGAAATTCACAGTGCTTAGTAACACAATATTAAAAGCTTCGACTGTAAGAGGAGTGCCCCAAAACCTTTTGGGAACTCTTGTAGTGGTGGTGATTTCAAAAAATAATGTTGATGTTCTTAAATTTGTTGGGAGTATTGTGTATGTGAGCTTCCTCTCCTGCAGATGAGAGTGGTTTGAATTGTTAACATTGGTGCTGTTAGGCTAATGCTAAATGGTTCCTGCTGCTTTTTGTGCAATTTTTTTATAGCTGCATGTGGTTAGGAGTTATGATGCATGTGAGGAAATAATAATTATCTTCCTGTCGAAAGTGCTCCTCCTGTTTTCCTAGGATCAGGGGGTTGTGGAATAACAGCTGTTCTTTAGAAAGTATACACTTCTATATGGCTAGATGGGAGCAGGACCTCAGAAGCTTTTTTCTCCTGATGTTGAAATACAGAAAGGCTTTAAAGCCTCTGAATGAGAACACTAGTTCTAGAAAAGGAGACAATTTTGATTTGAAAGTCTCCAGAGACAGTGAATCTATCAAATCTCAGAGAAAGGCGTTAAATGACTGTGTCTGACAAACTAAGTCAGTGACAGAATCGAGGCTGGAATCCCTGAAGTCTGTCTACTGTTTTAATCTCCTGTCTGTATTTCCACCTTTCTGATCTATGAGGAAAGGGTATCCACATCTGTGACAGCTGTTCTGATGGTGAACATTTCACAGTCTTCTGAAATCTTCCCTGTAAAATCTGAACTCCTGTAGATGGAGAGAAGCCCATGCAAGCTGGTCTCTCTGGGAAGGGGTAACTTGGCATGTTTTCACAGCTGCAGTGTATTAAGCTACTCTAAGGCCTTTGTAGTAGGGAGTCGGAAAAATGTTATGAATCGCAGGGAGAAAAGAGATAAATTGAGCCGCTTAAAGACATCTTGATAGCTTACCTAATTTGCCTCTTACTCGCCTTTGCAGAAGCAGTCCCTGTATATGCATATGCCTGCAGAGGAAGAGATAAAACAAGATTTTCAAGGCTGTTTTAGCTTAACAGCCCCAAAACACAATTGGCACTTCCTAACCGCTGGAAAAAAATCACAACAAAGCACTGAACAAACTGAATAGTACAAAAGCCAAAGTTAAAGATACCCTAAAGCACGGAAGCCACCAATTTTTCTCTCTTCCCTACCCCACAGTTTAGAGGAGAGATAGCATTATTCCAGCCACAGCAGGGTATGGCTACCTCAGGACACAGGCAACTTTTTTCTTAGAAGCTCCCTCTCTGGGAGTGAGGGAATTAAATATTTATAGATCAGTACCGATAGCAAGAAAGATTATTTCATAAAGGTTCATAAATATATCTCAATTAAAAAGAGATTTGTAAATGAAATCAGGGTAACCTCAAGCAGATAATACTTACACATCTGAGTGTAATCATGGAGGCAGTAACCTAGAGCTGTAGGTTGTACCATGTGGGCCAGTGTCATTAGATAATCTTTACTCAACTGTACCATCTTTAAAATCTTTTCCTCTTAAAATGAAAATGTTCAAGAAATCTACAGACAGCTCTACTCCAGAACATTTTTGGTACGTTAAAGTTGTTCTCATCTTGCCTTTTCACATTTTCACTTCTTACGGTTTTCTTATTTTGAAATCTAAATCACAGGTAGTAATGTAAAACCAGGAAAGTGATGTCTTGCCAGAGGATATATAAAGGATACAAAGGCAGAACTGCAGGAAGGTGCAGGTCTCCCTTTGTTATATTGGAGAGGTGATTTGAAGTTCTGGACTAGCCCTAAAACCTCAGGTTTATGGTTCTGTTAAAGACCTGGAACACACTGAGCATCTCTATCACTACTTGGCAATGCTGGGCAGGAATCCTGGCCATCTGCCACAGGATATCTTCCTCTGCACCTCATTAGCAGACACAAATGCATTGTAAAAACCACATTTGTGATGAATCTCTGTATGGTAGTTTCAATTTGGGCAACATGGAAGCGTAAACCAAGGAAAATGTCATAACCCAGGAGCAGCATCCAGATTTTCAGCAGATTGACAAATGTTTGTACAGCTGGTTTATATTCAGCTGTGCTAAAATTGAAATCTAAGGAAGGCTAGATTAAGCGACATGATTAACTAAAAATCAAGTGTCTGTTGAAGTACAGTCAAATGGTGCAAACTCTTTATGTGTTAGACACATAAATATTTAAATGGTACATTGCCAAAATGCACAGTGTTGCCTGTTTCATCAATGAAATTATTGATCCAGTAGAGTGGGTCCAGGTATGGCAGATAATATCCTAATACTGCATATATTGACAGGTCACAGTATACCTGGGTAAGCAGATCCCATATGTTGTAGACTCCTTTGGCCAAGTTTTGACTAGAGAAGACCATATGCTGAAAGGTTTTGAGGGTTTCCAAAGTGAGTGGAACAGAGATTGACATCTCTGTGTGCTGTTTCCTGAAATTGTGTGCTGAAAGGACCCAGTATTCATGTGCAACATTTTCAAAGCAAATAGAGTAGTTCTGCCGCCTCTTAAACTGTAGCCGATCATTCAGACCAGGCTGACAATCTATGTCTATGTATATGCCTACATATGGTGATGTATGTTTGAAAAAGGAAAAATACTTTAAGGAAGTGCTTCAAATTTAACTTATAATAAGCCAAGTGTAGTGACTATGTGTTCACTTTTTTTTGACCATCTCTCTTGGAATCACAGAAAGAAAACGAGGGAACAAGCTGTTAGAGAGGGCTTCTTGCTCTTTATGTTACAGTCCATGTCTGTGGATTATATTTAAGTATTTGTCATGTTTTTACCAGTTAAGTTTTACATCTTGTCTTCGCTCCTTTTAAATGTGCTGAGATAAAATCGTTAGAAAAAGATTCCTGTAATACTTATATATTCACTTCCAAATATTTTGAACAGAAATAAATGTATCCCTTTAAACATCAGAGGTAGTTCTGTCTTTGATCTTGCCTTGGCTCTTGATTAGCTCTCCTTGTGTTTGATCCTGAGCTACATGTAGTTTGTTTTTTCCTAGTACTACCAGAAGACCATTCTCACAGATCTCATGGAACAAGGCAAAAGAAAATTTCAGGCTTTATTTATAGATTTTGAGGGGGGAGGGAAGCCAACAGAAGGGTATATGTCTGTAGGCGTAAGTTCAGCAGTCTTGTAGACTGGCGTTAGCAAGACAACTCTGTGTGGAAGTTAGAAATCTAGGAAAGATTACCCTTAACTTGGATTGTATTGTCTTTGCCTTTGGGCACCACGTCAGCAGTAAGGCTGTCTCAGATACACATAGGTGTCTGAAGACAAGCAAGTGTATACAGACTATTCTAGTTTAAACATTGTAATGAATAGATCTAAAAATTGTGCATTCTCTTTCTTAGATAAATGTTTTGTTGTAGTTCAGCCTTTGTCAAGCCTATGGTTCTTTATAGCAGGTATCTTCACAGCGCTTCCTTTGGGGAATGTTCCTGAGATGGGAAAAGCTCTGGGTGTCAGTGCTTGCCTGTGTCAGCTGCTTGAGGATGTGATTGTTCTGTCCTGGTAATAGAAATCAGAAATAAAAACTCAAAGTCTCATGAGACTGACTGTGACCACTGGATGGAGAGTAGACAGGGCCACCACTCCTGCTTCTCCAATGCTGTGTAGAAGCGATCTGTATCCTTGGTTAACTCAGTGTTCCCTTTTGGGTCCTCTTCCATCCCTGGATCAATAGCCTGCTGTAATCTGCTTTAGTCACCACTTCAAACTACAACCTTCTGCGGGATTTAAAATTAGATCAGTCCATCAAAGAAACCAGGTTTAACACCTTGGCATGCTTTGGTCAGTCTTTTCAGATGATGACAATTCCTAGAAATAATGCACTTTTACAATCTGCTGAAATATTTAGAGTACATGGCAAATGCTGGTTTATAGCCAAGGCTGTGAAGTACTTGCACACTTGTGATTCTTTTGTTGAAAAAGCCACACCACCAGAAGCCTTTCACTGAACAGCTTAGTGTTGGTATAAGGAAAACAGGCAACAGCAGAAGATTTTGCACATACAGATGCTATCTTATTTTCATTTTTGGATCAGCTACACAGACACTTTGTTAACATTCTCAGAATCACATCCCATGCACCTCCTCTGATTTACTCTAGCCTTCTGGCTTCTTTCACCATCTGTGTGGGTCACCTAATTCAGATTTTCTGAGCATGGGGGTGTTAATAAAGGACACAGGTTTAGCTAGTGTCCTTTATTTAGTTTAGGATATTCACTACTGTTTCATATTTTGCTTAATTCTACATTATCATTTCACTAGAGATCGGATCCTTGTATGTTACCAGTTTAACTGATTTCTATGTGGCACAATATCAGATGGTTCACAGAAATGGAGGTAGATTTGATTTTCATTACCCTTCTCCCTTTTATTCTGACCCTTCTCTTCATCAACTACTGAACCTACTACTGCTTTTTGTTTATAGCCAGTAAAAGGTATTTTGTTAATTTGAATTACCTTTCTAGCATGCAGCCCAGTTTATTCCAGCTTTTGACTTCTACAGCATATAGTCCTTCACTACTAGTTTTTTTTACTACTTGTTTGGCTCTCTATTTTGATATGCATCTTCTGTCACATAGGTATGCTTGGAGCTGTGGCTGAAAGTTCCCTGACATTTGTGCAAAATGTTCCAGATAGCTTTGTACCTAAGTCTTCAAGAAACTGCAGCTCTCCACCATTCTCAAGACCTCTGCCAGCTGACTTCTTTCTTTTCATAATGAAGCCAAATGCAAAAAATAAGTTAAATTTTCCAGTAAATGTTACTGGAGCCTCAAGCTTGCTGTTCCTAAAAAAACCCAAAACTCTCTTTCTCTAGCTCACTTTTCTTTTGCCACCTATAAGAGTGGCATATATAACATATATATATATATTTGTGTGTATATATATATATATGCACAAAGTATATAACAAGTGAAAAATTTAAACCGCTGGAAAGTGGTCCTTCTTGCCTTGAAAGCTGCTAAAGTTATCGCAGTTATTCAAGCAGCCTTAACTGTTGACAGAAGTTTTTGTTTGTTTTATATAGCTACTGTATTTCATTTAGAAACTACTAAAAATATAATCATCTTAGAGACCATCTGCTTGAAATGACAATGCATACTGGGGCTAAAATTTTAAACTTCTTTTCCTACTTTGTTCGTTATCTCTCCTAAAATTGGTTACATGACAAACTCAGTATTCCATGCTAAGGGTTTCTTTTCTGAATTAATTTTCTACTTATGTCCAATGTGTACACAACCATACTTGTCCAATGATGGATACTTGTCCAACAAGTATTCGTGCATCATTTATTTGCTAACGTTTCTCTTGGGAGATCAGAGGGGAAAAGTAGGCACAGCCTTGTTTTCATACATAAATACCATGTCAACACTGCAGGTTCATCAGACCAATTAACTATGCCTGTAATAAGTGCACCTTTTCCTTTTGTCCCCTCATTGCCAATTCTGGCCTGGATCCCAGAACAAAAGGAAGAAGAATCTGAACTGCTTGTCGAGGCCCATGGTGCACATAACGGGCTTTTTGGTTGGTTGTTTTCTGTTCAAGTAATACACATATTATGAAGGAGAAAATTTCCTCTGGGAGAGAATTTGGTGATAGAAGTGCCCACATTTTGATGTATAGTTGTTTGGTGTAAAAGAACAGATTACTAATGTTCCCCTTTGCGGTCTTGTTAGATAGCCTGTTTTCTTCTGGTATTTTGTATGCTCTCCAAAATACCAACACCTGTGCTTTGGCATCCAGGATTGAAAATGAGAATAAATTCACTAAGGTTACTAAGGTTTAGGGGTTTCCATTGCTTATTTTTAATTTTTAAAAGTCTGTAAGATGTCTTTGGTTGGCTGAGAGCCATGTATATAGGAGGCAGATACAATGTGTTTGAAGAACCTGTTAGCAATCTTAACATGGTTAACTGTAAGAAAGCAAATATAAGAGGAAGTACAAAACGTTAAATTGCATTGTTTTTGTAACCTCTGTCAAGTTATGATTTGTTTATGGATCTATATTACCCATTCTTAAACAGGAGTAAGTGTTTAACTTACTTTAACCACTTCCTTTTCACCTGGTAACAGTCACAGTAAGTTGGTAGCACAGAAAGTGTGGTGCTTGCCATCTTTGGCTGCTGAAGTTTGTAGTCTTCATTGTTCCTTTTACAATGTTGTCTGACTTTGCAAAACATCAATTCTGTCTGAACATATGCTACATCTTTTGTAGAAATTTCTCAACAGTCTATATAATCTAAAGATACCTTGGAATAGACCATATGTGATTTATTACTGTATCTTTATGGTTTCTTTGCATTAAACACTTAATGTGAAATTTAATATTCATGAGTTAACATCTGTTTTGTCAGAAGAGAAATACGTGATGAAAGTATATTTTTTTTGCAACTCCTATTTATATTCTGAATGTTCATCAACTGTGTGTAACAACAACTCTCAATCTGACAAACATCGCATATGAGAAGAGAACAGACAGTAATTCTGATCTGTAGTAATTCATTATTATTGCAAAATGAGTCTTGTTTCCATGAAGGGTCTTGGAGAACGGTTGTACATAAAGTGTGAGATGCCTAAGTCTGCTTGAAAGAGACTGCAGAGCTCCTGTGAATTCCCCCAGTGGCTTACAATTGGCCTCAGTGCAGCAGAACCCCTATAATTTGGGAAGAAAACTAATGATCAGGAATATCTTTTAAAAATATTATAGATGGACTGTGCAACAGTTCTAAGTTTTTTTGGCAATGAACTTTTTGTGATCATAGCAACTGCAACAGAGAACCTACAAGCTTTTTTACAAGTCACTTCTTTCCCCTCATTCCCTCTATTAACCTTGTAGGTGTAGCATTAGATGGAAGACTTTAAAAATATTTATATGGCACAAAAAATAGCTCTTACGGAAAAGGCATGTGAGAATTAAGTGTCTCTTGCAGAGTATCTGTGTGCATCTCTGGATCTTGGGACACAAAAGTCCAAAGCCATTATCATGAATTAGTTTACCTTTAAACACAGAGGGCAGAAATTCACCTGAAGTAACAGACTGATTTTAAGTTTCATTCTGGAAGCTGTAGAATACCTGCAGGGACTTGTTCAACACTCTTGGATTCAGTTGTTTCATTTGATGTTAATGGTGTTTCATGTTTTGTAAGATGAAAGAAAAGTTCAAAGGCTAAGTTTTCGTATTTGCCTACCTGCGTTAGATTGAGTAGTAAGAACGAAGATTTAAAAGTAATCTGAATAAGTAATACATGAGTGTATAATTGTAAAATTGCCCAATCACAGAAAGGCTGAGGTTGGAAGGGACCTCTGGAAAACCACTGCTCAAGCAGGGCCAGAACTGTAGAACAGATTTAGATTGAGCATGTGCTGTATCTGGAAAAAAGAAACCAAAAGCCAGAATAAGTCATTGATTTCTACATAAAGTAGCAATTTAAATCAAATAAAGATTGCAATAGGTGAAAAGGACTTTTTGACAGACTGGGATTTCGTAGCAAACCACTTGTGCTTCTGATCCTAGCCTCCATATTTTAGTTTTAATAGAGAAATAATAATGGTATAAGCATGTATTTTCTCTTTTCTTGTATTAAGATTTCATATAGCCATTTTTATTCAGGAAACTAACAGTTAGAGATATAATTCCATTAAGTTATTTAATTATACTTTATGTAGCTTTTTTTGCATCGAAGTACAGTTTAAAATGAAAAACACCTTCATATTTGATTTAATGCTTGCTTTGAAAATAATGGGAAAAAAATCAAGATTTTACTTAGACATGTCTGTCATGTTTGTTAACTATTGCCACATGTATCAACTAAGAGCAGAATTTTTGATGAGTCTTTCTCGCTTGTTTTCTCACAGAGAGTTTGGATGGCGAGATCCAGAGCTTCCAGAAGTTATACAGATGTTACAGCATCAATTTCCCTCAGTACAGTCCAATGCTGCAGCCTACTTACAACACCTCTGTTTTGGAGACAATAAAATAAAAGCAGAGGTAAGATTTATAAACCCTTTTTTCAGCACTGACGCTGTCTGCTATTTACTATAGCCAATTATTTTTATGTACCTCAGAAAGAGTTACAAAAGAAATCATGTATATATGGCTGGACCTGTTTTACTTGAGCTTTCACTTAAGTCGTTTGTGAACATTAGAAAAAGTAAAAAAATGCACAAAATATTGTCAAACATTTTTTGTTTAGTTTTCAGTGTTTTGATTGCATACCGTTTAAACACCGTATCAGTAATTGTTCAATAAGCAGCTTGTGGTATAGTCTTGATCTCACTGAAGCACACAGGCATTTCCTTAGGATTTTCAGGAAGGGATTTTTGGACATTAAATACAGGATGTAAAAATTAAGCAAAAGGGTCCTGAATCAAAGCCCACTTTAATGTGTAATTGTGTGAATAGAGTGTCATTTCACTGGGTTTGCAGATTGAACTGTGATCATTGGTCTGTGATCTTGAAATTCGGTGCAGATTGTATCTCAAATGTAATTCAAGCAGCAGTATAGACTTTGTTCTGTACCTGTAGCTGATTGGCACTTTTTCCTTGCTTGTTCCCTGTGGTTAATGGGACCAGTTCAGCTTTTGGCACAAGTTGAAACAGAAGGCAGGCAGCTCTGAGGGATATGACAAACACACAGGAGTCAATTAAAATTGAATGAGTGAAGCTGTTACCAGCCCCAGCTGCCTCCCCTGGCCCTTTCAGAGAGACTGCTAATCAGGAACACATGGTGTGCACATAAATCTCTGCCTGTTCTGGCATCTTTTAGCCTGGCAAGTAAAGGTAAACTGAGATCAAGATCTGCCATTGCTTCTTTGTCAGAGCTGTGCAGTGATACTGTCTTCCTAGTGTTTTGTTATCCTCACCTTCAGCACATAAGCACTCTGTGGGTCTATCTGGCTGTAGCAGCTTTCCCTTGTAGGCTTTTTCATGCTGAGGAAAGTCCCAAGTGAGTAGGTATGTGGTCTGCTGGCACTGGTAGAACTGCACTGGCTGTGTACATCATCTCAAACATCTTGGAAATTATAATGAAAAAACAAATATTAATAACAAATAATATTAATTTCTTTTGTATCTCCTATTTATAGGAGTTTATTTAATATAATATTAAATTAATAACAAATATTAACAAATTTTAACATGAATGTTAAAATGAAGAATGTTTGTGCACTGGAAAAAAGAACTCTGTTGCAGGCACTGCTGAAAATTCTAATTGCACACTCTTCCCATACTCTTTTCTCATCCTTACTCACAAATTAGGTTTTCAGTTAAAAAATTGATTAACCTCTGAGAAAGGCAGTTAAATGATTAGAGCAATTTATTCATTGTACAATCTGTGCTGCCTCCTGTTAGCCATAGATTGAAAGCCCTTAGGTAGCTAGCACATCTGAGGGAAGAAGACTGTTTGACTCTTGTTGCTAACCATTTAGTGAAAAAGGCAGACTGTTGATCTAACCCATCCCACTAGGACATCAGCCTTTGTAAGCTTCAGGCTTACAAGCAGGAGAGCACTTAAACAGTTTCTGTGTTTGTTTATTGGAATTAGGAGCTACCCAGAGGGCTCAGTAGTGTGCTTAGGGTCTGCTTAAGCTCTCTACTGAATGAGAATTTCTTGAGGAACCTTTTGTGTTAGGAGTTCAAAATCTTGTTAAGGGCATATCACAGCAGATATCCCAGATTCTTACTAGGCTTATGCCCAGCCAGAGGTACTTGAGTGATGCTGTTAAACCTAGCTGGTTTGTGAGAGTTTATGAACTCTCATAAGAGTTCGGTAGAATCTGTATAAAATTTATCCTCTTGTATGTGATAGGACGAAGGTCTTTATATTCCTTTTGAGTAGAACCATGTAATTTAAAATTAGGCAGAAATAGAAAATAGTAGCTATGACTATATGCTTTTCTGGGATTCCTAACACCTTTTATGGTTTTACCATTACATTTTTCTCTTCTAAAATATTTTAATTTCTGCGGCTGAAGTTTGGAATACTGCCCCTTGCTTCCCAAGAAAAGAAAGTGGAAATACTCTGCAGAAGACAACTATGAAGAAGAAATTCAGTTTCAAACATTTGAAGTATGGCTAGGGAAACAAGAGATATTTTTCCTTCATGATCATGTTTTTTATGGTAGGTGCTATTTCTAAAACACATGTTGATGACAGGCATACTTCTGCATTTGATTTTATCATCCTAAATGTGTCTTTATTGCTACATAAATGCAAATGTCCTGCTCAGTCTTTTAAGTAACAATGAGGTCTGCAAAAGCTGTTCTGTAACTTGAAGGACTGTTTGCTGTCAGTAGTGCTTCTCATTCTCTACCTTTGTTCCCTGTACATGGTGCTTAGGTGGTATATCAGACATTAGAATGGAGTTGAAGAAATTGGATTATTTTTGATAATATTTGATAGTTGGATTTTTCATCTCCTGTTGAGCACTGACCCATGTTGAAGATCTGAAGATCTCACATATGTGAAAGGGGACATAGGGAGCCAGAAGGCTAAAGGTTATAAAAAGTACCAGGCAGCCCATTACAGGCATAATAACACTGAAATTCGGAATCTCAGAATACTTTAGCAGTTCATTGTATAAATTATTCTTTCATTGATGACAGCAAAGAATGTAACTAAAAGTCAAAAGGAAAGGAGGAAAGACATTTTGATCAGATACTTGAAGGCGAATGAAAAGTTGATCAGTCAGAAGAGCACAAGAAGCCCCTTTCAGATGGCATTTTCTTGTTAGGAGAGGGCTCTTACACCAACAATGGTGAGACTGTGAGCAGAGCCAGTGTAGCCGGTCCTGGATGCCAAGAAGGAACAGACAGAGGATATAGGAAACGAGAAGCATTTCTAAATACTTAGCAGAGAACATTTCTATAAAAGAGCATGTTCTTGTAAACACAAGACTCATTCTTCCATAGCAGTTTTTCTTCCTGCAGTGACATCTTACTCCTTTGTATGAGGTCACCATAAAAAATGATTGAGTTGTGCAGTTTCACACGCCAGCACCATTTTGCTCTCATGGAAAATGGCAGCCTGCCATCAGCTGCAAAGGTGTAGCAGGTCACTCAGGGGTTTTGACACCAATGACTCCTTTCTGCAAGCTAGGAAATTAATTTTTTGGCATCGAAACCAAGACACTTCAGGTTCTTCTCTCAGGAAAATTGTGCCAAGGTGCAAAATAAAAGCACAGCAACTGCTGCATTGCCTGCCTGAAACCTTCCCTGCATCCTTAATAAACATTGCTGGATCAGACAGTTTCCTCTTTATCATGGAGAGCATTCAGAAGAAAAGTATCAGTCCAGACATTATTGCATGGAGTTCTTAAAACAGTAATTACACACTGAATGAATGTATCTTCCCAGCTCACTCAAAACCATCATTCACATTCCTTTGGTCATTAAATTTAAGGTGTTTAGACATCTTCTGTGAATTCTTCAGAACGTGATGAGAAGCCTTTCAACGCAGTACTCGCAACCTTTCACATGTAAGGCAGAGGGCATAGACCATATTAACTGTTATGTTTGTTATAATTCACATAATTGCAATGTTGTAGTAATTTTGATGTCATCCACTGTGCTGCTAGATCCATGATGGTCAAGAATACAAATGTGCCTCTTTCTAGTATGGCTTTCTCACGGGGAATACTTACACTTAGTATAGTGTGATAGAGAAACAGTCCATGATGTTGCATTTAGACCTGATGGCTAACACTGAAATTCTTCAGTCCATAACACTTGAGGGATCCACAAGTGGGATTGGAGGTGCTTTCATCATCCTAGATGGGTGTCTTGATTTTGATTTTGGAGTGTTCTGTGAGATTCCCCTTTGCTCTTGTAAGAGATTTCCTAGAAAATCAAGTATGTTTCCTTTTCAGTGTGTTTGAAGAAGAATCATAGTTTTACATTCACCTAACCATACCCTTCCTCTTGTTTGTTTGGTTTTCCTCTAAAATGTCTTCAGTTAAAGCCCAGAATTTGGCTTGTCCACGGATGATACTGTCAGTTTTCCATTAAAGACATGCAAGATAATATAGACATCGTATTTAATTTAAATTAAATAAGTATCTCATAGGTGATACTGAAAAGTAATGCAAAAAATTGTGGAGATTCTAAAACATTTGTTAGGAGTGCATTTTAGTGCAGACAATAATGGCATGCATTTGGAGAAAGTACACTTCCCTGTTCAGTTACAAACATTTTTATTAGTGCTTTGAAAACCATAATTTTCATATGTTAAACATCTGTATGGGTAAAATATCACAGTTTGAGAACTACTTTCCTAAACGACTTCACAAAGGAATTTACTCTTTTCATAATTGTTTATGTGCTTCACAGAATGAGCACTGAAATGTTCATGCTTTTGCTTACCTATGTTTAGATTGCTGCATGCAGGATGGTTTGAGTCTGTTTTCACCTTGGGCTGTTGTATTGCCTGTGCAAGTAAATGTCAAACTGTCCCTTTCTAACACACTTTCTGTGTAGGTTTTACTGATAGAAATTGCTCCAATGAAGTGAAGCAGCACATAGTGACATAACCAGAAGCAGTCTTTATATAAGAAACTCTTTTTTATTATTATCTTATAAAACCTTGTATTTTTCAGGACCTCTAGTCTGCTTCTAATAACTCAATCAAGAAATGCTGTGTTGTTCTGCAATATAGCTTGGGGGTTTACTGTCAATTACACATATACAAAATGCTATTTGGTTTGGGGTTTTTTAAGTGTTTTACTCAAAGTTTTTTTGGAAATAACCCTTTGTCTTTTGTAATTTGTCTTTGTTGGTATTATTAGAATAGTTTTCCCAGCAAGATGTTACACTCCTTGCACCTTGTCATTCAAGGGTATGATTTTGCACTGAAAGCAAGTTAGGTATAACTTCCAGGCACAACCATCAGCAGCACCACAGAGCCATACTCTTCACAGGAAGACAAAATATACAAATAGCTTTATGATTAATTCTTATCCCATTGCACTCAAGATTTTTTTTCTTACTAATAAATTGTCTTTGCTAATAAAGTCCAGAAACATGGTTAACTATGAAATGATAGGTCTTTTCACTGGGGAAAAAAAAGGGGGGGGGGCATAAAAGCCCACCTTCTATCAGGGAATTAAATTTTAAACTGATAATCTTGCTTTCAAAAGCATTTCTGAATGTATTTCTTAATTCAGCTTCACCATCTAATTTGTGCACTATAATTTTATGAGATTTATCTCTTCCAACAACAGAATGCACATCTGTGTTTTTTGCGTAGTCTTTACATAGAATCAGAGAATCCCAAGGGTTGGAAGGGACCTCTAAAGATCATCTAGTCCAACCCCCCTGCAAGAGCAGGGTAACCTAGAGTACATCACACAGGAACTTATTCAAGCAGGCCTTGAATATCTCCAACGTAGGAGACTCCACAACCCTCCTGGGCAACCTGTTCCAGTGCTCTGTCACTCTCACAGTAAAGAAGTTCTTCCTGATGTTAACGTGGAACCTCCTGTGCTCCAGTTTACACCCCTTGCCCCTTGTCCTGTCACTGGATATCACTGAAAAAAGCCTAGCTCCATCATCCTGACACCCACCCTTTACATATTTGTAAACACTGATGAGGTCACCCCTCAGTCTCCTCCAAGCTAAAGAGACCCAGCTCCTTCTGCCTCTTCTCATAAGGGAGGTGTTCTACATTTATGAAGTCTGGGTATTAATGAATGTCACTGAGTGGTATGCTGTTTTCCCACAATTTGTGCTTTCTGGAGCACAAAAGGAGTTACATTTTATACTCTGGGATCCCTCTGGAGTCATTTAACCATAGTTGCTCTCGATTTCATTGTTAGGACACTGTGCCTAAATTATTATAATGATTTACTTTGCACCTGGCAAGCATTTCATGATTGATTTAGATTAGGAAAATATTAAAGTTGTTCAATAAATATATTAATGACAAGCCCCACAGGAGTAACATTCAGTTAAAAGAGGAAATTCAAGAATTAGGACATTAACTGAGGGCTGCACAGCAATTAGTAGCAGATTACAAGGTTCAGTTTTTGTCTTTAACTCTTTTCTGCTAAGGATCTTGATGAATGCTTTGGGTTTATTGCACATACATTTGGAAATAATTCCTTTTGAATGAAATGTCTGTCCTGTAAAGTGACATGGTTTTAAAAATAAATAGACAAAAATATATTATTTCATAAATGTAGTGGAACATCTAGTGTGTTTGGGTTTTTTTCTGTGTTAATGATAACTAAGCAAAAATAAGACATTCTGCTTGCTGCCATCCTGTTGTTTTCAGTCATTTCGTAACATAGAACCATAGAATAGTTAGGGTTGGAAAGGACCTCAAGATCATCTAGTTCCAAGCCCACTGTCATGAGCAGAGACACCTCAAACTAGACCATGTCATACTAGACTCCATCCAAATTCTTTCTCATCTCACAAAGAGACTGAATTGAATGAAGTCACAAAGTAAATAAAATGGTGGGCTTGGTATTGAGAATATGTATTAGAATTTTTACCCCCCACACATTGCTTCACACTTCTTTCATGGTCCTCGCTCCATGTCCCCCCCCCCTCAGTTAATCACTCTCCAAGGAATAGCCAAATGGACAAACTTTTGCCCACTTTTCCCATATGTTCGTCTTTAAGGTACATTTTTTCCTATGATACTATTAAATACTCAGCAAGGATTATTTAGAGCCAAAACAACATAAATTTTTATTTATTTTTTTAATCAATAACTGCCCATGCTTCATATGGATAAATGCAGCTTCACTGCTGTTGTCTGGACTATCTCTCCTGTTTATGCAGTCCACTGCAGTGTCTGGAGACATCTTTAGGATACGGAGTTTGACCTCTATTTTCCTGCCATTTAGGGGCCTGGCACTGGTCTTCTTGTGGGCTTAAGGGGTGAGTGAGGTCGTGAACAAAACCTGCCTCTAGGCCTCCTCATTACCTGGGTTTAGGACTCACTTCTACAATGTGTGCCTTGCAGGAGATGAGAATACTGGCTAAAGGTTTCTACCTTTTTCAGCTCTGAGTAACTGCATAGAAGAGAATTTTAGGTAATAAATGCAATTAGGCAGAAAATTCAGATGTGAACATCTGGTGATAATGCTTTTTACACAGTTAGGAGGAGAAGGAAAAAAATATCACTATTAGGGGTGCAAGATGAATGCCTTCATGCTACTTTCTATGGTGTGCAGCAGGTGCAGGAAGAGCATTGCACTGCATTGTGAATCCCCATCCTCTGGGCTGATGAAAAAATGTCCCAGTTTTACTGAAGTATTTGTAGAAGCTGTATCTTTTGTATTTGAAAATATTACGTGTTAGGGAAGGAAAGATAATACACGCTGAAAGACAGTGTCATTTGACATAGGTAATATGATGTTCCCACATTTTGAATGGGCAATAAATATATTTGCAACTTTTTCAAGCAGTATAATGTTCTACTATATGTGCTATGGATTTCTTTCTATTCATATCTCTTCTGCCAGTTGCTTCTCTGATTTATTAGGCTGATGTGTGAATGCAGAGGATTCCTTTCCTATTGTAGAGTATATTTTTTATTACTGTTCTCATCATCCAGCAAGCCACAGTAAGACTTTTTTTACAATATATAGGAATAAAATAACCTAGATCGATATCAATATCTGTGATTTGATGCTTTCTCAATATATCTGTGCTAAAAAGGTTGGCAGCAAATTGATTTCAGTAAGGTGAATTGTAGCCCTCATAAAAAGGCCATGCCAAATGAAACTCCTAAGGTAAAGACAATCAAGTGTGCTCCAGACTGTGTTTAAAAATGCAGAGTTGGCTGTTACTAAGCTACCAAGAATGGCTGCAGTAGAAGGCACAGGTTTGTAGAGGCATAAGGACACCTAAGGCTTTAAACTTAAGCTGCCTACCTGTCTGTTCAACTGCTGCAAAAATTGTTTGAAGCTGCTTGAAGCAGAGAATCCTTAATGTAATCACAGAGTAAATTCATGACAATGCTGCTGAAGTCAATCTTGTTCTTCTAAGGTTTACACTAGTGCAACTTCGAGTGTGACTCATACCGCATAAGGAAAAAAATATACATATACACATACTAATATATATATATATAATTTTGCTTATTGAACTGTGGGTATTGCAAAGTAGATTAGATATGAGACGGGTTTAATTGTGTTTTCACTCAATTTATAATATGTAAATGGGGAGACAGAGGGAAGATTATGCAGTGCAGCTTCACATTAGAACTCTTAAATTACAGGTCATAGTTGTAGCTGTGCCACAGCCTCCCCTTGTGAGCTTAGGCAAATAACTTTATGTGCCTGAGTTTCTATTAGGAAAACTTCCTACCAAAGAGGAATGTTGTGAGAATGTATTCATTAGCTTTAGAGGAAGTAATTTGTCCCCAAAAATACTTCAGCTTTTAAGACAGAAAATTCTCATGTGACTGAAAGATTCTTTGGTGGTCAATATATCAGTTATAAGGAAAGAATACCTGTTGTTTAAATCGCAGTAGAGAATGTCAGGGGAGCAGAGGTCATCAGAGGCAGTATGACGCTTGATCTAATAAATTGTAAATGTATTTTTAATCTGAGAAATGGCATGTTGTTCTTCTGTCATGCAAACTGTGATACCTATAGCAAGCATCAAAAGAGGATCTTCTTGAATTTCCAGTTAAAGCTGAAATGTCAGTTGGAGTTGTTCTGTTGCTTGCACTTTTATGACTGAGAAAAAAGGAATTTTCTGTGGTCTTACTTGTGACCACCTCATTCCAAGGTGCTGTTTGTGTTCACATTGACTAAATCCCACTAATACTGTGCTTAACCGAATATAGATAGCTGCAGCTTCAGAAATGTTCAGACTACTAAGCTGATGTCCTCTGTTAGTGCTAGAATGTTTGAAGTACTGACCTACTGCATTTGTCTAAAAATCTTACTTTTTCTTTACATAAAAAAATTGTTGAATTTTCTGTATTTTGTTTAACTTCACTAGGAATCTGGTTATAGGAATACCAGGATGGTTTTAAGGTATATGTGTTGGGTTTTTTTCCTCAATAATAAGTGTAATTTTTCATTTTCAAATAGCTTAATTCTTTTTAAATATTAGAAAGCAAATGATCCATACCCTTGATATCAATCATCATTTTTCATTTAACTTTAGACTGTACTAGTTCAGTGCCTGAGCAATGCTAATGTCTTTTTCATCCTAAATAAATATTACTGTTGCATTATCTATAAAGTGCATGCTGCTGAAACGTCTTCAATATTGTGCCTTTTTTGAGTGTTTTGAAAAACAAAGACCCCAAATTAAAATCAAGTAACTGCATACCTTCAAAGGGCTTTGGCTTCTCTGTATTTTTCCCAATTTGTGTGTGTTTGTCAGTGTTATTTTATGCCCCCAGTGATTCAGAAGCTGAAAAGGTTGTTTAATGCAGGTCAGTGCCAATCTGTTTATTTTATGAGATACTGTTTTTAACAGTGGGATTGAAAATCACTTTTCTGATACCTTCACAGTCAGACAAGCACTTTAGGCCAGCTCTACACCTGCCATTAGGAGTGTTATTTGGATGATCCCATGCATGCTTGATGTTTAGATTCAGGGTAGGATGCTTGAGATAGTCTACAAATGTAATGTGTTTTAAGAGCATTAGGGTAAACTGCTTCACTATTACAGATAACTTGTATCTAGCTGGAGATGTTTTTAGTAAAAAATAAAATCATGCTAAAACCTTGTTTTATAATAGACATAGCCTTCCTACCAAACATGAAAAACAAAATGTATCACAGTGCAGAATACATTAAGACTTATTGGTTGAGAAAGCAGCACGTTTATTCATACCTTTTCAGGGCAATTTTAGAACATGATTATGAGTCTCCTTCTGTACAGAATATGTTTTCGAGTCTCTGTTAACCCCACGCATAGATCCTAGGATCTCAAGAGGTCACTTAAGAGACACAGGGGAAAAACAAATGTATATTCAATAGCAGAAGACTACAGAAAAACTTCTGAATATCAGCCTCATGCTGCGCATCCTTGTGTTGCACAGCCATTTCTCGAAACGCCTTCCTGATTTCTGGTGCCCTTCTTTCTGTATGCACTGCAGTCCAGCACCCAAGAAACAATTAACTTAGAGCAGAACATTGTATATGTACCAGTGGTTGAATTTATTTTTATTTTGCCTCCTCACAGCTTGATGTTGCCTTTGTGTCTGATCAGACAAGACAAAACCATTCTTAAATGGGACCTAGAATCCAAACCCTGATTTAGATTCCTTGAACAAATTAGATTTCAGAGCTAATGCAGCAATTTGCATAACGTTCCACTATATTTTAAGCTAAAATTGCTCAGCACTTTTTTAAACTTGCAGCAAATTACTTTGCTAATGAGACTAAATTACCTTATGATGTTACAGGTAAATTTGTCTGCAATAAATCTCATGTGCATTTGCAATGTACGGACTTTGTATTGTCTTCCTGCTGTTCCATAGGCACGTCAAAAGAAATAGTGGAGAGGAATCAAAGTTTGAACCAGTACATTTAATCATGAGACATATTACACTAAATACTATTACAGTATTCTGTTTTGATGGAGATTTGTTTTCTTCTCTTCAAATCTATTTCATGTTTTATTAATCAGCCCTCTGAAACTAGCTAGCAGTGAGGCTGCCCATCCTTAAGATCCTTCTCTGAAAAATCATGGGTTTTTTCCTCTTAGATGAAAGTTATTTAGTAATGTAATCAAGGCAAAGATAAGTAACAGAGAGCTCTTATGGAGAGGAATTGCAGTAAAGAAAATCTAGAATTACAGTAATTTCATGGATACTGTGTATCAGTGTGGTCCAGTTGCTGTGCAGGCAGTATCCTCTTGTGTTTTGCTGTAGTCCCTGGTCTGCTCAAACCATACGCCTGAGAGGAGCAGGGTGGCCATAGTCAAGAGTGTCTCAGAAACACTACACTGCCTGCCACTGTTTAAAAATGCTCTTGACATTTGGTTCTGTTAATTTGTAGTTTCTCCTTTTCGCACCCACGAAACAGAACTGCTGAGAATCCATTCATGTGTGAAATAATAGGCACTTACTCTGCTAGTTAGAAAACCAACATCTAAGAACATTAAAACCAATTATTACTAAAAATTTCCAGAAGCAGACTTAAATTGGATTGTCCTTTTAACTTGGGGTTTATTGGATATATACCATCACCTGTGCTAACAGTCAGTTATTTTTTAGTTCAGTTCCATATGTTACACAGTGGCATTAAAATTAATTCCATGTGTTTAAACATTTGTATTTTGGTATATTGAAACTTGCTTAATAATGGCAATGTCACAGAATAAGTGGTGGATGATGCAGTGTGTTATGTCAATTAAGCTGGCAATTAATATCTATAATGTCCAAAACCTTGATTATTGTTAGATTTCCTTCACCTTCTTTTGATTAAAAGTTACTCAAAAGTTATTATTAAGAAAAGCATGGAAAGTAAGCATTTAACCATGAATTAATCTTCAAATTAGGGCTGTGGAGCTGTTAATAGTGGAACACTTAATGTCTTATTGAGGAGATTGTGTTATTTTAGAAACACATTTTATCACTCTGTCAGCCTCTAACCATTTTTGCCACCTATTCTTAATCTTCTTCTGTTTCCATTATATTTTACTTTTTAAGGCAGGGTAGTCAGAATTAAATGCAGAAGAGGATGTTCCAGTTATACCTACTGGCAAAATTTGAACAATATCTCAGATACCCACTTGCTGAGTATAAATAGAAGAGGAAGGGTGTTTTGGTTTCTATCACAGCAGTATTTTTAGGCTGTGTTGAAATACTTCATTATCTAACAGTCTTTGACTAAACTGTTTAAAACTTGAAGCTTCACTTTTCTTCTTTTTTGTATCTGTAACTCTGATTTTTACAGGCTTCCAGGAGATGGAATAGACAATTTCCGGTATGCAGTGATTGAAAGAAAGGGTTTTGGTTCTCCACTACTGGGAAGAATAGAATAATTTTTATTTCAAAACTGAGTTCAGAACCATAGCAGTAGTCAAAACAGCTAATATATTTGCTTTGACTTTGCTTCTGCTGTTGCAAAGCCATAAGCAATGGCCAGATTCCAGGACCAATTTTCTCATACCTTGATATGAAGAAAGATCACTCACCTGTTTTGTTCACATTTGAGAAGTTACCTGTCTTTCTACCTGTGAGAAAGTAACACTTTTGACTGTAAGTTAGAGCATGAATTCTGCTTGCTGGGACAGTCCTTGTTATCCTCACTTTTCAGGCACAACTTCCCCATCCCCAGGGAAGGAAGCCAGTTGGGTTTTCAAAACTGATAGACTTTAAACAGAGCCTGGAGGAAGTGTGGCTTCTGTGCTGAATCACTGACAGGTAGCATGTTTTGTCAATTAAGGTCATGGACTCTAATGCTAATACTGCTTACATCTGACAACAGTTTTAAGCTGTGTTACGATTTGTGCAAGCTTCAGCATGCATTTGTCATGGCAAGTGAAAGGCAAACTAAGAAGGCTACAGTATTTCCTACAATACTTACCTTTTTTTTTTTGTTTCTTGAGAGGCCTCATGTTCATAAGTCATCCTGCTGTCAGTTCTGTTTAGACCACAGAAAGTGTCCTTTGACCAGAGTAGTCTCACAAATAGTAAAGCTTATATTCAACCAGTATAATACAAAGCAGGGAGAATATACCAAGAGCTGTAAATCCAGATGTCTTTCCTGAAGGGAGCTAAGTATTCCTCAAGAGAAGTGTTTGGATTGTTTTTTTTACAGAGCTCTGTATCTGATACTCTGATTGCAACATATCCTTTGTATAAGAGTAGCATTTGAATTCTACATGAACCATCTTTTCCCATCCGTGGGATTAGTGTTAGCAGTCTTTAGAGTGACTGCGAGCAAAATCTTAGCTGCTGCTTGGAAATGGAGCAGGATGTGTTACAGCATTGCATCAAAAGGTGAGCACTTCTCCATTTGACCAGCTAAACAAGGTGGTTGGAGATTTCTCTTGATTTGCATCCTTCTGTAAACGTAATACAAAGCTGAACATGTAACCCAGTTAAAATTTCAAGTACAGTGTGGTATGTACTAACCTAAATGACTTATCTATAAAGCCAATGCAATAAATTAATGAGAATTTAGTCAGATACGGATCATCCTAGAAATAAAAGCGTCCCTATTATTTTGTTAGTTTGTATGATAAAGAAGCTTGGATCACAAATAAGATCAACACAAACATGAGAACAGTACCTGCAGAGACACCCCATGACACAAACCAGTGCTCACACAAGGCATTAATAAATGGTCCTTAATCTCCAGCTAACCAGGCTCAGAATTTGCTGGCAGGTCTCATCTCACACACACACAGACAAAAAGAGGCCTCTGTAGTAGCTGGCTTGGACCTTTGATGTGCCTGGTAGCACATCCTCAAACTTCAGTCTGACCAGTATCTTATCCCCTAGGTCTGTAGCGTCTTTGGTAGCTCATTCCCAGATTTCCTGTCCTGATCGTCAGCTTGAGGTTCACTAGCATTATGCCAATCCTGACTGAAGACCGTCCTCATCCAGAAAAGTTGTTAGAGATTAGGTTTAATGAGATAGAACAGATTGCAGTGGTCAGGCACAGCATTTTTGGCAGACAAGAATACTGAAGTGCAGCTCATTTATACATGACCAGCCCTTTTCCTCGCAGCCTTCTCTGTATTTTTTCATGCATTTGGATGTGTCCCCTTTCCTGCCTTTGCCCTTCTGCTAAACATTCCGTGAGTTTTGCACAATGCACAGTGCTTTGAAAGCATCTCATAAGCATGCTCTTTCCTGTAGGACCCATGATAACCTCATCATTCATTCCTCCCTCTGTACCCCACCCTACCTTACCACTTAATAGAGCTCAGGCTGAAACTCTCCAAGCCTTTGAGCAGTTCCTTCAGCAGCCCATCAGGGAGCTCACAGACCCGGCCTTTGGTACTGTCTCTTGTTCTGTAGGGTTTGCATATGTAAGTGTGGTATATTACTTCTCCCGTCTCCTCTTTGTTTATATGCTTTACAGCTATTGACCAGATGTCCTCACAAAACAGGTGTCCTTACGTTTCAGGTGTCTACATACCCTTCACATCCCACATTTGTGGGGTTTTTTTCACGTATTCATCCAATCTCTTCTATTGAATTAGAAAAGCACACTGCAAATAATTCATAGGCTAAAATCATACAGTAATCAAGTATATCTGCATTGTTTCAGACATACCATCAATGTATTATTGACTTCTTTTGCCAATGCATATGCTTCAGGCTGGTCATGTGTAACTCCTAGTAGATTAAATATCTAACAGTCCACTGTCATGGAAAATTTGTTGTGCTAAACACCATTGAATCAAAGGTCAGCCTTGAAACTGCGTTTCTCTAAGGCTCTTTGGATGAGACATCCGAGCTGTCCTTATTAGGAAGATAATTATCATTTTCACTGCCTCTAGCACTGGTCTGAACCTCTTTGCAAGTCCAAATTCATCTCGTATCTGCATAGTGTGAATACAAAAATGTTATCACATGCAGTGCAAAAAGAACCTTCATACAATGCCAAAGACTCTGGTATCAAGCTGATATGAGTGTGCCCTTACTGATCTGTTGACCAGACAGCATGGCACCTTTTCCTGTCCTGTCCGTGTCATGACATCATGAGACTTGACCAAAGCAAGTGCTTCTGACCAACAAATAGACAGTAACATTAATATTGGAGGGCCAACTTTAAAAGGAAAGTTTACAGATTTCCTGGAAAAAGAAAACACATGATCCATCAGATGAAAGCAGCTCTCTGCATTTTTCCATTTGTGGCAAAATTCATGTAATCTTCATTCTCTCAGTTTTTACTTTGGTGTAAGTTTACACTGCACAGCATAGATTCTTTATTTATTAGGAGAGCTCAACAGAATGACTTCAGGCTCATGTGTGCAAGGATTCCTGGTCCTGATGGGATTTGTCATACACTTCATAATGCCATGTGTGAAAGAGCACAGCCTGTTTCATTTATTTAACAACTATCCAACAGCATCTTCCAAAGATGTATGCAAAATATGTCTAGTGAGGGAAAAAAAAAGGGAAGGGCATTCAGAAATTAACAGTGTCCATAGTTTAAAAGAGTCATGACAAGCACCACAACACAGATTCACCCAGCAGTTCTAATGCTTCTAATCTGGTCCTCTTTTTCATGTATGGTTTGGGAGGAGACAGCAATAAAAAGGGACACTGTATTCAAGACGGGGAAGATGAACTTTATGATACGACTGGGTGAACTCAGTTGTGCTGCAGAGTTGAAGGTCATTCTTTTTACTTGAGGAGTGGCTACTCTGGGAGTGATCTATGTGAGATCAGAGTTGGCCTCCTGTATCTCCTGTTTATTTGCTGTTTGTTTATCTCCTGTATCTATGCTATTTATTTGATTGTAGTAGGCAAGCAGTCTCCAGCATATTCTATTTTCTTTTTCTGTTACGCACCAGCCACCAAGGTGTCAATAAATACTACTTTAAAAAATGTTGTGTTCATATAAAGTCAGGAGAGAGATAGAAATATCTATTGAAAGTCCTTTGGGGAATGGGATTTGATGCCCCATTGGAGCAAATTGCTGCTTATCCACCCATCCCAAAGACATTTGGCAGTAGCACTGCTGAAATCACTGAAGCTGTGACAACTTAGCTTATCTGAGATCTGCCCCAAGAGACTCACTAGGTCAGAATTGTCCTCCAGATTGCAGCTCTTAACTCCATAAAGGACTTGAACAAATAATTTCATGTCAATAGAATCTGGTGAAATCCATCAGAGTTTCACAGTTTATCAGGCATAGTTAAACCTGCTGGAGAATATAGTATTAAACAGCTAGATATGTGATGGAAACACAAGTATGGGGTCAGACTTCTGGTGAATAATACGCTATTGGAAAACTAGAAACAAAGCCAGACAGTAGTCCAGATAAAGAAAACATCAGAAACTGAGCTCCAGTTCTGATGAATCTGCTTCATCTCTGCCTGCATGACATGGCTACTTTGCCAAGTGTCTGAGCCTGGAAATTCAAAGAAAGCTTGCAAAATAAATCTTGTCTTATCTGGGTAAGAGTGGGTTCATTCTTCTGTAGAATTAAAGAAATTTTGTCAAGTTAGGTAAAGCATTATGTAACAACCATTTCATTTCTGTTATATTACCCATCTTTTTTTTCAGACAGAAGTGCGTTTTACATGAATATTTAATGCTTTTGCTTTTAAGAAAGTATCTTTGAATCCCGTCAGTCTGCTGCTGACTTCAGGTTCCTGGGACGGGAGCTGCTGCACGAGCTGCATGCTAGCGTGCTGTCAGATAGCGTGACTGAAAGGGAAGGTGCAGCTCAGAATGACAGCTGAATGGTGCAGAACCACACATCTTCCCTTAGAAATGAGCAGAAGATAAGAAGACTTGTCACCTGAGTGCATCCACTGAGATGCTAGTTGCTTGTGTCCAAGAGGGAGAGTGGGAAAAACAGCGGATGTATGTTGTGCCTCAGAAAAGAGACAAAGCCTCTTCAGATGAACCTTCAGATGGCACATTCAGATGAACCATAGAACACAACAATTTTTGCACAAGTTAATACTGTTTCTCATTCTTAATATCTTTTTTAGCAGTGAAGCAATTAAAATATTCATTCAGCATATTGTGCTTCAAAAATATAATTCATGAAGACCAGCCAGCATGTTTTCATTCTGTCATTTCTGATATTACTCATCACACCAGAACAACTTGTGTATTTTTTAACTGTTTTCTTCTATCAGATCTCATCTCTTTTCAGAGGTTGAAGTGTGAAGCTCAGTGATTGATTCACCTTTTGTAGAACTGATGCATGATTTTTTGTTTCTAGTCTGATTCAGTAAATGTCGTCTGTTTTGTCATGTAGGTGGTTCTTCATGTACTATGCTTGCTTTTGAAAATCTGGTTAATAGGAAAGAAAATTCATTTTAATCTGAAGATTAAATGGTGATAAATTGTAAATGCAAACAAACAAACAGGCCTTAAGCACACCTACCTCTTTCCCTGATAAACATAATAAATTTTTCCTGGCCTGGAAAGGAGTAAATGATTTCATTGCAAGACATCCTGATCGCTTGGGTAAAGTTTTGACCAGTGAGATGTATTGTAACACATTCTGACCTCTTTCTCTGGTTTCTAAGCTGAAAGATGTCACAGTTTCTCTGAGCAGCAGAAGTGTAGACTCTCAAAAAGATTAATGAACTTTTCTCCCTGAAGCTAACACATTTTACAAATGTTCATTCACATTTCCGTGCTCTCTATGTAGCTGGCCACTGTAGTCTTCTACACCTGCATATTGCTCAGAAAGTTCTACATAATATACTGATAGCAATGCCTATTGAAGGGAGTATATCTTAGTCCTTATGACTTTGACATCTAGCCCAAAGCTGTGTTGTAACTGTATAGACGTTAAAGCATTTTAATTTAATACTGTTACATCTCAGTATATACACTTTTTAACTACAGAATGGCTCTATTACTGGGTTTTGCTGTTACTACGGAAACATGAATATGCCAGACAAACCTCTAGAAGAAAGAGAGAACTTCTGTTTTATCAGTGAGTAATTTTGATAGCTCAATTTTGGAACCTCAAAGGCTGAATCATTTTGAAGTCTTTACTTGCAGTGAATCATAAAATCACTTAGGTTGGAAGAAACTTTTATGATCATCAAGTCCAACCATTAACCCAGCACTGCCAAGTCCACCACTAAACCACGTTCCTAAGCACCACACCTACACATCTTTTAAATACTTCCAGGGATGATGACTCCACCACTTCCTTGGGCAGCCTGTTCAATGGTTTTGGTGAAGACATTTTTCCTCATATCCAATCTAAACCTCCACTGACACAACATGAGGCCACTTTTTGCCATGCTATCACTTGGTACCGTAGAAAAGAAACCTGTCCACCCCACTGCATCCTCCTTTCAGGTAGTTGTAGAGAGCGATAAGGCCCCCTCAAGCATTCTCCTTTCCAGACTAAACAGCCGCAGGTGCCTCACCTGTTCTTCATAAAACTTGTGCTCCAAAACCTTCACCAGCTTTGTTGCCCTTCTCTGTACCCACTTCAGCACCTCAGTGTCTTTCTTGCAGTGAGGAGTCCAGAACTGAACACAGGATTCAAGGTGCAGCCTCACCAGTGCCAAGTACAGGGCGATGATCACTGCCCTGGCCCTGCTGGCTGTGCCATTTCTGATACAGGCCAGAATGCTGTTGGCCTTCTTGGCTACCTGGGCCATGCTGGCTCGTGTTCAGTGCCCATCAGTCAGCATTCCCAGGTCCTTTTCTGCCTAGCAGCTTTCCAGCCACTTTTCCCCAAGCCTGTAGTGTAGCATGGAGTTGTTGTGACCCAACAAAACTGCTTCACAATTTATAAACTTTCATCCTGAAATTAAATGTTTTACCATTCCCTGCAGTTTTGAAAATATTCTCTTAATTGTCTCTGTTTTACTGTCCTAGGCAAAATATTACTAGAGGTGGTAAAATGGTGAGCTGAAGTGTCTGGCTTGCTTTGCACCTTAGCCAACAATACACATGGAAAAACTTTCTGACAGAGATGTCTATATAAATTACTTGAAGTTAAAACATTGTACTCTTTATATTATTGAAAATCAGTCTAGTTTCTTGAAATGAGGTTCAAGACTAGTTACTGTTTGAGGAGCAGATAGTGCCAGAGAGCAATAAAGATGAGTTTGTTGCAGACAGATTTTATAATAAATTGTTCTTAGTGTTCTTGATCTTCTTGATCATTTGCCTCAAACACTTTTGTGCTTTCTCTACAATGATATTTTGTATAAGATACTGCATTAGAAATTTATTTCGTAGGCCACATTTAGGAATGAAGAAGACTTCTGTTCCTGCCTCACTTAAGGGTCTCCCTCAATCATGATAGAACAAGCTTCCTGTGATCTATCCATCATTGTCTTTATGTTTCTGCAGGCTTCCTCCTTTTCCTTTCATCTTTACTTTTCCTAATTTTGTTGATACAAGATTCTTACAGAGACTACAGTAGCTGCTCACATGCCCAGGAATTAAATGTAAAAGGAAGGGTTCCTGAAAACTTTATTACGTTAAGTGCTTTTCTTTGCTTGTAGTCTTGTGGTTTTTCCTCTAGCCTGTGATGTGTTACACTCTGAAGCAGATGATGTTTCTCCGGCACAGGAGAAATCCTTGCCAGGGCAAACATTGCTGAACCTCAAGAAACGTTGATGGGGCAGCACTCTTGACTAACTTTTGGCTGCTTTACAGAGGTTCAGGTTTGTCATTTTACAGTTATATTGCCACTGAAAAAATAATAGGAGGAATCAAAGCACTGTAACATAGCAGCTTTGCAGGGCTACCAGCATACCTTTGATGACCCATAGCCTTCATAAACCACAGCTTAATTGCATTAGGTAGCATATATAGTACCTCTGTTTGCTCCTTAAGTTTATGATTATCACTTTGGCCTGTTTCAGATAAGAAGACAAGGCGGAATACAATTACTGGTGGACCTATTGGACCATCGGATGACAGAAGTCCACCGTAGTGCCTGTGGAGCTTTGAGAAACTTGGTATATGGGAAGGCAAATGATGACAACAAAATTGCTCTGAAGAACTGTGGTGGTATCCCAGCATTAGTACGGTTACTCCGCAAGACTACAGATTTGGAAATCAGAGAACTGGTCACAGGTTTGAATCTTTCAATATATTTTGTTCAAGCTCTATATAGCCCCTGCAGGGACAGTTCTGTGCTGCATGTCAGTTGCTCCATCAGGAACTCTTTATTCTCTCACCATCTTTGCTGTAATAAAACACTTTCAAGACCTTTGGATGTATGTAATGTAGGAATAGCTTTATTCAACATCATGCAGACAGTTTACAGATGTAGGCATGGTTTACGCTTACAGTTGCTGGTCTCTTTGTCTTTGGCTAGCCATGAATGCTCTTGCAGGAGATATACTTTGTACACAGATACGTTGTGATGGGAATCCTGCTTGCTCTCTGTTCTCCCTCCTGCTGGTAGGGCTGCACATACAGAAGATGTATTTTACTGAATTTTCTTAAAAGCTGTTGCTTATTTCTTTTATATCCTGTATAGTGAAAAGGAGGATTCTGGGGGGGTCTCGTTTGTCTTTCTCGTGGTTCTGATAGGGAAATGGAAAGATGATTGAAGAGATGGAGCTGTTGGAGAGATGGACAATGTCATCTTCTTAAAGCTTTTTTCTGAAACTTGGTAGCATGCTATGTGATGTCTGTTAGACACAGGGTATGCAGGTCGTGACAGAGTCTATTTCTTTTCGTGGTAGAGTAATATCTGATCTTTTTAAGATTGTTTGAATTTTCTCCCTTCAGAAATTCAAGGTGGAGTGTTTTGTTTTGTTTAGTTTTTGGAAATACAGAAATAGTGTCAAACAGTACCAATCTGAAATGATTGAAGATGTTTAACCCTTGCTCCCAAGTTATCCTATTTAAAATGAAAAATGGAAGTTAGATAGCTGGTTTAGGTTTTTTTTTCACTTTGTGATTTCATTCTGTTTGATTGCTAATATCAGTGTGGTGGTTAATTTAATGGTACAAATATAAAATCTTAAGATCTTTTAATTTTCCCATTTTACAATGCTTATATTTCAATTATATTTTCCTACTAAAACATGCAAGAAAAGTTCTCCTTTCTGTCATAGAAGCATTAGAGTATGCACTATCATCCTGCAGAAATTATTTACCCTTGCGGGTCAGGCCTCATTTAGGATACAATTGATAAAATTACTGTCCTTTGGTTGACTCCAGGTTCCTTCCTTTAGGGTGTCTGAATAAACTGCATGGTGCTTATTAAATGCAGATTTTTATATTTAATTTTGTTTCTTAGTTACAGCACCTATCACCTCATACTTGTTAGGCGGGATTAATGGGCCAGACATACTGGGTTACACGAGCTTGGATGGTGCTTCCTGCAGAGTGACAGAATTACTGACACATCTAATAAAGTGTAACCACTGCTTCGGATTCAACATACTTGTTTGTCTCTTGATTATGTTTTCTGTGTCCTGGCTCCAGGGAACATTCTGCCTATTTATTCTGAGTAGTAGGTGGCAAACTGCTAATGAACATCAGCACTACACCTCTGCAGTTGCAGTGGCACTTCCCGTGCTGTCTATAGACAGAACACATAATGTCATTAGGTTGTTTGAAGAAAAGGTACTAGGCTACAGTTTAAATTCTTTCCATTGCATAGTATGTTGTTAAATTTTCCTGAATTACCACAAAAAAAAAGGTTGTGTGTCCCAGCATATCTACTAACTGTTACTCCCAAGAAGAGTAGGTCCCGACCATCAGTGGTAGGCAGTAGCCAGCCTTTGTACAGGTATATGCAGCTTCCAGGGATGGTGAGCATCAGGAGTGCTGGACCCCTATGAAAGGGGAGCAGAGCAGGATGGTGACCCTAAGGAATGGAGTCAAACTCAGCGATGATATTCCTGGGCCTGGTTTTGTGTTGTGTTTTTTTTGTTTGTTTGTTTTTAATAGCCACTAAATCTCTGGAGGCCAGTGCTTGCCCTGGATGGGGTTTGTGCCTTTGAGAGTGCAAATAATTGATCCTCTCAAACCTGGTTGTGGTAGTATTCTGCAAAGCTCTTTTCCAAATCATGGCTCATAGGTGCACCTCTCATCTTGCATCACTTAGGAAACAGGCTGGAATTGTGTATCTGAATCAGCTTTCATTTGCTTATTTGTAAAGTGTTGTAGTGTGACAGCTACCCCAGTTAAATTCCTTCCATCTGTCCTTTCTGTGGAAGGTTTGAGAGCTCCAGCAGCAGCTGCCTCAGTAAGGAAGAAGTTTGGCTTGTTGATGGGCACAAGGGAAAATAAAAGTTTCTATTAGCCTTCCTGAGTTGAGGTGGCAAGAAGGTAATTATTTCAGTAGTGTCACCGTAGCCTGAAGGAAGTACTGAGAAAATAATAGCAAATGTGTGGTTTAGGAGTGAATAAATATAATACCTTGAGCCTTTCCATCTCATGTTCATCGTGTATCCTGTCTACTTAAAAACTGTTCTTATTTGTTACTTTTAGAGAGGTCATAAAGTTCCTGCTTTAGGAATTCATACAGGCTCTGTCATCATCACAACTAAATACTTCATTATTTGTCCTCAGAGCTCTTCTCTAAGGTGGGGAAGAGTCATTATCTTGGTTGTACAGATGGGGAACAGAGCCTATCAAGTCTAAATAACCTGTCCAGAAATCTGGCAAGAAGAAGGTGTGAATCACTCTGAGTAGCCACTCAGCTGCAAGGGAAGAAATAGGGGCAGAAGAGGTTTTTAGCAGCTCAGTTTGTCTGAACAGCAGTAAAGCATTCATCGCCTGCTCCAAGTACCATGAAGCACACACCCGCCAGAGTTGAAAGTTATGATATTAGTTAATTTCTCAGACATTCACATTTTCTTCCTTCATGTTGCTTCTCTCTAGGGAGGCTGCAATTTCAATTTCCACCTATCTCAAGACTGGTTTTGGAAGTGTATTTAACCCTGCTTTCTATCCTGGTAGCTCCTTGCTTCTCAGGATTGCCTTCACCACAATTTGTGGCTTTTCCTCTTTTCCAGAGATTCTTCTTGCCATAATCGCTCCAAAACTGAGTTTTTAATTTCTTCTTTTATCTCATGTTTCTCCTCTTCAGTAGCAGAGGTCTCAGGCTAATACTGGGAAGGCTTACTGTGCTCAAAATTTGGATTGTGCAAACTGAACCTTATTGCAGACTGATAGGTTCAAGGCTTTATGGGGAGCAAATGGTTTTGGACAGCTCCCATGTAGAAGCCACTGGGGAAGTGTGCTGCATGGCTGCTAGGAAATTAAATTGTGTTAATGTACAGGAAATATTTCCGAAGATACTGCAAGATTATTCTTCCAGAAACACTTCCATAGTCACTGTTGTCTATTAGAGGAACATGGATAAACTGAAGTATACCAGTGAATATATACATTTATGCAGAAATTAAATACTCTGATAGAAACAGAGATTTCAACATGGCCTACATCCTCTGGTAATTTCCAGAGACTCGAGGAGAACCTGAATTACAATATCTTGTTTCATATAGGTCTGTAAATGAAAATAAATCGGTATAAGTTGGATGAACTGTACTTAATTTAGCCATTTTTTTTTTGCCCCAGCGCTGTACTGCTAGTTCACGCAGTAGCTCCTGTTAATGGGAAAAAATAAAACCCTTCTATTTTAAAATAATTAAATGTTAACACTTTTCTAATAAATATAAATAGATGAGAACACAGTACGAAATTAGCACAGATCCTGCAGATGGTAGAAAAAAATGTTTACACTTGTTACTAATGACAATGAGTGGCTGATTTCTGATTCTCTTGCCTTTCCTGAGTTAATTATGAACCCTTCCACAGAATTCTATTTTAGCTTTCTTTCTGTTTGTTTTGCTGTCAGGAAAAATAACTGACATGAAAAATGTGAAGTGTTACCAAGGGTAACACAGGAGTCCCATTGATGTCTTGTGCAGAAGGTAGAGGTCAAGCAGCTGTTTTTAGATTCAGCCTGCACTCGCTTCTTGTTCCATCAGCTCCTTCTGATGACTAGGTACATGTCTCAGACAAAACGTTTTAAACTGCCCTTCTTCTCATTTTGGTAAACAAAATCCATCACAACTAGAAACACAGCTTCTGCCTGCCAACAATAAGCTAGCTCAATTAGAAACAACTCTGTGTGAAGAGGCCCCTTATATGACTGTATAACCTGTTTTCAAACTGTATATACCATATTTCATTGAAAGGTGAAAGTGGATGATCCACTTTTAGAAAGCACGTGATGATAAAGAAATATAGCTATAAATAATGAGAGGGGAAACTGATTTTTCTTATGCTGGCAGCCAGACGCTGCCTTTTTTGGTTGACATTAAGGTGTCAGAGATTTAACTATTGTCTCCTGAAAATATGTAAACTATGAAAATCATCACGTTTACAAAAAAAAAAAAAACAAACCAAAACCAACCAAACCTAAACTGACACTGTACACATATACTGAATGTAGATATATAGATAGACATAAACTCTGTATATTTTGTTCACATATTTATTCACTGAATCAAAAATAATACATTCCATTCCTGAAAAAAATTGTCAGACGTTTTGTACATAATGTTCCTTTCAAAGAAACACTAGTTGTCCAAGTGTATTTGGCCCATTGTCAGGTCATACTGGAAAAAAAATTTCATTTACTTCCCAGATCTGGGATTCCAGTGTTCATTAGTGTTGTCTTTAATTTCAGCTGTGGCCAGTTTGTGTTTTGGCTCTGTGGTCACCTCATGTTATGCAATGTTCTTATGTAGCTGTTATACATTTCTGTTTGGTTTAATAAATGCCACATGTTTTATAATGTGGTATTTATAATCTTATTGATGGTCTGTCAGTGTTACTGAAACCAATTATATGTTGTGCTCCTTGTATCTATCTGATTTGAAGTAACCACCGCAGTTTAAACTTTGTTTTGATTGCATACTGCTTATTAGTGTGTGCATAAATTGTTGGCAGGTTGGTCAAGGAATTCCAGAAGGTCCCTTTGAGTCTTGCAGGTGTCTTTGCTAATCAGTGTAATTGCAAGTTAGTGAGCCTGCAGTAATGTGTGAAGCAGGTTTAAGGGAGTACTCTGTTTAAATGGCCCTTTTGGCCTTCTTCAGTGGAAGACTAATTATAATGTTTTGTGAGGTTTTTAGGTAATTCTGTCCAGTTCTTTAGAATTTTTAACTTCTGAACATTAGCAGTTCTTCTTTTGGGGGTTCCCAAAGTCAAGTTCACATGCCTGCTGTTGTTTGCTCTTTGTGATGGTGTTTTCTAATTGGACTTTGTAAGATATTACACTTGTGATTTCTTGTATAGTAAATCATATTTAACAATATTATGGCAAAGGGCTGACTATTTACTACTTAGGATCTTGAAGCAGTTTATCAATTTAATAATTTTCTGCAAAAGTGCCCTTGACATTAGCTTAGTAACTGGAGTGTGTAAACACAGATGTGAAATTTTATTGTGATACAAACATTCATTTAGAGGTGGTAACTCTTTGTAACCCTGTTGCTCTTTGGAAATTTAATTTGAGTTGAAATTGGGTAAAGGCTGTTTTATCCCACATTGAGGTGATGCTCACACAGACTTAAGTAAAGAAGGATCAAACTCTTCCATGAGTTGCATTCTTCTTTTAAGATGTAATATCTTAAAATACCCTCTTGGGTTTTGATTGTTAGGTTTTGGGGGAGGGGGGAGGTTTGCAGGTTTATCAGTTTAAAGTGAGGTGTCCCTGCCCATGGCAGGGGGGGTTGGAACTAGATGATCATAAGGTCCTTTCCAACCCTAACTATTGGAACTAGATGATCTTAAGGTCCTTTCCAACCCTAACTGTTTTATGATTCTATGATTCTAGTTTTGATCATATTGAGTATTCCATTTCTTAATTACGTTCAAGTTTTGTTATGGAGCAATGCAAGTATAAGGAAGCCTGGCCAATGGAAGGCCTAATTAATTGCCAGCTTTTGATATTTAGTGTAAAAAGATAGACAAGAATTTAAATGCTTACAGAAGGTTGGTTTTTGAACCTAGAAGAGGATTTCATCATTAAACTAATTGAAAATTAGGTTATAAAGATAAAAAATGTTTTAGGTTCAGATATGTATCCTAGATATCATGAAGTTTTCAAGCAGACAAGGTGAAAAGTCATCTATGTGCTGAAACTGTCGTGATGCCATAACCATACTAATAGTGCTGCTACAAAGTTGACATAAATTTGCTTCAGTATATGCATAGCTGAGAAAATAAGACTGCCAAACATAATTTGGAGCTCATAAGTCTCTGTAGTTAAAGAAAATGGAGACATGGAATAAATGCAAAAAGTATACAAACGTCTCTTCAGATGCAGCTCTCTGAATTAGCTTCTCTTCGTCCCCCAGCATCCAATCACTATGGCCTGTCAAGTCAAGGAAATTAGGAAGGTTAAGTGTGGAGATAGATTACTGCTAGCACAAAACAGCTTTCAGAAATGCTTGTTTTAATTTTTACAAGAAAAGATACTAATTTATTTATCATAGAATCATAGAATAGTTAGGGTTGGAAAGGACGTTAAGATCATCTAGTTCCAACCCCCCTGCCATGGGCAGGGACACCTCACACTAAACCATATCACCCAAGGCTTCATATTTCTTGCTTAGTTTCCCCTCTGCAGATACCAGATTATCTGTAATAACCTTAAATATGTGTTTCGAGAAACTTACCAAGCAGAGGCAGGTGACCTACAAATTTTAATCTTAATTATTTTTAAAACAACAGATTTGGGCTCAGATTCACAGTTTTCAAACCTGCTTGCTTATGCACTAAAATTTGCTTGTATTTTTTCCAGTGCCTTTCGTTAAAAAGGGAGATTTGAAGGGTCTGAGTTCTTATGAAACTTTCTTGCTCTTTCTTTAAATGGTTGTAATTTTAAGTACAGTGTCCCAGCACAGTCAATTTTAAAAGCTGATTAAATCTTTTGTACTAATTTACTTCTAATTTGGTGTTTTAAATAGCAGCTGTTTACAACATGAACAAAATTACTTGTGGGCTGAAAATTCTTAGCAGTTTGCTCTGGATTGAAGCCAGTGGCTGGATGAGGAACCACATACTATAGTTTCTTTAGTACTTCTTTCTTCAATTACAAAAGCCTTTTCAGTTCCCAAAGGTTACGTAATACTTTGACTCCCTGCTGTTGCTTGAGGTACTGTTAATCTTCAACCTCTGCCCTGAGTTTTGTGAACCAGTGAGAATTTCATTTAAAATGCCAAAGTGTCAGGTCTCCTGCAAGTCTGATTGTCATAAAAACAAGAATTTCATAACACAGCTCAGACTTTTCCTACACTAGTTTATGATTCCTTCCCGTTACATTTAAGATCTTGTTATGGGGAAAAAAGGAAACCAAGGATTTGTTGAACACAGGAAAACTCCTTGTTACTGCTGCCTTGATAGAATTAAGCTTATGCCACACAATTACACAAAGCTAAGCAAAAGTAAAACAAATGAAGCCACCTGGTCTGCAGAAGTGGTTGCTACAGTTAATCAAGCCAAAGGTCCAAGTGCCCCAACACAACTTCAAGTAACTCAGCTTTGGAGATCTCACCCAGACAGTGCTAACCTTCTGTTCTGTTTCTAGCAATGGTAATGGCATGGTTACTGGGCTACAAGGCTACTCTGCTTTTCTCACCCCGGTAATCGGTTATGTTAAGGTTTTAGAGAGAGTCTTTGAAAATCACTATTACATCACCATAATTTTTAGAAAATACTTTAAATATCTGATTGCACTGACCCAGTGTAATTAGCTGGCGTTTCCCAGGCAGTGGATGTGTTGCAACAAGGGACAGCCATGTAAGAAGAACACCATTTTACTTTATAGCATGATTCTGCAGCCTGGCAAAATTTATATTTTAGATTTTAGTATTAGCCACAGGAAGCATCATCATCATATCTAAAAACATGAAGTGATTTCCAAACAAATTAAGAGCAGGAATTAATTGGCAGTTTAGAAAGTCTTCCTATGAACCCATCTTGTAATCACTTACCTGACACACCAGATCTTCACAGCCATTTCCCTGCAAACCAGGAAGGAAAGAGGCCATACAGCAATTCCGTAAGTTGCTGGGAGACTGATTTCCAACATGTAGGCTATGACATCTGCAAGAAATTCCAATACCATTCAAAATGCATCCTATTTATGGCTCATGTGTAATGGCAAATCTGAAAGTAATTCAATAAATTGTGCAATTTTGCTTCAGAAATGATGCTGTCTTATCAAATAACAGTTATGTGAACAGTATTGACAGTTCAACTGAATCACTGTATACAAAATCTATTACAATTTACTGTCTAATTACAAAACAATCTCTTCCCCCTTCCTCGATATGCTGTCACTATTATGGCTCTGAAAATGTGCAAAACCAATGGTACGATTTGTTGTATTCATGAAGTCATTCTCAACTTTTCCTGAATTATCAGGTTAACTACTTCAAACCCTGCTGCTCCTTGTTAAATAGAGTGGTTTTAAGAGACTCTTCCTAAAATGCTAAAACAATTCCCAAGCACATTCCCACTCCCTTGCCCTGAATTTACTACGCTCAGTCCCAGCACAAAACCCAAAGTGGTCCGGTTTTGCTCTCCTTTTCTCCCTGCCACTGGGATCATGCCCATGAATGAATCACATGAACTTCTAAATCTATAATGGGCAATAACTATTTTTCTCTTGTACCATCAGTGAGATGCATCTTCAGTGGAAAATTCATTCAAGTTGTCTTGAGTCATATGGCAATGAAACAGATTTCATGCATTTTGCTTTTTGATGCACCACATAAATGGTTTGGGGGTGTTTTCTTATTTTGCTTTTTTACTTTGGTCAAATCTAAGTTCAAGAGGAAATATCAAACAAGGCAATCTGGAGTGATAAATAGGGGACATCTGTTGCAGCATATGGCTTGACATAACAGCTGGATTGAACTTTTTTAGCAAGTAGTAATCCTTTGGTAAAAATCAGCTGGGCATGTAATTTTGATGTCCCTGCCCAAGTGATGGACTATTAAAACACTTGCAGTTGAAAACATTTCAAACTCTCTATAGCTTGAAATGTTTGCCGTTTGTTTGTTTGCACAAAATACTTGCAATTTTTTTATTAAAATAGTTTTCGTTTAGAAAAAAAATCTGTGTATTTCACTTTTTTATTTACAAAATGAAAGTATGAAGATCTGCTGAAATATTTTCACTTCATAATTGTAGAATCATAGAATAGTTAGAGTTGGAAAGGACCTTAAGTTCATCATGTTCCAACCCCCCTGCCATAGGCAGGGACACCTCACATTTAACCCTGTCACCTAGGACTGTGTCCAACTTGGCCTTGAATACTGCCAGGGATGGAGCACTTGTCATGGTAAACTTCATGAGGCTGGCATCAGCCCACCTCACAAATGTGTCAAGGTCCCTCTGGATGGCATTCCTTCCCTCCAGCAGATCAACCAAACCACACAGTTTGGTGTCATGGGCAAACTTGCTGAGGGCACACTCAATCCCACTGTCCATGTCACCAACAAAGATGTTAAACAAGACCGGTCCCAACACCGATCCCTGAGGGACACCACTCGTTACTGGTCTCCAGCCGGACATTGAACCATTGACCACAACACTTTGTGTGTGGCCATCCAGCCAGTTCTTTATCCACCGAGTGGTCCACCTATCAAATTGATGTCTCTCCTATTTAGAGACAAGGATGTCATGTGGGACAGTGTTGAACGCTTTCCACAAGTCCGGGTAGATGGCGTCAACTGCTCCACCCCTGTCCATCAGTTCCGTAGCCCCATCATAGAAGGCCACCAAATTGGTCAGGCAGGATTTCCCCCTAGTGAAGCCATGCTGGCTGTCACCAAGCACATTTCTCTTTTTTCATGTGCCCTAGCATGCCTTCCAGGAGAATCTGCTCCCAGATTTTGCCAGGCACAGAGGTGAGACTGACTGGTCTGTAATTCCCCGGGTCATCCATTTTCCCCTTCCTGAAAATAGGAGTTATGATAATGAAATCGCTTTTTTTACTGTGGCCACTATTTGGTTTTGCTTATAGGTTGAGTGGCCAACTTCCCTTTTTACTTTCCAAATAGTCTTATTTTCAGTGCTGTCTTTATCTGGGATAACAATTTTATGATTTAGCTTAATAAATCAGTGTTTCCTCCTTTTTTTATTTTTTCACTTTTTTTGGCAGCCGTACACTGAGCTTTTGATTTTGCCTGTTACTGCAACCTTATAGATAGGACTAACTTCCTAATGGATTCTTGTGAGAAAGGAGTTTGGTACCAAGAGCTGTAACTGGATGTTCAGTTTGAAGTAGAACATTTTCATCCTCTGCACTAGGGTCTGTTACCAAAAATATATTTGGACTTTGAGTGCTGGAAAAAATTCTTCAGTAAAATACATGAGTAAGCATTGGAAAAAAAAAATGTTTCCATTCATATATGTATTCTTGTTTACTAATAAAGTATTTAATTGGAAACAGGATTGCCATTAGTCATTTCTTAGGATGAAATTTTGTTTGAAAACTGTTGATTTGTTTTTTTCCTGTGTTTCTCTCACTTAGAATGAATTGCTTTTGATTTGGCTTCTGTGTTCCATGGGACCAGTTTCATTTCATCAGTTAGGAAGACAAGTTAAGCAGGAACCGCTGGTCTTTCCACAGTAATTGAATCAGCTCTTGTAGTAATTCTTCTGCTGTCTAACATTAAAGCTAATAACTGTCTAACATTTTTGGCTGGCAGTTCTTCCCTTCCACAGTTACACATTATTTTAAAGTGTACATCAGAGAGACAGAAGCAATGTTAGGTCAAAATTCAGTCCCGTGAGAAGATACAGACTTTTCCAGTTAATGCAACAGCGTTTGGACAGAATTTGTTTACACACAGTATTAAAATTGACTCCTCCTTTTTATTTTAGTAAGAACTTAGATGTAATTTTGGAATTAATGGAGCAATAGTTGACAAAGACTTAGCTATTCAGAGGAAATGTTTATATTTCCTCTATTATACGTAGTCATGTATTTCATGTAGTCAGCATCAGTCTGTGTTTGTAATTATTCTCTGCAGAAGCTTTTGCTTTTTAAGGCTCTGAGGGGCTACAAAGGGGGAAAAAAATGTCTGGCTGTAACTTCACGTACTGTTTCTTAAACTGCTGTCTGCTTATGACTTTTACTGCAACCCAGCTTTTATCAGCGTGCACTTTTCATAGGTCATCTTATACACAGAAAACCTCTCTGTGCATGTAAATAAGAGAATTACAGGAAGCTGCACAGAGATAATTCATTCAGTAGCTAGAAGAAAAATTATTTCAAGAAAATTGGTGAAACTTACCCTCTGGTATGCCAATTTTAAACTTATTTTTACAGTGTGAATTTAAGGAGCTGTCTTAAGAACTGTGAATTGCTCAGGTGCCAAAATTCCAATCAGCCACTTGTTTCCTACAGAAAGTCTGTTACCCAGACCACTTCTTCACCTTGGCAGATGAGCTGGGTATGAAGTCTTATTGTACTTTGTATTAAGAAATGCTGTGGTTGGTATTCAGCATCTTTACAACAGGGCTGCTGTAATACACCAGGAGCCCACACCCTGCTGCCAGGGAGCAGATCCAGCTCTGCAGAGCAACGTTACAATTACAAGGGGCTCTGAGCATCAAAGCTGCAGTAAGAGCCAGCAAATGATTTTTCTAGCACTTGAGAGCTTGGAGTAGAAGATGCTTTTCCTGAGGACTTCAGCAAAAGATCCCTTGTGCTCTGTGCACAGTATTTAGCTCTCAGATTTCAATCTTAATTGTCATGTTCATAAGTTAAACTCCCCATAGTACCTGTGTGCCTTCAGCATATAAGCAAAAAAAAAGCCTTCCAATTCCTGCTGGCATGCATTCTCCCAGCACTACCAAACGGCATTCTGCATCGGTCCAGATCCAAACTATTAAATTAAGATGAAAAAGAAAAGCCTAAATGAGTTGCAAGACTTTTAGATTTTTATTTTTACAAAAATACTGAATAAGCAAAATCTTCATATAAATTTCAGGTTGACTTAAACATACCAAACTGGAAAGAATCGGTCTTGTTTCTCCCAGTAAGATTTGTTTACTTACAGTCCTTTTACCCTCTAATTTATTTGGCAAAGTGCATCTTTTGCAGCACAGTAAGAAAAATAAAATACATAGTGGCAGTGTGACAGGGGCAATGCTTTTTGAAAAAGCTGACTTTTCCAGTTTCTTGGTTTCTACTTACACTTTTAGTCTTAATTTGTTCTTAGAGGCTTGTATAAAAGTTGTAATTTGAGGTAACATTAAATCATACACTGTATAATTGTTTAGACTCCCTGATTTAGCACATGCTGTCTCTAGGATGGTATTCTTTGCATCAAAGTGTATGATCTCTATTTTCTTAACTTTGAATGGAATAAGAGTGGCATGTGGCTCAGCAGGTCTTTAGTTATATCTGACTATAGATACAAATGTGTGAGTACCAGTTCTATGTAAAACACTGGCTAAAAATGCAGTGAAGAGTTTAATCAGGATGAGTTTGAGCTCCAAGCTGATTCAGAGATGATGGAGTTTTGGCTCAGACTGCTCCAGTAAATTGAGTTACCTTTGAATTTTTTGAATGTTTTGCTTTGTTTCTTTAGGGTAAGTGATGTAGTATCTATTATAATAGCTTAAATTCATTTATATAAAAAGAAATATTGTTTCTAAGCTGAAAGCATGGTGGATAACCTGTGTGTGCTAAGCAGTAGTAACATCTCTTCAGCCAACTTTTAAAAGGGTTGGTCTTGTTTTCAGTCTTCTGGACTTCAGCTAAGAGAAAGAGAAATTGAAGTTTTCCTGGTTCTGTGTTCTCTCAATTCCCTCTTCCAGTGGCAGCAAACTTAAATTGCCTTTACTAAGATCTATATGTAGTTTTTCTTATGAACTGTGCCTGTAGTTACATCTTTGAAAAGATTGATTATAATCTTTTTCAGAAAACATAACCACTTTTTAAAGTTGATTGTTTTAAATTTGATCAGTGAAAGGCCTTTTTAGAAAAGATTTACATTTAGTGCATTAAATGACCCATTGAACATAGTAGATGCATGTGCTTTGATAAGCTACTCCAGAAGAAATAACATGGTACAACGAGATCTCCATAGTGAGCATTTCTGTAGATTACTCTTAAGAGTCCGTCATCTCACATCTGCAAAACTGCTACTGAGACCCTCAAAACAAACTCAAACCAGCTGAGTGCTTTCAGTACCAGTTTCTCATTAGTTCTCAACTCAAAATGAGATTGCAAGAGTCTTTTCCCATGTGCTTTAGTTTATTATATGTAAGGGTGAGAAATTTTAACCTGCAAATAAACATGATCAGTCTGATGCAGGTATTTTTCTACAAAGCATTCAACACAACCTAAAGTAGTTGGCAACTGGGAAGACAAAATGTCCACTCTGAATGCCTCACAACCTTAAAAGCAAGGAAGAGATAAGATACTGTGAAGACAGTTGATTAAGAGGTATTCAGCACTGATGTGATGAGGTCCTTGTTTCCTTTCCCTCCCAAGAGTCAGTCTGTGGATGCTAAACTGTTGATTTGTTGGATTAGCAGCTCTCTACCAATACATACACAGTAGGATAGGTTCCACTATTTGTCAGGAATCGCTGGTGTGCTGAGTCCTATCCCTTACCTCCCTGTGGGCAGCTGATGACACACAAATGATATAGGGGGCAGCCAAGGCTGTTCCAGACTTGTTCATTGTGCTCAAACCCAATGCAGTCAGGGCTTTCAGAATAGGGGTGGCAAATCATCTCAGTGACCAGATCCTTACAACAGTCTTACTGCATACATGCTTGGAAAATATGTTCATAGTCTTGTGGAGAAGAGGCAGCTCCGTAATGGAATGTGTCTCAGGTAAAAGGCTGTTTGGTTTTTTTTTTTTTACCACTTTCCCTTTCAAAGGGAAAGCAATGGATCATCTCCTTAGACCCCACATAAATCTATCTCCAGGTTGTGCTCAGGAAAAGTAATGGGAAGTGAATTGACAGTGCCCTTTCATAATTGCAAATCTTTAATTAAGGAAGGGTACAAGGAGCACTTAAAATGCCAGCCTCAGCAAGTGGCAGACTCCCCTACTTGTGAGAATAAATTACAACTTGTCAGAATAAAATTGTTGTTTCCATTAATGCGGTTGGTAGTATTCAAAGACTTAAAACTAGGTAAAATTCTAGTGTGGAAGATTATCTTACTCCTTAAAAACTGTGTGTAGGTGCAGAAACTTTGAAGACAGTTTCAGGCTTACTGGGCAGTGCTGTTTTGCTTGATTCTGCCTTGATTTAGGTTCATTTTAGGAGAAGGTAGAACAGCTAATTTGGTGTGGTGAACGCTTCATCCTCTTATGGGAAGGTTTAATTTCCAGTTAATGAAAACAGACCCCACTTTTCAGTTCATGGGTGAATATGTAGGAGTTTATTTGGATTTGGACCTCACCTGTTACTATGGCATTTTATTGAGCAAAAGCTCATGTGCAGTGTCAAGTGGATTTTAAGCAGAGAAAAAAGGCTCGAAGACTATTCCTGGGCATCTCAAGTGTCACTGAATAGCAACTTATCACAATGCTTATGTGAGTTTACTTTTAATTAGCAAGAACTTGGAGTGAATAGAAAACAGAGTAGTCAGACACATTTTGAAGTATTTTTCTAGGCAGAGCTGTTATGTTTGCTTCTTTTGTGGGTTTTTTTCATCTTTTTCCAGTTTATGAGTATTTCTTGAAACCCCAAATACTCTTTTGTTCCCATTAAAACACTTTTTTCTGCTCCACTTCCACAGTGGGACTTCTTCACAAAGAGTAACACACTGTCTTGCTTAAGAATTAGATGGGACCTTGAAGGAAAAAGATTCGCATTCAGATTCTCTGCTTTTATACCATGCACGTCAGTTGCACCTGTCTGGATAAATGTGAAAAAAAAACCCCAAACCAAAATGAAACACCACATTGTTGTTTATGCTGACTAAAACCACCAAAATACTAGTATTTCAGGAATAGTAGATGTGTCAATAAAGCTTACAAAGAGCAGATCATAGAAAAGTGATTATAAATATCTTTATAATCTAATATCTTTATGAAAGTCTTTACTTTTCATAAAGGTACTCAGAACAGAATTCAATTTTTTTCCTTTAAAGCACTAATTCTTAAAATATGAACAGCATTCTTATTTCTGCCTTTTTTTTTATTTTGGTCTATAGCTAAAGTCTGTCAGTTTATGCCTCTTTACCACATACTGATTGTTTTAAGATGGTTTGGGTTTTTTATTAGTATGCTAAGCAAAATTTTCACATTAAAATGCATAACTGTCTTTGCATACAGTTCCATATAAAATAATTAAAACATGAAATTGTATAACTGAAACAGTCTCCCTATAGAGGTAATTAATTTTAGAGGGAAACCCGAAAATGTATGTTCATTCCTGTTAATTCCACCTCCTTCAAAACACAGAATACTAAAGAAAGCCTTGAGCAAGTGGTGTTCTTGCTGCTTATATTTATAAATGTCTTAGTCAATGTTCACAAGGTCTTTAGCAGTTTCCTCCCACCACCTCTTGCTTTGTTTTTTCATAGTGTCCATATTTGTAACCTCATGTGTATAATGATGATAATGCTCCCTACCTGGCAGTGTTCAAGTCCAGGTTGGACAGAGCCCTGGGTGATGCGGTCTAGGGAGGGTTGGAACTAGATGATCTTAAAGTCCTTTCCAACCCTAACAATTCTATAATTCTATGAATCTCTGTGTTGGATCAAGACTTGGTAGCCATAAAAGCAAAAATAAGTTTTGCTGCTCAGGGTTAGTGTGTGCCCAGGCTACTGTCAGTACAGGAGAAAAGTAACAAGGAGCAGGGGTGTACTCTAGAGGAGAGGACATATGTTGGCAAGGGGATGGGAGGAAGAGGTAGGCTTAATCTTACAGCTGCTCTTGGGAGGACATTCAGATAGAATAAAGGCCACTGCTTCTTCAGAGCAGTATGCTGCCCTCAGCCTCCCCCCAGCACTAGGAGCAGCACTAGGGCAGCACTGCTGCCCAGCACCAGCAAGGTTTTGGCACAGCACAGAAATCAAATGTACTTTTCCAGCAAATATACTGATATGCAAAAGGGAATGAAAAGCAGGGTCTCCTTTGCCCCTAACAATGTCTCGTGTGTTTTCTGTGTGGCACATCGGCAGTGGCCCTGATCCTTGCGGCTGTGCTCAGAAAGCTTTGGCTTTTGATTGCTCTTCCTTTTCTTTAGCACGTAATGAATTTTAACAGAAGGGTTTTGGTTTCAATTCCAATAAATCTTCTTGTGAGCTGCACAGTTAAGCTGGTTGTTTCTGTGCAAAACTAGTAGTATTCTGTAACTTTGAGTAGTAAAATATTTGCAAAATAAAAATGACTTGTTGAAGACTGGGATAATACCATAGTACCACATCAGGTTGTGGAGGAAGTCTTTTTGCTTGTAGTACCAACTACCCTAGACAGTTACTTTCATTACAGTGAAGATCACAGGGTTGTGGTTTTGTTCTCTAACTGCATAAATCAGGACCTATTTTCTGCTATTGGTTTTTATTATTTTCATTTAGAAGACAGAAATCTGAAGTCCAAGCCCTAAACAAAATATGTAAAAGTATGATCACATCCTAAACAGGCTGAGTTCATAACCAACTGCTCATCTTTTAGGTTTAGTTCTCACAAATTTCCAGTGTTGCTTTGATTACTTGTGTATTCAAAGTCATATTTGCACTGGAAAACTGTGAGGCTGTCATTCAGCACCATTTAAATTGTAGGGGTATTTTTTCTTGACAGAAACAGCTTTAGTAAGCACACCCATGTTGTGAAATGTTTTGCTGGTATTTTTTTAAATGAAAAGTATTCAATATTTTTTTTACAGAAATATTCATGATTAGTTATTTGGGTTTTTTTGTAGGAGTTCTCTGGAATCTATCCTCCTGTGATGCACTGAAAATGCCAATCATCCAGGATGCCCTTGCAGTGTTGACCAATGCAGTGATCATTCCTCACTCTGGATGGGAAAACTCTCCGCTCCAGGATGATCATAAAATACAACTCCATTCATCACAGGTGCTGCGCAATGCCACTGGGTGCCTAAGGTGAGTACTGCAAAACATTTGCTTTGCCTTAATCATCTCACTTTGGCTTGAATTGGCATTTCTCATTCTTAGACATCTGTATAGTAAATAATTGGTTTATGCATCAGCAGAGATGATGACTTTCAGTGCTGTAAATTTAAAGTTGGAAATTAATTAGAAAACAAGCTTCAAGCTATTTAGAAGACAATCCAGAAGAGTTGCTGTGGGTTTTCTGTTTTTCTTTCCTTAGCAGCTTTGACCAGTCTTGTCATCTGAGCTTGCATATAATGGTGTTTTTCATCTTGTAGATGTACCTCATTTCCCCAGTTACTTAAATGAAGTCAGTATGTTCTCACTATTACACCCAATTTAATCAGTGCAAAAAGTAAGCAAGATGCTCACAAGACTTACAGGTTCCAGATGCCATTGCTGGAGTTATGATAAATATTTAAAGTAGGTTTTTTTTTTCTGCTCTGTGAAGGTGAGAAGTGGATTTCAATAAGAGACCAACCAATTTAACATTGCGCAACTAGAATACTTAAATAGATCCTTAACAAGTATGTTTATATTTGTATATCAAACTTGTATATGCAACACCAAGGTGCACTTACATAAATATGTGCAATATGATCTATGCATTCCTAAAAATTGCTGTAGATGTGAGAATGAAAATAGGATAAGAAGAGTTACAGTTCTGACAAAACTTTACAAAGGCTTGAGTCATGGCAATTTCTGAATATCTTTTTGTTGAAATATTTTAGCATATTAGGCAAGTTCTTTTAAGCATGGATTTTTTTTTCACTTTGTATATTACAGATTCTGTTAATATTTTTACATACATCACAGGAAAGTTGTTAGGTGAATGGTATATATCAGTAGTATAGTCTATGTTGTGTGCTGCATCCAAACCAGATATCCTTCAAAGAGCTAAATAAAACATACATTGATATGAGGCAAAGTAAAATAGAAATTTTTTTTTATGTTTCTATAACAAGCACCTTTCTGTCTTTGTGCTTTTTCATCAAATTAAGTGTCTTCCTTTCATACGTAATATGTGAAAAGTTTATGGGGAAAAGTAATAGTTACTACTGATGGTTTGTATATGATTGGAAGAGAATGAAAGATAGAAGGTAATAACTTCCGTATTGCACATACAGTTATATTGGGCTTAAATGCAGGTATGTGTATGTGAATATCAGCGGTTGATATATGTGACTGAAGCTGGGTATTTGTACCAGAGTTGAATTGATTTTGAAGAGAGTTTGGTAGTATAATTGTGTTGCATTGCACTGAAATCTCTAGACAAAAAGTTGCTGAAAAAAAAAGTTTTTCAAAATTATGAAAGTCATTCCGTAAAGACTTGTACCATGTTACATGTCTCACACTTCCAATGTTTAACCTATGTCAGTTGAAGAGCTGCCTCTGAAAGAAGTGAAGAAGTGTCTATTATAAAGCTGGGGCTCAATTATGCCCTTTTGCTGAATGAGCATGTCCAGTGTTGGTCTGCCCACACTGTAAGCTCTGTCTTCATGTTAATTTTTCCCAACCTCTTCTCAGGAACTCATACCTATCCCTGATCCTGCAAACCTCACTTCTTCCTATCTCACAGTTGGTGGATTCATTGCACATTGGTCTTGAAATCTTTCTTCCTTTTATTTTCTGTGAGTATATGTGTACACCTATTTGCAAAGTGATGTGAGTTACTGTAGCCTGCACCCTGTGTCAGCCTGAGGACTTGGGGCCACATGAGAATGATATGTTGCCTGATCTAATTAATACACACTGCTTCGCAGCAAGTGCTCAATGGTATGCTGTCATAGCACAATGGCTTCTAGCCAGCTCAAGCAAAATAAGCTCTTATCTGCCTGCAAAAGACTGTGCATATTACAACTCTTGACTCCTTCCTGGATAGCTGTAACTACGCAGCTCAAATGGTTGTCCTGAGCAGGTTGGCCCTCCAACCATATTATAGCTTTTTAATATCTTTCTGATGAAAACCCCTCCCGATTTCTCTTTCTGCCCTCTCTAGCAACGTCGGGTACTTATTTGGCCTTTGTCTATCTTCTTTAGACAATTTCATACCACTTAGTCTGTGTGGATGCTCTTTGACAGAGCCAGAACGTTTGGAGAGGGTTGAACTTACATTTGCTTCATACTAGAGGAAGCAGTCTTGATTACCTTTCCCCGGTTGCTGTTGAAAATCTGTCTCTCTGAACAGAATGTCAATTTGGAGTTTGTCAAGAGAGAAAAGTGTAAGTTGACCTCTGAGATGGTAACTGGATTTTTGCATTGAATGCGTGTGTAAAATACTGGGACTGTAGGCTGAAGGAAACTGTGAATGCCAGAAAAAAAGAGATCAGAAAGCTCTGTGGAGATGATTGGAGTAGCATATGCTAGTACTGTAGCTAACATTCCTTAAACACTCACCACCCCCAGTAAACCAAACAGCTCTCACACTTTCCACTTGTGACTAGTTACAAGCCTCCTATTCCCATTTCAGGATCTCACTGGACAAGGAAGGTAATGTAAGTCAGGAAGATGTAATGTTGTTGGCTGAGATAGTGCTGTGTTTATCTAGAAACGGAAAGTCCATTGTCATCTCCCATGGCAGAATTTCTTCTAGGACTCCAGTTTGATTGTTGTCTGCAGGGTTCATTTTCTGCTTTTACTAGAGTTCTTTTTTGAAGGGGCACTGGTTAAAATTCAGTAGCATCAGGCTTATCAGTGATGATACTCAATATCATACGAAAAGTGGTGGTGTTCAGAATCCTTCGCAAATGTTTCTGAATCTGTAACGTTGGCAGATTTTTGAGGCATCAGCTTGTATTGCGTAAGGTTTAATGCTAGCAATTATGTCAGGAGGATTTGGGGTTTTTTTTCAGTCTTCTGTGCTTTTGATTTTCTGATGCATTCACTGCTGAAAACTTTAAATAATATCCAAGAGGTGCTGTAATATAATCCATCCCATATGCAATGCTAATAAGTGGTTTGCAGTAGCCATTCTATAGGAATAGTCAGGTCTTTGGTTTATGTTTTTTCACAACAGTATATGAATTATTCTTTCTGCTGATCTATTCTCAATTTCGTGATAAGAGTTTCTTACGTCTTTTCAATTAAAAAGTTGCCTATTAACTACAATTTTTCGTACTCTTACCTGCTTATTCATTATCATTCCTAACCAAGTACTTAAGTCTGCAATTCCAGCCATGCAATAATTTCAGCAATAAACTGAAATTGGTATGAAATCATGTGAAAAACAGCAGCAACATCAAACCTTCTTTTCATATTTTTTTTCTATAAAGACATTATTTACAAACTGATTTTTGTGCACTTTGGTGAATTGGAAAAAGGAAATAGCTTTAATACAATATTGTGCTAATTAATTTTACATAACTTGAATACTGTGAAATGGTTTAGATAATTCAAAGCTCCAAATAGAACGTTATACCTATCATTACAAATTTAATCTTAAAATTCATCTTTCATAAATTGCCAGACCTCAGTGTGGAGTGTGTTTTGAGTAATCACCTGATTTACTTACCTCCCCACAGAGATGCTAGTATCTTGCCTCATTAAGTTCTGTGAAAGTTTGACTTCTCTGCTTCCTTTTGGATTTCAGCTGTTACTGCTTTACTTGTGCTAGGGAAGTACTGCATCTTTGTTTTACACATTCTGATTCCTTTAGACTTACAAGGGAAAGTCAGGTGAAAACTGAATTTGGAATCCCTGTTATTTATTGGGGGAGGAGGGGAAGGAGTTTTACAATCCCTAACATGAAATTTAAAAATCAGTGTTGCATAATGTTGTCTTAACCTGAAGCTCCAGCTTACTTTTCACAGAACTAAGTCTCTGTACAAAGAATATCTGAAAAATCCCAGGCAAAAATCTTTTGGAGAGTTTTTGTCCTGAAGTAAAGCCTGGAACCTTGTTTCAGCTATGAATTTAAAATTAATTTAAGTTCATAGAATCTCGTGTGAGGACTTCAAAGGATTTTAAGAATTTACTGGTTTAAGATTCTGATCTGGTTTAAAGTGCAAACTCATAAAATGCTGACTTTTTTTCTTTCATGTGTTTTTATAAACGTTCATCATACACTGAAGGCACAGGAGCAATTGTAAAAATCGAAGTTATGTTAGAATACTTACCTCCCCTCATTAGTTGATTAGAAATTGCATGGGAAAGTAATTCAAATAGGTTTTGTTTATAAAGCCACATACCTTTCAAATTTCCATACTTCACATGTTCATACTTGTCAAACCTTTCACAGAATACCATGAATTCTTTTTCAGCTGAAAAAGACATAGCAAGCTCTCAGAGTAGAAAAGCAAAGGAGAAGAGAGCTCTTAAAACATGAATTAAATGTAACTGACCCAGTAGTATTCTCTGGAGGGATCAGATTTTGGGAAGAAAATAATTAAGTTGTTGGAACTTTTTGTGTTCACTTTGAAGCCTGAATATCAAATATTTAGAACTGTTTCTGTGGGTAAATGATCTGTTGCGCAGACATTTACAGCTAATTCATTTATCTCACTGTCTTACTTCTCATCCAGTTCTCTTCTCAGCATCCAAAATCTATTGATTCCTATTCTTAGGAACTTCTATAATCTGTTATATTCAAAACATTCTGCTGCATACTGACAAAAGGTGTGGGAGCAGCATAAAATAAATAGCACAGAGTGTGTTATTCATCATCTGTTTAGTTTAGTTTCTAAAGAAACATGCATATATATGAAGAAACATTCTTACATAAATGTGAAACATGTTTCTTACGAAGCTAAACTGATACATGTGTATGTGCATATGCACATATGTGTTTATGTGTATATGCATACACATACAGAAGCAGTGCTTATTGAAGCTGTAATATGTTTCTGTCTTTACTGACTGGTAAAAGCTCTATCTTCAGTTGTGCATAAACAGATCTGGCTTCTTACAGTAGAACTTTGCTGCTGATACATGATTCTTCTCCTGCCAACACAACAGTCACATTTTGTCCGTCCCTATCCATGCTGTAGTGGATATAAAGCCATTGGACTTGACAACTGAGCTCAGTATTTCCCTTGTTTTTCCTAGAGCTCAGGAGCTCTTCTCAGGCTGACCTTCCAATCTTGTGCATCAGGTAGCAGAAAATCCACGCTCCATCCATAAGCCAGTCAGAATTCAAAATTAGAACAAAACTCCTATTAATCGTGTATTTCTACTGGCAGCCTACTTGAGGGGGGGACTTTTACTACAAGCACCTACAGCAAGCAAGTGGCACGAGAGAAAGACAACTACCTAGAAGGATACTGAGGCAAGGTTATCTGCTTGTAGAGAGAAAGCTTTCCAAATCCAAACCCACAAGTTTTCCTCCTCTTACCCTCTTCAGATCCAGTCTAATATTGGAGAAAAGGTCAGTCACTACTGTTTTTATCTTTTTAATACATTTTGAGCTATAAAAATGACAAAGCTGGTATAACCAAATCAACATCCGAGGACCATCAGATCAGCAGATTTGATGCCAATTATCTAGCTATATTCTATGAGTGTATTGTGGTGAAACAGGTTATGATTTAGGTAGTCTGTGGAGTTGCACACCATGGGCTGAACCTCATTTGGCCACAGCTAGGGTATTGTACAACCCCTGTGGCATCCAGGGATATATTGGCTGTACTGGTATGTTGTGAAACATACACTCCTGAGCTCTCTTTAGCTTGATAATTCCTCTAGGACCTGGAGTTGGCAGTAAGTGCTGAGAATAGACTTGACAAGTTAAGGAAAAGCTTAGCCTTAATGTCTGCTTTTGTGAAGTTTTATCCCTTTTAACTAATATTATTATTAAAATGTATCATTCACGCTCCTGGGGCCCAGCAGCAACAAGCTATTGAGGAACTGAGGGGCAAATGTTAGCAACATTTTAAAGAAACTGAGGATTCCTGATACTCACTGTATGTACAAATGACTACCAGATAATTGCCAGTTTAATATAACTGAAGGTATCTTGATCACAACTACTACATCTTGTCCTTCCAGGTTAAAGGTGAATGGCACATTGCTTGCTTTTAAATACATTAGCTCAGGAGTTCTGTATTACTTGTACACATGAATTTTGAAAAACTCTGCAGTAAATTTGATAATGTGTCCAAGAGTACCAGACAGGAGCATAGTTCACAGGAGGGAAAATGAGCGGAACTGTTGTTTCTTGTCTTTTAAAACACTATAAAAAGGAATAAATTTGTATGTTGCATTTACTTAATGGCAGGCATTTTAATCAATGACTAGGTTTCTGTACAAGAGCCTGATTTTTAGAGGCTTTAGTGTTTCTAAACTAATTTACCAGCTTTGAAAATTATTTGTAGGTTTGATGTGGTTGAGAATGAGTTTGTCAAATTTCAGAAACCCCAAATCAAGACTTTCAAAGAGGCTGCTTTCATGGGCATGAACTGTGCAAAATGTATTTTTAACAAGGCCTGAATTTTTCACTAGCTCATGTGTAAGTATTCACAACCATATGCTGAGTTTTCCAACCACAAACCAAAATGGAAGAATTCATAGGGAATTAATACAAGCCAGTCTGCTGTGAAAAATGTATTTCACCTTTCAAGAAGCTGACAGGTCCAGTGTGAAGAAGAGTCACAAACCAATCTGAGAGGCCACAATAACTGCATCCCAGTTAAGCATAAAGTTTCAGAGGTAAATTTCTGAAAGCTATGAGAGGGATTGTTCCTTCCTGAATGCTATGATCATTCAGAAATGTAGCTGAAATAAAAATCTAATGTTACGGTTTAGGGGGGAGAGGGAACTTTTAGTATGAATATATCAGTGTCCTCTGATTGCTGCAGTAATATTTTTATTCAGAAGATACTCAAGGGAAAAGTAGCAGCAGAATTAAATGTGTAGCTGTGTCAGATACTTAAGCACCCCACTTTTTCTTCACAGTGCAGTTACTCCCTCTTTGCATATTCATGAACAAATCTATAAGGTTTATGCAAGGTCATACTGAATTAATTATAGCAGTGGTATTCAAATAGCACTCTGAAGTTTAATGCTCTTTCAGCATTTCTGGTAAAAGCATTATTTCAGCCTATCAGATTGATACTACAAATTCCACATAGCTCTGGAGGTTCATTCTGGGCTCAAGTTGATCAACCAGAAATTTTGTTTTTAAACTAGTGTTGTGGAATACCTTTTGTATTCGCCTTTGGTCTAAAAACTAGTACAGCATAATTTCAGACACTTTTAACTCTCCTGTACTTAAGGTGTACCTCCTTCCTCCATCATTTTACCTGATAAGAGAGGCTGGGCTACTCTTCCTAAATCTACCTTCCAGTGCAGAAGGAGCTCCCAATGTATTGATTTTGCACTGGGACAGCTAAAAAGTGATGTATGGGCATCCATCTTCAAAATACTATTTAAGTAATCCCTGGACAAACAAGGAAGCTCATTTATATTGCAGTGGGGCTTCATGTTTGGATAAAAATTAGAAATATTGGACCTATATGTCAGAGTCTGATAATTTAGGACCTAGCTGAAATTTAGTTCCTATTCTCTTAAACAGAAATATTTACTTGTTACTGTGGCAGGAGTGTGTTCTTCCTGTAATTTACTAATTTACTGTTGCTGGAAATCATACATGCACATACAAAAAGAACCAAAGTGCCGCAGTACCTTCGCTTTCATCTTGGTATATTAGGCTCAGCGATAATGATAAAACTATCAACTGCTGCCTCTTAGTCTGAATGGCTCATGTTGTACCATGCATTAGGGATGTGTTGACTATCTCAAGTATGTTTTAAATTACTGTTTTCCCTGCTTTTGGAGGGTTTAATTCCTTTCAGGTTGAATGCCTGCTGTTAACTTGCAGCTCATGTGAAAATTAAATGTCCTCTCATATTTGCATGGTTAGGTAGTGTTAATTTATATTTACTTCTGTCAGAGGTTTAAGCCTTGTGGATATGAAGGCTCTGAAGAAACTGAAATTGTTTTGTGAAAGGGTTTAGATTCTGTGGTTTGTTTTTTTTTCATTTCAGAACAGTTTTCCTTTATTCAGTAGTGAGTGTTAGCTTGGCAGACACTGTAATAAGGTATGATCTGAATCTTGGTGGCCAGCTGACTTGATTTGAGCTGACTCCAAGCCCAGCTGACTACAACTGGCCTCCTCGCTGGCCAGCTGCAGAGCTGTATGACAGTGGCCTTACTATTTTCTTTTTGGGAAGAGTCTCCAAGCCTGCGTGGCATCACGTGTATTTTAGAATGTGTCCGCACGTCCATGCAGTCACTGCATGGGAAACTGGAGAGATGGAGCCAATTCTGTCTCAACTGTCTGGGTCTGTTGGAAAGAATCGCAAGGGCCCAGGTGCCAGCGGGAACCAGAGCGTACCTCTGTTGTTGCTTTGCTGACTATCCAAAATATTGGATAGTCCTTTTCAAATGGGTGCTTTGAAAAACTGATATAGTCAGTCTGACTCCACAGAAAATACTGTTTGTCTCAGCATAAGAGAAAATCTGATTTAGACTATTCTGTACTCATGGTCATGGTCATTGATAATAGAGGATGATGTTTTATTTACCCAAAGGCAATGAGAAATGCAATTGTCCAGAGTTTGTATTCCCACTCAATTCCCCCACAGATAATGAAGCAATACTTGCTAAGGTTCAGAATCTTTGGTGCTCATAGCTTGATGTGTATATTAACTAGCTGTTTTCCTCTTAAAACTGTTTGTATTACTAGGCAGTGTGAAAAACGTGTGAAAATGCATGGCTCTGCAGAGTGAAGGAAAGGCAGGGCATACTTCTGTAGCTTTCACCCTTATTTTATGGTGGACTGCTTCAAATGTGAAGAAACTTACCGTAAGAGTGAGATCATTTGGTCTTTTCATGCAGTCAGAGGAATTCCAGTAGAGATACCTGTTTGAAGTACACAGAGCTAGCTTCATCCTTCTGGATAAGCCAGCCAGCTTCACAAAGTAAACATTTTATCACTCACTTTCAGAATGGTTTGGGCATATGAGCTGTCTCACTTCAAGTGCAAGAGAGTAATGCCAGCAGCTCAAGTTGAGCAGGGCTCAGAAGCCTTCCTGCGAGAAGGCTTTTGTGCCTTTATGCCATTCCGTCAGAGAAATGCTCTCTGCTAATATCCTTAGCACTGAAGCGCTAAGAACTGCAGTCCCCACTAACCACACTTAACAAACTTCATTGTTTTTATCCATTTTCTTCTTCTCAGGAAGCCTACTGATGAAGTAAGTAAATAAATAAAAATAGGACTTTCAGGGGAGTGTGATGAACTAGGCTGCAGACTACCAAGTCTGCTTAGTTTATATTCCACTCATGATGTCTGAGTTGAAGCCTGAAAAGCAGCAGATCATTTCTGGATGTTGTGTTTTGTGAAACTTTGCCCTGTGAGTGTTGAACTTGCATTCTTATTACCATTGCACACCTCCATGGAGGATTGTTAGCACTTTGTAAGATTTTTCCTTGAGTAGAGAAAACAGTGTAGTAAGAACACTTTGAGAAAGAAAGATGAAAGTCCATTACTCGCAGCCAAATGGATTTCCCCCCTTCTGAGAGGATTAGCAAAGTGGATAGTTAATTTGGGGGTAAATGGAGACTTTTCATAAAGACTGAAGTAAAAAGGATGTGATGCCTGTCACTAATTCGGTTTCATCAGTTTTATCCAATTTGAATATTTCTCTGGACATTATGCAAACTAACACACAAGTGTGGATTAAGATGGTTCAAAGCTAGAGCAAGGTGCAAGGTGATACTGATTTCCAGCTGTAGCTCACTGATGCGCACACAGCCCTGCAGGCGCAGAGTAGGATGAAAAGATTTTCCTATCTTTTGCCACCAAAGTCTGTGCCAAGTTTCTGTCTCATACAGCTAGCAGGGAGGAGGACATCCCTCTTTAAAAAATGAGTTAATGATACCAGAGGTTTGTGGGGTTTGGGTTTTTTTCCCCTATTTTCTTCCCTAATTACTTTCATATTCTATTTTCAAGTTCTTTATTATCGGTAAGAAAGTTTCCTTTGGAAAGAGAGAACACTTTTTTTTTTTAGTAATATTATTCATGTATTTTAACTGCTACTGCATGTGCCGTATGAAAACATCTAACATCAGCCTGATAGCATTTTTAGCTAAGATTGCACATGTATTTCCATGACAAAGTACTCTTGAAATATTTGTCCTAGTGTAGCTTTTTTACTTTCACAGTTCATTTCTTTTTGTCAGGTACTCATTTATTATAGTTAGCTGGTTACAGCTTCAGTGTTTTCTCTTGAAGGACAGTAGCATTGTGAAATACCTCCTCCTCTTGCCCTGCTGTCGTTCATCCATCTTTATATGTGATTTACTGTGTGCAGAAGTGTGGAAAGTTTTTTGAAAGACATAGTCATGAAAGAACACAATATAAGTATTGTGCATATAAAAGTAGGGGTGGCATTTTTTTTAATCCCACTATGAAATGAACATGCATAATAAAATAGAAAATTTTATTTCCCAAAAAATAATTCCTAGGTTCATTGTAGATAACTAATATGTGTTGAGGACATTTTCAGTAGACTGGTCAAATTGATTGATGTTGACTGCTACCTGCTGTCTCTTGTTTCCCAACTTCACATTAAGAAGGAGTGTCCTCTAATCTATGTAAATATGAGAAAATGGGTGCTACTGTTCGTACTTTTGGCAGTTACTTATGTGTCACAGTTAGCTGCTTGTGCTCACTGTCTGGTTGCACTAGGGTGATGTCTTGTATGCTAGGCATCATCTGTCTTGAAAATGCATGTCATCTTGTCTAATGCTCTTTAGCCCAATCCTTGGCACAATTGTGTCACAGTTCCACTCACAGGCACAGGATCCACCAGCAAAATCAGCTGGAGCATGGCTGTCACTGGGTTCACAAGCGGTGACATGGGAGAGAAGGAAATTCACATGAATGATGCATTTTTCCTGAACTGGAATTTCACATGATTTACAGGAACAATGTGGGAATTTTAAATGTGTTTTACAGGAACAGTCTGTTTGCTTTTTTAGTTTTGTTTTGGCTTTACTTCTGAGAGGAGAGCTAATTTTTGGTTTTGCCTCCAATTAGATTGTACAAAAGTGAACTAATGTAGTTTTTGGACACTAAATTAATTCCAGATTTCCTAGAAATTTTGTTGGGTTTTTTATTTCATTGGGTTGTGGGGTTTTGTTTTTGGTTTCAGTTGTTTTGTTGTTTTTTTTTCTTGACTGAAGAGTTTTTTATTCAAGTTTTAATCAAAAAAAAAAGAGATACACATTGTTTAGGAGGCAGCATGTCCACCTTGGAGAAGTTCAGGAAAATCAGTCACCTTCCTTTGATTGTGAAAGCAATTTATGACTTGTTTTAAGCGGCTTGCTGAAGTGGGCACCTGAATGGAGTACTGCCTGTTTGGAGTTACACTACTGCTGTATGTCACATTCGTATATACACAGATGACTTGTAAATGCTGAGTTTGTTTCACTCTTTGCACCTCCAAAAGTATAGGTACTTTAAATACTTTGACATTATTATTATCTATAATGAAAATATATCATTACTTGCTCATAAACCAGAAAGATGTGTGTGCATCTGTCTGGGGGTATGAATGTGTTTGTATAGCTATATACTTTCTTTTTTCAGGACTGTCTGGCCTGAACAGTGGCAGTTGGTGGTATTATTTCTTTTAAGAAAGCAAAAAGTGACTGCATTAGCACAAAAATTTCATTCTAGAATTGCAGCTCCACATATAATGAAACACATGGAAAGCATTAACTGATTAATTATCCCCCATAATTCTCTGACATATCTCCGTCTAGACTATAATGCGTGCAGTATTGCTTCTGCCAGGGTTGCATTTTGTTTGACCTGATTGCAGACATACAGTGTAATTACTAAATGGGGGGTAATTTATGTAAACAAATGTTAGTTTTTCATAGCATGAGCCCTATCATTATGTTTTATTGCTAGTGGATGTGTTACATAGCCATTCTTCAAGGGCTTGGGTAGATCATTATTGTAAATCATCTTTAGACTGTAAACTCTTAAGATTTTGTGTTTACAAAATGAAAGTGTCGTAATCCCTACATACAATTTTTGTTTCCTCCTACGAGTGTGTGAGAACTTTAATTGACCATGCTTTAGCAAAGTAAATATACATTTCTAGATAGTACACAGGGAGTTTGGGGGATGCTGTTACAAACTTGTCTTGTAGTATCAGATATAATATGTAAAAACAAATATGTAGGGAATGAAATATATTTAATACTTTGGTAACTGTCATGTACTGGCTTTTATCTATCAAAAACTTTAGAGGTAGCTGACACACAGTGAAAGTAATTGACTTCCATTTCTCCTTACAAGCCAAGCTAGCCTAGTGGCTCCCACTCTTAAGTCAAGTGCAGGAATATGTTATTGAAGGTAATAGTGAAATTACCCACCAGTTTTCTTCTTGGTTTCCAATAATACAAATAGTACCATTTCTTTCTTTCCTTCTGTCAAGGAGATTGATTGTGTTTCAATGACATCTGAATAGCTGGAGTTTTCCTTCGTGCAGACATGCAGTGGTTTTGGGAATGTGATTCTTGGCAGGCATCTAAGGTTATTCATTCCTTTCCTGCTTATTCTTTTCGCATTTACTCCTCCCTCTTGAAGCTCTGTCCTTGTGCTTTTTATTTTGTAAAGCTCATGTGGTCAGTAAAAAAAAAATTATTAACCTATCTTACCAATAATAAATACTTGTTCATGCTCCAAATCTGAGGAGTGAGAAACAAAGCAGTTTCCAGAAGATGCAAGTGGGGTTTTGCTCTGCTCTTTTTGTAGTTCATGTGAAGCAAATTTAGTGGCCTCAGCACAATTCCTGCTGATGTCTCACTCAGCCATACTACTCTTGTCAGCCCTTGATACCCAGGCAGGAAACAGGACTGATGCCAGCAGTAGAACTGGGAGGCTAACTGTCGTTATTGGGTAGATATACCTGCAGCAGCTTCACATCAGTATGTTCATCCAGAAGTGCAAACTATTATATTTGGTATAAGCCTCCTGTGGGCCTGGACTCTATGTTTAGATTGATCATCTAAACTGTATTGGCGTAATTTCCATTTTAGCCTGATTGTTACCCATAACTGCTTATGCTTTCATCATTCTTTCATACAGCATCATCACTGTATCCGTGGCAGTCACAAATTCAATGGATTTTAATCAGCTGTGGAGCTGCTTCACAGGAAAAGGGTGCTCACCAAATGTAAATAAATATTTGCTCACAACTTGGGAACAAACCACCCTGTTGTGATGGAAGACCACAAATTATGGCAGAAGGCTCACTTGGGTGAACACAAAGCTTCCTGAAACACAGGAAAAGACCAAGGAGTGCAAAGGGAAACAATACAGGAGTATAAAAAGCCTTGGTTATGTAGTGGGGGGTGAAATGAGGAAGGTCAAAGCCAGGATGAAGCAAACTCCATAAAAGATCACGGCAGGGGATTTTACAGGTTTGTGTATCATGAAAGCAAAAGACCTTGAGGGGAATGTGAGTCAGTTGATGCATGGGGAAGACAAAATAGTGATGGACAAAAGGCGAAAGACTGAAGAACTCATAACCTTTCATGCCTCAGTCTTATCAGGCAAATATTGCGCCCAGACTACTGTACATTTCAGCATGTTTTAGGAAAGAAAAGGTGAAGCCAGCAATCGGCAAGGAACAGGTTAAAGACTAAGTGGAGAAAAGACATGTAGTCAAACCTATGAAATTGGATGAGATTTACCCAAGGATACTACTGCAAGAAAAGCTGGTCGTGGAGTACTAGTGGACAGAGGTGAGCAGGCTGACAGAAACCAACCCCTTCTACAGCATTAACTCTGATTTACATCACATAAGTCTGTCCTGTGCAGTACATGTGGCATGAGTCCTGTGGAGGTGAAAAGTGACAGTGTAGATAATGTACCGCGATCATTCTGTAAAAGGGCTTGAATTGCAATTGCAGAGGCCAACTCAATTTGGGTATTACAGATGTTTTTAGTGCTTGAATTTCTTTATAATCCATAATGATGAACTGATTAGCAATTGCAAGTATGATTAATTTCAAATGTCAGCCAAGCAGCTAGAGAAAGATTTCCATTTGAAACATCTTTTTTCAGTTATAGTAGTGTAGGTTAGTAAGTATTCATTTGTTTTCTTTTAATTTCCGTTAGGGCTAATTTTAAGTCATAGAACAGTTTATGAAATAAATAAAGTTTTGTGGATTAGTAACTGGTGTTTTGATGGGATTTTAAATTGAAATGCGTCGTTATGGCATTGAATGTATGTAATAAGATGTTTACTTAAATAGACAATCTCAGAATTGCAGTTACAAGCTGCTGTTTACAATTTTTTACGTGAAGATGAAATTGTAGTCAGTAAAAAGTATTGACCGTTACTCAGTGTCTAAAGTGCCATTCACAAGTCTCTAAAAGCAATTAAATTCCTCAAAGTTGGGATCAAACTTTGAAATTCTATGCAAAAGTTTAATATTCCATTTTTTGAATGAATGGAGATAAGGGAAACCCAGTGTATTTTTCATTGATTAATGAAAATTAATTCAGTAACTGATATAACTCAGGAATATTTAGGTGTTATTTTTCAATGTCATTGATACCTCCATATTTTTTTCTGGAGTTCTCTGAGCTTCTTTACTGAGATATTTCCAAAAGTCTTTTATGTTTATTTCAGAATTACTTCATCATTGGGCTAAAGATGGTTGCACTTGATCGTTGAAGTAGTTTCAGAGTTTGTGCTCGTTACTGCTGTTCTTTCTGGGTATTAATAGTAGCAATCGACTTCTCTGGCACTGCAATATTTTTTGGCTGTCAGGCTTCGTTCAGTTAACAGGGTGGATTTCTAAAGCAAATTCACAGTATGACAGGCTGCCTGAATCTTCTGGGGCAGGTTGTAGTGCCACTCTTCAAGTGGAGTTTGGGTTATGACTGTGTAAATTGAAGACCTGAGTACCCTAAAGCACTTTTATTTGGGGAAATTTGGGAGAAGAGGGCGGGTGGCATGCTGAAATGATTACTGTAAGAGGGTATAGCAAATAGCAAAGGCAGGTTTGTGGGATTTTGCCATCTGAATTATAAATGTTAACAGCTCAGTCTAATTAGCCATGTTCTGAGAAAAGATTTCACTGTGTGGATTGAAACCCCAGCATTCAGATACATGTGTTCAAGTGGCTTTATCTGCAGCCATCCCAGCAGAACCACTGACTGGCAGAGGCACTAATTGGAGCAGCCCAGCACAGCCACAAAAGGTGTGGGTTAACACTGAGGTTTGTGCTTTCCATCTGCCAGGGTTCTGCTTTTCATGGACATTCTCAGGGAGGTGGTGACATTCATGACAGTAGTGTTGGATGGCTTGATACTTTGAGCTGAGGGCAAAGATTTAGTTAAAACAATCAGGCAAGAGTGCAGATATGATTGGTGAGTAGTAGGCTTAAAGGTTAAATTGATACTGAGTAAGGGTTACAACTTGGGTGTTGTAAGCAAGTTTTGCTTTAGACTTGTCTACGCAGTGGGCAAACTGAAAGAAAAGAACTGCAGAATAGTTTTTTCTCAGTAACTCTATGTGAGTACTGTCAGGGTAGACCATGGGTCACCAGAGGAAGTTGGTACAGGGTAAATATTGCATATGAAATTCAAATAACTTTTCTGCAAGCTACCTGCAGCAGAAGAGTTCAAACAATGCATGCATGTTCCTGGTTTGTTCAGTGGCACCCATCAGTACCAGAGGGTTTCTGGAGTGTGGGTGTACAGTTCTTCCCTTCATCTAAACACTGGTGTGGTTTCATACAGCTAAGAAATTTGTTCTCAGAGGGACACTTCCAAGGTTGCAGTGATTGCTGCTTGTACCTAGCAAAACTGAAGTCATCAACTGATCCCAGCAGCTCGGGAAGAGCAGCTGAGCCTCTGCTGAGTGTCCTCCAGCATCTGTACCCCACATGGTGTGGGAAGGTTTAGGGCCCTCGGCAACATAACATCCCATAGAACAAAAGCTACAGGATAGAGAGGAAAGTACAGGGATGTTGTGACCTTCCAGTCTATGCATAAATCAAATAATATAATTTAAATATGACATACTTATGGCTTTCAGTTTATTGAGGAGCTGAGATGCAGGGACTCTCAGATGGAGACTATGTACCTTGCACTTGTGGAGACTTATGACATCCGCCTAGTCCAGTTAAGTATGCAGGACTTAGGGCATTCAAAATAATAGACCTTTAACCAAAAGCAGTGCTCAGTCTTCAGGAGCTTTAGGAGTGGAAAGTGAAGGAGTATCACATCCAGAAAAGCAAAATTGAGAGAGTTGGCTACCTAATGAATTGTGTCGGGGAGCAGCAGGAGCAGGGGCTGCTCCCCACAGCCTCCAGACCAGGAGGTGAGGGTGGGTGCAGCATGGACCTGCAGTACCCTCACCAGCAGGCTCAGCCAGAGGAGCAGAGTTGGGGAGACACAATTGGGGTCCTGTTGGCACTTCAGAGTGCATCAGGCAGCAGCAGTGAATGAAGCCAGGTCCAAGGCTGAGGCAGGAAATCCAAACAAGGCAAAAACAGGGCTGGGGACTAGTACTGCTGCAGCATTGCTGGGACAGGGTCAGGGCTTCAGGCTCAGCAGCAGAGGGGTCCTTTAAATAGCAGTGCATGGTCCTGGGCCATGGGCACTGGTATGTAAAACTGGCAGGTGAGTAGGTAGGTATGTAAAAAATGAAGTAAATCAAATAACACAGAAGCGGTAGGAATGACTTTAAGCATAATTAATAAATTGCATGGTAATTCTGCCTTTCTCAGTGCAGTGTCCATAAGTTAATCATCTTGAGCAAAACAGACAGGTAATTTATCAGTTATGATCACGTGAGCCTTTAATATACCTCCCAGTCTGGGCAGGAAGATAAAGAACTGGAACATTGTGATACTTGGTTCATCCAGTTACCATCCTGATGGAGTGTCATTTTACCAGAGCCACCTGTTCAGGAAAGAAAACAAAAATCCCCTAGTATTAGGTATTAACATGCTTATTTCAGTAAGATTTGGCAATGGAAATAATGTCTGAGCTAGGGAATACACACTGAGGTTTCTAACGTTGTATTAAATAACTTGCAGTCTTTATACTTCGTATAAGAAATTCTGCTGTAATTCTGGGAATTGTATTTCACTGTACCAGAGGAAGCGATGTTGTTGAGTAACTGACAATTACCTGAGAATGGTAAAATAATAATTACAAAATTAGAATGAGTGTTTATTCATAAAAGAACAGACACCTTTATAAGCTCTAAATATCTTTTTGCTAATTTGGTCTCTGACTGGCACACAAAGCATACTAAGGATTAAACTCTTCCCAAGCATAACACCACTACAGTCAAAGCACTGTGTTAGAGGTGAAGTTTGTACACTGAATGTGTTGTAAAAGCAGGTCGCACAAAGGCAAGTCTAATGAGTGTCTGTCACTCAGGGAATGCTTATCTGTCAACTAAAGAATTACCACAACTGCAGAAATCCCTTAGGAGATTTCAAGAGACTGGGGCTGAAGGCTGCCAGAGCATCTGTAACTTTGTACTTAGACCAGCTCTCCACTTTGGGTGTTCAGTTTGTATAATTCTCACCCCACTCTTTTTTTTGTGGTTGGTCAGTCATGGATTGTTAGAATCCAAACACACTCTGCCCATTGGCCCAAAGAACATACAGTTCTTAAAAAGCCCCTTTTTAAAGTGAGAACTGATGGAAATAGGATGCACAAAATTGATAATGAAATAGAGAACTTGATAATTCTGCAGAAGCTTTTACTCAGATACAGCTCCTATGAGGTCAGTTTGTGAGGGAAGGGGCAGAATGCTTTTGAGGGGTTGTCCTCTTTCACTGCATACAAGTAATTTGGTTAATTTATAGAAAGAATCAGGATGAAGCAAACAGATTAACATGCTAGGTGTATATATTTACAGATGGGAGGAAAGAATATCTGAAGGCAAACATAATAGTACATTCCATGGCAAAGCAGATGACAAAGTGGGAGAAGAGAGACTGCTATTCATGACAGAGTTTCATAAGTATCTGCATGCCCAATGGGAAGTGTGAATTTTGGTGTTTAGTTTAACAGGGACAAATGAAATGATTCCAAGGGTATGTGTTAAAATGAAAAGGGAAAAATGAAATCTCTGACAATACATAATCTCTGTCCCCAGAACAATTACTGTGACATACAGCAGAGTCAGGCATTGAGACAGCACAGTGTAGGGTTTTCTAAGAAGTTTGTTTCGGCAGAAGAGCCAAGTTGTCAGACACCATCCCTGGGGTCTAAACCAAAGGGGTAGACAGCATTGACAATAACACTAGTAGCAGAGGGTTTGTTCATTGGTTTATATGGCATGGACTAGGTGGGTATAAGTAGGTTTGTGGTAGAGTGATTCCCTTCTCTTTTTACAGGTTATTTCAAGCAGCAGTGATGCACAATGACTCATTAAGCTGAAGGGCATGCTAGAGGGTCAGTTCTTTCATCATCTTTCAGTATGCACATAAAGCCTTTTGGAGATATGATGAAGTGACATAATCTGAGGTAGGATACACACTCTGGCAATTTCAGGTTAACTGACATGAAAGTAGGACATGAATATACATACTTATTTCTTATGCTGAAGGTATATTTAGCCCAAGCATAAGAATTATAACATATTATGCATCACTTTTTTTTTCTTTTTTTTTTTTTTTTTACTATTAGGCAATTTATGGATAATGAGATTTTTTTTACAGGTATTTAGCTTAAAAAGCCTAACACTGTGGGACATTATTAGTGAGAAGCAGCAGAGATACCTTGATGTTTATAATGGAGTTAAAATAGAAAAATAAGAAAATTGAGGGGAGAAATTATTCCAGAAATAGTAAAATGCAATTTCACAGGAACAATATTGTATAATGAATAATGTAACTAGAAAGAAATAACATAAGCAAATAATAAATGAATTTTGAGATGCAGAAATGAAAATTGTGAAGGAAATGCTATACGTACTATAGAGCCTTGGATAATGGCATTAAAACAAAAGGTAGAATTAATATGCTAGCAATTAGTCTAGACTAGGAACGGGGAGAAAAAAGAGGTAAGACAACACTTCTAAGAATTTTTAGTTTGGTAGAGGAGAAGGGCTTCTCTCAGGTTTATGAGACTCCAGCTGGACAGATTTCCGTAGCAATCAATTCACTGATAGTATCAGTATGCAAGCAGTTGAAAAACAGTTAAATTCTACTTTTCTGTGATCTGCTGTAAGTTAATTTGTGTAATTCAAAATTGCGTTTCATACTTTCTAATACTCTGCTGAGTGTTCTGCTTTGTGACTTCTTATCCTCTGTATTAAAATTTGTAAGTAGCTGATCAGAAAAAGATGAACCTAATAATCCAGTGAACTGATTGGTGTTGTAATTAACTGTGATCATCTGATTAGTCAACAACCAAAGCTGATTTATTGTCCTTTCTTCTTGAGACTCTGCACTGATAATGTTTTTTCAAGACTGTAAAATAGATGCAGAAAGGCACTTGAAACTCAGATGTGACAGGGAGATTGCTTTATAGGTTAGGGGAATCATCTTACTTGAGCAATCATGATCCTGTTTGTTTGTTCCTCCTGGTTCATAGGATTGCTTATTGCAAATCACTGTTTGCTTTTGGGTTTTTTTTCTTGGAACTTAATCTTTATTCATAGGAATTTCAGACTGATAACTCTGCTAAACATACCTATATACATTGGTTACGGTCTGATTTTGGTGATTATCCTGAAAAGTTGATTCTAAAACCAAAGTGAAAGAACTGTGTAACTTTCCAATATTTTGATTATAGGACCTGAGAACTGCATTACTAATAATTCTTTGAAATGTTTCAAACTAAAGGACACGTGCAAACACACTGAGCTTATGTGCCTACTGAAGTATATGGGAGGAATATACAATATATTGTAATACCTGATCCAAAACTCTTTGGGTTGGTTTAGTGACGGCAGTGTCAACTTAAAAATCAGCATAACAAATGGAAAAGTGAAAATTAGAGCATTAAAAATAGAATCTTACTTAAAAATGGAACCCAGAATGCATCTGTAATGCCATTGTTTATTTTCATAATTGTACAACTAGAAAGTCATATCTGAATTGTCATCTAGCCTAAGTAGAATGCTTGTCTACAGAGCGAGAAACCAAAATATCATGAGATCCTGTCCAAAGATTTAAAATAATTTGCCTTTATACAGATGCTATTCTGAGTTAATATCTATGAAATAAGTTCTCCTTCACCTTTTTTTAAGATACAGATTTTGTGTTTGCACAGACACACTCGTATCCTTACATAGCTAAAGTAGGAGATCTTGGTTTAGCTTGCCACCATTTTAAAGCATCTACTTACTTGGGTATGTAACTGTCTGGCCAGTTGACTGTAAAATTTCTGGGTTGTACCTGAATCACAGATTTGTCTTTTTGTGTCATGTTGTAGAAGGAATTTGACAGTTGTGGCATAGGACTTTCTACTGCACAGGCTTGGTTGCCCTCAATGGAACCTGTGTGATTAAAGCTTCAATCAGATATATTGCCAGTGGGTCTGTTTGGCATATGGAGTCTCTTCCAGGCTATTCATTGGATATTTAAGCTGCCTTTTTTGTCTGGGAGACTAACATTCCTCTGTGTTTAGTTTGTATGTATGAACCGAAAAGGATACCCAAGTAATAACATGAGCAAGATGGGGACTTATAGTTTATTAATTAAAATATTTGCTTTTATAATGGACATTTAAGAGAATGTACAGACAACAGTTGATACTCACCAGAATCCAAGATAGTCAAATGACTGAGTAAGTTTAAATGCAGATGTTAGGCTTTGAATTGCTTTCCTTTTTGCTTCTGTGGGATAGCACAGCCATAGTCATTCAGCAAAGACTTCTCAGCATGCTGAAGAGCCAATTCCGTGTGCCTTATTGAAGTGGAGCAGAGGATGGCTCCAGAGAATGCAAACTCTCAGGACTTCTTGGGTTCATAATTCTTGACAGAGGGAAGAAAGGATGCATTAACTAGTCTTCTAAGAAACAAAGATGTGTATCAATTGAAGTATAACCTGAAGTATGTTTTCTGTGGAGTTTGGCATTTGTTTTTTGTTTTTCATTCTCATTCCAAAAAAACTATACTTGTGGAACTTTTTCACAGATATTTTGGTTTAGGAGTTTTTTTAAACAGGCAAACTGCTCTGTTTGGATAGGTGTCATGTATATTTTTAACATTAATTTTATGTGATGGTCTGGTCCTTTCCGGTTGCTCTAGAAACAAATACATCTATAGATGGGATGTGCCTGCAAGCGCTAGACAATTTCAGGTAAAACCTGGAAGCAGGTCAGGAATGCATTTTGGCCCCATATTGGATTCTGAAGTTGCACTTTCATCATAATCAAGTCTGATTTTTGTGTGTGCAGAAAAGAGGCTTGCGTGTATCCCTAAAAAGCAAATGAGCTATGCTGGGAATAAGTTTAGGGGAAAGAACTGTCAAAACCAAAAGGTACGTTATGATGTTTTAGTATTGGTTTTTCTTTAGCTAAGACAAGGTCAAACACATCAGAATGGCAAGAAATTTCACACACTATGTGAAGTTACCTAAATGCCTTTTCACAAATTTCAGCTTTGAAAGACAGTCTTTTTCCCTGGCTGTTACATATGTTAAAATTTTGGCTGCAGGAAGGTGATTTTTCTTTACAAAATTGAGATTCTATTAGAGAAATTGCATTCAAAGGATTTTATAAAGTGATCTCATTTGTGTAAGACATGTTGATAAATACAGTCAGAATAATATTCTTAAGCATTAGTCTAAAACAGTAAAAAGCTTTTTACGGATAGTATATTTCTTGAATGCTTATTCTGAACTCTAAAGCATTTTGCCAGCTTCTTTTCAGTTTTTCTTATGAACACAGTTGTAATGCCAAGTTTTTCCTGAGAATATAGCCTACAGAAAATTAAGGGGAATATTTTTCTTATTGTGGAATTCATTTTGCTATGCAGCTCATGCAAGTCCGAGACTTTACCATAGGACTAAATAGGACAAATAAAGACTTCATCTTTTAGTGGAAGAGGAAAGTAGACCCAGAAATGCTGAACAAATAACCTGAATTTTAATAGTTTAGAAATTGTTTGAACAGTTTATGTAGAGGAAAGCAATTAAGGAACATCAAAACAGACAAATTGGTAAGCATTTGAAGAAAATAATCTGATAAATAATCGGTAGAATGAGGTTAATTGAAAATCATTTGTGTCTAACCAATGGTTTTTCTCTGAATAAGATAACAAGCTGAGCAGAAAAATGCAAAACCAGGACAGACGACTTTACAATACTGAAGCATCTGACACAATATTTTTGCATTTTCACAGTGACCAGAGTAGGTAACCAGGGAAGAAGAAACTAGACCATTTAGTTTGCTTTATTTTAACCATTTACCTATCCATCTTCCCATGGATGCTTAGTCTCATTAGAGTGCATTTGTTAGAGATCTTGTCAAAAGTCTTTTTAAAACTGAAATAAATACCATCAATCTGTCGCTTATCTAACATGCTTATAGGTTATGCATTAAATCTTCAAAGAACAAAGGTAGGATTGTGAATCAGCCCTTTTGACTCCTCCTAGCATATCTTAGTTATTCCCACATGTACTACTTCTGTATTTTATTATGGTTTGCTGTAGTTTATAGCATTTTTCAACATGCTAATATTTACTTTCTTTCAGTCCTGAGATACCAGAATGGTTTAAAATAGGAGGCTGTACACTGTGCTTATGGCTCAGTTAGGTAATAATGAACAGTTTGGACACTACCATTAGAGATTCAGATGATGGTCTCTTAAGATCTGCAAAGTGCTACTGGCTGAGTGCAGTGTACATTGAAGCAAAAGTAATGGTTGAATTATTATGCCTAACACCTTTTCATTTAAATTCGTAAAATCGTAGAATCATAGAATAGTTAGGGTTGGAGAGGATCTTAAGATCATCTAGTTCCAACACCCCTGCCATATGGGTTCATACACCATTGTGCTTTTCAGTGGAAGAGGCAACCATTTAGACATCTTGGATTGGCCATTTTATTATGCTCCCTCAGATAAAGAGGAAGAAGGAAAGACTGCTGAAAATAGAAGTCTCCTTTTCCTCATCCCTGTATTTTCTGCAGTCTCTGGGCACGAGTGAGAAGCAGTGTGGTGCTTGGCTTCTGGCTGGGGCCACCACACCACGTCAAACCGCGCTTATGTGCAATAAGTCTTTAACACATACAGAGCTCTATTTGGCAATGTTACAATTCTAAATGGAGAAAAATGTCTTCACATTGACATTTCCCATTACGACCTTCAGAGTCTGCATCACAGCAGCTTCTTCCCAAGAGCGTGGTAAGTGGCATGATATTTTAGCTCTTACCAGCTGAATGAACACTGGTCAAACTGGCTTTTTCACCTCCTGCAGGTAACGCATTAAAAGCAGTATATACATAAACAGCTGAGCATTAATGAGTACAGTTATTTTTATGGAGCCAAATACTACTTACCAGAGAAATGAAATATCAGATCAGAAATTTCCTGCAGGTGGGTTTTTTATACTATAATTGAAAACATTTCCTGACTACACAATGTGTAATTGTGTATTTAAATAGAAGTTTTAAGTTTTATTTAAATAGAAGATGCACTTCAAACAAAAATACATGGCAGAGGAGAGGGGGAGTTAGAAATACTTTTTGTTTCTTTCAGATGAGGCTATGATTGATTATACCATGAACCTTACCAAAAATATTTTATGCATAGAATTTTGACTTTGTTTAGGGGTTTTAGGGAGACAAGTTGTTTTAATATGTTTATTGCAGTTTTTGTTCTCTTCCACCACATATCTCTTCAAAAAATAGCCAAGAATTGTTAGAAGTCAATTGCTTCACGGATCACACAGCGCAGTCATTATAAACAGTGCATTTATCGTAAGGATTGGGCATGCAGAAGCCCAGCAGTAAAAGCTACCTGTTGAGTGCTTGACTTGGTAGGCTAATTGCTCTAGTGTTTTGAAAATGAAAACTATGGCTGAGTAATCAAAGCTAAATGACATTGTCATAGCATTTGATAGAAAGGTTAATAACCAAGACTATGCACATGAGGTGCAATCAGGTGTTTATCTAATTGCAAAGTATTTTTTTAAAGTGAAATGAATACCTAAGAGATAAAGATCTGGGGCCAAATTCTTTGTTATAAAATTGTCCTGTTTCTGTAATTAAAGCTTAGATATTCTGATTAATAAGAGAGAATTTGCCTCAAAACTTGTGTTACTCTTAATCCACATGCAGGATTAGTAAATTACTACTCCTCTGAAGATGAACCTATAGATAAAGAAGCCTAAGAACATTTATGCAAGAAAAAGTCTTGCTGATACTGCATAGACCTGTCATTCAGATAGGGCAAAATTGCAAGGAGGATCTGTGGCAGATCCCAACAGTTAGAAATTCTTAATAATAAGCATTAGCCATCTTCTGTTTTCTTATTTTTTGTCTCACTGCCTTGTTTAAATCTGTATGATTTAAAAAAAAAAAGGCTTAGTGTACAAAGAATGATGGAAAAAGTAAGATTAGTCGAAAAGGTACAGCCATAACCGTAACTACTACAGCTGATCTATTTACGGTATGTCCAAAGGCTGCACTCAGTACTTACAGATGAGCCAATGTGACTCAAGGACTACTCCAGTACAAAAAGCCCTTAAAATTGTGTAGTTGTCAAGGTACTGATGATGACCATGAGCACACTTGCTGGATGTGTGCATAATGCTGGTTGTTTCTTTTTGTTGTGTGAGTTACTATATTAAACCCGTGCACCACAGAGCCTGAACGCTTATAGAAACAGCTGGAAGTACAAAGAAAAAGTAATAGCTCTTATGTGTTCATCTGCTACACTGCAGATCAACTCATAAAATCATCACCATTCACTTCAGCCTGTGGTGGTGCTGGAGATGCCAGCTTGCTGCTGAGATAGGACTCCGTCCCTGAAAGAGAATGTTTAGTCAGTCAGACAGAATTAAAAATAGGCAGCATGTAGAAGAGCACATGTAGAGGAGGCCGGTATCAGGGATATTGGTATTTCTATTTTTCATGCAAGTGTTTTAAAGGTGAGTATTTAGCACGTCAGTTGAAACTTGGATACTCAGTATTCTTCTGACAGCTATTCCCTTGTGAGGTATCCTCAGAGAAACATAAACATGGTTCCTACAACATTGGTGGAATTTTTTGAAATCTTGGTTTATATAAACTTTTCCCCCTTTCTATGAAAAATCTCTTTTTGATGGCTATTATAATAAGAAGGATGAAAAAGTTTGAGGCTGTTATGATTAGTCCTTCTTACACAAGACATTTTGGAATAAAGGTGTACTTTGGATTATCTGAAGTTTTATGCAAAGAAAACTTTGCATTCCACCTGGTATAGGATATTGTCCTTCTTGTGTTTGTCCATTCTTGCATCACCTCAGTGCATAGCAAAAATATTACATATACTAGCTATCAAACATGCTTTCTGTTTTTATCATGGTACCTTGACGAAGAGACCTATCTTCATTTCATCTTTGCTAAACACTGTCTTTGAGATTTATTGAACTGCCACTGGGAGCAATGTCAACAGCTTCCTAAATGTTCCCATATCCAGGGAGCGTGTTTCTCAGAAGCACACTGGCTTTCTGGATGATCCTTCCATAGAATTCAATGTCCCTTCCCTGGATAAGGCAGGTGAACCTAGTTATCCTAGAGCCATAAGAATTTTGTGCAAAACTTGCCACAGTTTTTGTAAGTATGTGAAAAATGACCCTAAAGGAGAAAGAAATTACTTGACACCACCCATCTTCCCCTACCTCAAATTCCACCACTTATATTAAATTGCTAGGGTAAATGTCAAGGTTGATAAGAATCAGGAACATGTTGGGCGTTCTTTCATACTGCGTGCTTCATACCCATAGAGCACTGGATTAACACTCCTAGTGTGTGTTGGGAGGTTCATGCCTGCTGTTAGTTATCAGGTGATGGCATGATAGCTGTGACATATCTTCACATGAAACTAGAGCTGGATTATTGTAATTCTCTTTCCATTCTTACATTATTATCAGTCTTCCATTTGTTCATAAAATAGCAGTTTGATGAGCCATAGGTCTGAGCTCTTGTTCTATCTGTTCTTAGTGTTCTTCTCCTGAGAAGGTATTTACGTTTGCAGGTTTTTGGAGGTCTGAGTGGACCTTCTGACTAAGCTGAGAATTACTCTTCAATACTCTGTATTCTTGGTATTCCTGTGTGACTGGATTCCAGATGAAATTAATTTACTGGAGTATAGAGGTCTAAAGGACTTCTTGTACAGTTAGATTCAAAATATCAGCCTATACCTCACATATATCCTGTGAATAGAGTTTCTGCAAAGAATCAAAATTTACCAGGCAGTCAAGATTTTGCTAGACTGCCGTTATGATGGCAAAGTATTTTTTTCTTGAAAACCTGTCCATTGTATCTCTGCATCTCATCAAAAATCAAGAAAATGTGGTCACTTGTATGGAGACTGACACTGGAGAAATACGTGTTTACTTACTGGGACATTTTACCAACATTAGATACTACTAATGCTCCAGTTTAAGGTTTGCACAGTGACCTGTAAATTCACAAATGACAAATCATGTCTTACTCCCTGTCACACTGACAGCTACAGCATGTTCCAGTTAACAGTGAGAAATAACAAAATTAAGATGGTAGCATATTTTCTTTGACAGCTTATATATTCTGGAGCTTGCTTCTGTTTCACAGAATTACATAGCTTGAACATGATGAAATTAGGGACCTTCTTTGAAACATTTGTTAACAGTGATTCCGTCAATAGAGGTGGAATGGGAATAGTAAGGTAATAGGAAGTATTTTTTTTTAAGTAATCAAATTATTATTTCTGCCAAAATGTTGATGCAAGGTTTGGATTTGTCTTGGGTTTTAAGCCATTTCCCATGTAAATAAATATGCCAGGTCTGGGGAGGGCTGGAGTAGCTGAGTCAGTGCAGAAACTAGACAGAGACTTTTAAAAGAAAAGGAAAAGCAGTCATGGGAATTTGGTATACTCACCTCTTGGTTGCAGAAGCAGCAGGAGCATAAGAAGGATGATAAACAGAAGAACTGAATTCAATGTCTCCTCCACACACAGCAAGGAAATACATTGTCTGTGCAAGATACATGCCTAGTGTGTCTGTATTACTTTGTATAGTGCCCTTGTATTCTTTGTTTGGCTAGAAATGAATGAGGCAGACAGCTCACAGCTTGGGGACTATAATGTTGACATTGCTGTCTTGGTGAGGAGGAGTTTCTGGTGAACCTGGAAAGGAGCTGACAGGCTTCCAGCCTCTGCATGCTCTGGAGAGTCAAGGTGACGTGGTAGAGCAAAGGAGAAACTGCCTCAATGAAAAGATCATGAAGAATTTCTCTCCCTGTTTCTGCTAATGTATAAGTCTGTATAATCTGAAAGCTTGCACACAGTATATGTAACTGCAGAAAATGAAGAACCCTGGACACATTACATTAGTACAGACTGTTGCATCTAGTTCTGATTTAAAAGATTCAGTAATACTTCCTCTTTTAGATACATATGTAGCCGTGCCAGGAAAGGGGGTGTGCTAGGAACAATTCCTCAGCACCCTCCTGTTGTAATTTGTGCAGTTATTCTTTTAGGGTTGGATACAACTGTCTTCCTGGAGGTGGGAGAGTAGAATTTCAAATTAAAGAAGTCCTCTGATCCCCCTTTTCTGCCCACCCCACAATGCACTTTTCATATCCATGAATTTGCTTTTTCTAGATGTGCTGCCCTTCCAGAATTTCATACGAAGTTATTGCCTTTTGTAAGGGGATAGCCTACTAAACATAAAGTGTAGGTAGAGTCCCCAGCCCTGCAAATGTGGTGTGTGGGCACTGCTTTGGGAAAACCATGCACTGTAATTTTACCTACTGATTTCTGTCATCCAAAGGGAAGTTAGAAGGTTTCCATCGCAACACAAAACTTACAAGCCATTATGAAGGGCACACTTCTGGTGTGTAGTGATGTGTGTTGAACCTGAGAGTCTTGAGGAGAATGGAAAGCATGAATTTGTTCATGCTTTCATGCTAGGAAATAAAGGAATTCATTCTAGTGCTCCAGGGCTGGTTTTTGTCAGGCCGTCTGCAGACGTGAAGGGAATGGTATTGAATTAATTGAAGCAGTTTGTGTGTGGAGAGCAGAACTAATTAGAACTTTGTAGGGATGCAAGTATAGATGGAAAATCATGTGTGTTTAGGGAGCAGAATCAATTAGGAACCTGCATTGGAGGGTCTGGGGAATTGTCCAGTTGTAAGATTACTTGATTAGGAAAACTCTTCGGTGCTTTGGGGGAATGGAAATTCTGGTTTTTAGATTACAGGGAGGCCAAACAGGATGAAGTAGATAGAGCAAAAAAAGAACTGAAAGGAAACCTATCCTTTAGTCGACTCACCTGCCTCCATCTCATTCTCCCCTCCAAGGTTTCTCACCCTTATTCCATCTGTAATGCAAAGGCATTTGAAAATGACATAATCAATGGGCCAATGCCAGAGGGTTGTCTTCCCCTACTGAAGAGACTATATGAAATGTTTCACCCCGTTCCTGAGATTGCTAATTTAACCATTTCCAAATTAAAATTGCTGTGCAAATTTGAATGTGTCAGGGAGACTTGATGGTAGCAAATATAGATTCTGTTTATATAAGCTCTTCCATATATATTTGTTTCTTTATATAGCAATATTTTGAACTTTATGACACATGTGATGTAGTAAATTTTGTTTTAATTGTGTTTTTATCCATGTGTTGACAAGGCCCTCTGGCCCTGTCTGAGGAACACAGTTACTATAATAGGCTGAGGTTTTAAATTTTGCAATATAAAACAACCTGTGAATAACTACGTAAAGAGAAGATTTGAGGATTAATGTTCTCTCAAAATGAGGGAGAAAAGGAAACGCTCATGTCAAATGAGAAGCAAGCAACACCAGGTGGTTTATGTTATGCGTTGATCGTATTTTTCTCTCAGGTTAAGAGCCCTAACTACTGGGCTCTTCAAATCCCAGGAGATTTCCTTGGCAAAGCCTCTAGACTTTTAAAGCCTGATTTATATGTACATATGCACATTTTAGATACACTTTTTCACTACTTGAAAGAAAAAAAAAGAAAAAGAAAAATGATGAGCCTTTCTCCAGATTTTAGCAGCCTGTGAGCCTCACTGCTCAGGTGGGCACATGCTGCTTGGCCTTTCTGCCCCTTCCTGTGGAGTACCTGATGACTTCCATTTGTTCCCCTCCCTGTTACATTTCCTGAGCTCATTCACAGCTGTCTTCATTATTCACAGCTCTGAACTGATGAAAGGAGAACAGAAAACAAGTGTTTTATCTGTATGTTAATGGTGAGAAGGTTTGAGGAGGTGAGGTGGGCAGGGGACCTGTGGAGGTGGTGACCTTTGCTGTTGCTTTACAGGAATGTCAGCTCTGCTGGAGAGGAGGCCCGCAGAAGAATGAGGGAGTGTGATGGCCTGACGGATGCATTGCTGTATGTGATCCAGTCTGCTCTGGGGAGCAGTGAAATTGATAGTAAGGTTTGTCATCTTTGTCTTTTCAAGTGCAAGGTATCCAGGAATTCAGGGTACATCAAGATTATAAAGTGACAGGTTATTTTATAAAAAAATGTGTTGTGAGGGTGATGCTTTAGCAAAGCATAATTTAGCCAGTCTTTTTCTTTTCCTTCTGTTGAGCTGTGGTTTTCTGTGTGCTAAGTATTGGATTTGTGTCTGCTTGTGTAACCTGCACAGGTAAGCATGTCATCCTCTCACTTCTAAGGGAGAACAGAGGCTACTTGTTTAAGAAGAGCAAATATGTCATATTCCAGGTGAAGTTTCTTATGTTGCTCTGCCAGGTTTACCTTAAAATGGATTTTTCAGTACCGACTATGAAACAGAGCTAATAACAGTGACATAAGCTTACAAAGCAAACCAGCAAACAGTTAATGAACTGTTTGGCATTACAGCCAACATTATTTATTCTTTGAAGAGGATTAATTAACGCCTTCAGTAACAACTGTTTTAAGTTGTATTTTTGTGTCAACTTTATTTCTCTGAAAGTAGTAGGATATGGACAGGTAAAAGGCACTGCCTAATGAAAAAGACTTCAACCATTTACAGCTGAAGATTTGTGATACACTAATGTATTCCAGAAAAAGAAGGAAAAGGCTACCTTCAAATATCTTTTACTTTCAGTATATGGGGTTAAATTAATTGCCATTGTTGCAGCAGAGCAATCTTGGTCTATTTGCAAACCCCTAAGAATCAGAGATTTCAGTTTCAAAGAAGAGCAACCGTCTATGCAGCAGTTTCAAAGCGTACTGTGTTTGTATTTCCAAGTGATCCTTCACAGATAGTTGCCCATGGACCTCTGGGTTGTATAAATTGGAGAGTGATAACCTCCAGAACTCTTCATTCATTAGCTTGAGCCAAATAGGTAAAATTTGCCTATGAATTTAGCAGACAGAGAGGGGAATTACGAAAAGTTTGTACTGTGTGGTGCTGGACTGTTTTACTGTTAAAAAGGGTAAATAAGGAGTACAGTAAGCTTCCTGTTTTGCTGCCTATTGTTAATATAAACTATTCTGTTTATATTCGTATCTGGAATGACTTGGAAAAACTACAGGCTAAGACATACATACGAAAGGAAAAAATGAAGAAATGAGAGAAATTATTTTGCCTGCCTTAGTAGTTTTAACCTCCTGTCTAAATAAGAATGTAACTGAATTAAAATATTTAACTCTATATCACTTGTTATCTAGTTTCAAAAACTGTGCTATTTTAACAAAACAATTGAATTTTATTGTAAAGTTATAAATGTTGTTTTCCAAATAACCATAATTCTGTAATAGTGACAACTGAAATGCTGAAAAACTAGTCTCTGCTCCTGAAGGCTCTGAAAGAGGATGGCAGACTTGCAAGCACATGCAGAGTTGTAGTTAAAAACTTCACCAACATGAGGAATAACAAGAGTGCATAAATTATAGCAGCATTACAAGCATCTTAGCAGCATTGTTTCTTGTAAATATGTAATAAGAGGAAGCTATGCTAACTCAAGTTAAAGTGTTAAAAATTAATGACTTAGACATGGTTACCTGACAGTTGCTGGTCATAATTTTTATTTACTCTATTAAAGTAGAAAGACTAGTGAATTTTTATTTAGTCCCCTTATGATGAAACTGAGAAAGGAATAAGGAATACAAGGACCCTGGAAAGTTCAAAGGCATAAGTCAAGGAGTGAAGTCTGCCCAACTGTTTGGTTAGAACCATTTTGCACAGGAGTTCACCTTAGGAAAGAAGGTGCTGGTTGCATTTGAGCCTTGAAAGTTTGCTTATCAGTTTTCAGTTTGAGGTAAGGTCCTTGCAGTGGACTCTACTGATTTGTTTTCAACATAATGAGAATTAAGTGTGAAAACTAGTATTTGTAAAAAGGGGAATTAAAATTTAGAACCCTGACTGACAAACACAGAGCTTCAACTTTGGTGCATTATCTCTGTGCAGAAGTAAATGTTAGCATGAGTGAATAAAATTTGTATATGGAAGAGTAAAAGAGAAATCACACATTTTAAAAAAAAATACATAGTCACTGTGAGGTCTGCAAAGCTTCCAGGTATGAAAGATGTACTAAGAACACTTTCTACACACACATTCCTACATGTGTTTTTGTATTTGGCTGGAGGTGTCAAATTAGCACAAGTGCATTGTGAAATTTCACCTGTTTTAAAAAATAAAACAGTCCTGCATAGATGAGTCTGAGTATCATCTCTGGAACTTAATGTCATTGCAAAAGCTATGTGCCAACTGCATACCTGGCATAAGCTCACACAGTATATGAAAGTAAATGAAGCTCCATCTGTTTACCTCACTGGTGAATATGGCAGAGTAAGACAGAGCTGAAAGCCTCACAGTCATTCTGTTCTGGGTTTATGGAGCTGGGATGTAGTGACCATAGCTTTTTACCTCCAAGAAGCATTAAGAATTGCTGAAATAAATACAGACGGATACAGGTGATTTTTTTTTAACCGTGTTTTCCCTGCCTCCAGAAAATTAAGCTCATATCCTCCTTATTAGGTATAGTCAGACCAAATTGAACAAACTTAATGGGGAAGCTTCAGATAAGTGTAAACTGAGCATCTTTTAGACTTGCAGAAATTATATTGAATTATCAGTGAATTTTCCTCCACTGGGTTTCACTCCATTTCTGGATTCCTGCCAGTGTCTTCTACAGAAGGAACAACCTGTTAGGGGAGCAAATAGATGAGAAGGAAAGGCTGCCCACAAGGTGTCTGCAGCCTGGCTAGAAGCAGTAAAAGCAGGAGGTCTGACATATCTAGTCTCATCTCTGGAAATCAAGAAGCATCGTGTGGTCATGCTTACAAGTACTTGTGAAACAGAACTCAGATCCAATTTTTCTGTTGATTTCTGTATTTTTGTGTTTTCTGGCATTGAATTCATGCCAGAAAAGAAAACACAAACCAAACCCAGAACCTGTTGCCAGTTTCTGTTCGGAGCATTTTCTGTTCATTGAGGTGGGATTTTGCTGGCATTTTCTTTGTGTTCAGGTTCCCTTGATGCCCTTATACCTCAGCTTCTGTTTCATGTAGGACTTCAGCATGAAATTGAGAAGGACAGTAAAAAAACTCCTGGTAAAATACTGTCCAGACTGCTGATTTATTTCCATAAAAATTTCTAAATCTCTTAAGCTGTGGTTATCTAGGGAGCGCTCAGAAATGAGCACGTGAAAATTGTGCTGGGTAAATTTGTGTGCAAAGATCAATGATGTTTCTTCTACTTTGTATACAGAGTGAGTAAGGGAAGGATTGTAACTTTTTTTCTGGTATTTTTTTTTTGTTTGGTTTTTGTTTGGTTGGTTGTTTTGTTTTGTCATACTTTTCAGACCGTGGAAAACTGTGTGTGCATTTTGAGGAACCTCTCATACAGGCTAGCTGCAGAAACATCTCAGGGACAGCAGATGGGAACAGATGAACTTGATGGATTACTCTGTGGTGATGCCAATGGAAAAGATGCAGAGAGTTCAGGTTGCTGGGGAAAGAAGAAGAAGAAAAAGAAATCACAAGATCAGGTAATGGCAGTTACTTGCAGCTGTGTTGCAAGTACTTGAATTGCCCATCGTTTAAAGTATATATATAATTAATGCACTATATTAGAAATAAAGTGCATGATGCATAATATACAAAACTCTTGCCTTTGTTAATTAGTTGAGAGCTTAAAGCAGAAATTGCTATGAAATAATGGAGTATGTATGCCTGAGAAAGTTGCACATAACATGGTGGCACCAGGAAACTGTTGTCATGGGTACACTGCCGTAAATACTGTAAAATGCTCAGTCTGTAAAAGGAAGCTGTTTATCATGAGCAGTGTAAGTCTTAACATTCAAATGTAATCTGCATATACTTTACACTGTACTTCCACACACTGTAGAAAGAGGCCTTGGTACAAGCAGACATCAGGCTTATGTTCTCATGCTTACTTCAAAGTTAGTTTTGTACTATCTCTACATGTTGGGAGAAAACTGTACAGGATTGAATCAAGCAATGTGAGTAAATGTTTAGATATATCAGAATATGCATGCTTTTTTGTGTCATTATCAAAAAAGATTGAGAAGAAAAGTCTTCAGTTTCCTTAAGTTATTAAAGGTGCTGCAGATTTTGTTTTAGGTGAGTTGATTTTCAAGGTGTATTTATCTCCTTGTTTTTCCATTAATGACTTAAAATTTGGGGATGATGATGATGATATTGCAGGGAAAGGCATTTTCCTATCAATGCACACACTAAATAGCAATAGGAATGGCTGCTGATTTAAGACCTTTTTCAAAAAACCTATGCTGGCAGCAGGTAGTTCTCCATCTCTTCCTAGACTTAGTCTTTTCCATTGACATTTATTTCTGTTTCAGATTGCTCAAAGAAAATACTCATTTGAATAAGCAGTTAGGTGCACTGGGTATATGAATAAATGGTGTAAGCCAGTATTGAAAATATCCCTGAGTTCATAAAGGCAAATTGTGATAATGTGAAAAAGTTATAGAACATTAATGAGCTAGGATTCAAGTGCTGGAAAACACAGCACTTGTGACTAGTAAGACTTGCATTTTCACCTACTCTTCTAGTTAAAACAATGTAGTCATTGGAAAAGTTGGATTTATTATGGCTGTTTGTTGATATTCCTGTATTGGACTACAGTGAGATAAAAGGTGACTAAGCAAATTAATCTTACTCCATAAAGCAGTCATCATTCCTGTTCACAAATTAACAGTTCCCACACACTGCACTTGCAGTTGCTCAAAGTGCAGGAACAAAAATAGCATGTCTGGGTATGAATGGGTCATACTGCAACTCTCTCTTTCAGTGCTGTTTGCCAACACATGCACACGTGTGGATACATGCTGTGTAAACGCTTTTTAAATTCTTCCTCTGGAGATCAGGTTCAGACTTCTGGGTGCTGCTGACTGTTGAAATGTTCCTGTTGGGCGTCCCTGAACTTTAAAGGTTCCCTATAAAGGATCTTTTTCCTCCTTCAGGACAGAAAACTAATGTCCTCTAGCTGATTTCCTTTACAATATATGTACTTCTGCCTGTTCCTAGATATCTTTTGTATCTTTCTGTGGGTGTTAATTATCAGCATTGTAATGGTATCTTCAGATCTGCATGTGTTTGCCTAATGGAAGGGTTTAATATAATTTTTTTTAAATAAAAAAAAGGTAAAACTATGCACATACTTTCAGGTTTCTGTTCAGTAGCCTTTTCTGTGGCAAGGAAATAAATTCACTCTTACCAGAACTAATTTTGTTATACACAGGACCACTTTACCTTGCAGAAATTCAAAATGTTTTTTAGGTTTTTTTTTCTTTCATCCAATTTCCTTTAAATCTGGACAGCCTACCCCATCTTGCCATATACCAGTTCTCACCCATAACTATTACTCAGTTCAGGAGTTTCAGGCATCCTTGCGAACTTTCTTCAGAATGCAATATTCTCACCCCATGATACTTGACTAATGTTGACCATACCAAATATTTTAACATATGTTACAAGATTAACTAGAATGCTACTAAAACCAAATGTGACTGAGGCCTATCAGCAAGATCACCACACTGGAAACAGCTCTCCCAAGTTACTCTCATAAATGGAAACAAAAAATAGAATGTTCTTTCTGCTGCTTTCACTCTGTCATCTTGAGTTTTTTCAGGACCCAAGTAGGTTCATACTGCTGAAAAGCAGTGTCACAGTCAGCAGTACTCTTGTTACTGTTTCTGTGTGTGTCAAGATAAATCAGTATTCATGAAGGGTCTGGAGGATTAGTTTTTTTTTCCCCAGGCAAAAGTCTCTAACAGTAGGATCATCCTGTGTTCCTTAGGTTAGTCAGGATTCACCCACCTAAATTAACCTCATTAACCCTTTCCACCAGAGAACATTTTCGCATGTCCTTCCCCTGTACATTGTCTCCCTATGTGCTGACTGCTGCCCTGTCTGTTGCACATGCACATACTATTTTACAGTAGGATTCTTACATTTTTCCAGGTAATACCTTTGATAATCTCTCTTCAATTGCAGTACTTAAGCCGTTTCATACTGCTTGTTCTGTCCCTCAGAACTGATTTTGTGCTCTCCTTGGGATGCTATATTTAGAGTGCTCATTCCTGTAAGTGCCTCAGCAGTGAAGCTTTTATGCTGTGAAATACCCTACAGATCTGAAAATCTTACTCATGTTGAACAGTGTTTTACACGTAAATAACAAAGACATGCCTATGGAATCTTCATAGGATGCAATAATTTACAACATCTGAAACACAAAGTGCTTCACACCACCGTACATTGAACCTGTGGAAGGAAACCTGAAAGAAATGGAGACAAGAAAGATAAAAAAGTTGTCAGTTAGTCCAATGGCCCATTAAGAGGAAACAATGAGTTTTAGCCTAGGTTTAATGTATCATTCATGCTAGTCAGTGCAAACGTTAGTTACTTGTTGGAGAAGCTCTAAAGAAATGTAAAACAAAAAAAAAAAGAAAAAATAATTTACAAAATCATTCTTCGAGCTCATTGTTATTGTTCCTTACAGATACACAAGGTGGAGTTCAGCCCAGAGTTGAAACTCCTGTGATTCACCTCTGTGATTGCTTTAAGACTGGAAGTGCCTTTCCTGTCAGACAACACACAGGGCACAGACAAATCTGTTAAGAGCTGTGACACCTCAGTATAGGGCAGCATTTGTCAGTTCTGCAGCCTGCTACATTTTATGTCCCCAGAAAATACGTGTCAAGGATAATAGGTATCATTCTTTTTTTGACAGTGCACAGTATTCTCATATAAGAATATGGACGGTTTCAGTCTTCCTCAGAAGATAGGCTTACAAGATAGGGTGGGATAAAAATACTCAGGTATTTGTGAATGCAGTTTTGAAATTTCCCTTTTACAGTGTATCTCTTCAGTCCTTCACTTAGTTTCTTAAGTGTGTGTATTTTGAACTCCTTCTGAAGTGACCAATATGGAGTGGGTTTTAGTTTTTAAAGTGTTCAACTTAGTAGCAAAACTACTGTAATTGGAGAATAGTACCAAATGTATCATTTTCGATGGAGGATGAGGACAAAGTTACAACTTTCTTTACTAAAAAAAAAAAGAAAAGTCTCATGCAGTTGGGGAGTTTGTTTCTTAAACCATTAAGCAGGAGAAACTTTCTGTGACTTTTAAGTCACATTCTCTTTGGCTTTCTCTGTAAAGAAAGAAGAAGTTAATTTATTTGGTTTATGACTTAGGAGAAAACTATCCTTATTTCTCTAGATTATATTTCAGTTATTGTCACACATGAGCTACTTGAAGAAAAGAACAAGACTGAGTGGTAATACAAAATGGGATTTTCCTTGAAAGGCCTTTCAAGAACAAATTGGGATATATTTGTCATTTCTGACATCAGTTGTCTAAATGGAAACTTCTCTACATCTCGAAATTGGAGAATTTACTTGGTTCAGGTCATAGTTTAATGACAACTTCCAAATGACTTTATCTAAGGAGTTCCCTTAGGATCATGAGAAACAAGTGTTCTTTATGTTTCGGAATAAAGTTGGGTGGTGTTAAAAGAGCCACAATCATGCCTCTCATTGTGGTTTACCAGAGCTCAGACAAGTTCCTGAGGCATATGCTTTGTCATTAAATTTTAATGACCCGAAGCTTCTAAAGATTTGCAATAAAAGCAAAGTATAATATTATTATCTGTGGGAAAACAGAAAGCAAAACTTCCATAAAGACCACAGGAAAAACAGGTGAGACTCATCTGCCTTTATGTCTTGTCTCGGACCCCAAGAACTTTAATTCCCTGCTGTCACTGTTGTTTGTTATATTCTCTGCTGCTTTCCTGTGATCAGTTCATACCACAGAGTTGTCCAGCTGCAGGGGCCCTCATCTCTAACTAGGACATTGCAGATACAGACCTCTCTGCCTTGTATCATGTCACTCTTCAGATGGGAACTAATTTTTCCACTGCTGCAAATTTTGTCCCTGCTGTTGGCAGCCAGCAGGTTTATTCTTTCAGCTGTACAAGAAACAAGGCTTATGTTCAAAAAAGCAGTTAGGGAAAATAAGGTCCATGGTCCAACTTCATAAAAGAACCAGGAAGATGTCATTAATCATTATGTCTTGTTATGCAGCCCATTATATGCACATGTGGCACTATTTCATTTCTTCACTTATAAGAAACAGGCTGACTTCTTGACTTCACACTCCTCTCCAGTTCCCCATCTGTGATCATTTTTGCCAACCCAGAATCTAGCCCAAATTATGATTTTTGATTGGAAGTGACACTTTTGAAATGAGCCTGACCTCTTCTACCTTCTGTCAGAAGCCTTAAGTTGTAACAGCACCATTATATATCATTATGAATTCCCTGGCACATCCCTTTACCATGCTTGCTGAATGTGCTGTAAATACTTCTATCCAGGTGAAATAGCAAATTTAAGATAATATTTCAAAAGGAATAAAAAAATAGAGCTGTCAGGCCTTTTCATGTGACGAGACCACTATTTTGTCAATTACATTTCAGCACTTTACCATGCCATACCAAAAAAATGAACACAGAAACAGAAATGGCAGCAGCTTCTGGATTTAGCTAATAATCTCAACTGAGATTAGAGGTGAAAGGCTCTGTTGCCAGTATGTTCTGCTCAGGAAGGTATTATTTCCACTTGTTACTTCCCTGTCTTTTACAAGTTGGTCATGTCAAGTGTTCATTAGCAAGAAATTGACTATATTGAACAGCTTCTCATAGAGCTTCTTAGCAACCATTTCTTAATTCTTGCTTATCTACACAGCAACATCTTGTATGCCCTGGTAATGTCATTATCATGTATGACCAGGTTGTTTTTGAAGCCCAAACAACAAAAATTTGACTTGATCTAAATAGCGGTATTCCTTCTTCCTGTGTGTCAGCTGCATAGATTCCCATCACCCCAGAAAGCAAGCATTGTGATTTTGATTAATTTTTGTTGTTTAAGTTTAGATTTCTGCTCTCGACAGTGTTGCTTAATGCATCTCTTGGACAGAGGTTTCCAGAAGATGTTGTTGTACTGACATGCTGGCACAGACTGCCACAGCCCCTAAGATATGCAAGATGAGAAATCATTGTCCTCTTAAGGGGCTCATTAGTTTAAAAGTCTTTGGCATTTCAAAAATGCTTTTGGTGAGCACTGTTTAATTGCTGATATAGTTTTTGCCACTGCAGCTGCAAAGAGCATAGCTACTATGTTATCAGACTATCTCAAATGTCTAAGATCACTGGAAACAGATCAAGATGGGTTTAGTCATTGCTGGGTTTTGGTTGAGTTTTCCTAGATTTTCTTTTTTTAGTAGTGTTATTTTGCGCAGACTGACAGAGAGGAAAGTAATCACATTTAATAAATGAAAATAAAACACTGTTCTGTTGTTATCACAGGAAAAGCTACCATCATGTGACACTCCTTAATAACAAACCCCACCAACTTGATATTTTTGGTACAAAACAGTATATGGGGAATGCACTTCTTACTGAGTTTAAGCCTTCTGTGGCATTCAGTACAATTACACTATAAACATTGGTTTGCTTTCATTAATATGAGGAAGAAGGCATTAGATAATCCGTTGTGGTGCATCGGGAAGTATCTCAATGGATGATCTTTTTCTCGCCTCAAACTTCCTTAGTAATATGAAAACTTCGGAAACTTTATTACAATACTCTTGCTCTTAAAAGTCTGTTGTTCTTAAAGATCTCCACGTTCAGTTTTTTATTCTTCTTGACTTTCATGCTTTCTTTGCATCAGTTTCAGGAAATGAGAGATTTGTATCTCACCCACGTAGCAAACAGTTTGTCAGCTTCAACCATAATATATGTGGGTAATTTCAGCTGAAGGAGAGAAGCCTAGAAGGAATATTTGTTTATGACTTTTTTTAACTTCTTAACATAAGCTAGGGAGAGTAATTGCGTGCAGTCCTCTTTTTCAGAGGCTGCTACTACAGCTACAGTCTATCTCAAATAGATCTTCCTGATCATTCCTGATGGTCTGCAACAACACAGTAGCCATTCCAGTAATTCACTGGGTAGAGTTGTTTAGCATGCTGCCTCAGTTCATTAGTATTGAGCAATGTGTACTACCAAGCAAATTCTGCCGTGCTTTAGCCACAAGAAAATGGACTGTAATGTCATATTTTTTTTCATTCAGGCAATCAATGCTTATATTTATGAAATACAAAACAAATCGATGAAGTTCAGGAAAATCTCCTTTACGATAGCTTCTTTTCTGACCTGTATCAGTCCTGCATGCCCTGTAACAGTTGGGCTGTACAGCTGTAGGCACTAGTCTCAGCTATGTGGAAGATGCCAGAAGCCATTAAACCCTTCAGTAAAGGGTTAGCTGAGGTCACACATGCAGGAGCAGAGAGGAGCTGAAACATGGAGACAGGAGTGTTTGACAGGTCAGTTGCTTATGACCTCTACCTCCTGGAAAGCAGCTAATGTTCTGGCATCCTTTATCGCACAACCTTGAAGGTGTAGGCACAGCATGTACATTTTGCATGGCTGGCAGTGACACCTTCTCTGTGCATGCTGCTCAGCTGCTCTGGGCACACACACCACATTCAAACAATAGGCAGGACATTATCCAGACTCACGAGATTTACTGTGCCTTCACTGCACATGCGTGTACAGTACCAAAGACTTCCATCACCTTTACAAGGAACCTGAGGCTTCACAGTGCTTCAAGAAAAAGGTCTTTCCCTACAATTGGTGATAAATTAATGCAATCATGCTGCCAGTGAGTTGAAAGAAAGGCAGAGAAATACAGTAATTTGTCTAGCTTTTTTTTCTTTGATGTTTTCTCATTACTGAGCAGAATGGCAAAACCACATTAAAAATTAATTTATCTGCAAGTATCATTTTACTGCTTTATGTGTACCAGAACAACATGAACATATATACAGCTCAGTTTACATCAGCTGGTTTTAGTAGTCCTTGGCATTATAAGAGTATAAATACCTGAATAAAAAAATAAGTTATATCCCCACATGTGCACAAAAAAATGTATTGAGTAAATATGGTACATTTCGTAGAATCATATACTTTGTCCCTGAAATAATATAGTAAATAGCCTGTGCAAACACTATTCAGCTGCATAATTCATGCATCATTCGTGCAAATTGGAATGAGACAGATGAAGACCTGAATTTGTGCCCTTGGACTTCACAAGTCATTAGTGGTGTAGGGTCAAATTTGACCTGTAAGGTATGTTTCTCATTTGTTTCTCAAGAAATTCTGACAGTGGAAATGATTGAATTCCAAGAGTTAAAATAAGAAGCAGGTTTTAATGTATTTTTTATGAGCTGACAAGAAGTCATTTCTGGCAAGAATGGTGATTTATATGGAGAAAAAAAGAAGAACTGAGGCGTATGCAGTGGAATCAACCTGTTGGTTTAAAGGCAGAAATGCATTAAAAAATTTAAAGGCACAGCTCTATAATAATGTTATTTAAAGGGATTGTTTCTCCAGAAGGCGATTTTCCTGTAGTTTCTCAACCACCCCTGGATATTGTGTGCAAGTTCTTTTAAACTACAGTAACTTTTGTAAAGTGCAGTGAGTTTCATATCTGAGCAGCTTTCTGGTTTTCAGTAACCGTTCATTTGTGTTAAATGGTCCCACTGGCTTTCCACTTAGGTGTTTGTTCTGCTTTAATTTAGAAAACAGTAGTGGTATACATTCTCAGTGGTAGTCATCTAGTAAGACATTGTTGAAATTAATTTATGATAGTTGTTGTTAGAAAAGATGTGTTCTCGTTGTCTCTTAAAATACATGTAGATTTTTGAAGTTAATTTAAATGATGATTGACACTTCCTGAAAACGAGATAGTCTTGGTCTTTCTGGGTGCAGGTATTGTGTTGTTGAATTCATAAAAAATCAAATCAACTGTTGCAGAGCTAAACAAGGGATTAATTTGGCTTGTGCTATCTTTGTATGTCTAGTAGATGTTTAATGTTATGATACACATTTTTCGTCCATGTAATCACATAAGCTGTAACCCAAGGCATTAAAAGGTTTACTTTGTATCATGGCAGTCTGGGCATGTCAGAGGTGTTAGAAAAGAGATTTTATTAAAAGGGCAAGACTTGTTCCAAACAATGGTATTAAGGCTGTGAATTTTCTAAATCCTTTTATCTGAACAAAGCAAAGCAAAACATACACTACATATAAAGACAGAAATCACATTTTAGCTTTCAGTAAAAGTGTATTCCCCATCTTTCTTTTGTTTAAAAAAAGCAAAAAAAAAGTTCTTGAATTTCCTTCTTTTAAGGTGTTCCATACTTAGCTGCAGATATTGGGCATTCCACTGGAGAGGTGAATCCCTGTTCTTCTGCAAAAAATGTTTCTTTTTCTGGTAAGAGTGAAGTTTGTGCAATAACCTGCTTGTTCTCCAGCTTCTAATATTTCCCATTTTGGATATCAGACCAGGATTATATTCATGGCAAAACTCTGTATGTGATGAGAGGAAAGGTCTGGTTTGTGAGACGTGGTTCTACCAGCTTCATGTCTCAGACCATACAGCTATCTGGCTGTATTGCTGTATGTCCAAATGCCACAGCACTTGCACAGTGAGAAGGCAGAAGTTGTGCAGTTGAAAAAGACTTATCACACTTGGGCCTTTTAGGGGTGGAGGGCTCATGGGCTTGAATTATTCGGTTTTCTACAGTAGTGTTTCATGTTGTTGTTTTTTCCCTCATAAGAAAAGAGAGGATACAGAAACTGAGCAAGATGTGAAAAAGGAAAATCTCTTCTTCCCATGCAAGTTCTAGATTTGCCTCTTAAGATACATTCGTGTTCCACTGGGCTTCTGTTCCTACCTCAAAAAGTAAATGCAGTGAAAAGTGGTTTTGTTATGCCAGCTAGCTAAAACACTGTGATCTCTGCCAATGCTATAGCTATTCTATGAGTGTTGAATAGGAAATTTGGTTTCCCTATGAAGTGATGTGCTAAAACTGAGAACGGCTCCTTGTGGGCAGCTGCCTTCATGCATGCACACACAGTTGTTACAGCTTCAACCGAGGCAGTTTTGAAGTATGTCACTTTTCCTTGCTGACAATTTGATTTGTACTTTCCAACAGTGGGATGGCGTAGGACCTCTTCCAGACTGTGCAGAACCACCCAAAGGAATCCAGATGCTGTGGCACCCTTCAATAGTCAAACCCTACCTCACACTTCTTTCTGAGTGCTCAAATCCAGACACACTGGAGGGAGCAGCAGGGGCACTGCAGAACTTGGCTGCCGGGAGTTGGAAGGTAGGAATATTAACTTGATATGTATTTTTTTTCAGTTCAGAAAAACCCTACAGGTGACAGCAAATTGGTGATACAAATGTGGCTGAATGCTCCTCGTAGTGGAATAACTCTCTTGTTTTCACAGAGCTATCTACAGTCAAATTTGAGGTAGTATTTTAAGTTCTCTGAATTGATACAGATAGTCATATCATAGCAAAAGTCAGCATACAGCAGGAAAAATCACATTGGTCAAGTCAAGTATGAAAAATTGCAGCTGAAAACCAATATCCAAATGAGGAGAAGCAGCTTCCTTATGAATATGGGTGACAGAGCAGTGAAAAATGAGCTAAAAGTATCACCAGTGACAATCAAGTGAAACCATATTGTTCTGTCACTGCAGAAACTGGTTGACATTCTGTCTCTTAAGAGAAACCAGGCAGGAGCAGAAGAAGATATAAATGATGTAACAGCAACAGAAGTCATCTTACCATCGACATTTTTAAAAAATAAGACGTTATTAAAATGTCACTGTGATTAAATATGACCAGTGACAAAGAAAACGCTTAATCAAGGCACTCTATTCCAAGTAATCCTACTTTTCTATTATATTCCATAGATCCATTTTTCTCTCTTGCATTATTTGTGGTGAACTGAGAAAAATATTAAGGGCTCATTTACTAGTTTTTAAAAATATTTCTAAATATAGAACAAATCAGTAACTTTCAAGATACCAGTTGAGCCTGGTTTACTTTTTAGGGCAATTTCTTTATTGCTTTCCTGATGGTAAACTGGTTTGATTGGGTGAAAGTACTATTCCTATTTTATGAATGTAATGCATTGATTTTAAGTTAACTCTCAGTGGGATTTTTTCTCACTTACTATGAAAACACACATATGCAGAAGGGAAGCTATCAGAGTTATGTCTCAGCAGATACCCTATTTGGTTTTAAGCAGTTGGACATTCATATGTAATAGGTAAATATCAATTTAATTAGGCATTCATTTTGAAATGTTATCCATAACACTAATAAATTGGGGATTTTTCCCATAAAGTTTTACTGGGATTTGAGTTGGCACATTCAGTAGATCTTCAGAGGCATGTCATTTTTTTGAGCACTGTTTTCCGCCAAACTTACAAAATGCCTTTAACTGTTGCATTCAATGACGTATTAAATGAATCACAAAGTATTTGTCCAGCAATTTTAGTGCTATAAAGTGCTATGTATACACTGTGCCTGAAAATCATTATACTTTTATTATTCTCATGTTGTAGACCACATCAGATTGTGTAATCGTGGCACAGAAACACAAAAAATGTGTTTTTATTCCATCTGGGAATGGATGTAGCCGTGGTCCAAATGAGAAAACAATGCATGCGTTTTTTGCCAGAACTAATAGGAGTGCTAAAATCCAAGTGGTACCCCTTCTCCCATTTCTAATAAATCTGTATACCTGTGATTCTTTAGCTGGCAAAAGTGAACAGGAAGAGGAAGCAAAGCTCCGCAGAGCTCTTTGGCAAGTGCCAGGTTAGAAAAACTGATTCAAACTTTCATGCTATCTCACTGATACCATGGGAAAAGCTCAGTTGTTCTCAAGTTGCTCTGTTTTTGTAAAGATTCATCAATTCCATTGCAAGTGATGTGCTAACACAGAATAAATGTCCTTAATTTCACATGCCATACTAGCTGTTTTTTGTGAGGGGAATAATCCTTTTCAGGGATTATATAAGCATTGATGTTTCCACCTTTTGACCTCTCCTTTCCACTGGTTCAGTCTTCTGGATATAAAATGACTGAAATAAAAGATAGAAAACTCTTAAAAGAAGAGGTTATTCCCAAGTGAGACTTTAAATTTTTTTAGCTCCCCCAAGAAATTGTACTTACAAAAGAATGCAAAAAGAAGTGTGGGTTTTTCTTTTTTACCTGAAATCTGTCAAGAATAACTTTATGATGGACTGAAAGAAAAAGAGCAAACTGCGTGAAAATAAATTATGTTGCTATTAATAGCAATTTTAGGGTTTTTTTGCAATTAGCATTATTTTGATGTCAAAAGAATCCCAGAATATATGAGGCAGACTGTGCACCAGGCATGCTCACACACTTCTGAAGATACAGTCTCTTATGGGAAGAAATACAGTGCCTTTGACCTGCTTACGTAATTCTGTCCTGTCTCTTTCATCCTTTTCTATCCTCTGGTATAAAGTTATCTCATTTTCTTCGATGATCAAGAGGTAGCACTAGTAACACAGACAGTGCTTAGCCAATGCCATTATGAAGGGAAAGTGAGCACAAATAAAAACAGGTTTGCTGACTCACTCAGCTGTATTCTGAAGACACTTGCCTTCTTATGAAGAAATTTCTGTCACTGTAACACTTCAAACCTGAAGTCCTTTCTGCAACCTCATATCCATTATTTAATACCTTGGATTAAAAAAAAAAGAAATATATATATAAGGTATAAAACTACAACTCATCCTGTACCAGGAAACCTCCATAGATCTTTTTATATGTAGTCTGGCATCAGTACTTTTCCTTAGGTGGTGGGAATAAAAGTGACAAGTTCTTTTTACTTTTCACCTTGGTCAATAGGCTATTAATGCATTAAATCTATTGAGCATGTAAAAAGTTATATGCAGAATATCCTAGAGTTAACGATGTCAAGAATCCAAGGTTATATCCCTTCTGAACAAAATTTCCTTGTCCAAGAGAAAGGAGATACAGAATATGTGTATATTACTATGTCTGTCTATAGTCTATTTCTGTCTGTTATCTGACAGCTGAATTTAGGCTGATGTCTCTTCATTTGCCAGAGACATTCCTGCAATAATTGCTGTTAACTCATAGAATCACAGAAGGGCTGAAGTTGTAAGTGAACCATGGAGGTCATCTGGTCAAACCCCCAGCTCAAGAGGTTCACCTCAAGTTGCCCAGGACCATGTCACAGATGGGTTTTTTAACATCTCTGGGAATGGACACTCCACAACCTCTCTGCAACCTCTGTTAGTGCTCAGTCACCTTCACAGTGAAAAAGCATTTTGTGATGTCCTGTAAATGTTCTGTGTTTCAGTTTGTTCCCATTGCCTCTGGTCCTACAATATTATCTTTTCTATTATGTACAGTTAAAAACAGTGTTGTCACCACAAGTAGGGTTTCCTTAGTTTTGTCAAACCCTGACAAGTAATTTCTTCACTCATGATCCTGTTTTGTTTCAAAATCCTATCATAACTTATATATTAATTCATATCTTTTAAAACCAGAACACAAGATCTACTGTTTCTGTTGGTAACACAGTGATTTACACTAGAACAGGTAGCAAAACTGCTCTGGGCCTTGGTTAATCCCTTCTGTGTGGCCAGCATTCTGTCCCAGTTACTTTCAGGCTTTACAGACCTCCCTCATTTGCTTTAATGGGTGGATCATGGAATCACAGAATGGTTTGTTTTGGAAGGAACCTATAGTCCAATGTCCCACTCAAGGAGGTTCAACTAGAGCAGGCTGCATAGGGTCACATGCAGGCAAGTTGTGAACATCTTTAGAGGAGACTCCACAACCTCTGGGCTTTGTCACCAGTGCTTTGTCACCCTCAAAGTAGGAAAGTTCTTCCTCATACTCAGCTGTAACTTCCTGTGTTTCATTTTTTGCCAGCTGCCCCTTATCCTGTCATTGAGCACCACTGGAAAGAGTCTGTCCCCATCCTTTCAATAACCTGCCCTTAAGACATTAATATTTATTGATAAGATACCCTCTCAGCCATCTCTTCTCCAGCCTAAAAGGCCCAGCTTGCTCATATTCAGTTTAAACCTCTCCTTTTGCAATCTTCGGATATTTCCTCTTGTCCTATTGATTCTTACCTGAGAGAAGAGACCAACACCCACCTCACTACAGCCTCCTTTCAGGTAGCTGTAGAGAGTGATACGGTCTCCCTTGAGCCTCCTTTTCTCCAGGCTAAACAACCCCAGTTCCCTCAGCCACTCCACGTAGGACTACTTGTCTAGACATTTCACCAGCATCATTGCCCTTCTTTGAATGTGCTCCAGCACCTCAATGTCTTTCTTGTAGTGAGGGGCCCAGAAGTGAGCACAATATTTGAAGTGCAGGGGGACAGTCCTTTCCCTGGTCCTGCTGGCCACACTATTTGTGATACAAACCAGGATGCTGTTGGCCTTCTTGACTGCCTGGGTATGCTGCTGGCTCACACTTGGACAGTTGTTGACCAACACCCACAGGTCCTTTTCCACTAAGCAGCTTTCCAGCCACTCTTCCCAAGCCTTTCGCATTGCATGGGATTGCCCTGTGCATACCATGTGATAGAATCATAGAATCATGCAATCATAGAATAGTTAAGGTTGGAAAGGACCTTAAGATTATCTAGTTCTAACCCCCCTGCCATAGGCAGGGACACCTCCCACTAAACCATGCCACCAAAGGCTCTGTCCAACCTGGCCTTGAACATTGCCAGGGATGGAGCATTCAGAACTTCCTGGGCAACCCATTCCAGTGCCTCACCACCCTAACAGTAAAGAACTTCTTCCTTATATCCAGTATATCCAAATATGTCTTTTTGTTGCTAGTGTATTTATAAAATCATTTTTGATTGCAGAAACTAAAGACTCCAGAAGTCCAAGGTAGCAGTTCTGCTGATCGCTCTTCTCATGCCTCCTTGGGCTCCTTAACATCAGGAGCAAGTGGTGTTCTAATTAAGTCTGCAGTTGCATGAGCTTGTAGCATCCTTTGGCTAGTTCTTTCTAGCTCCTATCTTTTCACTTCCATGTTTGATCATACTCAGCAGGGAATAAGGCTCTTTGGTTAGATAACTGAATGTCCCTGACTTTGATCCCCAGCAGGTGCAATACCCATGTGGATGGCCTTCATGGGTCATTTGCTTGATCTCTTGAGATAGCTAGATGCAATCTTGGTCTTTGTTCCTTAGGCTAGCAACTAGATTTATTTTCTTAATTCTGTCATAGAGAAATCTGACTCTTGTCAGAGCAAGAGCTTGAATAGGTAGATTATTTGATAAGGAAACTGAAAACATTAAATGGACTGATTCAGTCACAAGGTCACTGTGCTTACTTCAAAGAGTAGCATGAAAAGAATGTCAAGCTCCTCACCATCCAGACACTTGCAGATAATGTGTAATTATTGTGTAAAGCAGCAGACATTTAGGTTATCAGTCTTCTTCTTACCAGGCAAAGACATACTGTGGGTCCTTGGCAGACTTTTCTGATTCTAGTTATTTACATACTAACCCTTCCAAGTTTCATTGGGCTGTTCCAAGAGAAAGTTTTTTGGCTTACAGTGAGAAGGCTTATATTCATTTTTTCCAAAAGTACTATCTTTATGAATCCTTATGTTATAGGGTGGAGAAGACCCTCTTAAGGGTCTTTTTACACACCACATAATAAAGGCAAACTTCTTGAATAACCAATGCTTTAGGCTGTCTGGAGCTCTTACCTGTGTGGATTCCCCCTGGAGATGTGGCAGCATCAGTTAATACAGAAAAACATATTGGTTCCTTGGAAAGGGATACAAGATTCAAGGGACAGGAAATATTCAAGAAGCATGACCTGCTGCTGCAAACACCTGTATAACAGACATCAGGGAATCAACTTGGACATCGGTTTGTAGAATTGGGAGTACAGTAGCTCATAGTGAATTCATACTCAAAGAAATCCCTTACTAATACTCAGTCAGTTTGCTTCCCATGAGATGTGTCACTTTTGTCTCAAAGCCTTTCTTTCATACAGTGTTTGTTTTGGTGTGGCTCTCAGATCATTCTGAATGCACCGTACATACTTGTACTGCAGAACCAAGAATGGTGAGGTGCAAGGACAGTTCCATATGACCTTTACATTCCTAAAACATTTAAGATATCTTTTGTTAACACCATTTTAGTTTTCTCACTGTATGTCTTTACCCACCAGATTTTTACCTTTCTCTTTAAGCTTGACTGAGGTAATGAAGCAAGAGGACAGAAACCAGTTGATACTTTTCTTGTGTCCCAGCACAAAGATGTAGAGAACATACTCATGGCTTACAGGATGGGATCATTTCCGAGAGTAAAACACTGCCATTAGGGAGCAAAGTTCCTAGGACTCTCTTCAGAAACTGCAAAAAAATAATCAGGATTTCAGACCGTTGCTTTCTGTCGGGTGACTTGTGTGATTTCTCAGGGACCCTAGTAGAGCAGTTTGAGTAAAGCAGAGCTGTGATTTTGTAAGCAGAATGTAAAATATTTTCTTTTTTACCTTATGCATGTATTACTGCATTGAATGGGATCAGGCAAAGAGGAATATTGATCTTTGATTATTCATTGATCTTTATTATTCAACATGCATTTGTCTTCCATGTGCTATAGTTCCACTCCTGTTAGTAGACAGCCACTTTCTAAGCCTCTCCTAACAAATTCCAAGTCTCTCTAATCTTCCTGATTCTGTTGGTAATGTAGTTTGTTTTGTTATATTTGCTTCCCTGATTTGGCTTTCACTATGTAGTTTATGTCTCAGGAATTCCCTTTAGTATTTGATGTTTTAATAGTCTTTGAGTCATAGTGTTGAACTGTACTAATGCAATACAGATTCAAGTCAAAACTGAGGTGCATGATCATGAAATATTCTCAAGGTACCCCAATAACACTGATATCAATGGCAGGAAGGTGAATCCATTAAAAATATCAAGTGCATACAGTTGCTGGTATTCCTTGGCATGGAGAGAGAGGTCAGTTTATTTTGGTGGATTTTTTTCTTTTCCATTTTGTGCTGAACATTTCTTCAATTTTAAGTTTGGTCTCTCATGATGGGGCTTTATAGAGAATAAAGAAAGCCACAAGAAACACTAAAAGGAGTTAAGTACATAAATGCTTTTCTTTTCCTTCTGAAAAAAAATAAATAAATTACATTTTATTTAGATTCATTACTCTTTTGTTGAGTGTCAGCCTTATGTAATCTTAATCCCCAGAAGCATTCAGCTCTGGAAATGGTACTCTATAATAATAACTGTGGCAAACTAAAAAATAATTTTCTGGTTTACTATATTTTTCTACTTAATTATTATGAGAAAGATAAAAAGGAAACGGCTAATGAAAGCGGACATATAGATGCACTATGTGCCTTCAAAGTGATATATAGTAGTTATGCCCCCCAAATTCAATTATCTGTAAAGTGTATTCATGCACAAATTGTGGCTTCTGTGCTTGTCTCTGATAATTTAGCCACAATCTGATGCAACAATAATGGTTTTATTTTAATTTTTGTCTCCTTGTGTTTGCTGTTCCCATAGGAGCCTTTCCTCTTTACAAGTGAACAGCTATTTGATCGCTGACACTGCCACTGATTTGTGGAGTAACGGGATGATTAAGTATATTGGCAGAGTGCCTCATTTACCTACTGATAGGCAACAAACCCTTTGTCTCTTTATTTTTATGGTCTTTCACCTCTTCTCTTTATACATCACTGAGCTCATATTAGCAATTGACCTGCAATGTGGAAATGCGGGCGCGTTTCATGATGGCTTTAGGCAAACAAAAGGATCATCAGGATACGCAAGAGCGAAATCAATTTTTCCATTCTCTGTGAGAATATAATACCCATTTTGAGGCATCTCAATTTGAGCGTTCCTGAAATCTGCACAACACAGCATAATTGCTTTCAGAGACTTGTCCTAATTGGCAGCTTAAGGAAAGAGACACAGACAGTTCTTACCACTTTCCACATGGAAAGTTCTCCAGAGACTGTTGAAACAGTTAATAGACATTTCTGTATTTCTGCCTAAGGTGCATGACTTGAAAACCCAGATGACATGATAGCGAATCACACATTGAGCAGTCTGAACTCTTCCCAAAATGGATGACATCCTTTGGAAAAAGAGCGTTTGGGGGAAGAGGAATACACAGGGGATAGGCGAGGTTTTGTACTTGCTTTTCTCTGTTTCTTCCATTGTTTTATGTATGTGTATGCATATGTGCGTCTGTAAAACATTATATCGGTATTCTTCCCCTGTGAAAACTTTGGAGCATATTTTTTCCTATTGTGATCAAATTAATTGGTTCATTGCAATGCTGAAGGCTGCATTTCATTTATTCAGTAAGAAGGTTTATAGTCCCTCTTTTTTTTCATACTGAGTTACTTCAGTGTTTCTCCTAGAACGTCTTCTACTCTCCTTAGAGTTTACAAAAATTTCTTCATTTGTTTCTTTTAAACTTTTGTTTTGGAATGGAGATGAAAATATTACAACCCAAGAATTCGGTTGTAAATCTGGGTTTCATAAAACAAGTACTTGTGTTTTCCCTTGATAGCTGCCTAAAAATATCAAAGCAAAACCATATACTAGGCTTTAATATGGAGGTTTTTATCATATAGTGAATAACCTATAAGATCATTTTAAATTCTCTCAGATATTGAATAGACACAAATAATTAAAACAAACAAACAAAACAAAAAAAACCCACAACACCCTGGCTGATTCCCCATTTGATTTGTATTGGAGGCACTTCATCTGTGAGGTACTTTTGCAGTGAAAAACAGCATCTTTCAGTATACTGTCTGCTAGCTGGAACTTTCACCTCAACCAGACAGGCTCACTCCTTTCAAAAGATGGTCTCAGTGCTAACCATGAACTCACTCCAGCAGTCACCTTGTAATCACAGCAGACACAGCAGAGGCCTCCCCTGGGAGAGGTGTAGAGACTACAGCAATGGCAGGTTTTCAGTGCAAAGAAAGCTATTACTTTGGGTACTTCCACCTGCAGGGAAGCGTGTGTTTAACTGGCAGGTAAACATATGTTTATTACAGCAGGAAGCTTAGAAATATTACTTAGGTTTTTCCATAGCATCCTTTATGTTTACTGTCCCATTAAGATCAAGGTATAAAAATAATTTTTTCAGCAGATACTTCCTGTTAAACTCACTGATGCTTAAGATGTGTTCTAGTTTTTTATCTGATGATCATCTTATACACTGACTCTACAGAAGACTGGGAGAGTGTAGAATCAGGTCAGTCAAGAATCCTGCTACCACTTCTCTGACCTGAGTGCTATTTGCTTTGCTGCAGAAAATGATGGCATATTTACATTGCAGACATAGTACATCACTGTGCTCAGTGATTTTGAGAACCCTATGTCCCATTTACCTGACTTGAAGGCTTATTGCAACTGCTACTACTTTCATCTACAGTAACGTCCAGGCAGTTGGCTTTTATTATGCTTATTTACTATAGAAGAGAAATAATAAAATAATATTTTTAAAATCCTGGTTTCTTTTCCTTTTTCCAATTTCCCCTGAATGACGTCACCTGGAATGAATTTGCACTCCAGATATTGCAACATCACAGCCCTTGTCTCTTTCCTCTTATCATAAAATATGTTCTGGCTTCTGCTATTCAGGGCACCCGTCTATAGTATAAACAGATGCTAGCATTTGAAATGAGCACTTCATGGTAAGTAGAGGCTGTATACAGAGGCTGAGCATGGTCTGCTGGCAGTGAATATGTTTACCTTTCTACAATGCTTTATTTCATGGCATTAGTTTTTGCCGTTTCTGCTTATGGATGAGCACTATTGTGATGTAACTTCTCTAGGGTGTGATCTGACTGTTCTTTAAGGAAAGTTTTTCAAAAGAGGAGGGTCTTTACGATACGAAAATTCTAAGGTCTATTCTGTATTTGAAACACTCCAAAGAACTTTCTTCACCTGGTACGATAGCATTGCGTAGCACTGAAAGAAGGGAGAAGCTCTGCTTCAATAAATTCTTTTCAGCTGTTAATACAAGGATCACGAATGTGTACTGTCTGAAAATTCCAGAGAAGAGTTTGGGATGTGGGAAGGAATATATGCCTAGTAGATAGACTGTTTTGAAGTGGGCTGTGCTGAGAAGACATGCACATCCTGCAGGTGTCCAAATATCTCAACTTTGGCAATACCCATAGGTTTTAGAATCACACGGTCACAGTTTTGGTCTTGTTTAGACTTTTTCCAATTTCAAGAGCTCAGAGTGGAATGAAAAAGAGGTAGTATGGTTAATCTTTCATCCCTTCAAGTGCTGGGACCCCGGGTTGTGCAGCATTGGATGGACCTCCTAGTCACAGCCCACTGCAAAGACCTCATCCATGGGGAGGTTCACTGGCGTGATAGTCTTTAAAGCTCGTAGACCATTTTCTTAGAAGTAAACAACTCTGTTCATCATTTTTACTGTCAAGCAAGAAGGATGTTCACATGAGAACATGATACTTCACTTTAACATGCAGACAAGGGCATGCCAGTAATGTCATGATCAGCTGCCAAGTGAGAGATGCCTACAGGCTTATCCAGTCCCATCAGACACTGGGTTTATCCTGCAACCACATGGTACATGCCTCATGGCACAGCACAAGCCTGTGCCTACCTCAGATCAGGTCTTACATGAATGTCTAACTGCTCGGTGTACAGTAGTCATCCGGTTGGGATCACAACAGGTGCCCAGACCGGACACATGGTTGTCCTTATTTTAGCTTTTGAACAAGTTGACAATCGCAAGAGAAATTGTAACAACATTTTCATGGTTTTAGAAAAGTTCTTATGGTAGTAACAAATACTCAGATCTCTTCAGTTAGTTTCGTAATACATATTGTGTAATACTAATGTTGTTGGCTTATGAATGAGCAAGCTGTTGCATAGGAAATGCTGATGCAGAGCAAGTCAACTGCAGACTTGGGCTGTAAAAATGTTACCAGGTGTGCTTGGAGTACAGTCAATTCATCATTTAATTTCTCTGCCACCATAAAAAATAAGTGCGTACTTCCAAAGCAGGTGGTTGCCTAGCATCATAAATGCAATTATTTCCCCTCTTTCGTGTTGGCATTCACATGCTTCCGTGACCCCTTATTTTATACCTGTTACAAACTCAGATGCCTTGCTTTCTGTAGTGGATTCCTCTTTTTCTTCTTCACAGTCTCCCATGTGTCTTTTCAGTGGTCAGTGTACATCCGTGCTGCTGTCCGGAAAGAAAAAGGATTGCCAATCCTGGTGGAGCTGCTCCGAATAGACAATGACCGGGTGGTATGCGCAGTTGCTACAGCTTTACGAAACATGGCCTTAGATGTCAGAAATAAGGAGTTAATAGGTATGTTCTTCCCAAACAATTTATATATTCAGTGGGTTTGGTGGGGTTTATTCCAGTTTCAGCAGAATGAGCTCAATGAAAACAATTATTCTCACATTTCTAGCATGATTTCTTTAAGTCTTTCTCTAATGTGTCACATTCAGGTTTTATGTGACAGCTTAGTGCTATATTGCAAGGAATTGTTAAATTAATTAAACAACATGCCTTGTTTCGTGATCTGTCGTGCTGTAATATCCAGAAAAAAAACAGTGGCTTTGTTCTACTTTAGCGCTTCATTCCTAGGCTGGCAGTAGCACTTGTGTCCTCCAGATCAAGGATCTAAGCAGAACAGCCACTCCTTATCCTCAGATTATCTATTTTAAGTAATTTGGGGGTCATGAAGTGACAGATCATAAAGATCTTGAAATGGTTCCAGGATTTTACAAGGCATATTACTAGTTTTAGCAGGAGAACTGCAAGATGCTTGATTCACAAACACATATGCAATTAAAAGGAAGAGGACAATAATGTACATAAATCGTTGTTGCCCCTGAATTCTGATGGTATGGTAAGCAAACATCTTGGCATTTGTTGGGGGGAGGAGGTTATTTATTTTGTTTAGGTTTTTTGGTGGCATTTTTTAACTGACATTCATCCAAGTACTGTTGACCTTTGAACTTTTATTTACATGTTCTGGTTTTGAAAAGCATCACTTCCTTCATTATGAACTCTTTCACCAGGCATGACAAAATGGTTTCTACTTCTTTTGTACATTAAGAGCGTATTTTTTATTCACTTTTGCTAACTTCTTAATTCGTACCATTACAGAATATGTCTCCTATGCTTTTAATTACAGAATTCCAAAAAAGGATACTTTGATCATAATGTTTTATTATTTGTATCCATTGCTATCTCAGGGTTAGTGCTTCATTACATCAATGCTCTGCAAGTTGTTAAAATAAAACAATCACTCCTCACATATTGCACAAACTAAAGAGACTTCACTGGCAAAATGTTGTAAAGCAAATAGAGATAGAGGTTGCTGAATAGTGTAAACCTGCTGTGGTTGTCCAGGGGTTGAACTCAATACTGATGCTTTACATGCAAGACCAGCCTGCTTGTTCAGCTTCTGCTTGGATTCTAGTTGATAAGTTTGGCATGAAATTAGATTTGTTCTATGTATTGTGTTCAGCTTACAGGAAGCAGGTTGCTGCATGTGTGTTCTTGGGGGGGGTTCTGTTTGTTTTCTGGGAATTTTTAAGTAGAAATTAGTCTGAAGCAAGTATATCAGGAAATCTGATCAGGATTAATAACAGACCTTTTCTTTTTCTCTCACAATCCCACCTCCACATTCAATCTACAGCATGTCATAATCTCTATTATTTAGCATCTCATTCCATTTTTTGTGGGACTTCCTCTACAGGGTTCACAAACTGCATTTATACTGAGTTATCTGATGTAATCTCTTATCCCTACTTTTTGACATCACAAAAGATCTTTGCAGTTGAATTTAGAGAGTATAAGCATGGTTTGTAATGCCATGCATTAGACTATGGTAGCCTTTTCTGTGCTCTGATTATTATGGGGTTTTTTAAGTTTTATTTCCTTCCCAAATCTGGAGATTTCCTGTAGGAAAGTAACGTTATCTTGTTACATCGAGCTGTCGTAATACAATGTATGGGTATATATATTATATATACTGGGTAAATTATGGTTAATAAACTTGGATGACCTCAATTTTCTAATATTTTATTAATTCTTGAAGAATATGTGATAGAAACAAAGATTTTAAAGGGTGTGAAAAGTCTGTTGAAAATAATTACCTGATAAATGTATTTATGTAGCAAACTTGTAATGGCTGTACAGTGCTGCTCAGGCTTATTTGTGGTGTGATTCTGGGGAATCGTACTTCATAACTGCAAGACAAATTTGCTGCAATTTGAAAAAAGTCCAAGCATTCTACTATGACAGAGAAGTTATAATTCCTGAACCATTTCTGCTGTGATCGTTATATGTTCTTTTCTTTGGCTTTCATCACTGAACTTCAAAGGAATAGTCATGACAATCATTATTGCTCTTGTTCCTGAATATCTTTTGGCAAATAGGGCATATTGTATAGCTGATTTTCAGAATGCTAAATACCTAGGGTGGTCGAGAATTTCAGCTCATGTTGTAGGTGGTCCATTTTTGTGAATATTATAGTTTGACATATGCTATGATGTTTGTAATAAGCTGTTGTTATAGAAAGGGGGACTGAGAAGGGTCCCCTTCAGGTTAGTCTCTCAAGCTTCCTTCTGCTTAAGCAGAATTGACATCCTCTTTGCAGTTTTTGTTTGTATATCAAATTCTTGTGTTGACAAACTCTAGTTCGCAAACTAGAATTTCCCCCTTAAGGTAACCTTTTTGAAAGGTGAATTTTCCAACTGTATATATAATAGAATTCCGTAAGTTAAATTGAGTTGATTGGGGGTTTTTAATGCAGCTATAAACCTTTCATTTCAGTTGTGCTATGGTTCCATTCTGGCTGACAAATTCTTACTGAAATGTGCCAGAGAATGAAGTATTTCTTTCTGCTGCTGCTAAGCAGCCCATAAATCAGAGCTGAGGCATCTGGCAAATATGTCATAAAGCTTGCTAAAATCCAGAGTCACCTGTAGTGAACTATAAAACAAACAGAAAACCCTTTTTCTAAATGGCCAGAAGTTTCCTTCTAGAGTTCATTGAATTGACCAATCTGTTTTGTTTTTCACACAGATTTATTTCTTTTTTCTCCTTCTCCATCACTTTTGAATTGTATCATGTGTCTCTAGGCCAAGACAGCAGGCATATTCATCTTTCTCATTCCCAAAATTGAACTGTACTGAGACAAAGACATGGTAAAACTGGCCTGTTTAGTACTGCCACTAGATAATCTGGCACCTGGGTTTCCCTGATTGGGTGTACTGCCCAGATGCATTCCTGGTCAAAGTCAGATGACACTGATTTTTACCTGCATTTCAGGACCACTGTATGCATGAAATAATACCCACTCTATGTTTCTTCCAAAGAGTGAACCTCATGGGAAAGTTTGTTGGCCTTTTCTCTCTCCTGGCAGTGTCACAGCTGAGGGAGATGGTGCTGTGAGGCTTGAAAAGACCCAGTACTGATATTGCTCATTTTGTTGTTTGGTTTCAGCAGTCTAGGCTGCTGCATTCCCTTTGGTATCCCAGCATCTTCCTGCTTCTTTATGTGAAAATGAAAATGAGCCGGCAGGGTGCGCTTGCAGCCCAGAAAGCCAATCATATCCTGGGCTGCATCAAAAGGAGTGTTACCAGCAGGTCAAAGGAGGTGATCCTGCCCCTCTACTCTGCTCTCGTGAGACCTCACTTGGAGTATTGTGTGCAGTTCTGGTGTCCTCAACATAAAAAGGACATGGAACTGTTGGAACAAGTCCAGAGGAGGGCCACGAGGATGATCAGGGGACTGGAGCACCTCCCATATGAAGACAGGCTGAGAAAGTTGGGTCTGTTCAGCCTGGAGAAGAGAAGGCTGCGTGGAGACCTCATAGCAGCCTTCCAGTATCTGAAGGGGGCATATAAGGATGCTGGTGAGGGACTCTTCATTAGGGACTGTAGTGACAGGACAAGGGGTAATGGGTTAAAACTTAGACAGGGGAAGCTTAGATTGGATCTAAGGAAGAAATTCTGTACTGTGAGGGTGGTGAGGTACTGGAATGGGTTGCCCAGGGAGGTAGTGAATGCTCCATCCCTGGCAGTGTTCAAGGCCAGGTTGGACAGAGCCTTGGGTGATATGGTGTAGTGTGGGGTGTCCCTGCCCATGGCAGGGGGGTTGGAACTAGATTATATTAATGTCCTTTCCAAGCCTAACTATTCTATGATTCTTTCGCATGCTCTGTAAGCATTGTGGAAGGCTTCTCCTTCCTTGAATGAGTTTCTGTCTCTGCTAAGCTTCTCCACAGGACTGTTATCTTCTCCCTCCCAGCCTCACTAGGTGCCTCTGAGTTGGCCAGAAAATCAGATTTTTTTTTTTTTGCTTTTGATCCATTCATTTAGATAGAAGAAAATCGCTTTTGTCCCACAGGTCCTCCAAGAGCTTTGTTGATGACTTCTGTGCAGTCAGGTCAAGCCCATATGCCTTCCTTCTTATCTCTCTCAAAAAAAGGGGGGGGGAGGAGGGAGAAGTAGCACAACAAAACCACCCTTCTGTGTCTCTTAGCACAATACAGGTGCTTTAATCTGAGAGTATGGCATTTTACTCCCTCCCCAGGAGTGTCATTTTTAATCTGCAGACCTGCTGCTTCTGGCAGTGCCCTTTCAGGATGTCAGGCCAGCACCTCATGCCAAATCTGTCCCACTGTCTCCCATAGTGAGTGCACCTACAGACTTTATTCTCTAAAGACACATTTTGTTGGAATAGGGTCCAAAAATTGCTGACTTAGAATAAGTTTTTTTTTCATTTAGAGGAAATTTGGGCAGCTGGCCAGGGCAGAAAAGCTTAAAAATAAATTAATCTCCAGTAAGCAGCATCTCTGCAGGGTGAATTGTTTCCTTGCAGTGTGCTCCAGCAACCTTCAGTTGCCTTCTGATTCAGACACTTTCAACACAGTCCTCTGGGCTTCTAGGAGACTTTCTGTGGATCATCTGAACATGCACTGTAGACCTGTGTTTCTCTCTTTTCCTCCCTAGAGTCTTCCAGCTAGCACCAGTGCAGCAACCTCCCTTCTTGTTATTCCGATTCCCCACTCTACATGTGAATAGGCTTTCTGAACCAAGCTTCCACATTCAGTTGTGGAGAACAAGCCAGTTTCATACTTCTTTAATCTGAAATACAGGCAGCAGTTTAGCTCTACTGCCATCTATGACCTCTTTAACCAAAAAGAATATGAAATATACAGTTAATTGAAAGCCATCTGACTTGTTATTTTACCTACACAAGCAGCTACAGACTGTCTCTGTTAGTGAAATTTTTAAAGGATGAATCTCTGTCCCCAAACTTTGCATTTGCATTGTTATTGTATATGCACAGCATTTACTATTGATTTTCAGTGACAATTATTATGGCATATTAAGGTGCAGAAGGTGGTCTTTCAGAAGGGTTAAGCTGATATTTCAAACTCCCCCAGGTGAGAAGTTTGTCACTGTTCCTGTGCAGCAGAATATGTACAATATAGGATTTGCCCTCTTGAAGTACAATTTGGAACCTGTATTAGTATTGCATTTCATACTGTTTAGTGATAGGTCCACGGGGTATGGCCTTTGGAATGAGTGCAGAGCTGGAGGTAAAATGTGTAAAATTTCGGTGCATGGTTTTGAGCTTCAGGTCTTTCTATCAGTTTTCTCTTATCCTCACAGTGGTTTCTGATGCTATTCTGGGTCAGTGTTGATTGAGAGAATATTGTGCTAGTAATTCAGGAGCACTATTCTTTCTCTTGGCCTTTTGGCCTGTATTTTTGTAGTTAAATATAAGGTGATTTTAGAGACTGGAAGTATTTTGATTGCTTGTCCTTGAAAATAAAAGGAGGACAATTCCACATAAAGGCTTTTGTTGACTTCTTGTCCTGTGTTGGAAGATACATCCTTATGCATCTCTTCCCTAAAAAATGTGTGGAGAGCACGTTTCTGTTCAGGGCTCTAGGTGCTACGGAATTTCATGGGGTAAATTGAAGTATACCAATATATAAGGCATCTTTTGGGGGGCTATTGCTATACAAGCATGATTCAGATGAGTGGCGTTAGTGGTACAATTTCTGCTGCCTTCACAAGATTTTGAATCAAGTCCTGAAACAGAGTCTGTAGTAGGGGTCATTTGTTAATAATTGTTCCTGAGTTGCTGTCTACAGGATGTCAGTACTGAATTATTCTCAATTTGCTACTGATCTGTTGATAATATCAGTTATAAGATATACACAGAATTCAAGGATAACATATCAGTTACATTGTTAATGTGTTTTGGAGCCTCCTTAGTCTTGCTAGGTGTCTGAAAGATCATAATCCGATGTAAGATACCTGTATTAGACTCCCTTATAGGTGATTGAAAGAGACTTCCAGAAAGTGATTTATTTTATCTAACGAGATATAATGAATCTCCTCCTGTATTACTGTGTCATCATTGCTGAGTGATGAAAAAATTCTAGGGAATGTGTAAATTGGCACTGAGTGTCTGCCTTGCCAGCTCATGAGCAATGTGGATCTATTTGGGTGCCTGAAACAACGGGTGTTTGTTTCAGAGTTTTATTGCTAAACTTGAGAAAGTTTGACTGAAATATATATAAGGAGTTCACAACCCTAATGAACTGTTATACTCGCAGAATAATTCAGGTTGAAAAAGAATCTCAGGAGGTCATCTTGCCCGGCCTTCTGCTCAAATCAGGGTCATGTATGTTATTTCAAAGTGTGATATTGATTCACATTTAGAAAGATTTTCTTTCAGCTCCTAGGCTGAAAACACGTCAGAAACAAGTATTTGCAGTCTCACAGCAGAACGTGACTCTTCTGGTGCAGAAATAACTATGTGTGGTTCTCTTAGCTTAGAACATGGCCACATTTTAAGACCGTAACTTTGTTTCAGTATTAGTAATAAATCCAATTGAAGACATTGTTCAGTTTTGTAGTTACAAGAACAGCAGCTGTAAGAAATTCTAAGTCCTAGTAATGTACATTGATAGAGAATACGGGGGTGGGTTGAGAGATGATTAAATCAAGTATGCAGCTTTCGTCCCACTTAAGGGTGTCTACATGCAGTTTTCTCTCCTTTTTAAGTGTGAGCACTTTGAATTTCTCACACATATCTGCAAGGGTCTGAAAAAGAGAGCTGAATTTTTTGATTGAATTTTTAATTGACTTATAAAGTATCTTAGTCACTGAAATGTGGAATTGACATAAATTTACAATGCACAAGGTGCCAGAAAGCATTAATCAGGAATCATAGACATTTGTTCATAAGAAGGTGAAGACAGAATGTATGTTCAACCTGTATCATTTTTTATTGCGCTTCATTTGTTGTGTTTAATAGTCAAGCTGTGCTAAACCTGTATTGCAGTGAGCAGATACATTAATAAAAAGAGGCTGTCATCAAGAAGTTGATTTAGGAAAAGGAAGATATGGTCATGCATCAATAGCTGGTGCTGCTTACTCTGTATCATAGAACCATAGAATAGTTAGGGTTGGAAAGGACCTTAAGATCATCTAGTTCCAACCCCCCTGCCATGGGTAGGGATGACTCACCCTGTACCATGAAGAGAAAGATGTTAGTTAAGGTGGTAAATGCATAATTAAACTTCAGTGATTGGTTTGTAACACCTATATGGCAAAATCCAGACTTCCTGGTTTCTAGTGCTGTATACATAAGTTAGCTGAGAATTTAAACTGATAGAAGTTTAAATGTTAAATATTCTTTTCATTACAGTGTAAAAGCCTGTGTCAAGGAGATTTTGACTTTTCATGTGCCTTCAGACACTTATGCATTGCCTTTTGCTCAAGATTGTCTCAAACATACCGGTGTCAAGCAGACCTGGTAGTTATGGAGGTTAGGAATGGTTTTCTTTCTCAGTCATTTCTTATTAAATAACATTCTGAAGCAAAGAGATTTAAGGGGAAAACAGGGTTGGTAAAACTGAATTCTCTTTTTTTATATCAAAGTCAAGATCAAGTATTTTCAAGATTAGATTAAGTCTTACATCTGAACATCCCTATTGCCTGACTGCCTGGATTTGCAGGGATTTTTCTCTACTGTTAATGGTCTAAAGAAATGGTCTTTCAACTAAGAAGGTAGGCTTCTGCTGTGGACAGTAGAGAGAAAATGATTGTTCATCTCACTTATTTCTGTCACCTCAAGGCTTGGATCTTACAGTGTGTCAGAACCTAGAGAAGTAACCACAGACTCTATGGCTAAATTCTGGGTAACTGAAGGTAAGCAAGTAGTATCTCATCAGAATTTGTTCTGATAATGCAGAACAAGTACTGCCCTGCTCCCATTTAATTAGCTTAGTAGATTTTGCAAGGGCGATTAGTGAAAAAGCACAGCAGTGTTTCAGTCACTCAAAACAGCGGAAATAACTGTATACAGGCTCAGCTCAAAGACAGTGAATAATACCACTTTCACAGATGTGTTTTTCACTGTAATACCAAGTCAAAGAATCACACAGCATTTCATTCCATAAAATAAGATCAAAGTTCCTCACAAATACTAATCCTAATCCAACCCTAGATCACTATTCCACATAGTAGAATAACTTGTGGGGAAATGCCTGGAAAATGCCTGTATTTCTGTTTTAAATGACAGTTTCAAGAGAATCATCTTCAGTATTGAACCATGACAGCTTATGTAGATGATAGTGGTAATTTTAAATTATGCCATATAATGGTTTAAAGTTTATAAACCTTAAAGTCTTTATAACAGGTTTTATAAGTTTGTATTCACAGTCAGTATTACTTCAAATTCAATTCTGAGTGCAAGTCATAGAAGTTGCAAAATCTTGTGGAGGTGGCCGAGGAAAGCCTAGATTCAGTATGAATGCCAAAGCCAACACCACCAAAAAACAATAAGCAGGTAACAGATGTGCCTTTTCACTTCATTGATGCACATTGCACAGATACAAGATGCCCCGAGCTGAATGGTACTTTTAATTTGAGATAAACAATTTAAGATAAAAAGTTCGGTTCTGTTCTGCACAAGATAGAAAGCAATTACACTGTAACTGTATCCACTTTTCTCACTCGTAAGATTGACATTTCAAACAATTCATTATTAATTTTCATCTCTGTTTCTCAGTATGTTCATGCTGAGAAGTGCTACTTATCTTTTGAAGATTTGGAGTTCTGAACAGAAAAGTGCATATAATTCAGTCATATATTCCATAAAACATACAAACGTAGAAATGCAAATGTCTCAAAATGGTGAAGTAATTTTAAAAGTACTTTTAAATCTATGAGGAATTAGCCCAAATCTACAAAGTGGTTTTGAAAAACCAAATTTTGTGACAGCCTTATATTAACAAATAAGTGTATCAAAACAGGTGTTTCCAGCCTGTTCTGTTACAGGCTTCAATTAATGGAACTGAGCTAGTTTTCTCCTATGTAAGATGCAAAGTAACCGTATCTCCTGAAATCTTTATCAACCTAAGTGATTTTCAAATTATAGTAATCACTTATATGGAATTTCTTACTAAAAGCAGCATTCTTTGAATAAACTAAAGCTCCTGTTCATAGCACGAGAGTAGAATTGGCACTTGATAGAGAAAAGCAACATCCTTTTTTTCTTGCATGTGAAGACCCTGAGAATGCGCCTGGGGCACTGTAGTTGCAAAGGATGTTGGAGATGGAGCAGAGAAATGGAAGAATGTGTGTGGTTAAATTTATGCTATTTATAGATTGTTTCTAGTCATCTTAATAGTAATTTTCTCTGTGCATGTGCATCCTTGCACTCTCTAAATTGGCGCAGTTTTTCTTGCAAAGTCTCATACAATCTTAGTTCCTGAGTTAGGTGCTCACAGGGTGAAGTGTCACTACAAAATGGCCCTTTACCCACATGTAGTTTTTCAGACAGACTGTTTCAGTGTCCCCAGATTCATCTTCTGCAGGTTTCAGAGTGATGGCTGCCTAAAAAAAAAAGAGTATTAGGGACAAAAGCTAAACACCCTTCACAAAGGTGACACAGAAAATTCAGGTTTCAGAGATGTAAAAGATTGCTGTGCCCCTGCACAGGAGGATTGTGCTGCCATGGGTTTGTTGAGCCTTGAGAAGAGAAGACCTACAGGAGACCTTACAACCATCTTCCAGTGCTTGAAGGGTGGCTACAAAGAAGATGGAGACTCCATTTTTACAAGGATCCACATGGAAAAGAGGAGGGGTGATAGGCACAAGTTACTCCTGAGGAGATTCCGATTGAACTCAAGAGGAAAACTTTTCACAATGAGAACAATCAGGCATCGGAATAATCTCCCTAGGGAAGTGGTGTATTCCTCAACACTTGTAAGATTTGGCTGGACAGGGTGCTGTGCCCTTTAGTCTAAGTCATGCTTTGCCAAGAAAGATTGGATCTGATTATCCCTGAGGTTCCTTCCAACCTGGTATTCTGTGATTCTATGATGCAGCTAACACAGAAGTAAAGCACCTGTGGATATGCAACACAGATATTTGTCACCATCCATTAAATAAATATTTGCACCGTAAAATGTCTCATTTTCTCAGGATAAAAATATGACAAATGTAAAAGATACCACTGTAGGTGTTCAAAGAATGCAAGATCAGGAAACAGTATGGTTGTCTGGATTCTTACAACTGGCATTGTAACTAAATCTCACTGTAGTTAAATAGAATCAGTTTGTCTTTCCATTCCTGGCTGTTAGGTGGTTATGCAACATTGCTGGTTGCTGACAGTTGCTGCAGTATACACAGAAGGTGACTGCATTTCTTTATTGGGTTATATACCTTCTGTGTCAAAATGCAGGTGATGATAGTGTTAGTTTAGTCGTAACAGTTATGAAAGGGGAACTCAGTCTCATACTTGCTGGTTTCTGCATGGCATCCCTAGGCGACTCTGGTGTCTTACAGAATAGTTGTTCTTCATGAAGTACTTTGATGTAGGATTTGCTTGATTGTAAGAACTAAGTCATACACACTAGTTATTTCCATCATTTATCATTTGGTTTAATATTACAGGCCCTTGTTTAAGATAACATTATTAAAACTTCAAATATCCTTTTGATTACAGAAAGCAGAATAATGGTCTTTTGCTGCAGCCTGTGCAAATGAATTCTTGCATTTCCTCATGAATGTTGCATCTTTATGTGCATGTAGTATCTCCAACAAGGCACTGTCCATGACTGGCTGGAAGCACTGTCACTATATGTTAGCTTTCTGGAGTTCTTTTGGATATTAGCTGATAAATCAGCTTGCACCCCTTTTTAGCAAGCAATTTTTTAAAAATCCAAATCTGCTGTTTCATGCTTATAACTGCTGTGATTGAATAGCAGTAGCTTTATAATATGCAGTTATGAAATATTAAAAGGGTAACAAATTCTCATCATCTGAGATAAGTGAGGAAATAATCAATTTGCCGAGGGGCCTTATTATCATAATTCCATAAGGTAAAACTGTGATTCTGGTACTTAATATCTCAATGGGCTCAATTAAACAAAAATAAAGAAATGTGGTTTTCCTCCCAAGGAAAGGCTAGAGAACCCTTAGAATCAGCTTCAAAGACCCATTGATCTCTCCATGGCATCTCTATGAAATTATTTGAGATCTGGTATTACTGATAAAATCTTTAGTATTATTATGTTTTTCATTTTTCTTTTGCTTCCTCTTGTGGCTGCATTATGCAAGAAAGAGATTGTGCAGACTTGAAAAAGATACAGTGACTGCCCCCTAGAGTAAGCAATTTTATGTATGTATAATGTATAATACTTTATAATGATAGATTAGACTTCAGGACTTGATCTAAGCACTTTACATGCATTACTGCTTAAACCCGTGCTTTTAGTGTGGAAATGTAATGTGTAGTGCAAATGGAAAGATCAGATTAAGACAAAAGAATACAATATTTTATTAAAGCTTACAATTGAAAGATTTTTTAAGGCTTTTTTTTTTTTAAAGAACTTGATAATTGAATATCTTAGATACAATCACTCCTATATTCCACACCAAAGATTTTGAACAAACCTAATCAGAGAACTACCTCCAAAGAGATAATTTTGAGAACTGGAGAGCCCTACCCTACAGAAAGAAATGGAAATCTACCTTGTTGCTGGTGCATTATAAACCCTGATGATTGTGCAAGGAAGGAATGACCAATAAAATTCACAAGTTACTCTGTGGGCAGTCTTAACTGTTAAGTAATTGCTAACAGCCTGGGATGCATATACTATGAAATTAATGTGGGTATTAAATGATCCTGTGCCAGTTTACCCCCTTCTAGTTCTTGGTAAGCCTAAAAAGTTAACAGTAACTTCAGCCCACTTTCTCAGTTTGTGTAGGGAAGGCTTCAGTCTGCCCGTGCATCACAAGACAGAATTTGGTCTTACTGAATCCGCTAGGCTTGGAAGTGACCTCTAGAGGTGAGCTACTCCAACTTTCTGCTAACATAAGAGCAAGTTGCTCAGGACCTTGTCCAGTTAATGAAGGGATGGAGATCCCTGAACTTGCCTGAGCAATCTTTTGCATTGTTTAGCCACCCTCGTACTAAAAATTCTCTTCCTAGCATCAGTTTGAATTTCCTGTGATCCAGCTTGCATCTTTTGCTTTTTTTTGTTAGGCTCATCTTATAGTTACACAGTCTAACTCCATCTTCTCTACACCATCCCATTAAGTAGTTGTAGACAGCAGTTACGATCTCTCCTTAACCTTCTCTTAATGCCCAAAAAATGCAGTTCTTGTGTGCCGTGTGTTCCAGCCTCTGACAGTCTTTGTTCCAGGATTGCAATGTCCTTCTTGTTCTGGGAAGACCCAAACTGGATGTTAACACATCAAGATGCAGTCCAGAGGCAGAATTATTTGAGTTTAGAGGAGGAATCATTTCTGTGATTGGTTGGCCTGACTGTTTAATGCAGCCCAGGATGTGGTTGGTGGCCTTTGCTGCAAGGGCACACTGTGAGCTTAGGCTCAACTTGCCCACCAGAACCCATAAGTTTTGAAGGGTTTTCTAAAACCTGTTTTCCAACTGGTTGACACTGGCCTTGTGCTGATACAGGGGGTTATTTCATCTTGAGCATGGGACTTTACATTTGCCTTTGTTGGACTTCAAAGTTCATGTCCAGCTGTCCATCTGAATAGCAGTATTGTCCTCCAGTATATTAACTACTCCTCCAAGCATCACAGTGTTCACAGTCTTTCTGAGAATGCTTTCTGTATCCTATAATTCAGGTTGCTAATGAAGATGTAAAACAGTATTGCCCCCTGTGGGACACCACTAGTAACCATCTGCCAGCTGGATTTTGTACTGGCAACCACCATTTTTTTGAGCCCAGGACTCCAGGCAGTTTTCCACCTACAGTATCATCCACTTACCTGGTGAAAATCTCAGTGAGGATGCTATAGTGAGTAAGAAGTGCATAAGCTGACATACTTATTTCATACCATGCAGAGTAAACTCTGTAATTCCTAGATGAGAAGTGGATAAGTACAATTTAAATGTGTTTAATCTCAGTAACGTCATTGCATATGCAGAAGTTACTTCAGGACAAGGTTCACCAAATTTTAAAATACAATTTCAGTGTAACAGTGAATAAGGACCAGGGTCAAATCATCTTACTGTGAAATAAAGGTCATAATAGGATATTTGCTGCTAAATTCACTTAGACACGGAACTTTGCTTTATTTGCCAGAGAGGGAATTATAATAATAACAGAAAACATTGTGGTTTTAGTAAGGCACTGTATTTGTATATTTTAAAAGAGAAGTACTGTGGAACCTTTTTAACTGTCTTTGGAACTGGTTACTTGAAAATCAGTGGAAATAAATGTAGTTTCCCTACTTTTCAGTAACAATGGCTGTTATTCTCAGTAATCACATGTAAACCAATAGATTCTGACTGATCTGATATGTAATTGTATAGCAATAACATGAATTTTTAATTATTCCAGATAAATAGAAAAAATGGTTATGGTAAGAAATATAATCACAAACACTCTAATGTCCAAAGGCATTTTTATTCTCTCATTTATTGCAGCTTTCTTCAGCTTCACCTCTGTGTATCAGCAGCAGAATTATCTCCATATTAAAATGATATAGTGTCTTTAATTAAATCCTTATATATGTGAATATATATACACACAAATTACATGTGTGTATGTTTGTATGTAGGTATGTAGATAGATAATAATTCGTCCTTTTACCTGCACCAGACAGGAAGAGAGGCTGTGTTGGGGAGTAAACATCATACAGAAAGATACTCCATTCATTTAAAAACATAGCATGCAATTGCAACAACCAGAATACAGTCTTGTAGCTTAGTCTTACTGTCTTGGAAGTTAAAAGGATTTTTTTTCATCAGATTCCTGAGAAGCAGGATTCTACTCAGAGTAACAAAGCAACATTGTTAAGATAGAATGAGTAGCCTGCAAAGGTGCTAATCATCATAACAATGTCAAACAATGGTGAGGTCTACTTTAAATCAGTTAGTGAAAATACAGCTGTTTTGTACCATGCTAATAACATCTGGGTAGAATTTTTAGATGCTGGATGGTACATTAAGAATGTATTTCTATTTTCAGTCAAGACGTAGGTTATAAGCAGACTGTTTTAAAGGGGCTAATAGTTTATTCTGAAAAATAGAGTTGAATGCCAGTTAAGTCACTTTGGTCCTTTGAAAATGTTGCACTTTCTCCAGTAGGTGTATATATAGAAATAAATTTGTGTTAAACATATTACATTAAACAGTTCCTTTCTTCAGTAGTAGAATTTCTGTTTTCACTCCAAAATTAGAGGCTCTCAGTTGATTGAGTTCACTTGTTTAGGAAATAACAGTTTCCTCACCTAAGACATGGTAACTCACCCTGAGGCAGTCAGTGGCAGAAGATATTCTTGCTCCTAGGCTCCCTTTAGCACATCACACCTACAGTCAAACGACTTGTGTGTGTCAGCACTGCCTAACTTAGCAGTCAAAATGAGCTGGGTGAGCAAAGGATTATTCTTTACTTTCACAGACAAACTTTTGTTAAACAGAAAAAGCTTCCAACCAGTCATGTGAGCAGCCAACTGCAGGTGCGGAAAACTCTCACTTGGCCCAGAAGGGCTTGTGAGGCTCAGAATGTGGTCATTATTGGGTGAATTTTCACACTTGCGTACTAAATGTCTGCCTGCTCCCTGAAAGTTGTTTCATTTTGTTAGAACCAAGCTACAAAAAAAAAAAAGATAATTCCTTCATGTCTTTACTAGAAAATTAGAATAACAAAACAGATAAGCTGCCTTCCTCTGCCAGACAGAAGCAGGGTCCTTTGAAATGTGATGATATCAGATAGGCTGGCAAGCTGGCATGTATAATTTCCCTGTATAGGTATTAAATCTTAGCAGTTAAAGGTGTTATCCTCAGTTGTACAATACTGTATTGCAATGTCTAAATCAAGCCCCAAAGAAAAGGCCATGTTTCATTCTCTCTTTTGAGCCATTAACAATCCGAGATACCAAGTACAGCATAAGCAGAGCCTTTGAGACAGGGGGTTCTGAGGATGGATTTTTGTGCATTATCCACTCTAGCTAAATCTATTCTTCTGCCTTGGGATTGAATATGTATATGCCTCATACTCAAGAGCTCTGCCTTTTCCTAGGGAGACTAAATTCATCTCATTCACTCACAGCCCTGTTTAAGCATTTCATTCACTGGGACTTTTCTGATAAGCTATTCTCAGCTTACAGAAACATCAAAGCCAAGGAAAAGTTATTAAAAAGAGAAAGAAAAAAAGAACTGCACCTTTACTTTAAGCTTCAAACAAGACAAAAATTGATTAAGAGTGAGAGATTAGCTTAGTTGTAACCGTTTCTACATTCTTAGGGAAATCAAATGTTGTCTCTTCCATTACCATTTTTATTCTAAAATCTATTTCAAATTTAAGAGGTCAGTAGCTATCAGCCTGGCAATATTAATAAGATGCTGCAATTAGGAGACCTGTGGCTAGAGATTTGTTGTAGAGTTGTCACCAAAGTAAACAAAGTAAGAGAATTAAATGGTTTAGAAAGCAACCACAACAAAACCCCATCAGGAAATTGGAAGAGTTAATTTGGTCTCTAAGTGTTGGTTGGTTTTTTTCAGTTTTTCAGTGATTCCCAAGGAGGAAAAGCATTAAGTCTTAGCTGGTTTCTTCAGTTGGTCGTTGGCCTGCCTTGCCTTGGTTTCCGTAACTATGAATGAATAAGCATGTGCCTTTGTTATTGTCAGGGACAGTTAATGTGCAGAAGATGCCTAGACATCGTCAGCTAAAAGGCATTATAAAAGGAGCGTCATTATTACAAAATTGATGGGAGTACTTTCAGAAGCAGTGATATTAATCTCAAAATTAGAATGATATGAACTTTATTACCAGTCCTGGGGCACAGCCTAGATTAAATTGCAGCAGGAACCCAGGAGAAAGCATCATACACTAATCTTGCTGGAAAGAGCAGCACTCTTGAGTATTGGCCTTTCAGTGTGTGCATAACTTGCAGGATAGGTGAGTCAGAGCACAGAGCAGGCACTTGATCAATCTGGCCATGGCAGAAGCCAGGATTGCCAAGTCACCTGAAGGCTGTGAACAAAGATAAAAAATAACATATAATGGTTTGGGTTGGAAATTCGTTCAGATCATCTATTTTCAACCCCCTTGCCATGGGCAGGGACACCATCACTAGACCAGATTGCTCAAGGCCCTGTACAGCCTGGCCTTGACCACTGCCAGGGATGGGGCATTCACAATTTTCTTGGGAAATATTCCTTGGATTATGAGGAGGGAGTGGAAGGAGATAAGATGTCTCTAATTTCTGCTTCTCCTGATCCTGAAAGAAAGAGAGCATACAGCAAGGAGAGTAAGAACAAAAGGTTGGTGGTCAAATGAACATGGAGTATTGTGAAGTGAGAAAGTGTAAGGAAAACATATTCAGAGACCCAGGTCTAGTGATTAAGCTTGCTGAATCTGCCATTTTTCTCTTCTCACTTCTTTTCTTGGGCCTCCTTTTCCCTTTCTTCCAAATACCAGGAGGTGGTTCATTCCTCTCGCAGTATCATGTTACCTTATCTTCCAACCTTATCTTCCAAATATATTTCACACATTCACAAGCTAAAAGGTTCCTTAGTCTAAGAATATTTACAGGACCCCTGAACCTCAGAGAGTGAAGGTCTCAAATTATTGTGATGCTGAAGAAGACAAAGAGTTTTGTTGAAAGCTGTGATCACAGGAGTTTTAGAAATAAGCTGTCTGTGCAGGTTCCTGCCAGCCATAAAGTCCACTGTCCAATACATTAGCAGTATTGGCCAAAGTTCACCAATGATTCTAAAGGGAAACCAGCTGATGTTGAGTCTATGGGTAGGTCTGTTGGTGAAAAGTGCTATAAGCCCATCTCTCAAATTACAAGCCCTCCTCCTACTCCTTCACAGTATACACAGTGTATGCAGTACAGTATACACAACCTCAGTTGATTACTTATCCTCTCCTGTCTCTCCCAGCCCATCACAAGCCAGCACTTCCTGAAGTTAACTCTGTGCCTGAGCCTTCTCCACCACAGAAAAAGCCAGCAATTTTCAGATCCTCTAGAGAAAACACTGTGCAATCCGGTCTTTATCCTCAGAAATACTGACAAAGGCCTGTTAAAATAACTAACAAGATTCAGAAAAAGTCACTGCTTCTCGCAACTGTTTTACAGTAAAACCTTACACCACTGCTGCAGTGGAGTGCGAGTTTGAAAGTCTTAGACCCAAACATAAGCTCAACATAAATCAGAGAAGCCATCAAAATCTTCCAGTTCTTGTCATCTGGCTTTGAAAGCACAAAGTTCATTGCAGCCTCCTGAATTTGACAGTCAAATGGATACCTTCAGTGTACAGGTTCAGCAAGCCTAAATAACTGCCCAGTGATATTACTGCTGTGCCTAAAGCCGTTCAGCACTGGAGGATGAGAAGGAAGACGATGGACACACTGATGCAACCACAAGCAAATAGTGTGTTTAGCAGCAGTGGTGGTGGTGTATTGAGCTCCCTAGAGACTGGAGTTAGCATTTTTATAGCACAAGGAGCCATTCCAAAGGGAATAGAGCAAGAAATGTATTTCAAAGTCTGAAGAGTCAACAGTATATTTCCACCTTTAGACAAAGGTGAAACTCTTCTTAGCCCCTTAGTAACATGTGGGCCTTATGGGCTAAAATTCCTGATGGCAGTTCAGCTGTGCCTACCATATTGTGACCCCAAAATGTGACAAACAAGTCTCTTCCTGGGGATCCAAACTATCTTGTTGGAGTTAACTGTGTCTCAGTCCTAATTGACCACTTAATAAGTCATCTGACTGAGTAAATAATGTGAAACTGAGATGGAACTTGTGTATAAATTGATGCACTATACTTCAAGGAGAAGCTTGCAAATCTAATTTCAGATCTACCCCATTTCTTTAAAATCTGAACCATCTCTTTACAATCTGCGGATTTTAGACACTTGACTAGTGATTTTCTTTGATCCAGTTTGTTAAGTAGGCCATATGAAGACCTCATCCTTAGTGTGATGGAGCCCTGAATATGTTCATGGACGCTTTTTCTGTCTTGCCTTGATTATCTGCAGCTAACAATAGAATCCATATATGTAGCCATTTGTGAAGACAATAAGAGCAATGCCACTGCAGCACAGTACCACAAAGAAGAAAGCATTACATCTTGGTTGCAGATTGAAGAAGTATAGATGGAGTAGTTGAATGTATTATTGGAGCTGAGATAGCAGTCAGTTTGGTCTGTCTTCCTAACTATTGTTACTTTGATTTAGACTCATTCTAGTTGTTCCATTTCTTTCCTGGCATTAAGCATTCAGACTAGTTGTGGTATTCCTCTATAAGCCTTGCACAAAGAAGCATATTATTTACATATTCTGCCAGGAATAATTGTCAATACACTTTTGTATAACTGTCTTTTCCACAACAGCCTGTCCTGTAACACATACCTATCTCGTGATTGGGCTTCCTGATCATTTTATGCAGTTATTACTCTTCAGGTTGTTCTTCATTCTGTATTTCTGTGGGTAATCATCTCCTGCTTATGTATAATACCCATTTGCTTGCAGTGAATGCAGTCTTGCTAGTTCAAGATAACTGAATTCTAAACCAGGCTTCAGACATTTTTCAGCCCCTGATCTCTCTTTCACATCCATACCATAGACTGTGACACTGAACGGATATAGACCCAGGATAGAAAATTGTCTACAGAACTTCATACACTTACTACAGAATTAATTTGATACATGCTTCTATTTCAGTGATGAACCATTGCTGACTGTTCTGAGTAGCACCATCCAGACTTTTTTTATCCTACTTGCAGTGGTTTCTGTTGGCTTTCTCATGAGAGTGCTATATGAGACTATTCTTGCACACTACTGATGTCAAGACAAGTGAGATTCACAAGTGTTCCTCCATGAGACCTTCTGCTACAGGGTTTCTTTTAACTACAAAATGCACAAATGTACTGTATTTTATTGCTGTATTTGCATTTTAATAGGTGTGAAGTACTAATAGGTTATCAAAAAAATCCAGCAATCAACTCTTGAAGCCTTACATGGGACCCCATGTTACTGCTGTCATGAATTTGAATAGCCTGCACTTTGTTTCTTGGTTCTTTTTCTTGGTGGTGTTCTTCATTCCTACAGGCTGTATGCCTGCAACAACAAAAACTAGCAATCTGACAGTAAAATGCAGCTGCCCTAGCAGTGTATTCCTTCCAGGGACATAACCTTGTGCCCACATTTCTCCCAAATTACAAAATGTTTGAAAAGTAGCATTGTTTCAACTGCCGTGACAAAAGAAGAGAACCATAGGTTTTTGAGATAGTTCAAATATGGATTAATTTAAAATCTTACCATACTAGTGGTTTGTGTTGGAAGAAAGATTTGGGTTTTAAAGGCACCTGCAGCTGCGAAGTGGTATGTGCATGTACGAATAGGAAACCTTATTAATTTCCATTCTCGTTCCATCAATAAACGCATATTTTCTGCCCTCTATTAACTAATCTTTCCACTTGCATACTCATGCTTCCTTAATGTCTCAGAATATGTTCCTATCAGAAATAATGGAGTCCATCGTATTTACGTAGGCGAAATTCTGTTTAAAAATTGTACTGGGAGAGGAGCCTGAATGTGTGTGCACACACAAAGAGACACATTCGTCATATTTAAGTATTTATTTCGTTATGGACAGTAGCCTTTTAGCAGGAGAGCTGCAAAGGGACTCTGTGCCATCCAGTGTATTATGTCAACTATATCAGATATAATACCTATGTTTTTAAACAGATTGATATGCAGTTGTCTATTGATACGCAGTTGTCTCATGATCTTTTTGTACTGCATTGATTTTGCATTTGCTTTAGTCAGGGAGGTTGGACTAGGCAAACGCCAGATATCCTTTCCAACCTCAGTTGGTCTAAACATAATCATGAAATTTATATTAATACAAGCATTTTTTCATGTGTATCTAAACCCAAATACTGCTATGAATTCTAAGGAGAGCATTATCTGGCTCAGTCTCTGAAAGGAAAAAATAATTCCAGGACAAAGAGAACTTGAACATAAATGACAGATTTATCTACTTTAATTTGTTTTAAGAAAAGGACTTCATAGATCAGAAGTGGGCCAGGTTCCAAGATGCTCTCCAGGATGTTTACTTTTAATATTTGAAATAAATATGTACTGAGGATGTATTTCAGGCATTTTCAAAGATAAGAATGTGCATGACAATAAAACTGGGAGCTAAGGAATATCCAGTAGTATATCACATAATTGGTAAGAGTGTGCTTTGTATGTTAATGATCTTTAAAGACTCTTTTCAGTATTGTTTGTGTGCTATAAATTTCATACAATGTGATTGCAGATATTTTTATATTGCTGATTATAATAGATAAGGAGTTCATGTTTAAAGGAATGTGTGGCTGCACAATATTGCTGTTAACTTTATCTGACTCAAAAGTTGATACACCAATACTAATATTCTTTTACTTCTCCTCATTTTTCCACAAAAGTTTCATTTAACTGAGTGGAATTGTTCTGAAGAGTAGGGCTATGATATTTAAGATCCACTGAGTTTAGTGATGCCATTTTTATAGATATTTAGCATAACTGTCAAAGGGAAAACCAGTGCCATTTGTTAATGCATTGCATCAGATCTATCACTATCTTCCAGATGCTTTACACTGGATTTGATTCATAGGCTGGAAATTTAATTGGGTGTTTCTGCTAAGTCAAATAAGCTGAGAACCAGTTTGTGCTGCAGAAACATCATGGCTACAGGAGGAAAATCTCTAGTTATGTTTGTTTAAGACAGTGATAAATGTTGCCTTACCTCACTGCTCCTGCTCAGCTTTATGAAAGCAAGATTGTGCAAAAGATAAAAAAGTGATTTCTCTATTGATAGTTATAAATATTTCTTATGGCAACTTATTCTCTTTTTTACCAGATTATTCATTATTGTTTATTGTTACAGTATTTAATTATTGAATAGAGTAAGGGGAATAAGTTCACCTTTTGAGGAGAGGGATTAGGCTTTGCAGTTAGAGAAGGGCTTTGGCTGAGGTTTGGTGGTTCTGCATAGGATTTATGGTAAGCAGTTAGCAGTTGGGGCCTGATTTTGGGTAGCAGTGAGGGCTAAGGTTAGGGTTAGGGACATCAACTTAAGGCTGGTGACCAGGGCAAGGGGTGAGGGTGGGGATAACATAAAGGGTTAGGGTTTCAGTCTTTGCTCTGCAACAGGTCTTGATGTTAGGTATTGGAGAAGGGTGCTGGGGTAAGGGCTCAGGGTTGGGTTGCAAGGGGCTTGGGTTACAAGGGCTTACGGTTAGTGGCCAGAATTAGGGTTAGGGCTTAAAAACGTGGTGTCACATTCACTGTACCAACTGCATTGTGCCATTACTTTAATTGCCAAGAAAAATAAAAACAAATCCAGGAGTCAGCAGCATGCCCCAGCAGCAAAATGGGCCAACAGCCTCCTGGATTATGTTAGGACTGTTACCAGCAGGTCAGTGGAGGAGATCATTCCTCTCTGCTCAGCACTAGTGATGCCACAGCTGGAGTACTTTTTCCACTTCTGGGCTCCCAAGTGTGAGAGAGACATGGACATACTGGAGAAAGTCCAGCAAGGGATGATTATGGGGCTGGAGCATCTGTCCCATGAAGAGAGGCTGAGAGAGCAGAGACTGTTCAGCCTAGAGAAGAGGAGGCTCAGGGACTCTTATTCATGTGTCTAAATGCCTGATGGAAGGGTGTAAAAAGGACAAAGCCATACTCAATGATACCCAATGTCAGTAAAGGGGCTCATGGGCACAAACTGAAATACAGGGAAATCCATCCAACATAAGAAAACACTAAGCTGACCCTACTTCAAGCAGAGGGGTTGGACTATATGATCTCTAGGGCATCCTAATGACCTCAAGTGTTCTATGATTTATAAAGAAATTATTTGCATCAGGTTTTGTTTCCTTTTTTTGCACCTTCCTGATGACTTATTTCCTCAAATAAAATATCTTATTAGACATCTTGATCTCATTAGACAAAGTCCATGGTCAAGCATGACTAGGCTAGGTACCCCTTTCATGCCTGGTTGTGCCTCGGTTTTATACACTTAGCCCTTTGGGGAATGGGCGCAGAGGCAGGCTGATGTTTCTAACATCTCTAACTTAGTCTTTTAAGTAATCAGTAAGTGACCCTGATAGTTTATGGCTGTCCTTGCACTTTATTCAAGATACAGTCTCTGAATTTCCTTTTCTTTTCAAAATCCCAAGAAGTCCTCTGCAATCCTAAGAAAGATAAAAAAGCTCCTAGTCCAAGTTTATAGATTTTGCAGCATACTTCTGTAATTCAGCTCCATGTACCAAAAAATGTGCAGTGGTGGTGTTCAGAGTTCACCTGCTGTTTGGTAGATCTGATGTGCAACATGAGGAAAATAAATTGCCTCATTACTTACTCCTCTCAGGAGAAAAGTTACAGGATCTCTTAGATTGTGTGCTACTCAGAGTGCTCCTAAAGTGGTATGTTTTATACATTATTTGGATTTCATAACTCAGGATTATTCTAGCAAATAATCAGAGTGCTAATTTTAATTAGAGGAAAGTACTTCTATTAGCATGAGTATATGCAAAGTCATATATTTGTGTGCAAAATTCTTCAAGGTGACACTGACAACAGCAGTTGCTCTCACAAAAGGAACATGATATTCTGCAAATTCAATTTATCATTTGCAATGGAGCAGTCTATCAAGTAATAGTTTACATTTGGGAATATTGTTCTTTGAATCTCCTGCAGTTAGGAGGTCAGTTTTTTGTATCTGACCTTTTGCCTGTTCTGCTTTTCTGAGAGCATCTATTTTTCAGCTGTGCTTTTGTTGTTGTTAAGTCAGATCTTTTGTAGCACTTCAAACCTGATCTCCCATCCTTCCCCTGCAATGCAGTGTACTTTATATTCTGCCATGTTGCAGGGAAGTAGCAAGGCTGCAGAGTACATTTAAAATTTGCACTCTGACTCCACCCTCATCTTTCAGAGCACTCTGATCATTTAGAATAAGGAATGTGGAGCCAGGGAACCAGCTGCTCTCTGGCACATTCTTCTTTTTCCCCGAGTCTGAGGAGAGGAGAAGACTTTTGGAAGACTTGCCCCATTCTCCCCTTCTTTTTGGAAGTAGCAGGTATCAGCTAGCAACTCTCTGACTTTTGCCATGTAAGCAATTGCATCTACATGGAGGTAAGAGAAGGAAATTGAGTGCACAGTTCTGAGAATCCTCCTTCCATGTGTTACTCAGATGTAGGTGAGCAGCTGTGACTTAAAAAAGCAATGATATATTGACAATGAGCAAGCTCAAATGGATGTCTGGAGGCAAGATTTCTTTGAGGGCCACTAGAGAAACAATTTGTGTCAGCTACTAGCCTGAAGATGCCACCTGGAGCTGTTACTTTGAAAGAAACACCAGTAGCACTACTCCAAAACAAAGTCATATTATGAACCCTTTGACTCCCGCCTCCTGAGGAAGCACAAATGGAACTGTGCTGTAGTAGATCTGTACTCCGATGGAGGAGTCAGGACTAGAATTCATCTGTTGTCACAATTTCTTTAAACACAGCTAATAATTAATTGGACAGCTAACAAGAGGTGAGGAAGCTTTTAAAGAGAAATGTAAACACTAGTCATGTTGTAGTTGAAACAAAAAAAAATACACCAGTTAATGTTTTTAGATGCATGTTTGCCCTTTCCATGAGAACACAAAGTGTATTTTCACTCTGCACCATATCCTTGCTTACACACCTACTATATTCAGACCTTAAATTGTGGTAGTTTCAGGTTAATTAAAATTTAAAACTACAATATAGTTTGGTCTTTTCTAATGATTCTGTTGCTAAGCACACAAAGCATTCTGTCAAGAACAGGAATTAAACTGAGTCAGAACATTAATATTATCTGCAAAATGAATTGACCTCCAGGGAATAACTATTAAAAATTAGTACCTATGTTCTGAATGACTGGTGTGAGAGACCCCATTTCTAATGAAGGTACCTATAGCTTCATTACTACGACAGACCTTAGTATGGTCTGGTTTAGTTACGCTAGTACATTTGCAGTTTAACAGAGGGACACTGTGTCTTCATGAGGTATTTGCTAACAATTCCAAATTGCAGGAAGAAAAGCAAATAATGTGTTATACCTTTACCTTTTCATGGATAAAATCTGTTGCTGTTCTTAAAAATATTTTTAAACAGCACTTTTTCTGTTGCTGTTCTTTTACTTTTTTCCCTTCTGCCCTTCTCTCGGACATTAACATCTGTGAAGGTAATGCATGGCTTCACTGAGCCTTAGATACTAACCAGGATTTTGTTATTAAATATAAATTATTTTATTGTATGGTGCCCAACAAAGCAATGTGAAATTTTGATATGTCTCCTCAGTATTACTGGTTTTACATCATGCATAATTAGTAATTTTAAGTGCTTCCTGTAGAGTTTTCATGGCGTTTGAAAGGTTTGAACATTGCAGTAATTAAGAAATATATGAACGCTTCAGTATGACTTGGAGTGGTTTTGATATTTGTTGGAAGAGTTGTTATCAAAAGATACTATTGCTTTCCCAAGATTTATATGTATGGAGCTAACACGTTTACATCTATGCATTTTATTTAATCTTTTATAACAGAATGTGTTGTGAGGATCCATTTTGATTTTATGTATCTCAAGATTTTAATATCTATCTCTGCACATAAGAATTTTTTTGTTTCACCATGGTGTTTTCATAGTTATGTATAAAAGTATGCAAAAATAGTCAGTCTTTCAGACCATACAATGGGGACAACTTTGTTCATGAGTTTCAGGCAGTATTGGAGCATAAGAAGAAGAAAAATTGTAGAAGATAAATAGCAATTCCTACTTGGGCAGTTAAAGTAGGATAATGTCTAGTGGCAGTTCACTCTGGCTACATCAGTTTTCTGTCAGAATTTTGTTCTGGTTTGGACACAAAATAAAAGCCAAAGCAGAAAAGAAAAGCTACTTCTTTATTAATCCAGTTTAATACCTTCTGACATTGGTAGACAGGCTCATTAATTTCAGTGGATGCTGGATCAGGGCACAGATCTTGAAACCTAAACTTATTTTTCCAAAAATAGACTACATTCTTATTTTTTCGTTATGACCTAACTTCAAGTCCCTTGCATCATACTATTAACAAAATATTACCCAACCTCAGAAAATAATACAGATAGCACCAAAATTCCACTCAGCACTCACATAGCACTTTTCCACTTCAAAGCACTTTAGAAACACTGATTAATCATAACATTAATTATACAACTGTATTTTTAAAAAAATCGGTCTTCCAAAAGCTCTGTTCTCTGCAGGGAGTGGGGAAGAGGATAGCAACGGACTAAAACCAGCTCCAGTAATCAGAAAACTTAACCTGCAGCAATTAAGCTGAGAATCACTTCCCTTTGCAGAATCTTTTTTACCTTGGGCTAGTGGAAAGATGAAAGGAAAGATGACAGTACAGTCTATATGAGAAATAAATCTGCTGGTGTGTAAATGGGATGATTAATTAGATATATTTGCACTACCTGGGTCAATAGGTAGCCTAACAGCTCCTTTTCATGTCTTGTCCAGTGTGTGGTAGGAAATTAATTAAAAAGAAAATTATTTAAGTAATTACCCACATGGACTCCATCCATTCTGGATATAAAATGCAAGCACACAAGATCAAATTCCTTGGATCCAAGAATAGTAAAGCCTGGGTCTGTCGTTGTTGTTCCCAGCCAACCTACCAAAGCTAAGACTCTGTCCTGGGTTCAGCTGTAGCAGTCGTTTTTCTCTTTCTCAGTAGCTGGTGCAGTGCTGTGGTTTTGACTTTCAGCCTGGGAACAGCACTGATAACATCGATGGTTTTAGTTGCTGCTCAGTAATGTTTACTTTCTGAGTCTCATGCTCTGCCAGGGAGCAGGGGAAGCCAGGAGGAAGCAGAGACAGGACACCTGACCCAAACTAGCCAAAGAGGTATTCCATAACACAGCACATCATGCCCAGTATATAAACGGGGGCAGTCACCCAGAAGCGCTAGAGCACTGCTCAGTCTGGCTGAGTTGGCAGGTGGTGAGCAGTACTATTCTCTTCCCTTGTTATTTCCCTTCTCATTATTATTATTGGTGGTAGCAGCAGTGGTTTGTGTTATACCTTAGTTACTGGACTGCTCTTATCTCAACCCATGGGAATCACAGAATCCCAGAATCCCAAGGGTTTGAAGGAACCTCAAAAGATCACCTAGTCCAACCCCCCTGCAAGAGCAGGGTAACCTAGAGTACATCACACAGGAACTTGTCCAGGCAGGCCTTGAATATCTCCAACGTAGGAGACTCCATAACCCCCCTGGGCAACCTGTTCCAGTGCTCTATCACTCTTACAGTAAAGAAGTTCTTCCTGATGTTAACGTGGAACCTCCTATGCTCCAGTTTACACCCACTGCCCCTTGTCCTACCACTGGATATCACTGAAAAAAAGCCTAGCTCCATCATCCTGACACCCACCCTTTACATATTTATAAACACTGATGAGGTCACCCCTCAGTCTCCTCCAAGCTAAGGAGACCCAGCTCCCTCAGCCTCTCCTCATAAGGGAGATGTTCCACTCCCTTAATCATCTCTGTGGCTCTGCGCTGGACTCTTTCAAGCAATTCCCTGTCCTTCTTGAACTGGGGGGCCCAGAACTGGACACAATATTCCAGATGCGGCCTCACCAAGGCAGAGTAGATGGGGAGGAGAACCCCTCTTGCCCTACTAACTACAGCCTTTCTAATGCATCCTAGGATGCCATTTGCCTTCTTGGCCACAAGGGCACATTGCTGGCTCATGGTCATCCTCCTATCCACCAGGACCCCCAGGTCCCTTTCCCCTTTACTCCTTTCCAGCAGGTCAACCCCCAACCTGTACTGGTACATGGGGTTGTTCTTGCCCAGATGCAAGACTCTGCACTTGCCCTTGTTGAATTTCATCAAGTTTCTCCCTCCCAACTCTCCAGCCTGTCCAGGTCTCGCTGAATGGCAGCACAGCCTTCTGGTGTGTCAGCCACTCCTCCCAATTTAGTGTCATCAGCGAACTTGCTGAGGGTACACTCAGTTCCCTCATCCAGGTCGTTGATGAAAATACTAAACAGCACTGGTCCCAGCACCGACCCCTGAGGGACTCCACTAGTCACAGACCTCCAGCTAGATTCTGTCCCATTTACCACAACTCTCTGCCTTCTTCCTTTCAACCACTTCTTGATCCACCTCACTACCTGATTGTCAAGCCCAAACTTTCTTAGCTTATCTATGAGAATGCTGTGGGAGACAGTATCAAATGCCTTACTGAAATGGAGAAAAACCACATCTACCGCTCTACCATCATCCCTCCGCCTAGTCACTTCCTCATAGAAGGCTATAAGGTTGGTCAAACATGACTTCCCCCTGGTAAAACCATGTTGGCTGTTCTTAATGACCCCCTCATCCTTGATATGTCTAGAGATGGCATCAATAATAAGTTGTTCCATCACCTTTCCAGGGACAGAGGTAAGGCTGACTGGTCTATAATTACCTGGGTCCTCCTTCTTGCCTTTCTTATTATAGCACTGGTTATTCTACTGTTGTATCTTAGATGATTTACTGGGCTAGTGTTTCCGTTTCGATTCTCCTCCCCATTCCTCCGGGAGTGGGGGAAAGAAAGGGGGTGAATGAGCGAGCAGCTGCATGGTTCTGGGTTGGCAGCTGGGCTTAAACCATGATAGACTGCAAGGAAGGCAGCCATAGTGACCATGCAAATCTTTTTTTTTTCTGGCTGGGGAGACAATATAGGGATTGCTGAGCTAAAACAGATTAACATTCAAAACAGAAGCCATCCACTGTGCTGGGTGAGAGGTGCTGTTGAAAAACAGAAATTCCATTTGGCCACGGTACCCATAAATCTGTTCCTGTACTTAGATTTGTAACTGTTCTGCTGCAGACATCTACTACCCCAAAGGAGACTAGGTTTCTCCAGAAATCCACTTCTCAGTGGCAGCATGCATCCCATGACAGTGCCGAAAAGAAGCTGCAAAGGTGAAGGAAGTGAAGATGTACAGCACGGTCTTCATACACTGCTCTAGTGTTGGCATTAGTTTTGGTGCGGCCAGCTGAACTGCTTCTGCATGCAAAGGGTAGAGGAATCAAGCCTTTAAAGCACATGTTGGGACTGATAGGCTGTATGGATAAGCAGGTTATGGCCAGCTAAAGAGCCTTGGAAGTTCTGTAATCTCTAGGTTTTAAGACAACTGCTAATATAAAGCCTGAATATCTGCAGTCTTGCTATGTGAGAGAAATGCAGAATATGAAGGTATTCCATTGAGATGGGAGGAAAATCACTATTGGAAATAACAGTAGATTAAATAGGTAGTTGTCTGTGGAACTGAGATATACAAGAGAGATAACAAGAGTAGTATAAGTGCAATAGCTTTTAAACACACTGGTATTTTCATGTCTAACGACTATGCTTGTAAGCTACTTAAAGTTTCCTTTAGTTCAAAAAAGTAAAGGGCAGGAGTTGGGGGGTGGAGGTCATGGATGTGCAGGGTTGTGTCAAAAACAGGATCTAGCTGAGCATCAAACTGAGTGTGTTTCAACCAGTATGAGGAGAGAATGGAAAAGACTGGCAGACAAGGCAGATGCAGAGACACATGCTCAAATATCAGGTACGTAAGAGGTGGCAGAGGAACATCAAAGCTTAAAGCGGTTAAGATCCAAGGAGCTGAGGGTGTACAGCTGAAGGAAGAAAAAATATCAGTCATGTAATAGAGGGGAGCAAGGGCAACCCTGAGAAGGTAAGTTGAAAGCAAGAAAAATGATCAGCCAGAGGGAGGCAGGAAATACATCAAATGGAGAAGTTATGTTTCTAGAAGCAGAGAATCTGAAGGAAGAAAGTGCCTGGGTTAAAATGCTGCTGCAGGAAAGAAAATCTATGAAGGATCATGGATCTGAGAAAGCAATTTGCTGAAAAGCGGTGATTGCATTGCACCCAGTTGTGATTTCCCATGGCATGCTCAGATTGAAAATACTAAAATGATTCTCTTGTCCACTGCTGCTAACTTCTATACATCCTGCTCTTCCATCCCTGTTATGACTGTGCCCTTTGTGAGTCCTAGTTCTCCTCATGCTATACCATTTTCTTGCAAAATATAAAACCAGCATCTTTAATCTTTTTAAAAAGATGAAAGCTCCTATATCACTTACCCTTTCAGATACTTGATTCTTTTACAAGCAAATCTCAATTGACATTGTCAACAGAGATATTGGTAGCTCACATACTTTCATCATTCTATGAAAGCTTGAGGGTATCTTCCCTGAAACGGTAAAAGATGACTATTCCTGCACCCTGTAGAGCTTTATATGCTAAACTACCTATGGCTGAATTTATTCTCAATAAAAAAGATTTTAAAAAAAGAAAACCACTGAATGGCACATCACGTACAATGCATCAGAGAAGATACTGTTCCTCTTTGTCATGGTCCATACAGAATACCACTCTTATATCTTGAAATCTTGCTGCCAGCCATCAGAGGTGATGGAAAAGTAATAAGCATGTATCATTTTTCTGGGGGAAAAAGGGAATCTGAGACTTCCACCTGATCTTGTGTTCTGTCTCAACAGCCATGAGCAAAGTGCATCTCAGTGTTTGGGGGCACAGGAGGGGATGCGTATATAATGGTGCTCATTCTTTCTGTCTTCTCCAAAAATAATTTGTCTCCACAGAGTCTTAAAATTTAAGTTCAAATAAACCTTCAAGGAGGTGAAACTCAGCATTGTTCTCTAGCTCAAAGCACTCATTATCCCAACATAATTGGCAGGCAAGGCTTAATGAGAAGCTGGTACAGCAGTGGCTCCAGCCCATGAGTTTTGAGGTGCTTGTTGAAACCAGTTTGTTAACTCATCACTCATTCTCTTACAAATGATTGAGCTGAGGTGATAATATTTTTAATAGGGATAATCGCAGTACTATAGTTCATGAACACTATGTAGTGAACTGTCTTCATATGCATTTACATTCAAGTGCCACAGATGTGCACAAACATCTGTGCACATTCCAAACATAAGAAGTTAAATGACTTGCATACCGAAAAACATTTTTGGCCAAACACTGAGAATGAGATTTAGGTGCCTATAGGTAAGCAGTAAACATTAAAATGTACAGGATATCCTATTTTGTCTCCATCTTTTTTTCTATAAGGCTCTGTATCTTCCACAGGCCTACTAACTGTGCACATATTTCAAGTATCCAAGAGGATTTCAAACTTTATTAGCCCTTGCGTTTAGAGACACGAGTTGCACCTTACGTGCCTAAAAATGGTTTTGTTTTTCCTTTTATACCTAAATTCCAAACTGTAACAAAATCCTCTGTTCTCTGACACTTGTTAGAAGGGGTAATTCCCTTGCTTTTTGGGCACAAGCTTTTTGGTCCACTGAGGTTTTTTACCACTTTCATCTTCCAATACTACTTCGTGCATAGTGGTCTGTTGTGATGAGCAACATCACAGACTGCTAGCTAGCATTGGTCAAGCTGTGTGGGTTTGACAGTAGCCATTGCCTTTGACTCTCGGAAGTCGGCTCTTGTTAACAGCTTCATTCATGTCAAACCAGAGGCTAAAGGAAAGAGTGAGTTGCTCTGGATAAAGTATTGTGACTTACAGTTCCCTCACGTGCAATGTGCTCTGCAGCTGGCAATGCTAGAGACTACATATTATGGAGCAGCATAGATAGCTAAGTCACTGGCTCAGTGGTTAGTGGAAAGTCTGTCTGAAGGTCAGGTCATTCAGCACTGAACAAGAGGGTGTTAAACCTTGTGGTGGCTGATGACTCCTAACATTTGTGCTGCTCTAGCTTCTGCAGTAGGGGTCTTGCTTTGTAAACCAACATTGCCACATCAGTTAGGTTAGTTCTTGACTCACCAAACATTTCCTGGTGCTCCCCAAAGGCTGAGGAGTAATCATATACTCACAGGGACCAGTGTTTCTCAACCTCAGTGCTGCAGCTTTTCTTGCTTTCAAAAATGTAACTTTGTCTCCTTCCATCTGCTGCCTTTGCTGCTTGCCCAGCAGCACTGGCATTATCCTGCTTCATACTCTTGGGTTTGTTTCCTCCCCTGTCCCACAGATAACTACACATGTTTGGCACCAAGACATAGCCTGACAGTATTTCTTACCTCTTAACCTATTTCGCCTTAAAATTCAGGGTAGTTTTTCTCCTTGAGTGTTTCAGTAGCAGAGGAAAGTCTCCTGTGAAAAGTAGCAAACCTTTACCCTTTTAAATCACATGGGTTTCACTGCTGCTTTAATGTCTACAAAATACCTATACTATCTAGGCAGTCCAGCTCCGGAGTTTGTGGCATACTGTATAAGCATAATCATTTTTTGCGGGCTCTTACACCCCATCTTACACTACAGTATGTACTAGATGTCCTGTGTTCAGTGAAGGGACAGGATTCCTCTGGAACAGCAGCAGCTAGATCCTGAGGGGCACTTTCAGGTGCTACTGTAGTGCCAATACTGATTATCGATTACACCTTAGAACAGCAGTGCATGACAAGAGAAAGCATGGTTCACAAATGAACTATCTATCAAATACAGTAGTGGTATTTCTGCCATGACTATCATGATGAATACACTCTGATTTATTAGACTATCAGTTGAATACACTGACTCATGATCAAAATTTGTTCCATCTGAATTAAACAGACAATTTGGGCACATTTAGTAAGTAATGATTGAAAGTAATAATAGAAGCTGTCCCAGTTATATTCTTTCTATAAAGGTTTTGAAATACTGAAATTGAGTGGTATTAAAAACACAAGGATGATAAAAATGTACAGAGCCACATATGTCTGGAAACTTAAGTGGAGCACACATGTTAGAACGAAGAGAACAAAATTCACATGCTTTGTGACATACAGACACCAGTAGTTATGGAATAGAGTTTCTGTAACATACAATAAAATATGGTAGTATTTTGCTGGTTTTATGTTACCTAGCTACTTGATGTGAATTAATGAGTATCTTTGAGAGGGGGAAATGGTGATGCGTAACTTTTATTAGCGCAAGCTCTACCTTTAGGACAGGGTTTAAATTAATAGCTTTTTGAGGTTTCTTGTGCTCTCAATAGGTTAATTTTCTCCATCTTGTTCTTTCAAACTGGGAGCCATGTCACAACTATTTAATAAATGTGCCAATGTGTCAAAGTCGTTTTTCAGAGATGAGTGAAAATGGAAATGAAGTCAATAGGGTTACATCAGCAGTGAATTTGTCTCCAGGCAATAGCAGGGAAATATTTCCGGAAGTGGAACCTTAGCTGTGATGATTTTGCTCCCATTAAATCTGCTGGTTTGCTCTGAATCTTAGCAGAGCTATCAGTTTGATCCTATGAAGGAAAAAGTTTCCTGAATTAAGAAACAGAAGCATATACTACGGTGCTAATGAGATTTTATCATGGGAAGGATGTTAACTCTACATTGTTGAAATGTTTAGGAAGCAAACACTATCATCTTTTAGTCAAAGACTTGGTGTATAGTGATGGATAAATCCTGCTCTCAATATTAAAGTGGTAGAAAAGTCCTACCTCATAAAATAACTTTTAAATTTATAGTGTCAAAAAAATGCTGCCCAAAGCACCTGCAGGACAACCCCTTTCCTGTGATGCTGCCCCCAAATTATGGCTCTGTAGTCTTTCTTCCTTCCTTTATGAGTGAAATTGAAGAAATAAATATGATTTCCTTTTTCCCTGTCAAGCTGGTTATGTTTAATCATATTATGTAAATCCTCTTTAAAGGCATCAAATCACTTTGGGGTCTTGTAATGTGTAATTTACTCAAATAAAAAATCAGGGTTTTCTGGATAAATCTGTTCTGTATGAACCCTAATGAAAATTAATAATGCTGCTTGTTTTAAATATCATTCTCATGCACATCCTCCTCTCTTCCTAGGACCCTCATCAGTTCTCACTTCTTCAGATCAGGGAGTCTTCCTGAGCTGCAAGCTGAATTCCCCAGCCTTCCTACTAGTAATGCTATGTAAAACTTTGCTGACGTTACAAGGCTAGTTTCCACTACACATTTCAGTCTGCTTTTAAAAGAAGTTGTTAGCATTGAAAAAGTAACTCTAATCGCACATGCTCTGCAGGTTGCAACATGCTCTAATGCAAAAGTCAAGGATCGCATGTTTTGTCAGCTGTGTTGGGCTGATGTGGCAAGAGCTGTGCTTTCATTTGCATTACTTGACATTTACACCATTCCAAAATAGGGAAGGGTTTCTTCTATAGCTAATGCTGGACAATATGAGTCTTCTTTCCTTCATGTCTGTTGTAAAGCAGGGGGAACATAACTGAGATAAGAGAAGTTAACTGATAACTGATTTTTTTTTCCTGTGAATGTAGTACAGTAGTATTTTGTGGACTGATTTTATGTATGAGTTTAGAAACCACATTTAGAATGCAAGCAAGTTACTGTGGAGTGTTTTCTGCAGTGTAAAGAGTAGTACTCAACGTTTAAGTTTCATGACTTAACTCTATATAAAAGCAAGTTTACTGCTTTTTCAATATAATTTCTTATGGTTTGAATTAAATTAATGACACGGTTTCTTATGGCTAAGGCAGGGGTTTTTCTTATCCCAGATATATTTCCAGATATCTAACAAAGAGTTCCAAGTACTAAAACCACAGAAAATATGTTAACAGTTATACTTGTTAACAGATTTGATGACCATGTAAACAGTGGCTTAGATTGACTCTGTAGCTAAGCCACTCTCCTCTTCTTCCAGCTGGTGTGCCCCTTGCTCTGGTGAACCTCTGAAGGCCAGTTTGAGCTGTGGTGCCAGTCTCTGCAGTCAGCTGCTTCAGCTGCATGTGTGAGCAGCTCTGTTGGAGGTGGCAGTTCTGGCTTCTGCTGCACCTCAGGGACAGGGCAGGGAGGAGGAAGCCTGTCTCCTTCACAGGCAGCACCTGGCAGGACTAGGGGCCTGGCATTGTCATTACAGGTTCTGATCAGGGTGTATCCAAACTGGATACCAGCTGCCACAGCTGCTATACAGAGTAGATTATAGGTCTGCAAAATGTGCGCTGTGAGTTTTCCGGCACTTTCTATCCAAAGGCTAAATTTGATGCAATTCTGAGAAACAAAACCAAAACCACTCAGAATATATTTTAGTTTAAATATGGAACTGATTGAGTAGTATTATTGACCTGGAATTACTAAAGCCCATCAGAATAAGTGGTGCTGTACTGTCCCACTGTAACACACTATCTGTAAAATGCCTGGTTTACTGTTTTGATGTATCTAGTACTGATTTGATCTTCTTATGCCTGACTTAAGAGTGCACACCGCAGAAATGTTGAGCATTAACACGTCCAGAATGCCTATACCGTGCTTGATTGTGTTTATTTTAGTTTTCTTGCTGAGCTTTTCCTGATACCTCCAAAGCCTTTGTTTATTCTAAGAAGCATCCTGTATGTCTAGGCATGTGTACTGGTAAGAATACAACTGCCTGGAATACCAGGCCAGTTCCAGGAAAACTGCTTAGGGCATCCATCCAAATTTCCTTATACTCAGTGCTAGGGGAGACAGTCTTTGACTGCTAATGGAATGATCACAGTAATCTGGTTCCACCAGAGGACTGAGATCATGAAACGCTCTGTTGCACTTTAAGTGAGGTACAAAAGGAAAAAGGAACATTGATTTGTTCTGGATGTGTGTACAGAGTAAAGCAGAAAGTCTCACTGATGTGATTTGTCTACTTATTCCTGACCCATGGCAGACACTGCATCAAGAGAGTAAAAGTTACAGCAAATCATGGGGTTTTTTTTGTTTTGGTTTTTTTTTGTAATACACAAGCTTAGTTTGCTATATGCTACAGACTGAGCTCATCACTGTGATAAGCAGCTATTAATGTACTCGTGGTACGTAGAACAGATGCAGATGTAACTAACATTTCAGGCTGTTCAGTGTTTCAGATAGGTGTAGGGGAAAAACAGATATTCAGTTTGCTCAAACCATTTCTGAAAGAGAAAGTGGTGTTAATATCTGTACTACATCTGATATGAATAATATTGTTGAAAAGCTAATAATGCCAACAACATTAAATATTAAGTGCAAAGAAATAAAGTATGAAGGAAAGGTTTGTATCTGTATTGCAGCAACACCGTTAAGATTCAAAGCCTACTGCACACATTTTGTTGGTAAAGTTATGCTTTTTATAACCAGGAATGTTTTTACATGATATAAAATGAGTTGTCTCTAAGACCCCACGTTACCACAAAATCTCTTCATAACCTGTAACATTTCACTACAGAGATTTTAGTTTTTATCTGTATTAAAAATATTCTGTTCCAAATGACTTGACTATATTTCTACCACAGCAGGCAAAATTGTGAGAAATAAAAATAATTTAACCTCTGATAGTTAAAAGATGTGATTTTCATCTTATCTCTGCTTTCAAATATGGACAAACACAACTGAATTTATGAATTCAGAAGTAAAATTTTTAATAAGTACTCATAAATACTAATTGATCAGAACTTTTTTAAGTTATCAAAAAATCTGATTAAATTATCATATTCTATACAATGATCACACCTGGTTATTTCATTCATAAAATGTGATGTAGATTAGATTACTGATTATGTTTATTTTTCCCAGTTTTCCTGTCTTTTTCATCCTGCATGATACACTCATGGTGATTGCTGTATGCAAATTCCTGGCACAGCTGCACTGAAGGTGATTCAAAGTTGTTTAACTGACCTCAGCAACAACTTTATCAGGTCCTTGCCCTCTCTGATCTTGTCTTCATCACATTGAAGGGCTAAGGAATTATTTTAATGTAATAGTGACCCTATAGTATTGGTGTGAGGCTTCTCATACAGCTGTGCCAGTGCTAACCCTGCTCTACATTTATATATTTACATTTATATATTTACAGTGATACTATATGTATATGTGTAAATTCTCAGAAGCTGCTCTTGTGCTATTTTCACAGGCACCACTTGACTTTCAGGTACAATTTTGCAAAACAAAATAAATCTTTTGTTCATGTAAACATGAAAAAGTTATAATTGCCATAGAATCATAAAATCGTGTTGGTTGGAAAAGACCTTTAAGGCCATCAAGGCCAACCGTAATCAATCGAATTTCTTTTTCAAGTCTTCAGTTCAATGTGACCATTTTAAAAATTCACTCTCCCTTTTTATTTTAGGAGATTTTAAGTTCTGGAGGTTATTGTAACTCCTTACTAAACATCAGACAGGAGCAGATCTCAGAACAGCTCCCTTTTCTTGTCGGTACCAAGCATACAACTAAGCATGTGTGGAAAAGATGGTGTCCTGTAATGAGCAATAAATTCTTAGAAACATTAATAAACCAAATTAAATTAGTTCATGTAGTATAGAATTAACCTTGTACAGTAAAACTGGTCCTTCAGAGAAGATTTTTTCATGAATAACAATGTCATTGGCTTTGCATTTGCTGTAGTGTTTTTAACAACTGATGCACATTTTATTTAGCATAAGAAGTTATGAGTTGTGCAGTGGGAGATGAGAACTTGCCAAGTTCTGTAAGTTGTGATATTAAGGTTATCTTTATATGTATACTTGGCTTTTTCTGTCATCATTTCATTCTCCTAAGGGCATGATGTAGCCATATCCAAAGTCTCCAATTGATGTATTATGGAAATATTAGGAGTCCCTAAGGTGTGAAATGATTGACCATGCAATTGTATAAATGTGGCTCATTCCAAATAGATTCAGTAGCCAATTAGATTACATGCAATGATGGAAGTGGTGCTAATAGTCTCACATGTTTTCCCTGTACTTCTTCTCCGTCACTCTTTATTGCTGTATCTTCTGAATTCTCCCTTCATTTTCTTTCAACAAAGGCAAGTATGCCATGAGGGATCTGGTCCACCGACTGCCAGGCGCTAACAACAGCAACAGCTCAGCAAGCAAGGCCATGTCTGATGACACCGTTACTGCCATTTGCTGCACTCTGCATGAAGTCATCACTAAAAACATGGAGAATGCCAAGGCCTTACGAGACGCAGGCGGCATTGAGAAACTGGTTGGCATATCTAAGAGTAAAGGAGACAAGTATGTTTTGCAAATCCCCTTGCACTTTTTTGACATCTCCAGTAGTTATTATTAGTCCTGAATGTGTTTGCCTCCTCTATGCAATCATGAGTTGAATTCTTTAGTTTCATCAGAAATCATATGCCCAGTAAGAAAGGTGACAAGAAACAGACAATACCAATAGCAAAGGTCTCTGCTGTGATTTATTTTTGATATTCTGTCGGTAGTGCATGGAGTGCACTGCCTGTTCAGTTTAAGGAAGAGTAATTGTCTACAGTAACCACTGCTTCTGGGCAGAAGATCCTGGAAAACATTAGACCAGAGCTGTTGGATTGCACCCCACAGAAGGGGTAACATGCAGGTGGAGGGATCCTGTGAAAGGACCCTACCACAGTTCTGTTACCACTCTTCTTGCTCTGGGAGTGAAGAATACAAAATCACTGTTCCTCTTCACAGCACCCTTTTCTAGGCCACCAGCCTGCTCATAAGGTGGGGCATAGTGCAAAAATGGATTCAGTGATTTTCCTAACACCTTTCTTCTGAGAGAGCATTAGGATACCTGCAGGCTACGTTGTGAGGCACCAAAACATGCAAAAATCTTACACGTGACTGATATTTCCAGAGAAGCTGTGGTTTCATCTTGTCTGTTTTCCTGTGTATGCAGCCTACATGAAGATTTCACCCTTTATCCTTCTTTTGCCTAAAACAGCCTGGTTCTCGTATTTGTCAGCCTGCAGAAGTATAGTGCAGTGGGACTATGGCAGTTTGAAAACAAAAAGCCTTAACAGTAGTGTACAAAACCCATCAGTCCACCTACTTGAAGCTGTCATCTCACAGCCTGTTGCAGCAGCAGAGCTCTAAAAGAGCCTCACAAAGCCAGGCAACACCCTGAAGGAAAGATTTATACACCCTACATTTGGTATGAGAACTTATGTTCGCCTATGTGATAGAACATTGCCAAGATATTGTAGTCACATTTCTTTTCCTCTATTGTCACCCTTTTCATACCAAGTTCATTACTGAAACATTACATTCTAATTGTAAGGGGTAAAAAGTAGTAGTGTAACAAAGTATGTGATACCCATTGTGCCAATTTGTTTCTATTTGCATCTTTTATTATATGTATTTAAAACTTTGTTTTACATTTTGTAGATCAGATGTACCAATATTGCAAACAGGTTAATATCCATTTTACTGAAGTCAAATGTGTCTTTTCTCATAATAATGCATTTGAGTTCCTGTTCATTATCTGGTAGAGATTATTAATACTCATTAAGCTTTGACTTTTCAAAGTTTTAGGGGATCCAAGGGTATAAATCCCTAAGTATCCCTCATAACTGTGAAAGCTGTATCACTGTTGAATGGAAGTATTTAGCTCAGCTAGTGTTGACTAATTCCAAAATGCCTTCCTAAATAATGATAGGTATCCTTCCCCTCAAGTACTTCTGAGTTGCAGTCCTGTGTTATTACTGTTACATGTTACACAGTTCTGAAACAAGAAATCCTACCAACTCACAGTACTACAAATGCCTGTCTTGATCAAACGTCCAATTTCCCAGGTTTCAGAAATGTTAGTGTCATGCACTATTGCTTTGGTTTGGTTTCTCACAGGTAATCCATTGTTCAAAAATCAGAGTTGCTGTTTGTTGGACTGATAGGAAATTCTGTCATGCTCACTGTAATACAGTAAAACATTTCAGTATGAAGTTATCTTGTCCAGTATGAAGCAGCTGCTTCTACAAGTGCATGGTACTAGACTGGATGCATCCTGGTAGATATCAGTGCCAGGAGTGTGGGGCTGGCCCCACTAGCTTTTGGAACAGTCCCAGGGCTTGAGCACTTCCCCGGTATGACAGCGTGAGGGAACTGGTGTTCATAAGGTCGTACTGGCCAAGCCCATATTGGCTTCTTACAGTTCCTGTTTCTCCTCAGTATTCACAGCATGATTGGCACAGTTATTTTCCTAGTTGTTCCATGCTACCAGCACCCCATGAGCCAGCACAGCTGGGAGTGTAATAAGAACAATTTTGTTTGAAAGGGTTTATCAAATTCCTGTTTATTTCCCAGTTCCCCACCTACTGCTGTATTCTGGGTGAGAAATTGATAAAAAGGGGAGGAAAAAAGAAAAGTCACCAAATAAATTCCTAGGAAAATACTGTGTAAGTTAATTGAATGAGTTGTGTCATGAGCATTGCTTGACCAGCTTGAGTGCCAGTCTACCAGTGGTCCTCTCAGAAGTCACAGGATGTACCAAAGCCTGACCCCTGAGAAGACTTCCTGGCCAAACCAGTAACATACACTTCTGGTTTTCTGGTTTCTCTTTGGTTTTGCAGTCCCTGTGCCTTTTCTGAGTAAAATATGAATCATCTCAATGACTGCCCCAACTCCATCAATCCTCACTCCAGACTAAGTTTTGCAAGATTTTCTAGCACTCTACTGCTTTAAGTGTATTATTAGTACAGCACAGTGTTTGCTTCCTCAATGATCTGGGTTATCTTCCTGGTCCTTTTCTATTTGACCTTTCTTCACTGAGCCGAATACTCCCTGTTTTTTTAATTTTGGGGGTTTAGATTTTTTTTGAAGTTACCTACCCCGGGAGGAGTGTATGACTCCAACGTATTGTAACAATAGTTTAGAGATGCTTTTGAAACCTTTCTGAAGAGAAGGCACATGTGAAGTTATCTGTGGTTTTCAACATGACAGTGTATTGCTGTCATTAAAGGCTAATAGTGTGAGCAAGAAGCACGTCCTAATTTGGATTCCTAATGAAACTTGTCTTGACTTTTTATAAACAGTTGTATTTCTGCATCTTGCCTCTGCACTTCAGAAACAGTGCTCATCACTGATCCAGAGTGTTTCTTTTGGCCACTGCTAAGAGGCATTTAATGTATTAAGCATGTTGTCAAGAGTTAAACTTTGGCACCGTATAGAGAAAGAAACTCTGGCTCTAACTTCTTGTCCTTTATGCCAAAAGTTGTAGCCAGGACATCTTAGTTGTACATAATACCAGTTGGGTACTTCACAATTTCATCAGTTGCTACCTCTCCCATTCCTCCTACTATGCTTTAAGGATGAATTCCTGTTCTCAGTGTGCTGAGGAACACACATTTTGCTCCTCACTGAATAATTAGCACTGTAGAAATAACATGTATTGCCCTTGCTTAAAAACACATTGGCCTCCAAGATGCCAGCCAATTGTGGCACATTTGAAATGCACTTTAAATGGGGGTTTAAATCCATAGCAATGCATTTGAAAATTGGGATGAATGGAGTCTTGTACTTAACAGTCTCTTTCTCACTCTTTCTTTCTCTCTCCCTTTTAACATATGTGCATAACAGGCATTCGCCAAAAGTGGTGAAAGCAGCATCTCAGGTCCTCAATAGTATGTGGCAGTACAGAGACCTGAGAAGTCTCTACAAGAAGGTAAGGCTTGGATTTTTTCTAGATTTATCATCTTTCATATGGTTGCCCAAAAACTTCAGATCAAATGATTTATGTGACTGAAAATTCACCTAGAGTTTAAAGTTTCAGGTACTTGGCGCTATGTTCCAGTATACTTGAAGCCTCATTTCTACTCTTAACATAGAAATACCTTTTGAAAATACATGTGGTGATGAAAAGGGGATGTGAATTTGTTTTTCAAAATAGTTCATACAAAAATTGCTGGATCTGACAGCCCTGGAGAGTGAAGTCATAGAACAAACCTGTGCAAGCTCTCCTGCTGAAGCTTTCCTTCTTACACCTTGCCACCCTGTCCTGAGGAGATGACCAGACTTCAGCCCTTGAGCTCCAAAATTTCCTCATGAGATTGTAAACAAGAGTATCTGAATGAGTGGTGCTTAGGGACCAATTACATGTGGAGCTGGGCTGAAACTCGATAGCTTCACTTCCAATCAGCTGGCAGACAGTAGCATCATATACTTGGTTTTCAGACAGTCTATGGAGTCTTCAGTACCATACTGTTCCCACGGTCCTGCTAACCTCTTAAAAATTAATTGCAATATGGTAATACAATCCTGTGAAATAACATCCTATATAGCTTTTAAAACATCAGTGTCTACTTAGTAAATGATAACGTTTAAAGTAATTCTTGCTGAAGATTTTCAGACTGAATTACATTCCATGTGAATATCAGCCTTCAGATTTAGTTCTCAAAGGTCTTCTTGCTACATGGAATTTCGCAGCTTAACTAATTGGTATTTGTACTTGTAATCTTAGCAAAGAGAGCTAAGACTTCCTGTGGCACAGAAGTTCGCGTCCTAGTTAAGGTTAAGGCATAAGAATAGTGAAGTAGGGAAGGCTTACAGTGGCATAATCTGGGTTGTATGTATTTCGCACAAGAAAAGAACTTAATTACATGAAACTTATGCATCAAATCTCAGAATGATAGAGGCTGACCTTCTGTTTAAAATGCTTTTCTTTGCATGCCTCAGCCCTGCTTTTGTCAAGTCTGAGGATTAAGGAAGACGGTTATTGAGTCTCTCCCATTGTTCACTTCCAGTATTTGTAGTCATCCTTGGCAGCCCCGGGGATACCATATGCGATGATGTTCCAAGTAACAGCCTGGTACTAAACTGTCCCATTAAGAAGTGGGAACAAACATGATCTAGAGTAGTCTTTTCTTGATGGAAGGCAGTAACACACTGGAAGTGCGCATAGCCCAACTTCTGTGCATGTGGGTGGCTTCACTGTAGAGGCTGAACTTCATTGCACCATAATCTCCCAGAGATTCTTACAATGTCTGGCTCATTTCCAGCCTTCTGTCTGTATATATATATGCTGTAATAGAAAAGCAGTTTCTGGGGTTGCTCTGCGCATAAGGTAATCTATACGCTGTATGGCTTCTGAGTATACATACTGCTAGGCAAAGGACATTCTGTTGGCTGCCAACATGAATGCCTGGTAATGTACTTACATACTAAGCATGCTTTGGTATGCAGTACCTTGCATGCTTAAAAGAACATTTCCTGAAACCACAAATACATACTTGTGGTATGGAAAATAGAGTCAGCTAGCCTTTGAGGTAGTTTCCAGGAATCTCATAGCAGACACTGTCTGTATTCTCATGAAGTATTTTATTGATCTCTATACTGGATAATTCCTACAGGCTTCACAAATTCTTAAAATGAAGGTCAGTCTCTGCTAAATATTTTTACCTTCATTACATATGCTGCACACTCCTGTTTTTTAGAAGACATACAGTAATCTTTATAAAGTTACAGTATTTATTAAACTTGCCTACAGTAGGCTGACTATTATGCTGGCCGTCTTGAGTTTCACCACTGTTGGGGAAACAATGTTTTTATGAAAGGAAAATTATAAAAGTTTGCATTAAGCTATGTAATACAAAGATACTGGGTCAATGCAATCTTTATTTTGTCCCATTAAAATACATACACTAGTAACAACATGTGAACATACATTTGACAGGATAATATGATCGTCACTTTGTACCTGCACCACCTTTTTTGAAGTGCAGGTAAATCCCACTGCATAACCATCAGCAATTTCTTCCTGTGTGCTAAAGTATCTCTACAATTACTTTCAAACAATTGTTGGCTTACAGAGAGGCACAGTTCTGTATTGTAATACAAGGAAATTGCAAGCATCACATCACACTTAAGAAAAAGCTGCAGCACTTATCTGACTGAGAAACAGTGTAACCAAGTAGTTTTAGTTGTGTATTTTAGAGCTACGTGTTTACAGTACAGTAAGTAAGGAGAGGTAAAAAGAAGTATTATCTTTTGTATTAATGGGGAAAGAAAGCAATATGTTTACTGCAGGTGCAGTAGTAGCAGTGTATTTAGTCCAGCTATGACTGCATCAGCAAAAACATGAAAACCTCTTTCACTGCCTAATTTTGCTCAACAGAAGATGAATCATCCCATAACTGGCAGAATATAAACTGCACTGACAGAAAGTTCATCCAGAGTTGGGGATTGGTGCGGTCACCTAATGACATGCCACACCTGTAGAATACCAGAAGCCATGAAGTACACAGGCACCAATTCTCTCTTGCAGCAATCCCTGATAAATTCCTGGCTTGGAAGTTAATTGTAGGAGTCAGAAACTAGTCCTCTGATACCAGTAGTGGAGCTGCCCTAAGCAGGGTATGTGCAATAAAAGCTTCCTGCAAGCCTTCAGTCCTATCATGGGTGAGCAAGCTCTTCAGCTGCAACATTAATATGCCTGTGTAATGAAACCTAAATGTAGCTGCTTCTAAGGACAATGTCAGAATCAGCTGTGGCATAAAAAATAATCCAAATTTCAGGGATTTCAGGCTGCCAGCTTCAGCTATGCTGCTTAAGAAGAATAACAGTGTTCACAAATTTCTTTGTGCCACTCAGTGTCTGACAGACATTGCCTGTTTCTCTGGGCCATTAAAAGCCAAAAGTGCAGCAGCAACTACAATGACTCAGTTAACTTCATTGACCAAATCAAGCAATATACCCTGTCTGAGGGTCATAGTGCAACTAAGAATCCAAGCAGTCTTTTGACAACGCAGAATTTTAAGGTCCTGTCTATCTCTTTTATCCTGAAAAAATGCAAAATTATTCCACAAATCAGTGAGATGGGAAGCACAGAAAATTAAATCCAGTAAGTCAGGTTAGGCTAGAGAGATATTTCTGCAAGAAGACTTTCAGGCTAGCCCACATATTGTGTTTAAACAGACAGGCGCAGCAGGTAGACAGAATAAACCTTGCAAGCAATGTAGCTTTGACAGTCCAAAGCTCAGAGTTTTGATACCCAGAAGCTTCTCTACAATGGGCTTGATCCTGCTTCCAGTGAAAGCAATGAGAAGGCCCTATTGATTTCAGAGGTCTTTTCTGTAAGTTACCAAAAGCAAGAGCTGAAGCTTTTGCAGTCAGTTGAATTTACCGGGGATACAGGCTAACTAATCTGCAGCATCCAGTGTGTCCTGGGATTCCCAAGATCCTATAAAAAACAAAGATTGAAGGTTTATATATGGCTTTCAGTTTGCCGAAGCCGGAACATTGTGTCCATTTATTAACAGCTACTACAAGAGGAGTTGCACTCTTTGAACTGTTGGTCTCTCTTGTCAGATAGGTTTTTATTCCCTGAAAAGCATGCACAGGTAGAGACTGTAGCTTTTCTGGCTTAGGAGAATAATGGATAGATTTCTAACTTCCCACAGCCTGAGCTGCATGCTCAAGGAGGAGGAAGTATTGGCTTTGTTGTCTCAGTTTTCACTTGGAAAGTTCTGTAAGCCCACAATATCTTATGTACAGTGTTTGCAGAGCTGTGTCACACACACCCTGTACCCTCTGCTGACAGGTTCTATCCAGTGTACTAGGATTTCCAGTTCATAGCTGTGCTGTGGTTTCAGTGGGACACTTGGACTTGTTAGGTTGGGCTGGAATGGAGAAGACACAGAAAGTAAACAGTCAGTATTCAGGTCCATGAGTGAGGTGACAGTGTTTACCATGCTTTATAGGCTGGGGCTTTGGGGAACAAAAAGATTATTTTAGTCCCTGGTATTTTTAATTTGACGCTATCCTAGCACAATCCAACAAGGAAAAGTTGTAAAATGCATAAAAGTTTCTGGTCCTAAAGTTACAGGAAAAAATCCCACCTTGACAGTCCAAGAGGAAGCAACACATGTGGTCTTGAGATGAAGGAGCTGCCATCCATCCCAGTAATTTAACTTGTAGGTCCTTCATCAGGGAAGAGTTCACAGGAAATACTGCTCAGTGTTCCGAGCAATAGCTGAAACAAATCTAATCTCCGGAAAATCCCATGAGGAGGAAAATAAGGTTCAGGTTCAGTCTCATATAGACAATGTTTAGATTATTTAAGTGTGATTCATTTCCAGATACTGCTAAAGCTTAGCAAGTAAAAAAAAAAGAGGTGATCATCACAGGTTTTCATCAGTAGATGAAATGTTGTCTCCCAAAGAGTGACTTTAATGTCATGTTATTTTCAAAAATCTTTGTTCTCTACAAATAAGACTTGTAGTTTCATAAATTTATCCACCTCTGTTTTCTGAAGTCTGTTTCTATTCTGAAATACTTAAAATCTGATTTTTAAAAGTGCTTAATGGTCACATGCTCTATAGCCCCTTGGGTGGCCCAGCACTTGAGAAGAACTAGGTAGAGGAGCTATTCTGTTTGTCCCTGTGCTTCAGACTCACAGTATACCCTTCTTCAAGTATTGGTAACCTGTACAGCCAGCAGAATTAAGTGCTGCTTACAGCCTTGAAAGAGAGGTCCTGTCCTTATGTTTAGCCACCTAAGCAAGGTGAAAGGAGATACTATGGTGATTCTTTAAAGATGCCTATATCCATGTAAGGAACACTGGATCCCACTCCAGTCTTTAGGGAATTAGCTGACTGAAGATTAAGGTACAACTTGGAAAATACAGGTGTGACTGTAAGAGAACAGATTTCCATTAGCTTGTAAACTCTTACCTATGTCAATTTTCCAGACAATAACCAACTACTCCTAAGCACAGATAGCTTGTTAAATTGCATGAGGAAATTTGAGCAAAAGGGTTGTGCTAAATGAACCTAACGTGAAAAAAAAATATTATAAAAAAAGCTTCAATTAGCATTAAGTGTGTATAATACTAAAGAGCTGGAGGAACTATCAAGAAGAATGTTTTCTATTAATTGGTTTGTTTTGCTTCATCACTTAGGCTCCAACAAAATACGTTTACATTCTGTCATTATGTTTGCACTTACACCATCTTCCAGTATATAAGTAAAGATCACAATGAATTTATAGAAAATACTTTTCTTCCCCATTTATTATTGTAGGTTTCTGTTCTGCATGGAATAATATAAATGCTTGTCCTATTCACCTGCCATATGAATGAGAATACAACCAATTATTTGAAACTAGGGAGGCTGTTCAAGTTGGCTGTCCTTTAGCATGTAGTGTGCCATTTACAACAGGGATACTATTGTGATAGGCATTTAATGAAGTCAGAGTAGTCACTCTGAAGATGGCCTTGTCTGTCATTGGCTGGAAAAAATGCTTTAAATTGCCTGAAGCCTTAGAAGCAGTTAAGCCAGTCCTGATCTAGAAAAGGACTCTCTTTTCATCCGACTTTCGGCATAATAAAATGATGACTCTGTGAAAAGGTCCTTTACGGATAAATGTTCCATGAAAATTGACAGCACTGAACTTCAAAACTGTAGTCAAGGAGGTTTAGAATCTAAAGTCCTTTCTTAAGCAAAATATAAATACCCTTTAAAAATGTTAATTACACAGTGCTATCATGTAGACTTGGAATGCATCATTTGGATTTTCTTCAATTAAGGTTATAGTCAGATGTCCCCCCAGAAAGGTGATAGTTTAGGGTGAAATTAGTGGAAATGTCTGTGCAGAACTTAAACCCTACATTAAGGATCTAAATTCCAAATTCATAACGTAATCATTCCTAAAAAAAGTGGCTTGACTTAAAGAAACTATTCATGTGCTCAAATTGTTTGTGAGAATATGTCTTTTGCAGTGCTGATCTTTCAGTAGGTCTTGAGTTATTTAATACAACTGGCAAGACACCTTTTCAGATCAATATGTCACTCTTTTATAAAAGAGATGGATTAATTCAAGGCAAACTCCCCACTGTCATAGAAAGCTAGATTATCATCATAGGGAAGGCATTGTCTAGAGCCCATTTTTATATTAACTATGAAAATGCAAGTACCTGATTAATAAATGATTGACTGATTGATTGATTTATGGCAGTGGGCGGCCCCAAGCTTCAGTGTGGCTGATGACAGAGGATTTTCACCAACCCACCTCTCTGGGTCATGGCACGCTCAGCATACTCTCTCCCAGAGCCAAGAAACCAGAATCTATTCCCCAACCCAGGTATTCTGGCTGTCAGCTGACCAGTGTTGAATTGTTATGTTTCATCGATACTAAGATTTGTACCCAAAAAAGTTCTACAGAAGACATTTGAATCAAAAGGAACGAAGCCTTACTAAAGAATGTATTTTTAAATTATACTGTAGATCATTGCTTCACTTAGGAGAGCAGCCCCATTCATTTCAGCTGTGTGAGGAAGGTGTGCAGAGTTTTGCTCTCTCTGAGGACAGTGTATACCAGACAGGGGGACAAGTGTATTACATTCTGTTCCCTGACAAGCTTTCTAGCATTTCTGTAATCTCTTTTTCTGATTGCCTGAACCTTTCAAACAGAAAGGCAGTTATTGATAAGCACTATGTTGCAATAGTAGGTTAAATTTATCAAGCACTTTGCTTACCTTTTCTGGCCCAATGACATCTGTAAGAAAGAAGCAATAGCTGCATATTTCAGTAAAAGGATCCCAGGTAAATTTGGATATCTATAGAAAAATCAGTGCATCTGTGAGTGAATTAAATTCTTAAAATGCTAATTTCCAAAACATCTATTAATAAGAGCAGTGGAGATTTCCTCAGACATAAGTACGGTTTATGAGAATTAGCACAACTGGGCACTGTTTAATTTTCAGTACTAAAATTCCATTTCCTTAACCAAGTACAGTCTTTTGGTTTGCTTTCCCTATATTTTTTTCATAGTAAAATGTGACTCTGTGTCATTATTGCAAAAAACCAAAATACCGTCTACATATGCACAGCATTCAAGTAAATTCTTGGATAAAACTTTTAGTATATTTATATATGTGTCTGTGTATTATTTTTGTTAAAATATTTAGAGAAAATAGGAATGTACACATTTTTGCTGGTCACAAAGAACATAGTAGTTATGTTATTTTTGGAGGTGTTTTTTCTACTAATTTTGCCTGGAAGAGGGAAGACATCAGAGGAGATCTCATTTAAATACTTCAGACAGAAATATCTGTCAAGGTTAGCATAAATCCCTTTAATCTTTAGCTAATAGGAATATGGTACTTAAAATGTGCAGCATTTCACCATCTGATATATGGCATTGCTTAGTTTAGTTAATCAGGAATTAAGCAAATTCCTAAATTGATTTTAAATAAAGGAAATGTGGAAATTTGCTGTGGAATTACGATATTCAAGCCTTTCTAAAGCATCATCTGAATAATTTTAGGAGATGCAGATTCAATAACCAAAAAGCAAAAAAAATTACCATCTTCAAATATATACTTCCATTTTTAATTTCTGTTTCAGTTTTTCTTGCCTCTAAACATGTTATTTGCATTTAAGCGAGCATTTTAAATGTGGCTTTTTATCAGACAGCAGTCTTATTAAATACTTAATCATGAAATTGTCATTGGCTTCGGTACTGGAAAAAAAGTTGGAATTACTGATTTTTCTATGTTGAGTATGTTGAGTTAGTATTAATGCTATATTTTATGCTGTATATTAGTTTCCAGTGTTTGTATAAGATATGTTTGCCTTTCCCTATGCACATGCAAATATGAAGTATTTCTTCATTAGAGCAAAGGCATATTTTCTGTTCTGCAAAAAATAACAACTAGTAGCTGCAGACCAAATTAACATCTGTTGATCTTGATCTGTTTATATGGAATTTAGATTTTCTTTTTACCTCAGTGCTGTTTTTTTTCACCACAATTAGCACTAGGAAGCGTAACTGTATAAACTTACCATTTATTTCCTCTTTTGATTGTGTATGCCTTCCCAGGATTGTTTTTTCAAGAATCATAGAAAGCTTTCCCAAGTCAGTATGAACATTTGTGGCTCTTTCTTTGCCAGTTGTCTGCTTAAATAATATCCTGTTTGCCTGTGTACATATCAGGACTGAATCATGAAGCATTAAGAGGAAATAGTGCAAATAAACTGAGCTGAGCCGTACAGGTAAAAACTGGCATATGCTGAAGCACTGAGGAGTGGAAAAACTGGTGTATAAACTGTGCTTGACTTTTTAAAAGAAAAGAGTGAGGGAGGGGAGAAAAATTCTCAGTATTTGGCAAAACACAAATCCGTTCAATGTCTTCACCTAGCGGTATCGTCATTATAAATCATTTGGTTAGTTTTTGAGAAGAACAATTAAGAAAACAAAAAGGACAAAAATGTATCTAAAATATTAGAAAATTAAGTCAAAATGTTGTTTTGATTTTATTTTAATGCAAATAATTATAATTTCAGTTGTGCAGTCAAGTAGGTCATGTTCTGATTTTCCTAGCTTATCCATCATGTGAAGTAATATCTTTCCTAGTTCCTAACCCCCTTTGAGTATAGCAGTATCAGACAGTACTATAAAGAGAAGGGATTGCCATTATATTGTTGCAATGTTTTTTATATTTTACTTGGCCTAAAGAGGACAGAAAATCTTTTGGGATCCAAAATATTGATGTTCTTCCCTGTATGACAGTGACAACACATATTGGAGTATCTAAATTTGTGTTTCTGCAACAATTATTAGAGGGAGATGTTTTCAAATGTTCTATGCTTCTGAATTCCATCATTTACTGTATAATAGACTTCATTTATTTTGAATATTTTGCATTTTGCACAGTTAAATTGTGATACTCTCAAAGGTTTATTTACTATGCAATATCAGCTGCTATTCCTTTAGTGGTGTTTCAGTTATTTATGTATTTATATGTTTCTAATATTTTTTCTGTGTTTACTATGGTATTTAAAATATTAGCAGTAATCTAAAATACAGTCTGTGATGAACTGAAGACTCAATACTGATGATAGTATTTTCATAAAAACAATCCAGTGTAGCTGAAGCCAATTCTTGCCCATACTTTCACTGTTTTGGTGTGGGCTTTCTTACTGAATGGTATCCAAAAAAATCAGATATGACGACTAAGCACAATTAAAGCCAAAGGAATGGCTTGCTTTTTGGTTTTGGGTTCTGGGGGGTTTTTTCCACTCCTTGCAAATACTTGTATGGTTGTGGAATGACAGACCTGCACTTTTGCTGATAATTATGTATATCTGCTTACATGTCCTTTCCAACCCTAACTATATTATGATTCTATGTATATACAAGTGGGGGGTGTCTGTAAAACAACACAGCATGAACGTAGAAGATGCTGCCTTTCAGCATGATGGCTGAACAAAGAAAGCTTGGGAATACATACAGGAATAAACCTTAATGGCTTGAGCTATGAGCTTAGAAAATTATCTGCAGCTGTGCTTGACTGTTCCTTTTCCCATGAGGGCCTTTATAAAGGCATGATAGTACTTTCCTTTAATACTGAGCACTGTAGCAAGTGGTAATTCAGCAACCAAACTTAGCAGTTACTCTTCTAAATTATCAGTAACAACTGCATGGAGGCTGACACCATTCTCATCCAAAACCTGCTAGAGCTAGACTCAAGAGGTGCTAAACAAATAAGAAAAGAATGCAAGTTTGTCCAAACAGTTCTCTCAAATGATCCATACATATATCTGAAGCTAAGGCATCTTCTTCAGTATTGATAGTGTCTCATGGGAAACTCTAGATAACTTATGTGGGAACGACTAGGTATTGTTCACTTGAAAACACAAGTCTGTTTTTAGGGTTACTAAGTACAGATTTAGAAGAGAGACCTTTAATCTCCTAGTTGTGTAAAGTCTGTCTCCAGAGTACTCTACCCTTTGAGCTTCTCTGAACAAAAGAAAACTTAAAATGCAGCCCAGGAGTCAGTACCTTTGACGTGGAACCTTCTGAAGGGAATTGTGTAACTGAAGTTTCTCAAATATCCTTAGGGTAGAGGTACAAGTAGACAAACAGAATCTGGAGGGTTATGTGTAAGTGGAAAGTCACATCTGCAGAATTTTTCTTCTCAAAAATATGGTTTCTCAGAAGAAGATTGGATTTTAATACTTGAATACAAGGGAGATAGTAAGAAAATTAACTGCATGTCTTTTAGGACATTTTTAGTCCACTTAATTAATGTGTTAAATATTTTTAAACTATAAATAACATTAATTAATGGCAATCAGAATTTAGCTGAATTCAGATGTACAATACTGAAAAGAATCCAAAAGTTTTTCTAAAGATTTTAAATTTTTAAAGATACATGTTAAGAGAACCCATTTTTGATTTCTATCAATCTTTTTCTCCAAAATCCATTCAAGGAACATGACTTCTTACATTCAGAACAAAATATGGTTTTTAATTAACTTATATGCTTAATATTTGCATATCTAGGTTTAGACACAGATAAAAGCATGTGTGAGGAAAGAATATAGGTGAGAAACTCAGTTTCTCCCTGCAAACATTAATGGGTATGTTGGAATGTTGCTTACAGTTTTGTAAACAAGATCAGTAGAACTTTTACTAGTAGTAACAGCATATACAAGCAGTACAGAGGGGATGGAAATCAGATTGAATTTATTACTATGGCAATCAAAGCATATTTTCAGAGGTAAATAGTCTAGCTATGATGGTCTGACATGTAACACTGGGCATCTGTTGCAGTACTTATGCTATCATCATCCTCCTTCTCTGGGTCCTGTAAGGTGGTTAAAAGTGTTTGTTTAATGTGGCCAATACATGTAAATTCAGTCAAAGTTCAGTGAAATATTAAGCTACTGCATCAATATCCTACTTTAGGTCATGAAGAACATCCTTTAATACTCTACATGATCTAATAATGGGTGCAGAAAAAATTGCTGGGAAGTTGCCATGGTTGTCCTTCTTGTTTCTTCCCTCTTCTTGTGCTAAAACTGCTAACAGAATTCAAAAATGGCCTAAATATGTCTGCCGTTTCAGTCTTGGAAGAAAGAAGCCCTGTATTGTAAAAGGAGTCTCTTTTGTAGTATGTGTGCTTTGTTCTGAGGGTTTTTTACTTCGTTTGCTAGCTGATACAGTATGTCTTGATAAAAGATCTATAGCTTCTTCTTCCTAAGGAGGTAGAAATGAAGAGTTTCACTGGCAGTTTCTAAATTGTTTGTATTACTTTTAATGTAATGCAGTGCTTTTACAGAAAGTTGTGGTTACCCTAGAGAGTTGTAGGCTTTGGTCCAGTAATGTGTTCCTGTCTGAGTTAACAATACTAAAGCTCTTCTCATTATTAATGTCTAAGTGTTAATAATGAAACTACATATTCAAAGCTGCAGTTCCTTAAAACTAATACAGCTTAGCAGTGAGCAGTCAGATATCTGAATTCTTTAGTTTAAGAGTATTCATGTAAGAGCTTTTGACCTAAACCCAAGAACAGCATGAGTTTATCTAGTGATTTTTTTCCAAAGGGGAACAGATTCCCTTTTTGTCAAGCAGCTACATATTTGAGTGAAATATATATGGTTTTCAGCCACGGTGCCACGCTTCAGGAAGCAGAAAGCCCTGAGGGCTCTTGATCACAGTCAGTATCAGCACTCCTACCATGTTTTTCACCAGAAGAGACAATAGTGCTTATTTTATTCTGATAGTGATCTTTTTTAATGTTTTATGCCCACAGGTACAATAAAAGAGTTGCATTTGGTTAATGCTGACCCTGAGCATCAAGTAGTATTTGTCCTGTCCTTGGGATTCTGTGGGCAAGAGGCAGAGTTTGTATTTCTAGGGCATAAATACATTAAGATAAATGAAAATGTATTACTGGAATGAAAATGACAATGCAAGTAAAAAAATGATTGTAAACACGTTTCTTGGATACAGGGTTTCTTGTGCATACAAGATACAAACAAAAATAGTTAATTTGTGATTCTAACAATTTAAATTATAGCTTACATACTTTATGCAGGGGAAAATAGAAAAACAGAAATTGTAGCTAAAGGGCCAAATACTACCTTCATTTCCTCTAAACTACATTAAAAGAATTTTATTTCTGTTTAAGAGGCAAAGAGATGCTTTGAAAAATGGATTTAGTTCATTTTATTGCAGTGTTTTGAAAGGTTTATTATTTAGCTGCATATAACCTCAGCAAAATGAATAATGAACTCTGCCATATCTAAAGTCTTGTCCTTCATGCTTTGCCTCACATACGATTCCCTTTTGTTATAGCTACTTTATTCATCAGATTAGGTCTTGTCATCTTTGCAACTTGCACAACAGGAAATCAATAATTAATTACAGATAGGTAAAGTAATGCCTCAGTGATTCCCTGATACATCCCACTATTACACTATGTAAAACACCCAGGGATAGCTACCTAGCTGTTCCTCACTTGGACAGATTTGGCAAGTAATTAACATATCTCTCCCTTATCATGTGTCTCTTCATAGCTAAAATCAAGGGATGGGATGTAAAATTACAGTAGACGATACGTGATTAGAAAATGATAACAGTGCACACACAGAAAAAGGCACTTGAAAAAGAGAAAACCGGTCAGGTCTATCTGGTTATTTTGAAAGGAAAAGATTGGGTGGTAGTCTTAGAAGAATACACCTCAGGCTCTGTGGTGACAGGAGAAAAAAAGGGAGAGAAAATATTCTAGATGATTTTGGGGTGGAATGCTGACAATAGGAGAATAATAGCTTTGCTTTCAGAGAAGCTGAGATGGAGGCTGGGAGGAACGTGTCTCGTTTCAAAAAGAATGAGTTTAACCACTGATTCTGAAAATGTCACTTTAAAGAGCCTACAGAAAACTTAATAATCTTCATCCAGTGCCAGACAGTTTTTCCTGTGCTTTATATCTGTCTGTTTAGGAGCCCTTCTTTAAGCCTAATGCTGCCCTAAATATGTATTTCTCTCTTAGCTTCTTGAGCAATTGAACTTCTGCTGTGTCTGGGATGCAGAAACAGTCACTTATAAATAAAAGGTATTTATACCTTGAAATTCAGAGTGAAAAGGAGAGAAGTGCTGAGGTGAAGCCCACTGCACGTCATACAAAAGGAGACTGAAGCAGGGCATGTGTGTATCACACAGCCACACCACTGGGGAGCAGTAAGGCACCCCCCCAGCATCAGGCACTGAGGCAGGGAGCTGAGAGCCCCTGGGAGAGGCAGCTACTCCAGTGGTGCTGTCAGCCAGGTCTCCATCTTCTCCCCTGAATTATGTCTGTGCAAGGGAGGAGCGAGTGCCTTCCTCCCAGGCTCACAGAGCAACAGGTGTCATGTTCCAGACAACCTGTAACCAGTAACTAACTGGCAGCATCATCATCAGAAGGCATGGAAAGCAAACAGTATTTTTCTTTAACCAGTTTGGCTGAGTGGACATACTGTGAACAACTTCTGCACTTTAATCCAAATTATTATATCCCCTAAACTTGAATAATTTCTCCGGTTTAAGTCATTTTCCAGCTTTCATAAACTGGAAAAGAGACTATAAATGTAAACACAAAAATCCTCAAATTAAGATGACCTTCATTGATCTGTATTCTTCACTTTGTTTTTGAGGGACTGGCTCATAAATCCTAGGGAGAGGAGGAGAAATGGGACAGTTGGAGTCAGCAACTCTTTGTCTTTTAAAGCCACTAAAATTACTGCAGATTTCCAGTTGCTGACTTAACACAGAAATGGTTCAAAGGACTTAACCCAAACAGCAACTGCTAATATGTAAGCTGGGAGAATGCCGGGATCTTCCAGTCTCAATCCCTGTTCCACTCTTCAGAAACATATCTTGAGTTACCACTTTGGAAGCAAAAGAGAAGATCTTGGGAGTAAAAATATCAATATACTGCTTAATAACTGTTTGCAGTTTAGATGGTAGGAGTAAAAAGCCATCAGTAAAGTAATCTATTCAAAATGCCCAGCTATTCTCTGCTGGTTTTGAGTTTTCCTGGAAATAATGCAAGCAAATCCAGAAAGGACAATAGTTCCATGAATCATTTACTGATAATAGGATTTGACACTGTAAATTCAAAGAAAAAATTAAAGAATACCTTTATTTTTTAAATTAGATAGTTTATCTAAAATTATTTGATTGATTTTTCAAGAGTGTTTCCAGAGTTGTTGAAGTTGTAAGCATTTAGTTGAAATCACTCTTCCAAAGTCTGGACACTTCAAGTAGAAAGGCAGGGGCTTTTTTAGAGAACTGCCATCTCTCCATCTCCTTTAGCAGCTGACATTTCCTTGCCAGGTACTTTGCACTGAGGGAGCAGTCCTGCTGCCATGGGGGTGGAAGAGGGAAAGAAATCAGGCTGGGTGTCTCTGTTGAGAAGCGCTGAGAATTTATTCTTCCTCTTGTATTAAAAGAAAATTATACAATCCCAGCTTGTAAAGCCTAATGATAACTGTGGTTGTTGGTGAACATTTAAAGCACATCCATGAGATACATATGTGAGTCCCCCCAACCTTGTTACCATTTTAGATTTCTCATTGCAGTCAAGTTGCACATGTAGCTTTCATATGTCAATGCGTGCAGATAATTTGATCTAGTTCTAATTTCTGTTATGTCTTATTAACATCGTGACAACAAATTCCCAGTGAAGAATTGCCCAGACCTGTGTAAGTCTGATGAGCCTTGACTTAATTCACATCAGATTTATCTTTTACTCTAGACAGTGTCACACTGGTGCACACCAGTCCGGATGTTTCATTTAACCTGACAGCAGTGCATCAGCTTGCGAAAGAAGCAACACCAGGAACTCAAAGCAATGTCTGGATTAGTTTCAAAGCAAGTAGATCCTACATTACGTACTTACAGGCACTTTGTTTTGTTGCTTTATCACCAACTTGTAACACCATGGTGGGTCTAGTTACTGATTCCTGCACGGTGGTTGCCTATCGTATTTCTACAGCTTATTACCATTACAGGAGCAGTGGTTATCACAATTAATATCCTAGAAATAGTAAAACTGTGCCTTACAGATAAGGAAATAGAATGACAAAACAAGTCTGGTCCTGTGTGCTTCAAGTCATCTGGAAAAAACGTCTATTAAGTCACGAAAGGATCAGACCTGAACCAGGAAGTAGCATGCTGACGAGTTTGTAAACTTGGGGGAGGCAGGACACAACATTATCTGTAGTTTCTCAAGTTTTATCTGTTTCATTGCTGGGTTTGTTGCATCTTTTTTGTTTCTTTTCCCTAGTGATCTTTCTCTGCCTCCAAGAAGTTGCTCTTTTTCTTCTCGAGAGTGTTAGGATATCAGTGGCCGGAAGTCAGGGGAGACTATGCTTTTCAGCATTGGAAGATACTCATGTGCATGCAGCCATCGTACAGTTCTGCTAAGCAGCTCAGCACTTTTTAAGTCAGTATCTTCTTAGCAGCTGATAAGCATAATCAATCAGTGCATAGGACTTGTTTTTGGTTTTGTTTATTGGCTATTTGCTCATGAGCTGGTGTAGAGCTTCCTTTGGACTGAATGTCATGAAGTCATCCAGGATAGGCACTGCACCAAGGCTGGCAATGTTGGTGCTCCATCCCCAACTCTGCCACCCATTCCTTAACATCTCATTGTGCCCAGTCCCCTCTCTTTCATCTGTGAATTCTTCAGGCAGGAGCTCTGGTTCTCTGTGGTCTGAGCAAGGTGTCAGTTCCCATCAGGGCTTAATTTCATTCAGTCCTCACAGTGTTATTGTTACTGTACAAATGAGAAAATGGTGTGTCTGATACCATCTACCTCCACAAATCATCTCCTCAGGTTGAGGACTCCACTACCAGAGAGTTCTGAAAATTTGAAATTCTTGCAAATACAAGAGAAAACTGCTTTTTCTCTTTTCCCCTGCATTTTAAATACAAACAGCATAATGTGGAAAATCTAAATTATGTTTTTCATACCATACCTATGCAGCAGGTGTTTGGCACAGTAAATTTTCACCCTGACAAAATAATTATTTCCCATGGGACTGAAGAAAATTATTAATTTTCAAAATTATTTAAAATTGAGCAGGGAGACAAAAGACCTGTTCACTCCTTAAGCTCAGTAAAAGCTGATTAGTGAGAATACAGTATCATTTTTGTTTTCTACAGTGGTTATCCAGCAACTGCCCCACATCTAATCCTTGCAGTTTTCCCAAGAGCACATCACTGTAAACATGTTGCTAGCAATTCCAGCTTTAATGTTTGGACTTTGTGGATTGTAATTGAGAGAGAATACATTTATCCATTGTAGTGACAATGCAAAGAAATACCCAGTAGCAGATACCTTGAAAGAGACAATAAGTACATATATTGGTATTTCTGTACTCTTGCTGTTCTGTGCCCTCCTGTAGTGTGCAGTTGCCAGCTGTTCATTAATTGTTGCAAGTTAACAAATGCATCCATTCTGTAACAGAACTGCATTGAATTTCTTTCCAGTTTGTCAGATCTTTTTGTCTCACTGTTCCTCTCCTAGATCACGTTTATGGCTGGTAAATTGGTTTCTGAAATGCAGCCTCACACACTTTGGGTTTGAGTTAGCTTTCTTCACTGCAGGACACTGCTATATACTGTACCTTTAAGTACCCAAAATCAATTTAATTAAATTTCATTACAGGCACTAGAGCTGAAACAAACTAATGAAAGCCGCCATCATGTCAGGTGGTATTTATCTCGGCATTAAATTGAAAATACTCCCTTTAGGCTCTTAAAAATTAGTTTCAATATTTAACGCTAATAGCTTTTGGAATTGTTGGTGGGGATAGTTTTAATAAATTTGTTACAAACTGTTTACCTTTCCATAGAAAAAAGCTTTTTCCTTGTGGCATAAGAGAGCTTAAGATAAATGACTTGAAAGTATTAGGATTTTGAAATACTGTGAGGTCTGGGGGCTGTCCATAATGCTGTTGAAAAACACCATGAAGGTTGTCATGCAGTGACAGCAATATGCCTTGTTTAGACAAAAGCTGTGGCGGTCACCATGATACTGGAGTTAGTTTATTGTTTGCTGACTTGTTTTATTGAGCTGGTCAGGCTTACAAACTTGAAAGTCTGTAGCAGATTTTATTTGAAGACCTCACTACAGGCACTACTTTCGGCAGAGAGAAAAATGAAAACGTGAAGGGAGGAGGAGAAGGAAAAACATCTGCCGCACAGAAGAATGCTATTGCTTGCGCCCCAGCTACAACTGGATTTGCTCTTTCACTGTTCAGACACCTTGCAGTGCTGTTTCAGAGGAAGCAACATTGACAAAGTACCTGTTGATACTCTGCAGAACAAAACTGGTGCCACACACGCTTCCTGTACAGTTGTTGGACTGTGCAGATACCAGTGGATTTCATCCAATTCCCATCAGAAACAGGGTCCAGGTATTAATGTAAACAATACAATTGGAATAAACAACAGGAAGAAACAATTAGAGGGTCACTTTTGGGTCACTTTTTTTCTGACCCACATGCCAGGCATTTATTTGAGGGAAGTGAGAGTGCAAAAGGAGAGTGTACCTGGCCATGCATGTATCCAGGTTCACAAAGCTGGAAGTATTTATGACTTGCACTATGTAAGCATGACTGATGTCTCCTCCTTTTGCAGGCAGCAGGCAGTAAGAAATAATCTGTTCCTTCTCCTTTTATCTGATCTGGAGTCTGCCTTCTTGTTATCTTACTTTTCAGCAGTCTCGTTAAAAAAAAATAAATGATAAGAAAACTGTAACAGAGTAAATTATAGAGAGTCACCTTTCTGGTAAGAGCATCTGACCACAGAGGAGGAAGAAGGGAACCATTTTTCTTCAGCAGGATAAAGGCATGGGCTTCTCACATGTTTGCTACTTCATTTTTACAGTAGAGAAATCACTGTGCAAGTTATTGACAGGAGAAGGAAAAATAATGCTAAGTATGTTATTTACAGTATTGATGCTTGGATAAGATTATTGTGCTTAAGTTATTATATCTATTAGTTCTATAACTAATAGTTCTTAAACTATTAGTTCTTTAAAAATATGCATTTTATATATATACATTATATATATATGCATATATTGAAACCTTTCTAATAATTTCTAGTTTGATTAAAGAATGTAGGGCTTTACATATGTTTTTGTTGGTGCTTCTTATTGATTCTCCCTCTAGGTTGGAGTATGCAGCTTGTGTAAAAGTAGTGTTGTACACAAGAGATCGGATATAGAAAATGTTGGTTTAAGCAAGTTGTATTAAAGATTAACTATTTCTTCTTTCATCTTGCTTTTTTTTAATTAATTAACTGATTTCTTCCTTACATTTTCTTGTATGACTGTCATGAAATACGAGGTGCGGTTCACTGAAGTGTCCTAAACATTAGTGACCTCTGTGGACAAGCACTCACTGTCAGCTCAAGGGAAAGTCATTACTACTGTGAAAGCCACAGCCCAGACTTTTAAATTCTTATTTCTTCTGAAATTACAACTGAGATACATCCATGTTTATACAAATGTGCTATGTAAGGAGTACAGAAATCCAGAATCTGTAGTTGGTGTCACAGTTAGGTGTCATAGGTAGACAATCTATGTATTTCCCTCTACATCAGCTATGAGTATCTTCTTCCTGCTGTGTCACACTCTTGCTGAGTTCCCTTTCCTGAAAGTTTAGTGGAATGGGGATATTCAAGCCATTTTCTGTTGCAGTTCTGAGAGCCATGTGCCCATGGTTTCTGTAGAGAGAGCAAAGTCAGACACATGCCTTGGGCAAAGACAGAGGATGGGAGGGAGTGGCGTTCAAGATTGGATGTCTGGAGTAGCCCGGGGAGGGGGAAATATCCTTTACAACCCCAATGGAGAAATATTTTTCTGTAAGCAAGAGAAAAATTGGGGTTTGGTAATATTTTATTGGTTTTATTTTTATACAGCATTTCACTGCAAAATTTTTGTTTAGTGCTGTGCCAGGCCCTTGACTCGATTTTCACTGAGGCCAACAGAAAGTTAGCATTTTTAAAAGGCTTATGCCTTTAGTGTGAGACTGGGAAAACTCTGTATTGCTGATTCAGATTCAACATTAATCAGTTATGAAGACAGTTAAAATCTATCAGTACTTGAAGACATTTGAAGCACTGTTCAAGATGAGATTGAATGGGCCTTTGAGCAACCTTGTCTAGGGGAAGGTGTCCCTGCCTGTTGCAGGGGTTGGAACTAGATGATCTGTAAGGTCCCTTCCAACCCAAAACATTCTGTGATTCTGTGATTGTAAGAAGAGCAGTAGCAAAAATCAGTTTATTCTCTCATGATACTTTCAAACTATTCTCTATCCTTTTAAAAATTTAAATTCCATTATTTTGGATTATTGCATTATACTATGGTACAGGGATAAAACAAATTAAAATATCATCTTTTATTTCTGAACTAGCTGTTTCTAGTATTTGTATTTCTTTCTTTGGTTGGGGTTTTTTTGATATATCACCATTACCACAGCTTTAAGTAGAAGGAATAGAATTCCTTTCTGTACATCTTGGGGAAAAAATGCAATGAGAAGAATGCACTGATTCTTCTTCCCTCACATGTGAATAAATGTGCAGTTAATATAACCGTTCCCATCTACTTACTCAGAAACTTTGTTATAAGATAGAAATGATTCAAAGCAAAACCTGATTTTCACCATGAAAACAAGCAGTCTTCTGATTTGGAATTTTCATAGCCAGAATACCATTTCAAATGTTAAAATAGAGGCATGGAAAAAGACAGAGCTATTAAACAAATAGCCTAAAATGTTGTTCAATGTTATCATAATTTGGGTGTTTTCAGAAATGTGTTACTTTATAGCACTTCCTGCATTTTGATTTTTCTTCGGATATGTCAGTACAGTCAGTATGTCATATCTGGCACCACTATTTGCCACCCAGTGGCAGGGAAGAGATAGTTGCCTACTTATGTATATGTAGTGAAAACACTAGAGAAAATTACTCTGTACTTAAAATGGGGGCATGTATGGCATTTTCACTGACTGCTGTCGTAATGTTTGATGTTGCAGGATGGATGGTCACAGTATCACTTTGTAGCCTCATCTTCAACAATAGAAAGAGATCGGCAAAGACCGTACTCTTCATCACGCACGCCCTCCATCTCTCCTGTGCGCATGTCTCCTAACAACCGCTCAGGTAAGACCAGGCTTTCAGGGCTGAGGTAAAGACAGGTAATGCAGCACTGTCGTTTTTGTTATTAGAGCAATGTCACTGATGTCCAGATTTGTTGTTAACAGTAGTGGAAAGGTACGAAATACCTTCTTTACTCTTACCCAAATTATCTGTTCAAAACAGGATGTTTTTGGGTTTTTTATTGGCACCTTTTAAAGTTTTACAGAAGGAAAAATATTCCATAACTTGTTGTTATCAATTCTCATGCATTGTTTTCCTGATTTGGATTACCTGACTAGATATCAGAGCAGTGGTGTCCGTGCAGGAAATGAACATGAGGAAATTTTGTTCATTTTCTAGTTGTTAATGATGACTTAGAAGTCGTCTTAGAACACTTAGAAGTTGTTGAAAAATACACATTATTTTTGTCAGCCTTTATTCTGATTATATGTGTATGCATATATAACTTATGCATACACCTGTATGGATAAGTTTCACAAAAGGTTGTCTATAGGTTTTCATGTAAGGTTGATGGCATATTTGCACCAACTATCATTAGTTCTCTATGATCCGTACAATGAATTAATGTAATTATCTCAACTTATGCTGCAGCATTAATTAAGTTTTCTATTCATAAATCTGGTAATTTTTCCCTCAGCTTTTCTAAGGCACAACATACCTTGGTTAGATAAAACCATTCCCAAATAAAATCTTTAAAAATAAACAGTCAGCCTTTCAGTGTGCTTTTCACTACTTGTTCAGTCAAATGCTGTCAATCCATAGGTACACCAAGAATTTAGGATTAAAATTGGTCAAACTGATTATTGCAATGAACAGCATGCCATAGTTTTGTTTTTAAGAAATATCCTTTTTTTAATTACCTAGAAGCTGCAGAACAAACTCTTCAGCTGTTCCTGCAGAACAACCTCTGAGAAATTTGAAAATGTAGCCAGAAGTACAGTGAGAGCTGCTATTCAGTTCTCAAAATCCGTCATTACACAAGTCCATAAAGGGCTCTTGTTCCTTTTTTCCTTCTCCAAAATCTTGTTTTGACTGTAAGTACAAGACACTTGAAATGTCTGGCCCCAAGAAATTAGTTCTGTCTCTTTCCAGAACTATCTCTTCACTTATGTTACTTTGTTGTATATAGAACATACTTAGAAAAATTTTGAATGAAATCTCACTGCCATCATCAGTATCATAAGAGTGCAAAAGGACTAATATAGTGCTGGTTTCTGAAGGAAGAGGACCCATGTAATTACAGACCAGGCAGCTCAACTTCATTCTAGAAAACTGCTGTAACAAATAATCCCAGTCTGAGGATCTCAAAGAGCAGTAACACAAGATACTGCTTAACTCTGGGAGTATCTATTCCTACATAGCATAAGTTACTGTCTGACTAGTCATATCCATATCAAATCTAAGCATTGTTTCAGTACGATTTCTTCTTACAAAATGCATCTGAATTCCTACTACAACATAGTTAAAGCACTTTGTGGGAAGAATAGTCAGTAAATGAAATCTACTGTAATCAGTAAGACTTTTGAGAAAAGAATTTTGTAGGCAAGCTAGGGCAACCTGGCAAACAATCCAGAAAGTGTCATGTGTGGTAAATAAAAAACTGACTAAAAGCCATTCACAAAGAATTGGTATTGTTTGTTGCCAAAATGGAGGAATGCTTTACTAGGAGGTTTGCCTGGGTCCAAGTGCTCTTCAGTGGCTTCATTAATAGCCCAGATAATATACAAGAGATGCCTGTTACCTTTGCAGGTGCCACAAACCTGGGAGCAACACATGTACCTTAAAGGTCAATATTGGAATTCAGAGTGATACTGAGAAATTGGAGATACTGCCCAAAGGGGAAAAAAGATCCAGTCCTTTACAAATAAATTATAAAGAGAATAGCTGGCTGGACAGAAGTTCTTTTGAAATTATTTAGGGATTTTTTGTCAGTTGCACACATGAATCATGAGATGGAGAAATCAGGATATGAAAACCACTGCGTGTACCATAATTGTTTAACTCAAATAAGAGAGACACAAGATGGGGGCAGTGGGAAGAGGTACACACCAAGTATTCAAGCCAGCTGTGAAGAGGGACAGTGTAAGCTTTCTCTACTTTCATAGCAGGCAACTGGAAATAATGAGCAGTGAGAAGTCACGCTAGACATCAGGGAACATTTCCTAACAGGAGGGAAACAAAGTACTGGAACAGACTGCTTGGAGCAGTTATGTGATATCTGTCATTAGAGATCTTTAGTTTTAGATTAAAACCTGTCAAGAAAGATTTTGGTATACCGGATCTTACCTTGGAGTAAAGAGTTGAAGTAAATGAACTCACAATGTCCCATTCATCCCTAGGACTTAAGCATTCTGTCATCTTCTCTGTGTCCTTTAAGAATAGAAGTCCTTGATACCACTCTTCAGTCTAATGTCAAGCAGTGATTTTATATCTGCTTCCGGTAAAGGCCCTGAAAGAGGACACTTTGGACTTTAACACTTGCCAGAGAGCAGTTGTTCTCACATGGGAGGAGAGAGACAGTTCCCACAGAGAACAAAGAGAGATGTTTTTGTCTGTATTGGTCAATTGTGTTCAAAACACCGGAGTGCTTAAGAGCATTACGGAAGTATGTGAGACAAAATGCATCTCTGTGTAAGCAACTTCTTCAAGGTTTGCGTTCGGGTTTGTTCCCTGTTAGACTTGTCATTAGCTGATTTGGAAATTTAATGTCACATTTCTTTACACCTGCTGGATTATCAGCTTTAGAATAACATTACTGTAGACAAGCAATTTAGAAGCAATCCCAAATTTTAATGGCCTCATAAGAAAAAACATTTGTCCTGCATTTGCTTTGCATATACAGAAGCCAAGGCCAACAGAATCAATCTAAGCAGAATTCAGCATCACTTTTGCTTCCCTATTACTTAACTAAAAAAGGTAACATAGTTTAGAGATGCTGAAAGATACAGTGCATTATCAAGCGTAACAAATGAGCTTATGTTTTTTGTATAGTTTTCCTTCCTTTTAAGCAAGGACATTGTTACTGCTTTTGAGGTTCTTTTGACACACCAAATACCTGGGTGGAGGTAGGAGAGGGTGTGGAAGTAAGCACCAGTCTGTAGTTATTTTTGTACCCTGTGCCTTTACAAGGCTCTGGGGTGTGCTGCCACTCACCCTGCACTCCTTCCCCTGCTCTCCACAGCAGCAAAAGCAAGTTGTATCTGCTTACTCCTACATATAGTGAAGTCAGTTTATGTGAAAGCCATTATTTTTTCCTAAGCATCACAGGCTCTAAGTCTTCATAATGAGCACCAGTGATCACCTTCACATTCTCAAGTATATGAAAATCAAGTACATACCGGTTCTCCTTCTAGTCACCTTGTACTTTCCTTCACCATACCACAAGTATAGGTGAAGGATTTCATTTTAACAATAGCTTAAAGTAGAAGTTGTTGTTCTAAAGGCAATTTGTTCATAGAAATTTAAAGACAGATAATTATTGAAGTTACCTTTAAGTGTTAGGCATTCTTTGCTATATGTTTTCTATGAAAAATGTGTTTATTTTCTTCCCATCTCCACTAGTATCCTTTAATTGGTTTGCTTATTTTCAAGAGAGAAAGGAAGAAATCATTTTGTATAATTTTTTTCTACACAGTCGATAGTTAATGGTCTTTTCAACAGAAATAAATTAATCATTTTGAGAAAAAGAAAAAAAAAAAAAAAAAGGAAGTGCCTATACCAGAAAGTTTTGACAAGTTAAAGAATTTGGAAAGCAAGTTTCTAATTATTGTACTTTTTTTGCAGCGATCATCTTAGTTGTTGAGTATAAGTGAAAAAAAGCAAAACATTCAGAGAGAAAATTATGTTTGGAGTTGGTTGTTGCATGAATACATTTGTCCTGTACTTGAAATAACAACTTTTCCTCCGTAATGGGGTAGTGTTTCTTCAAACAGCTTAATCTTACTATGCAAACAAGTATACATTTTACTGAAAAGTTTACTTTAGAGTTAAACATTCATATGTTCAGTCACATGTGGCAAGAAAAAACAAATCCGTTTTTGTGATCTAGCAAGTGCCCCAGCCTCACCTCGGGAAATGATCAGCCTAAAAGAAAGAAAAACAGACTATGAATCAACTGGAACAAATGCCACTTATCATGGAAGTAAGGGGGAACACACTTCCAGGAAAGACACCATGACAGGTGAGTTTATGCTTGCATTGCATATGTAAAAATCAGCTGTGACAGACCATTGATTTTACAGGCTTGGCTGGGTTTGCTGAGTAAGTACTGGATCCTAATGAATAGAATGGTATGTGAAAATGATTTGTGAAGACCGTGTTTCTTCAGAGAAGGCTATAAAATCAAATTTATATTTCTTTGTAACTTTACATTTTCATTTCAGAAGGAAGTTGGTAGAGCACTTTGAATTAACTAATGTTGTTTCTGCAAGCACGACAGTGGTTGAGCATGTGCCCTAACATCTGTCTTTGACAGGGAATGGCTTTCCAGGACCAGTTAGCTTATTTTGCACATCAGTCATCCCTAGGAAATTTGGTGGTGTTTGTGAATTCTGTCTGTGTTACTTTCCCAGCTGGGCTGATTTAAATGCAACAATTTTCTCTCTGTGTGTTATGGCATCTATTGCAGGTTTCACTGAAGGCCTCTCCCCCCTGGTGAGCTCATTAACTTGTCAGCATTTCAGTAATTACAAAATTTTGAGTGCTTTGCCCAGTACTGCACCTCTTAATTAATTCTCCTGAAAAATACATGTTGGTCTCCATCACCATTGCACAGGCTTATATAACCTTTACTGGATGTGTTGTTACACTTACATAGTACTGAGCATCGTGGTGTCCTCATCTCCAAATGCAACAACAGTGAAGAGTCATTCTACACATTCTGAATGGCTGTTACTGTCCCCTATGCCCTCTGTAGAAGTCTTACTCAGAGGACGCCAGAATGAGAGGTCTTGGGGTTCCTCAGCTCACTGGGGACATCAGGAACATGCTGCCTCAGAATCAAACCGTCAGTACTAGTTTTCAAGACCATATTCAGGATATGATGATAGTCATACTGCATCTACTGTGTTATTCACTGCTCCGTAATCAAAACCTAAAGGCCAGCCTTTGTGTGAAAATGCAATATGGAATGTTAATTAGCATGAAAGTGAAACATGAAGATGGGGAATAACAAGAGCATTTGGAAGCCACTGAAATTAAGAGTCTCCTGAACAACATCTGCAGAGTACTGCGTGAGATTGCACCAGATTCAGTCAAGGTACTGCATTTTATATCTGTAATATTTTGAGTGTTTCATAGTCGTTGCACAAGGTGTTTCTCTAAAGCACTTCAGTGGTCCTTATTTGTGTGATTGTGAAGGACAGGACTGTGTTTCTTTCAGTACTTTGTCAAGGACCAATGAAGAGGGAATCTCAGGAGTAAGAGGAGAAGGCTGAAAAGGCAGAAACACTAGTATTTTGTTCTAGCTGTCTGCAAATTCAGACTAACAGATTGTATCAGAAGGTTCACCCAAAAAGAAGTGTTGCCATACGGAAAACCTGTGTTTACTTGCAGATAGTCTTGTCTTTTGCCACACATAAAAAAAAAATAGGGTTTTCTTTTTCCCCAACCGTTTTCATTTTGTCTTTCACTGCAGTGCTTTTCTTCTCCCATTCCTGTTTTTCCATGTTTACTTTATCTTTCAATATACTTTTTGGAGTGTGAGGTTTGTACTTCCCCTGCAACCTTTGCTCCACTTTGAATTTTGCATCCTGTTTTCCTTTAATATCTGCTTGTATTTGTCTGTTCTTATTGATCTTTTGGGTGGGCTTTTAGTAAGGAAACTTGAAAGACTCAGCATCATGCTCGGCTGTTGTCTATTTTCCCAGCAGCTGAGCTCAGTGAGAAAAATGAAAACCAAAATCAAGTTGAAAAGGGCAGTAATATTTCACAGTCACACATGACCATTGTAGAAATGAATATGGAGTTAACAAATCACTTTCTCTTTCTTTCAGATCACCAAATCTCTGCTCATTTGCTCTAAGTTCAAATTAAGCACCGTTCTAAGAACAAAAGAAAATGACAAAAGGAGTCTTGTGCATCAACATTCAACATGAAATTTGTGTAACATATTGTAGCTCACCAAATAATAAATATTTCATTAAAGAATGATATTAAATCAGTATTTGTAATTTCAATTGTGAGATATTTTGGCTTTATTTGAATGGTCTAATATAAGTTCATGTAGCAAGGTCATTGCAATCTCTGTATTTCATTTTGTGGATCAGACAGTGCTTTGCAACTAATGCATCTGTGGAATCTATGGGATGTTTTTCCAGGTTCCACCAAGTATTCATACTTTGAGCTGCTCTTGTATTTTGTGCCAAGCTGATGTATCACGCAAAGCTTTCTTTGACTTACAGGTTTACACAGAATGTAAAGCCACAACTGTAGTTCCCATTTATCCATGACTGTCTCCATGTTCTTCTCCAAAGCTCTTCCCAGTTTATAGTTCAGAAATTTTACGACCTCTTGGTTGGGACTGAAATGAAGGGGTTTTGATGGATTTTTGAAATAGAATGTTGGCTTCTTGCCATTGTGGGGAGTTCTTAGGAAACCTCTGGGGAAAATGGAGGATCTATGAAGTAAACAGTGTGCCTGAAGATAATAACTTACATCGATTTCACAAGGACAACTAAAAAAAAGAGGAACAACATCAAAGTTCTCATTGCCCTGTTCACAGGTTTATGATGTCTTTTATATTTACTGTCCATCCCTTCTCTGGAGAAAATAATAACCAATAATAAAATTTTATCACCTAAAGTATATTTTTAACACAAAACCTATTATATTTCTTAAAAAAAAAAACCCATAAACTTTAGGTGCATGTGATAACATTAATTATGTGACGGTGTCTTCCTTCAGAACAGGGAAGATAAGGCTACTGTATACTGTCATGGGACCCCTATTCTAAACTTTCTTTTACTGTGTTAGTTCCCTCACTGAAGTAATATGTGCATCACAGACTGCACCCTGTATCTTCACTTTCACCAGCAGAAGCATATTCTGATTAATTTATTTTCTTTTGCTTTAAAGAATCAGTCATCTGTACTTTTGGCTTTTAAACTTGTTTTCAAGTCCACACACAGAGAACACAACCAACCACCATCATCTTTTACAATAGCTACAGATATTAAGGCTACTCATCATTACTTTAAGAAACCATAATACACTGTAATCTTTTCTCAGGCCTTTACCTCATCTTTCACCATGCAGGAAGGTGGCAGTGGCAGTGACAGGTGATAATCTGTGGTAGCTGAGATTTGTGAGGCATAGAAGCATTTTGCTTTACTGACTTGAACTAAATTTTAGAAAATGGAGTCCTGTTGCTTATAGCAGAAAAAGCAGGTTACGTGATGCCAGATGAAGACCACTGTATGTCTAGCTGAGTGTTCCTTTCTCACTCTCAGTCTGTATTTCTGAGGGAGAAAGGCTAGCCTGTTGCTACTTCAAAGTATATCTGTAAATGTGTTCAGAATAAGTACTTGAAAGAGCTGAAAGCTGAATGTTAAACCATGAATCAAGTGATGGGTATATAAGGACAGCTTTGGTCAGGGATACCTTTGTCACATAAACCACAGTGTGACATAATTTTGAAAGCTGTTGTCAGCTTTGCAGAAAACTGCTATGAGGAACTGTATGATCTTTTTGTTTAACCAGTATCACCTGGAAAACTAAATGGGGGGGAAAAAGAAGGTATTTTTCTATAATGTTCTTTATGAAATACAACAACAAAATACTGCAGGTTGATAACAGTAGTCATTGTAGAGTCTTCACAATTTTGCTTTGTAAAAACTGCTGCTTCATCACGTACCAATGTTTAGGTACTGCATAAAATACACACACTCATCACTCCTCAAATCTGTTCATCTGTAGTTGCAATTCTCTCATCTCTGTAAGGAAGTGTGGCTGCTGGAAAATCTCCATCTCTTAGTCCTTGCACCCCTTCCCCTTCTCTTGCCATGTTTCAAAGAAGAACATTATTTCATTAATGTTTCTTTCTCCCTATTTGAAAAATTTACTATGATAATTCATATATACAGTATTAACAAGAAAAATCAAATTCTAACCACATAATATCTGTCCATTCTGCTAGCTCATCCTCTCCCTTTTTTCTCTTATATTTGCCCTCCGGTTTTGGACAGCAAGAGTCAACTGCTCACTGAAGCATGGCAGAGCAGGAATAGAGTTACCAGGAATGCTGCTTGCATGTTCAGAAGCAGGTAGTGGAGGGGGCTTCATGCACTGCTAGCAGCTACATTGCTTGACTTGCATTCCGTCCAGAGAGAATTATCTCAGCCTCTCAGTAAGACTAAGTCAAGACTTGAACTCTTGGCATTCATTTCCGAGTGTTTGATGTGTCATTGGTTTTATTACATTAAGAAAATAATGCTACCTTTTTGATTATTTTTTCATTTTAAACTCGTGAATTTGTACTCATCACTGATTTCACATGCAGTGAAATTCAGCAGCACAGACCTTGCAGCTATTTTAATAAGCTGATATTATCCCTTTTCCATTGCAGAATATGTGATCTGGGAGACCTTAAGTCTTCGATCTGGCATGTGACAGTGTATCAGTGCAAATGTCACAGTAATGAATTGCACAGCTATGCACCAACTGTAGACTATTTCTGGTTTTATAATAGTCATGGCTGTTTGCTGCTAGTAGCACATATGTACAATATGCCTTTTTACATACCTGTAAAAAGATGGAAAGGTTATGATGCTCCTTAAAGTCTCTCTGATTGCCTGTAGGAACAACATATAAATTAATCAGCATGTGTCCAGTTTGCTATTTTTCATCAGATTCTTCATAAAACCCTCAGATGTTGCACCTTATACCACTCTTTTATTCTTGACATCAAACAACCATAAATAGGATTGTCCCTTCTGGTCATGCCCGACTAAAATCTTGCTTGCAGAAAACTTCAACTCTGCTTATCTTGCCATTCATATACATGAAAACAAAATGGTTACAGGAAGTTCTTCCTAGGTTTATGAGATTCCAACACATTGAATATCGCTTTCATCTTTTTCAATGAGTAGCACTTAACAAAATGGTTAGCTGAAATGCTAATTCTGAGAATCTTTGGATCTTGAGAAGAGGAATTTGTATAACCCAGCTTCTTGCACTTTGTGGGGCAAGCAAAAAGCTCATAAACAGCATAAAAAGAAGATGATATCAAGGGAAGATCTGGCAGTTATACTACTGAGAGTTATGTCGTCATGAGATGCATCATAAATAGCAATGCTGATGCAGATGCCTCTAATACCAAAGACTGTCATCAGCAGGGGGATTTTTTAACTCTAAAGCAGAGGATGCTGCTGGAATAAATAAATAAATAAATAAATAAATAAAACCCCAAACACTGAAATAAGTCTCACACACCACTCAGTTTAAGATCCTTTCCAACCCTAACTATTCTATGATTCTATGACAGAATACAGCCTGTACAGAGAGGATCTCTGCAGATCAAGCTTTCAGCACTAAGACAAACTAATCAAGCACTTCTCATTTCCATCTGTTATCATCTAGTAGCACAGAGGTGCAAGTAAGAGTACCTACCTCTGGAAAAGACCATCCAGCATCTGCTACCAGAGTTCATATTCTTCCCACTTCAAAGAAAGGATCCTGCTGCACTCCTCGGAGACCTCCAGAGCTCTTCTCCATTTCCTATATAAGACTATGCACTGTCTCAGTAACTGCCTTCAGCTCTTCAACAAGAAGTTTTTTCACACCTGTTAATGATTATGAAGTGAAATATCTTTTTTTTTCCAGCTGTTAGGGCTCATCACCCTATCATATAATCCCTGTCTTTATCCTGTTCCAAGAACACGCTCGAGATACTTAAGAATATGATCTGAAATCTGTTAAACAGCGACATGGAGCAGAGGGAAGCATTTGTACATGCTGGGATCCATGCTAGCAGGTTAACAAAGGAAGAAAGGGTTGTTCTTCAGTAAGTGTGATTCTTCTTAGCAATGTGGCTAGCCTGGATCCCACACCCAGCTTTCAGCTCTGATGCTTAGTCCTCACTATGAAAGTTTTTGAGCTGTGAAGGTATTAAAAGCAGCACTTTGGTGCCTTCAGGTTTTGTACCATTACACAAGGACCTGAGAGAAGTCATGTGCCCAGCGTGTTTCATCTCCAGTGATGACTGATTCACAACTACTCAACTTTAATTTTTAGGCATGTGCTTCTATAATGAGAGTCCTCATGACAGTATCAAATCATTAATTCTCATGTCTGGAAAGTTAATACCGTGCATGCCTGGTAAGAGTGGTGCACAGCAGCCACACACACGCAAAAAAAAGTACTGCTGTCTTTCAAATACTGCACTTTCAGATATGAGAAATAACTGCAATCTTTCTAGTCTGACCAGCAAACTAAGCTTCAGCTAGACAGCCAAATCAATGTGATCAGTGAAGTCATCTTTGCAGGGAAGACCCTTAGCTTTTCATGGGGTTTTGGAGGGTAGGGTGGGAAAGAATGGGTTATTTTGAAAAGTGTGTGTTGTCTTTAGAATTAATTCTGCTTTCAAATTCATAGGTCAGTTTGCTCTGTGCATTCTACAGGTAGGACATCTGAGAAGAAAGTAGCAGCAGTTCATGAGTTTCAGACTGTTTTGGCCAGACCTATTCAGTATAACTACATACAGCTTTTTTTCTTTTTGCGTAACTTATTTTTCAGTTGCATTTAATCACTTTTTCCATTAATAATTTTATGATACCATAGGATAAATAATGCACATCATCCAGCTGAAGTGAAAGGACTGAAATGTTTCCTAATGTTTACAACTGTTACCTCTTTAGTGTATGTGTGATATAAAATCCCATATGTAACCTGATATATATTACCAAATACTAGCTGTATATTTTGTTATTTATTGAAGTTATTTTGTTAATTTATATATGAAATGCACAAGATTGGTATGAGCATGACATAGCACCTGTTAAGAAGTGCATACCATGTACATGCATGTACAACAAAGCAAAAATTATGACTCTATAGTGGGAGGAAGAGAAATCAGAAATCTGCAAATGTTTTTGAAGATTTTTTTGGGGGGAACAGGCATTTAATGAAGCTGTAAGGATTTGTTTTGAGGCCAAAGAGGTATGTTTGGTAAACCTGCTTTTTCCTTCCTTTTTCCCCTCTCCAGCTCAGAACACTGGAATCTCAACTTTGTACAGGAATTCGTATGGTGCACCTGCTGAAGATATCAAACATAACCAGGTAGGTAGAGAGACAAAAATGCTGCAGTTCCAATGTAACATCTTACATGGAAATGAAGAAAAATATCACAAAGATTGGTAAATCTAGATTAGAGGAACTGAGTCACCCGCTTGCACAACTGCTAGCAATTCCCCTGGCTTCAAAGAAGCTATATTCCTTATGCTAATGGATAATTTCACTTAAATTTCAAAAACATCCAACAGGTTATGCAGAAAAACTATTTAAGGTGTTTAAGCCTGTAGTTCAGAATGAAGGCAAGAGGGGCTCAGGACCTGAATACCTTTGAAGTTCTGGATAGATGCCACATCCCTAGAAACATTCAAAGCCAGATTGGATGGGGCTCTGAGCAACCCGATCTAGTTGAAGATGTCCCTGCTCACAGAAAAAGACCCTTTGCACGATGGACATGTATGGCAATCACATGTCTGCAATTTCCAGTATATTATTTCTTTGGTCCCCAGGAATTAGACATTTTTCTGCATCCATAGACTTCTGTTTCATCATTACATGTAATGCTACTTTATCCTTAATTACAACTCCTTAATAGTTTCACAACTTCTCTGTGTAATATGCATAAGTTAAAGTACTTTTATCTAAAATGAGGCAAAAAACATTTAAGAAAAACATGGAAAATTCGTGCTAGTATCAGGCAGGTAAATTACTATGTAGTAAAAAAGATTTTTCACCAAAATTTTTTACTAGATTACCTGAAATTTCCATTTAAGAGACTGATATTTCAGTCTTAATCCAAAACCTAAGGTGAAGAGAGTTTCTGATATTCTTTTCCCCCATTTCTCTTTTTTTAGTTGGACAGTATTTCCTGTAGTGCACCATATTTCTTTGTGCAAGACAGTGCATGAAGGTGTTTCTGCTTTTATTGCATTTAAGGAGGATATAAGGGAATGAGGTGTTGAAGCAGCAGGTGCAGTCTAATTGTAGTCATGAATCAACCAATTTGATTTGAGGGTTGAGAGTCTGAGCAAAACAAAACAACCCAAAGCCCACTAGTTTTCCACTTTTTCACCCTTGCTTTCTCAATGAAATGTCAGGTTTATGATTGACATATTGGGAAGAATGTTTTTAGCTAAAAAGAACCCAGAAGTACCACTTCAGTCCCCTATTTTCTATTAAAAAATGACCATCTCTTAACTTTTTGTCATATAAGTAGGTTGCTTCAGACAGAATTTTTCTCCTGCATCCAAAATTAAACACCTGTGTTTGAATATATGAAATTAAAGGAGGAACTGAAGGTCCTGTACACCTGGATAACAGTACTAGAAATAGAAGGTAGAGTAGTTGTGCTGTTTTGTGCAGTTCTAATACTGCACCCAGTCTTGTCAGATTAATCACTTGTGGGATTGTTAAGGCAGCAGACATAGGCAGCATTTTGCACCCTATGCATGGAGTCCATTACAGACGTGCTTTATGCCACAGAGTTTGGGCCGTAGCAGTGCAACTGTTCCTCTCTTCTTAAAGGAGCATTATCAGCTTTTGCAGAGTCAGCAGGGTATGCATTCTCTTGCCCTACCATCTTGAGCACCAGTGTTCCAGGGGATGACCATTCGAAGATCGAAAAGCTGTATCATTTTGCAGTCACAAAACTGCCCAAGCTTACAGAGGTGGCATAAAGCAAAAGATAGCATTCCACTGAGATACTTAGCATGTGGTTGTAGTTTTCAGATTGTAATTAAGTCCCAGCTTTAAAAACAGAGACTCACTAAGGCTGTCTGCAAAAAACTTTATGGAAAACTTAGGTTTAGGGGACCACCCAAGGGTTTTTTTTTGCATATCATAAATATTTCAGCATCAAGGCAACTTCCTGGAATGTATCCACACCACAAGATTGCCAACATGAAGTGTTGAGAAGGTGGCAGGAAGATGGTTCTGCTTACAGTTAGCAGAACACATTTTAGAGCACTTACTTAGCTTGAAATTTCCTCATGTTAGTGCCCTGCAGACTATCAGTGGTTCTTAAGGATCCGATACCACCCTAAATCTCACTTTTGGCAAAGGCAGCTGCAAAACGTTTAGCATTTTTGGAGCGCATATCGCTTCCATTCAAATTTTTCAAGGCTGAGTTTTGGCCAACAATGTTTGTGTTATATAGCTGCAAAATAGTCAATAAGTTACACACAGACTGTAGTTACAAAAGTAACTGTAAACTGTGATGCTTGAACTTCATTTGAAGTAAACCATCATCTTGAGCAGCAATAATATTAAATAATAAATGTATTTAATAATAACATTAAATAGATATAAAGAAATATAATGACAAGGCAAAGCTGTAGAATTAATTCACTACCAGGCAATACCTCGAGGAGATGTTAAGCTAACACACAACTTGGTACTTCCAGCATGATAAACATAAGTGAGATTTGCTCCTTCTTCCATCCTGTTGCCCACAGTAAGTTGTATCTGACAAACTGTGGGTATTACTCTTTCAGGTTTCAACACAGCCAGTTCCACAGGAGCCCAGCAGAAAAGATTATGAACCATATCAGCCATTTCAGAATTCAACAAGAAACTATGACGAGTCCTTCTTTGAGGACCAAGTGCATCATCGCCCACCTGCAAGTGAATACAACATGCACCTGGGACTAAAGTCAACTGGCAACTATGTCGACTTCTATTCAGCTGCTCGTCCCTATAGTGAACTTAACTATGAAACAAGCCACTATCCAGCCTCTCCCGACTCTTGGGTTTGAGACTTGGGCAGATACAAAAGCTCCAGGAACTGTGCATGTGCATGCATACCACAAGACGTTTTTTTTTCCTGCAGATTTAGTTTGTTAAAGCCTGTTCCATAGGAAGGCCCAGATAACCAGAATGGAAAAATTTAAGAGATTTTTTTTAGAAGGCTAAAAGATACAAAAGCTAAACCTGGGAGTAATTAGAAAGAAATATATATACATATATATATTTTACAGTGTGGGGCAACTTTATTGTTGGCCTGTAGAGTCTAAAGTTTGGTGCTGTATATTGAATGTGGCTGAAGGAAGGAGGGAGAACATGGCAGTGGATGTGGGTCAGGAGTTAAGCACAAGTAACTGAGCAGCGTACATACTTTATGGGGAACAGCTTCTCACACTTTGTTTAATATCCTCATTCATTGTGAATCTAGGCTTCAAGTTGCATTTGGGGTTTCCTCTGTACAGCAAGATGTTTCTTGCCTTTTGTTAATGCATTGTTGTAAAGTATTTGATGTACATTACAGATAAAAAAAAAGAAGTGCATTGTGTATATTACACCAATGCCACAGTGTTTCTTCATCTATGGTTCTAAATATTGCTTCAATTTCAAATTTTGAAAGATGTATGAATTTCCAGGTTTTTGTTTTCTTTTCCCCGGTGCGTTTTACCAAAAAAAAAAAAAAAGAAAAAAAAAGAAAAAATCAAAAAAACAAAAAGGAATATTTAGCAGTATTGTTTGTTCTGATATGTGAATTTGTTTGTGGCAACTAAAAACAAAAAAGGCATTCAGCAGTTTCTGACAATTAACATTCATCATTCCACACTCCTTGTCAACAAAGTGCTTTTTCACTGCCTAAAATTTTAGATGTAGATATTTGAAATAGATTTTTTTCATTTATACCAGTTTTCTTTATGATGATACAGTGTTAAAAGAAAATAAATTACAATTGATCTGTCATCCATATTTGCTAAGAATGTCTATTTCCAAGAACCAACCATACAAATATACATTCTTACATGTGTGTGTCCACGTATGCGTAGTATTCTGTGTGCGTGTGTTTGAGTGTGTGTGTTTGTGTGGCGTAAGACTTCTCATCCAATGTTTTCCTTATTCAAGCTTCAATTTGTGTTTGATTTTCAGTTCTTTTAAACAGTGGAAACTCCAGTATGTGCTTTCTCTTACTCACTTTCTTAACCATTGGCAGCAATTCAAAATTGTCTGTCCACATACTCACAAAGGAGGGGGTTATAGGATTTTTGTCACTGACTCCTTCACCATTAGGTGCCATTTACTTTAAAATAGCATCTCTTGATCTTCTCTTGAGGAAATTTCATTCCTCTCCAGCCACCAACCAAGAAGTGCTCAAGGAAGGCAGAGTCTGATCTTGCCATCTTCCTGAGGGAGTGGAAAACAAAGACCCAAAAGAATAAAGTCTGGAGTCTCCAGACTTCAGATTTATAGAAAGGTCCAATTCCTGAACCATTAGGACAATCATTTTTTTTAACCCATACTAAAAAGAAAACTCAACAACAAGAATACATTCCTCAAATATGAAAGAGACCGACCCATTTCTGTGCATTTAAGGTAAAACCCAAAAGAAATGAAAATATAAGGGACAGAGATATTTTTTATTATCATTATTATTTAAAAGAAAAGGAAGCTAAGCTAGGAGGCCAAAAGAGCTGGCATATTCATCTTAGCTCTTAGGATTCTGGAAATGAAAGTATTTAAGATTCTGGAAATTAAAGTATTTAGCATTTCTTCATTTCTTTGGTTCAGACGTACTGGTTCAGCGTACTGGTTCACAGCATAAGACCTACCACAAATGGAGTAGTTGTAAGTTGCTTCAATTGCAGTGAAAGAGTTTGTTTTAGGTTGCAGACACCTCTGTGGTTAGTCATTGTAATAGTCTTACCATCACCTGGCACACTTCTGTCTGTGTGCAGGGGGAGAAGTCTCTCGCAAGTCATTGCCTGCTCTGTAGGACGCAGCCCGAGTAGTTGACGCAGGCGGGTGTTGTGTCGTAGCATTGGTTTATCAGTAATCTAGGACTATAGTTGAATATCTTGGCAGCTTTTCCCAGTGTACGATATGTAACCTTACCTGCTCTTTGTAGTAAACAGGGGGGAAAAAACTGCATGCAAAAACATTTTTAACACATGTAAGACAGGGTGGGTGGGAGGGGCACAGTGGGCCAGATGTATAGCGAGGTAGATAAAAATATTATTCATAGTTTTGGACACAGGTTGTTTATATTTTATTTATTACATTGGTTTTAATAAGTGACATTTGCAGTGCTCTTTTGAACGAAGCACGTTTTCAGTATAAAAGCTTTTTTTTAATAAAGAATGTCACTCGCAACTTGAAGTTCTTCTTGACCACCTGATAACCACCAGGATGGTGCAGTTCTCCAGGCAGCACATTGCCAATAGACAGAGGGGATCTGTCATTCTGTTTGCAGTTCTTAGGACAGGAGGTTATTGTAAGTTGGATTTATTCCCATTCTTCAGGCTACTGAAACGCCCACGTTGCCCTCTTTCAGCTCCTCTTAGGAATTACTTGGAGACAAATGTTGACCATTGTTCAAGTGAGAGATTCTGGATCGATCAAGTGGCATAAAATACCTTTTGTCTATACTTTATGTTGTTTTGTTCCCATTCTTCTGTAGTGGCAAGTGCTCCGACTGGTAACGTTCACTCTTGCTGTACTGAGTTTTGAGGTGTTGAATTACCCAGCTTCTTTTCCAGGCTTGGAAATCCAACACTGCTGCCATACTGAGCAAGATATATATATGATGCATTCTTTTTAATATGGAGGAAAGTATCATTACCTATTGCTGTTCCCTTCATTCTTGTCCTAGATCACACACAGAAATAGAGAAGAATCAAAACTGTTCCAAAAAAATGTATAAAATGCAATTGATGTACTGTAAAATGTCGGATTTTTTTTTTAACAAGCTTCGTATTAGAATCTTGTTCAGCTGTGTAGAGCTATATAAATCTCACTGTTTTATTAAATGCTGTTTATGGTCTGGAAGGAATGGTTAACCTATCTCAAGATTAACAAATTTGCACTAACATGAGCAATATTGATTTGAAAAAAAAGATATGAATTCAATATTTAAAAGATAAACTATGATTTTAAAGGTATATTAACACTGAAAGTACATTTTGACAAATAACATATTTAAGCCCAAAATATAAATGGTTATGTCAGATAACACAAAAGAATTATAACAATATAGATTGAGAAAAAAAAAATGTGTTTCACTGTACATGTTGCTAACATGTACAAAGACAAGCTCCTACTGACATATTTTCTATTAATAAATCCTACTGTATTGTGGAGAATCACTGGTCATAGTGCAATATGTTTAAACTCAGAAGCTGACTCCATAGACTGATGCCTAGATTCACACAGCCAACAAATACCGTTATTTATTTAAAGTGTTAACTGGATACTTAACTTCTAGCTTTCAAGTCATTTCCTCCCCCATCCCTCTCCACCAGGTTTATAAGCTCAAACTACTCCACAACTCAAAGTGAAGGGGAGAGGTATTTTTGAGAATGCCCGACTCATAGCTGCAAGAGTCAAGCTGCCACTGCTTACAGAGAGACAGTTTACACCAGTAGGAAGAAACTCCAAAGCTGAAATGTGGTGCCACTGGATAGAAACGTGATGTAAAAAAACTGATTTTGGCCCCAGTGTTACCTAGACCACAGCCAAGAAACAAAAAGCAGGCCATTAATTTACTTGTGCATTGCTGGGAATCCCCACATGTGCTCCATGTAAGGGCTCAGGAGTAATTGTTTCCTGGGACTCGGTTGCATTAGCCTGCAGAAGCAGCTCACTGGAAGACTTATAGCTCAGAAATGCTGACTTACTTTTTATACCTCGGCACAGCGCAGGCTGTGCAAGCCAGTGTGCTGCAAGGGAGGCTTCCTCGACTCCTCCACCCCTGTTACTCATCTTCTCCTGCCAGCAATCAGAAAGATCCCTGGGTTTAGTGTTACTGCTTGTATCAAGAGGAGTGGGAGAGATGGAGACAGCAATCCAAGGCAGGGGGGATGATACACAAACAGACCTAAAAATAGAGAAACTTGGAGCTTGTGTGTGAAGACGGATACACACCCAGAATTACTAACAGTGGAATGGACCCAGCGAATGATTTTATGCACTGAGAATATAAATATGACTAACAACCTAATGTAGTGAAAATTGAATAGCAACAGCATGATACATGCAAAGCTTTATGCTAGAAAAGTGGGAGGGAGCAGCAGAGGGAAATCACAGGTCACCACTGGATACCTCCAGCTTCAGCCAGCAGTTGTTGGGCAGGAGAGCAGAGACTGCTTACTGCTGTGAAGGAGAGACAGGAGGGATGAGGCTCTTGATCAAAAACTAAGTCAAAAAGACATTAGCACCCAAAATAGAGGCAACTTTTTGCAGACACCTACACACACACCTTGCCCACCATCCTCAATGGAAAAGTGTGGTTCCCCCCTCTACAGCTACATGAACAAAGTGCACATGGAGTTGCAATTTGAAGCAGTAGGTGCACCAACATCTGCTGAAGACATATATAAACGGGCAGTGCTCTGTTTATTTAAACAGTGGCCTAAAGCCAGTTTTGGACATTTAGGCTGAAAATGGGAGATTTGAGTTTCATTCCCAGGTGAGGAGGGATTGAAGCATGCTGCTGATACCTACAGGGAGCAGGGCATCCCTGCCTACCAGGCGCTTCTAAAAAGCAAGTGAGAAAAGCAGTGATTATCCTGTCTTTTGATAGCCTGGGTTAGGAGCACTTACTCCTGACTCTTACTCCAGTCTTCCAAGAGCCACATCAAACAACTCTATCTAACATAAACACTTCAACTTCTCTCCAATGTGCCCAGGTTTTGCACCACCTCAACTGTACCCCATCATTCAAAAGATGGTACAAGGTACATCGAAGAGCACTGGTGCTGGCCAGGCGCAGTAGTCTAGTAAGACACCAGGCTGATGCATTATTCCTAAATCTAATTCCCAAACTCACTGTAGTATTTTTAATCCAATTTTAAAAGCAGCTTCCTTCCTCTGTGGGCATTGGTATTGCTTTGCCAGAAGAAAGCACATGCTAAACTCTTGCAAAGTGTAAACCATTTGCTTACACCTAGTTTTAAAGACCACAGAAGTTCCTGTAAAGAATTCCACCTGCTTCACCAAGCCATGCATCAGGCCAAAAGTGAAAACTGGTGAAGAATTGCTGCAGCGTTCTCAAAGGATGAGCACCTAGAGGCCGCTCTTGCCAGCATGCTGAAGGCTACAATCTTCAAATAGCTAAAAAGGAGAGAAAAGGCAAGTTATTTGCTAGTACCTGTCAGTCCAAATTTATTATGGAGCCTTTGGCTCTTTCAATTTTATTTCCACTGCTATAAGAGAGTGACACAGATAAAAAGTACTTGCTGTGACTGATTGTTGCAGTTAATTTCTGTAGCAGATGAGCAGTTTTGAACACCAAAATACCTTTCTCTTCCAGACAGGCAAAATCTGAAGCTTGCCACTAAATCTGGGAAAGCAAAATAGCAGTGGTTTGCTGATTCACTGTTTTTCACAAATTCAATTAAAGTATTAATTCACATAAGCTTTTTCAATTAGATATATATAGGCCAGTGGCAATGGAGATTACTTTTTTTTAGATTATTTACTTACTTTACATGAATGTTACATAGGCAGAAAATGTTGATAACTAAACACGTCAAGACAATAAATAGGACATCAAAGCTGAAGAGAAAATTGAGGCTTCTATACAGACAATCAACTATTACTTCTTTTTGCCATCCACTGATAGGGAAAAGATTATGAAGCCTAACATACCACCTCACACAAGGCCATCTGTCAAGGCACCGATAAAGCCCCACAGTTCAGCCATCAATGTTTTCATTAAATATAAGCAGAAGTATGTGTTTGGGAAGCGAAAGAGCAAGTCTTTGTCTTGCCACAACCCAACTCCTAATCCTTCCTCTTAAGACCTTCCTCCACACCATGCAGAGATAGAGGGCTGGAGGAGCAGAAAGAGGATGTGACTGCCCCAACCTTTTATTTCAGGTAAATCACTGCCTGGCACTAGGAACATCTAAAACTGTTTAATGACATCCTGTCTCTAGTTCTTTCAATCTATGGGCTCCAGTACAGTTTCCTTATGCAATTTTGGCTAAAAGGGAATAGAATAGGATTTTTTTTCCTTCTTTTTTTTTTTTTTTTTTTTTTTTTTTTTTTTTTTTTTTTACAACAGGAACACCTTGGGGCAATTTCAGCTTAAACAAATCCACTGGAAACAGGGGGTTATCCAGATACTATTACCTATGATGGACCAGGTACTTCTTGCTCTTCTGTGCCATCTAGGTAGATCTAGTGGCTGATAGCTAAAAGCAAGCAATCATACCTGCAAAATTATTCCAGAGTGAAAAAGTAGCTAAAAAAGGGAGAAGTACACTATGAAAATGTGGTGGAGAGAAGGAACGAGAAGTGGAGTGACCAGTGAGCTGTCCTGTAACAGGGATAGCTGGCACTTGCCATTTCACTGTGCTTGGGAGGCATTTCTGCTGCAAAAGCCACCACGTTGTAAAGCAGAGAAGGCTTTGAAGCTGTAGGTGTGTGATAGCCAGCCAGTTAGGTATCTCCTATTGTTGAGATAAAACAATAGCAGCCAGTCCTGGGATGCAAACATTATATTCTAAAAAGGAAAAACAGTAAACCCCCTTTTTTTTGCTTATGACTTTTGGAGTCAACTGTAAAGCAACAAAACTGTTCTGGGAATGTCCTCTATGCAAGAGGACTTCATAGCTCTGTACCTCAGTTTTGTGGCAAGGTGAAATAACAGAAACAGCCAGCAGAGCTGGCTGGAGTAGCTGGCAGAGCAAGGCACGGTGTGGGACACAACTGAGTTCATCTCCTCGTTACGTTCTCATTTTTCATCCTTTCAATAGAATATTTTAAGGCTATGGGTGCCCCATGGTGCAGGAAGAAATTTACCTTATCAAATGCAAAAATGTCTTCACCTATTTTTTTCTCATGCCTCTGAAGGGTGCTGTAGCCAGTATTTTGTTAGTAACCTCCTTAAATGTAGCCGCTGCTCCTGTTACTGCCAATCAAGTCCTTGCAGGCTTGACTAGTTATTGTACCTGTATCAATAAGCAAGATAGAAAATACTGCCACTAGCAAAAGAAGTTAATTAAGGCTTAATGAAGTCAAACCAGTGTGATGTGATAGAAAAGACTTACAAGGCAAAGGTCCTAAGACCTTTTAAAGTGCCCTCTGTAAGGACAGCTCCCCTGATCACTGAAAGCGATGTAAAGCAGCATGCCTGCAGGACAGGCAGAGGTGCCCTGAGTCTGTCAGGTCTTTGCACAACACTGTATAGCTGCCTGCTAAGCTGGACATAGAGTTTGCTGTGTGTTTTCAGTACCTTTGCTCAGGATGGTGGTACTGGCCACTCTTACTGCCCCATGGGAGATGGGACTGACCAGGGCTTTGCAGTAGTGTGTCCTCTAAGGCAGTCCCAGTGAGTGGCCATTGAAATGGGGATCATCATGTGCATAGGTGGCAGTGGTGCAGTTGCAGAAGGTAAGGAGAGCTGCAGGGGAACCAAGGCTTTACTAAGCTCAGATACTGGTACAGAGAGAGGCCAAGGTCAGCAAGGCTGTCAAGCGTTAATAATATTAATGAAAACTATATATTTGTATTAATAGTAAGTTTTAAGCTTTATAAAAATTACAAAATGTATTAAGCCTCAGCATTTGTCTGGTCTTGAACCCATTTTAGCAATATTTGCAAAAAGCTTTAGTAATAGCAACTATTATGCACTTTTCTTAGTATTTATATGTCTTAGCTGAGGTTTTTATAACCTTGGACAATTGTGTGGTGTCAGCAATCAGCACAAGCAAAAATACTCATCCAAATACAGGAGGAATAAAGTATAACCAATTGAGCAGTTGTAGATTAAGGCATAAAGAGCATGTGGTAAGTGAGGAAAAGAGGACATGAGCTGCATTCAAGGCCAAACTGATACGTATTACCCAGCATGGATGTGCCCACGAGGCAGTCAACCTGAGGGGAATGAACAGGGACTGTATATTAACCTGGTTAACAGCAAACATATAAGGGAGACACTGTTTTTTTTCCCCCACAGGATGCTCTGGACAGAAAGAGCTCCTGTCCAACATTTCTCAGGCCTAGCAAGCTTAGGGAAAGAAAATTAGCTTAGGTCTGAACGTATGTCTGTTCTTCACATGCACAAGATCTTGCTAAAGTTACGTCAAGAATCAGGAAGTATTGTCAGGTGGTTGTTGTGCATCACAGACAGTACCTAAGACCTGTAAACCAGTGTAGCATCCGTGCCCATCCCAGAGCTGAAAACTTACCAGAAGGGGAATTGCTTCTGCCTAGTACATAAATGGCTGTGAGTGAATAGGTAAGGACCTCAAAGATTGTTCTAATAAGATAATGCTTCACTCAGTTCTCATCTGCCATGCTGGCTGTCACCAAGCACCTTGTTGTTTTTCATGTGCCCTAGCATGCCTTCCAGGAGAATCTGCTCCCAGATTTTGCCAGATGCACAGAGGTGAGACTGACTGGTCTGTAATTCCCCGGGTCATCCATTTTACCCTTCTTGAAAATGGGGGTTATATTTCCCTTTTTCCAGTCATTGGGAACTTCACCTGACTTCCATGATATTTCAAATATGGTAGACAGTGGCTCAGCAGCTTCATTCACCAGCTAATTTTTCCTTAATGTTGATAGAGCTAAATAGTACAGTATGGATTATATTGATTTTTATGGAAACAAAATGTTTGCCTGCAATTTCTATTAATTCACTGAAGACATTTATGCCTTACAGTGATAATAAAATAATATGTAACTGGCTTTTTCTTGCTTGCAGGCAGCATCAAGGATGAAGTACAATCAATTCATAAAGTTCAATAGGCACTGGAGGTGGTTTTTTTTCATAAAACTCTCTTAATTTCTTCATAAAAATAAAAACAAGATCCTAACACTGGATTTACATCAGAGGATGCCTACAGATCTTCATCCTGCATAAAGCTTGGTTCCAGAATTCACTTGTCCATCCAACTGATCAAGCTAAACATTTTGTGTTGCAGGGAGCATTTCTTGCTTTAGACTCCTCACACATAATGTAGACTGTGGGATTATGTTTCGAGTTAGGATAAACATCCATTTTAGTTACGCTTTTTGATGAGATACACATTTCTTTAAAAAGCACAGGCACAGGGACTTGTTAAAGAAAGATTTTATTAATTTCAGTGAGCCAACATTGCTCTTCAGTCCTGAAGGGAAACCACAGACATTAGAAAAATCTTCCTTTTGCCTGGGTCTGCACTGCAGCCTATGAAGAATCTGTATGGCAGTATCCCATGTCAGGCTTCAAAGCTTATGGTCAAATATCCTTTTATGGCAATGTAACCAAAGTCAATTGTGTTTGCTGATTCTAACACCTGTTAGCACAGAAAGACTTCTTTGGTCAAGGTATTTCCAAGGTGAATTCCTGCAATGTGTCTATGAGGACAGGTTGGTTTATCACATTGACTAGGATGTGAATGTGCATTTTACCCAACAAAATAAAAAAGATAAGGCTGCAACATTTGTCAAAATTACAGTCCAGTTTCTGCATATCATCCCTCCCCCTAATTTAGCTCTCATTTTTTTGTTAATTCTTGTTACACAAAAGTCATTTCTTTTTCATGAGGAAACAATCTACCCTGTTATCTGTTATAAAGGGTTAAGTAGCTTTTTCATCATGCTTAGGAACGTAACTGTAACCTTGAGTTTTTCATAAAAGCGTTTCTTTCTTTCAAGGGCATACTGACTAAGTCCATCCAACTTTGCCACTCTGATTTGCATATTAGAGAGTTTCTTCTTGCAGAAAAACAGTGTGAGTTAAATCCATGGCTTTTGATGCCAACAGTAAGTTAGATTAAAGTTGGAGAAAATAATTACAGAAACCAGAACAATATATAACTTACTAGAGAACTAACAAGGCAGCAGCTAGTCACAGGGTTAATGACTTGAAGAGAGAGTTCTGTTTCAAGAGCTTTTATCTTCCAACAGATGTCTGTAAAAGCAAATCATCATGAGAATACCTAATACCTAAATACCATGCTGTATCTGTAGAGCTGATCTGGGAGGTCATAGATTACTCACACACAAAACCATATCACATAAAACAAGCACTCCAAAGACACATTTGTTGCAGTAGGAAGAGCAAGTCAAGGATTCAGTAGGTGCTGTGGACTCTTCATTTGAACAGCCCAGCTTTTACACCCACCTTTTATCCATTTTTGCAAAGCATTGCAAGTTTTAAAGTGAACATAACATCTATCTTATGAAGGATTTAACATGGAGACTGACTGACGGTCATAATCAGACTGATATGGCCATAAACTTGAGTATTGAAAGTGTTAGAACAAAGGTCTTTGTTTCAGAAGGTGGGTGGGAAAATCAAAGAGACACTCTACAGTCTGTCTGTAACAAGTATTAGAACTGCTTTCTCTAAGGAAAGTCTTGTTTGTGGAGGGTGCCTTTCACCACCTATCAAGGCTTCAGTATAATCAACAACCACTTTAATTCAGGCCTATGTAAGAAAGTGTTGCCATCATTAACATTTAGCTATTGAAGTCATCACAAGCTTTTGCATCTCATTAAATAGTAGCATGTTCTGCAGTAGTTCTCTTCATATTTTCTCACAAGAATGTTTTTTGACAGAGGTGGCACATAGAAAGTTCTCCAAACCAGCTTGCTTGTTCTCATTCCATGAGTGCATGCCTTCTCCATTTCTACAAAGAAACACCATTCCAGTAGCTGTCTTTTTTTCTTAAATTTACAAGAAAACACATACAACAAGCTTTCCACTCTTTCCTTCCTACCATGAAACTAGATGTCTAACACATCTAAATTTCAGTCTTTCTACAGATGCTTCCAGTAATCTATGCCAAGGCTTTATATTCTGCTGCACCATTTCACTTGGATAATTTGTGCTGAGCCTCATACTTCTCTGCATTTAAATATATACTCTGCAAAGCTTTTACAACACTGGTTTAGTACTTTCTCAGACTTAAGAAAGCAATCAAACATGCCTTCCATAACAAGTCACTTCAACAAATGTATTGGCACTTCATCAAGAGACTTTTCTCACTTTCGTATTCCTACCTGGTTTTATGACTTGCTTCTTCTAAATACAACCAATCTCATTCTAGTTGGATTTACATGATTTAGTTCCTCTCTTGCATTCTCTTCATATGGTACTCTTGCAAAATAATCACTCCAAGCATTGCTAATTAATTCAGCATTCGTTTCCAATATACCTTATTTACCTCTAACATAAGCAAGTGTGCTCGTAACCCTTATCATTTGTTCTCTTGCGTGGATGAGCTTGCAAATTATTTTTTCCTATGTCTTTAGTCTTCCCCTCCCTGGAGAGCTATAAAATCCACTGCTAACTCCACTTTCAGCTGACACTGCTTCTCTGGCTTCCTTTTTTGCTTGTCATTTTCACTTTTCAAGTGATTGTCCCCTCTTCTCAACTTAACAGACTATTTTACTAGAGTTTTTCATAAACAAGTCTACTTAGCATCCAGTTCAGCTCTGATATTAGTACTGGGGTAAGTTTTACTGAAAACTTAGTATAGTTCCTAGCCTGGCTGATTTACTTCAATTGTATTTACTGGATCACAGATCTCAGAGGTGTTGCTAGTGTCACCTGGAAAACAGTGGTTGCAAGAACACAAGAGGATACATTCTTGCCCACCCAATGGGTTTGTTTCTATGACTTTTCTGTAGCTGCAATGGTGTCCTAGACAGCAATGAATTCCTTTGCCCCAGTGTCTGTAAGTGGCAAATTTACACCAATGAGGATTCAAGAAATGCAGAGCACGCAGGTAAACCTAACAAGCATTTAAGAAGTTTTACAAAATGCTCAGCACTTTAAAGCATCGAATGTAATTTTCATGGACAGATTTTTTTTCAGAAGATCTCATTAATAAACACGAGTTCCTTCTGAAAAACTGGTGCCTGGTCTTTTGTCTTGAAGTACATCTTCTACCAAGCAGCTGATGGCTGCACAGTGTTCGTAGCAAACCAGATAAACTGGCCACCATATCCTGACTCACTATGTTGTGCTTTTACTATCCAAACTCCTTCGACTGTGCAACCCTTGTTTTGTCTGCCTACTGTGCATAAAATTCAACTAGAAAACAGCGGAAAAAAAAATGGCTTTCTGGAGAAGGGGAAAGATTAATCATCTTTGCAATGTCTGAGTGTTGCAATGGAAAATTATTTCAGTGGGGCAGCAGAAGCATGTGTGCAAAAGCTACCGGCAGCCAAGAAGAGAGAAATGTGATAACCTCTAACCAGAACATCTAAAGCTCTGTCATTTCACTCGAGTGTTAATTTAATACTTTGACAAGGTTACCTTAATTAGTTGGCAGCTGATAGGAAGAAACCTGACAGGTAAGCATAACCTGGTGGGTCTTGAATCACTGCTGTTCCCTCTGCTTTTTCATTTTGAGGTGAAATTCAGGCTAAAATATGCATTGCCATGAGGCTAAATGTTGGCATGGAAGTTCCTGCACCAGATGTTAGTTTCGCTTTTAGGAGGTGTGGGAGGCATACTTAGAATATTTAACAACAACCAGCAACAATAAAGGACCAAAGTCAAGGCTGACCTTTTCCAGTTTTAGTTAGCAAATAGGAACTGCTCAAGCCTTCCCAATTTGAGAACACTTATTTCATTACAAATGGGAGGGGGAAGGCTGGCAAAATATGAAAATGAAACAGCTTTCACGGTCAGTGAAGAAAAAATTAAATAAGGCACATTTCAGGGGAAAAATAAAAGTGTAAATCTGTTTCTATTTTTATTATGATTTAAACAATTTTACAGTGATTAAGAGCACAATTCACTGTATAACTAGGACAGCAGGCTTGCTCATTTTCAGCCTGCCTTCTGGTGGTTACCACTAGACCTGAGAAATGGGATTTATGGATACCACGTCTGGGACTACTACTGATACATTGGGCTTGATCCTGTAAATATTTCTGCATGCCAGAACCATTCCCTACATGAAGGCACTCCCAGCTCAGCAGGGCCGTTCATAGGTATTATGCTGCACAGAGCTATACAATTTTTCTAGGACAGTAGTCCTAACTTCTGGCTTGGTTTTTGAGGTGCAAATTGTGCTTCCGATTCCTGAATGTGAACACAGCCACATTTTCCTTTCTTCCATCACTTTCAGGTAAATCGGGGGAATTTCTGATGAAAACTAATTTTTTTTTTCCTTGCATGGATCTGGTTGTGTTGACTCCCTGGAGCTCAAATACCAGACGTGATACATAAATCCTCAAAAACTTCTATATGACCTTCCTGTTTTGTAATGATGTTTTGACTTGTAGGGAGCATGAGTGAGAGATGAGCCAACAATGTGCAGTGATTCAGGGCATTTCAGCTCAACTGTGTGCATATCGATTTGATGGGGTTTTTCTGTATTGCTTTTCTGTTACCTCAGTTGTAGTGTTAGATACTGCTCAGTAAAGCAGCTTGTAATTTCTCTGTTGAGACTTTTACAGCTTTCAGGCTCACCAAGTAGTCCTTTCTATGACATCTGACGTATTTTATACCGACAGCAGATAACATCCTCTTGGCAGAAGGGGTTCTTGTCTGAAATTTTGAACTTCTCGCACACTTGAGCACAGGGTGGGCTTTTTTTATATCGAGCTTAAGAAAATACTTAATTTCATATTAGTCACTATTTAGAATCTCATCCAGTTTGGGCCAAGGGATATTCCCATTTTCTACATATTATAGGAATGACCTTGATCAGCTGTAGATAAGGATCTGCTGACTTTTCAAACAGAACCCTGCAGTCAGAAGTTAGCATATCAGTAATAAAACATCTGATATGGCAAGCTATTTCTCTTCTCATGGAGGATAATACTTCAGTATGGAAACACTTCACTGTAGATTGGTCTCTGTTTCCAGCTTCTCTTTTTCTGATAATCAAATGGTGTCTCTCTTTGAGGAAAGTGTGTAGGACATGCTGCGAAAACCCGCATTTCCAGGGACATGGCCCTTCCTGGGTCTAGCAACTGTCACTCTTTTCAGGCTGCCAGGAAATGTCCATCTGACTGGCCTTCATTTCTTGTTTTGTCACCAAGGAGAGGTGTTGTACCTACATGCTGCCAGCCCACGGCTCCTATAAGTGATATGTTTTGCTTAGGTCTGATCCTTGGTCCAACTGTTATGGGTGACAGCCAAATTCAGAAGCACCTTCAGTGCTAAAACAACTTGCAGAGAAGTTGCAGATCCATAAACCAGGGGACATGATCTGGGTTTTACTTTTGCTGGCTAGGATAGGAAAAAATTTCTTTCCCAAATGGAAACAGAAGATCCTGGCAACCATCTGAATCAAAGCTGTAAGTAACATGCAGGAAAGGAAGCTGATTCTCCCAAGCCACCCAAAGATGATTGATTCCTGATAAGATTTGGGTCAGACTTGTATAATTAGCACCACTCAACATGTTCCATTAAAGGAACTTCTGCCTCATGAGAGAGTCTGTTTTCTGTTTTCTCCTCTAGCTGGAGCATTCATTGCACCTTGACTTCTGACTGGGTGGCAATCATTTTAGAGTTTAATAAGGAATAAACGGTGACTTAAACCTAATGCTTTTTCTGTTACAATATGAACACATACATACTTTTAATTGTTAGGCTTTTACATTTCAAACCAATAGTCAGGTTTCTTGTGAGTCCTAAACTTGACTATGTGACCAGCATTCAAGCATATAACTTTTTTTCTGCTACTCACAAAAACCAAACTTTGAAATATTTAAAATATTTACTTTCTAGTTCTCTGAGCACAGTTACTTCTGTTTCAAATTTTATTTCCATTTCACATCTTATACTCTCGCTGTTTACTTGCAGCACCTGGCTTGGAATCTATAAATAATAACTTCACTTTCAAGGGAAAATTTCCTTTCTAATGGAGAAAAGAAAAAAAACCCAAAACAAACCACAAACCCAATACCCCAGCTCTGTTACCATTACAACAAAGTTGTAGAGCTTTTGAAATAAGAAAAGCCGAAACATTGAAAGCCAAGGTTACAGCTGACTTTCAGAGATAAAGTGAAATTGTAATTAAGTACAGAACTTTCAGACAGTGCTATTAAAGAATTCTGCATTTTCATTCATATATATACTATATATATATATTTATAGCTTGTGAGTGTGTAAGCATATTTGGTACATTAGTATTTATTTCAGCAGCTGGCTTCGCACAGTTCTCAATCTAATCGAATCCAAGTAGATCCTAATACATGTTATCTGCAGAATGTTAATAACATCACAGGCAGGAATTTGGACAACCAAGATTACAAAGATCAATGAGAATGAGAAAACAATGGTCAGAGGGTCATACTAAGGGTTACAGCCCTTAGTCTAATCTGCCAAGCCTATGGTATGCCCCAGTCCTGCTCACGAGGGTCACATCTCTGTTTCATAGCAGGAAGATGCTTCAACATCCTGGTGTCCTTCCCAAACAAGAATCAGACACAAAGAAATCCACAGTGAGTTTTTGAACAACTCCTGTTAGAAGCAATAAGAGTTGGGAAGTAGCGTATGCCAGGAAACGCCTTACCTGATAAGAAAAACACCTTCAGTTTTTCTTGCTCACTTATATTCCATGATTTAAAAATCCTGATTATGGCAAGGAATCACACTCAACCCAGAGCAATTATGATCTGCAGTTTTGACCCTACAGTCAAAACTGTTCAGAAAGTTCTTGACAGTAATTAAGTAAATGAAGTTCTGGAGACTCTGGTATAATTGTAAGAAGACAGAGTTCTCAACCTTCTTTTGTAGTTAAATATTTTTTCAGCACATCATTTGCACAGAAATAATTTTACTAACCTCTCTGAACACATGCTTTGAAAAATTAACTACTGTTTAAAAGAGAGCAATTTCCATTTCCAGAAGCTCCCCCAGCCATGGTTTTTAATTGAAAGACCTATCTGAGCTGGCTGTCAGCTTGCTCTCTCTTTTGGTACAATCATGTGGGAGAACTAGACGTCACTCATTGCCCACCCTTAGTGAGTTGCCTCGGACCACTTCAAACAGATGGAGTTTTTCCTTTTCTCTTTGGAGAAGGGGAGAGTTTGGGCATTGCTATTCCTCATGCACAAGCCCAAACATTATTGGTATTGGCTAAATTAAGTTCAGAAGTACAGTTGTGCTTTTGCTTATTGAGCTTGTATCTCTCAGTAAAGAAGCAGCCACAGGTTCAGTCAGGTTTTATTCAGATTTTACAATCAATTTCTCCAAGGCACATTCCCTTCACATATAACAGTACATAAAATAGTGCCCAAATGTTCACTAATTCCATTGGAAAGCAGATGAAAGACTTCCCCCCAAGACATTTTAGTTTATTGGAAGGAGGAGCATCAATGGGATTTCTAGCAAAACTAATTAACTAGAAGATTATATTGCAAACACCATGTTAATTGCACAGGTCAATATAATGCTGTCTTAGAGCCAATTGCCCCACTGCAAAATATTAAATGCATAATCCTCATTATGCTATAGTATCTTGAAATCCCCTTGCAAACCTTGCCTTTAAGAGCTTTGGTTGAAAACTTGTATCTTGCATAAGTGTGTAACAACGCAGCCATGCCTATAGGCAACATAAGATGGTTAACCACATTTTAAATTATTATATATCATATGTTATTCAGTCTATGAATAAACTATTAAATCATTAGTTCAGACTTCAGCAGCTATGTAAAACTGTAGCTGGAGTCTGGGCTGTAGCACTGAGGTGGCAATTTGAGGATAATAGTTTCATGAAGTTTTATCAGAAGCAAACATCAAATACATTAACACAAACACTTTTGAGAGTGTTTGGACAAAAAACTTTCTTAGTGCTGCAATGCTTTTTGTAGACTTCAGACCAAAGATGTATTTAAAAATGACATGTATTCAATGAATTATTTGCTTATATGATTGTTGCCAAATCAGTAGAGAGAAACAACATTGCAAATTCGAATGAATAATCATCTGGCACAAATAAATAATGAATACTCATCATGGCAAGCTGACAAAAATTATGCTAAAATTATGTTGAAATTGGTCTTGGAACAAATTCAAAATTCATAGCCTGTTGGCAAATAATTTGCTGAAAGAAAAGGAGCTCCAATTGTCACAAAATCATTTGCATACTTCACTTGTTACACTGAATTATTTTATTTAGCCATAAGGACTCTGAAACTTTCAAGACTGAAATTAATTCCTATGTGAAATAAACAGGTTTTAGAAGATATGCTGATAAATTGTCTTTAGTTCCCACCATTAACCCTCTTATCAAGACAGATGAACAAGTCTGGTCTACAGAGTCTCTTATTTAAACACTATTACCTACCCTTGGATATCATTACTGGAAATCAAAACATATTAATTTTTAATTCCTGTTCAATACTGAACCCAAGCTGATCTTTCACCGTCTTTTTTCCATGCCAGCTGATATTTCAGTGGAAGTTAAGCAGGCAGCCACCCTCACCATGGCCTTTTTCATACCTCTTAGTTCAAAAGTCACTTCAGTCACTGAAGCCCATTAACACCTGATATACCTCTCAGGAGGCTCTAGCTCATTCAACACTTGTTTGGCTTCTCCATCAGCTGGCTTTTATTGCAAACATATCCACCTCCTGTTTTGTTCTCACTGTGCCCCTTCCAGCACCAGTTTATTACCTACTCTATCAAAACATTTTACTTCAAATAGTGTACACAGACAGTTGCATTTGCAGATGCCCAGTTTGCCTGGGAGGGATTTCTGAGATTGCACTTTTCATAGGAGGAAGCTGAAGACATGGTTTCTAAAGATATTGAAGTTTGTGCTTTTGTTAATAACACTTATTTTTATTAGTTTTGAAATTCAAAAATCACTTTTTTTTTGTCTAAATTATTAGTAGAGAGAATAAAAAAAGCAGATGCTGTTTAAAAAAAAAAAACAACAAAAAAGGCAAATTTGAACCCATAAAAAGTGGTAACAAGTTGTAAAAATATGAGTTTAGCCACAGCTGGGGCCTGATAACTGAACTGATGACTGCGTGTGCTTTAATGTGCAAGCTGAATGGTACCTACTTGTCACCATATCCGTGGACTTCCTACCCACAGTGTCACTGTGCTCCTTATACAAGGGACTGTACTGTACACTTAACTAAGAAAACTGTTTGGAGATAATTTTTCAAGTAAAGTAATCACATAGTCAAAAATCTGTTTCTTTTAGCAAGCCAATAATCTTACAAACAAAAGTGAGGGGCTGAAACACTGAACTCTACTATAATGACTTGACTCACAAGATTTCCACAAACTCAGCAAAGCTGCAGCTAATTACCACAGTATTACAATGTGGAGATGAAGGCTGCTTAGAAAACGATCTCTTTAGAAAGGCAGTATGGAAGGAAGGCAGGAGTTGAAAACCAGCCATGAAGCCGACATTCTGAGCTTAATTAAAACAAGAAACTTTCCTCTCAAAAGAAAACTCTACTGTTGAGACATTGAGAAGTGGTTGGAGGAATATTTCCAATTCCAACTTAATTTAATGACAGTTGAAATCTTATAAGCACTTGAAAAAAACAACATAAATTTGATTGAATATTCACTGTTCCTGCCAAATCTTTACCCTTCTCTGTATCTCCTCAGCTCATCCCTTTCTGGTGTAGTAACCCTGACAGTACCTTTGAGCTGTCTCCATTCACAAATGTAAGCAGTAGAGTTTTGTATTGTAATGAACCTGAGCTTTTCTGAGTTTAAAAGCTGCCTGGGGAATTCACTGTAGGAAAAGGTCCAGGCAAATCCTTTTCACATTTGTACACCATCTGGAGTCCTGTCACATGCAATTTTGAGCATAAGTTGGTAAATGCTGAAGGGTCTTTGTCCCATTAGACTTTAATTTACATGTCCTTGCTCTGTAAGTGTCTTTGGGCAACACTGCTTCCAAGAAACATATCTGGAGGTCTCCAGCCTCTCTTTTGGGCAAATTCAGCCCATCCTCTGCCCCCAACCTGTGCTCTTGTTGGAGGGTAACTAAAGAGTGTGCTAGCTCTTTCACAGCATTGCACCCAGCCCACGAGCAACCCCAAAACTCAGTGACCTATTTCAACTGGTTCATGACAAAACCTCCTCCTTCGCTCTCAGAAACAAAACCAACAGCAGCAGCTAGGAATAAAAAATGGTAAAACTGAAGCCCTGACAGAGTTTTCGTTACCTGTAGCCTGATGGCTAATCTGTGCAGTAGCCTCTTTTGAACTGTATGGTCTCTGTGCTTGGACATTAGTGAGTCCTGGACTTTGATTTTCAAAGCTACATCTGTTGCTAAGATCTTGAAAGCAGAACCAGCCACCTTTGCTCCCTCTTTTCTGGAATTTGGAGGTGACATTGCTTGTGGCTTTGCAGAATGGAGCTCTCTGATATGACTCTCTCATCTGCATATGGGCTGAACCCCTACAATGCTTGTGCTAACCTGTATACTCTCTTGCTTTTCTTGGGTGATGACCGTTAACTAGGATGCCAAGATAAACTTTTTTTGCTGTTTAGTGTTATTGCCACACTGCAGAATATGTTCCTTAGCCGTAAGTCAGTCTCAAACTATTTTATTTCCCCTTCTTTTGTATTCGCTGTAAACACAGACAATACCATTCACATGTCTGTAAAACAGATCTGCAGTTGACTGAAGACTGGTTAAAACATCAGAATTACAAACTGAAGGCACCCTCTGTGTCATTCATGTTAGTAGCTGCTGTTCGCAGACCCAGAGCAAGGGGCTGCTTTCAGTCCCCCATGGTCCTCCAGGCTTCTGGAGAGATTCAACTTTCGTAGAGATTCTAAGTGCTTCTTCATGTTTCCCAGGCTGTTTCAATAGGTGGGGTTTTGTTGGTGTGTTCCCCACCCCAGATGCAAACCAGGTTCAGTGATCACTGGAGAGATTTGCAGAGAGAAGCTGCCTGAAGTGTTTCAGTTGTACCCGAGCATTATAAGAGGAGTGACCCGCCACTACCAGGGCCAGACGCATTTGGCACTTGCTCCCCTGCTGCTGGGGCCACTGTTACCACTGATTGATGGTACTTTTTGCTGTTGCAAATACACAAAAGGGCTGCAGGAAAGCTTTCTGTCTCTTTACTTTAAGAGCATGCTGCTTTTTTTTTCTTTTAATTTTTGTCCTTTTTTTTCCCAGCATGACAAGCTTTTGCACCGTATTACAGATAAAATTGCTGCTCCTTTTCCAGAGAAATCCCATTTGTTTCCATTTAAAGAAGGTGCTCCTGCTCCTTTTCTTTCCATTTGCAGCTACATCTCCCTTTCTTGTCAAAGCAGATGGATTCTGTAGCACCACAAGAGCTTGAAGTGGCTGATGCCTGACAAAGCTGAGCAGCCTCTCCTCTTGATACCTGATGGAGAGAAGAGTTTCCAAAACCAGATACATGGAGCATCTCTTATTTTAATGTATCTGTTGGGATATTTTCCCTGTTGTTCCTTTATGCTATCCTACTTTTTAGGGCAGTTAATTTATTGTTCACTAATTAGGAAGGTTAGGTCATTGAGGAACTGCTGGTTTTATTTAATTTCCCCCAGTTTCTGGATAGGAATGCACGCCAGTCTCTTTAGTGACTTCTGAAACCTGAACTGGGTCCTAATTGCTCTCGGTTAGGTCCTGGTACAAGGGTTGTACATAGGTACCACAAAACAAGAGTGTTGCAGATGTGGTATATCCTGTAATCCAAGGCACCTGCATTTACAAAGAGTCACAAGGATGTGTTTTGTTGCATTATTTAGGTAGGAACTGACACAAAAGCATGTCAGATTGCCCAGCAATTTTAGATGCTGACTAGGGTAGGAAAGCAGGTTTATAACATAAAATTCCAGCAAAACATTATTTATAGTTGTGACTACACATATAAGTAATAGGGTAGGTGAGTTTTCAGTCATTCCCTTTAGAGATTCAGCACTAGGAATAATAGTCTTGGCAAAATTACTGTGCAGTAACGTTCAAAGTCCCACATCAGGAGTCTCTCATACTACAACATCAGAGTTTAATAAGAGTGTTACACAGAGGAGGAAACTCAGAACAGCAAAACGTGCCTAAATCTTCAAGGCTTTATTAAACTAGAAACTCAAAGTTGAAGAGAAGTCTCATGCACTCGCTAGAAGTGCCACCTTAGAACTTGCTTTATCTTGTTAGATACAGGAGTAGATGCATTCTAGAATCAGGGATAAAATAGCAATAACCCTCTTTGACTTTTAATTTGCCTGCCTGGGTTTTCTCTAAGGGTAAAAAGTTGTAAAAATCAGTGTATTCAGAGAAAACATGCACATTGTCACAACCTGGGGTTTCATTCCTGTTCTGCAATTATAAATTGATTTCCAACCATTAGATGGAGGACTCCACTCATGCTACTGGAGATTTGTTGGTTATGGTTCATTGTGTCTCAGTAGCACAGACCTCAGCTCTGGCAGTACAGGTTCTCAAGCTGCTCTAATATAGAAGCAAAAGAAAAATTACTCTATCAAGTAGCATCAGACAATAATAAGGAAGAGTAAAAGTTGACAGATGTGACCACTGGAGAGATACAGACTCAAGAAAATGTTTACATGAAGGAAGCTTACAAATATACCTGCTTAATGAAGTCCATCAGCTTGCTTTTGTGAGCCAAAATCTGTGCACTGAAGGAGCTGAACACAGCAAACTTTCCTGAATTTGTAATTGACACAGTTAAGGAAGCAGAAGGAAATGCATTTGCATTTATGGAAGCTACCTCCCACTGCCTGCCCTTTAAAGTCTTTGCCCTTGTAGAAAGTAACAACGAGCTGTGAATTAATTCTCTTCTTCCACATGTGCAAGAGAATAACTCCACCAGAAAACAAACAAACCAGCCCAAGTCATACTGTGATTAACAAATTATACACAGAAAGGATCTCTTCCTGTCTTCAGGGATTAGCTGACAAACATTCCTCTTGATGTAACCCTACTCATGTCTAGGCTGGATGATCTACTTAACTCCATGTCATTCACAATGATTTCCATGAATTTGGAATATGCAAAACATTTTGCTGATTATGGAATAAATGAAGTGTCCACTTGACTACATTTTATAGACCAGTGGTAATGAGATCTCTCAGTTACCCTTTACTAGATTTGTATTATAGAATCATAGGACCATAGAATAGTTAGGGTTGGAAAGGACCTTAAGATCATCCAATTCCAATCCCCCTGCCATGGGCAGGGACACCTCACACACTAAAGCATGTCACCCAAGGCTTCATCCAACCTGGCCTTGAACACTGCCAGGGATGGAGCATACACAACCTCCCAGGGCAACCCATTCCAGTACCTCACTACCCTAACAGGGAAGAATTTCTTCCTTATATCCAGTCTAAACCTCTGCTGTTTAAGTTTCAACCCCTTACCCCTTGTCCTATCACTACAGTCCCTAATGAAGAGTCCCTCACCAGCATCCTTGTAGGCCCCCTTCAGATACTGGAAGGCTGCTATGAGGTCTCCATGCAGCCTTCACTTCTCCAGGCTGAACAGACCCAACTTTCTCAGCCTCTCTTCATATGGGAGGTGCTCCAGTCCCCTGATCATCCTCGCGGCCCTCCTCTGGACTTGTTCTAACAGTGTCATGTCCTTTTATGTTGAGGACACCAGAACTGCACACAATACTCCAAGTGAGGTCTCACAAGAGCAGAGTAGAGGGGCAGGATCACCTCCTTTGACCTGCTGGTCATGCTCCTTTTGATGCAGCGGAGGATACAGTTGGCTTTCTGGGCTGCGAGAGCACACTGAAGCTGGCTCATGTTCATTTTCTCATTGACCAACACCCCCAAGTCCTTCTCTGCAGGGCTGCTCTGAACTTCCTTTTTGCCCAAGAGGATTTTAATAATTAATAATGGATGAAATGCAGGCAACAGCTCCAGCTCTCTGATCTCTTGTTGCCTTCCCCAAGTCAACTACATCTATCAATCATCTCACTTATGTTCCTTTTGAAACAAAGTACTAAAGTCTGATTGGGCTGCCCAAGGCAAGGAGAGCAAAACATGAAATTTCTGAAATATTTTTAACATTTCACTCTGGATTTTCTTCTTCTAGTCTAAATTCCCAGACAAAACCTGTATTTTAAATAGAAACTGTGCTCTGTTTGACATACAAAATGTGCCTTAAGTAGCTTTTTCATTTTATAATTCAAAATCATTCCCAGTTTTTTGAAGAAATTTCAGCATATCCAGAAACTATGGTGTATTGTATTCTTTGGGTGTTACTAAGTGTTAAATTGGTTTTAGAGTTTAGAATTCTTCAGAAGCATTTCTAAAATATGGAACAACATATTGTGCTCTCTTATTCATTCCCATTCCTCTTGCAAACCATTCAAGACCTCAAACAGGTCTATCAGGACCAGCTGCATAGACATCCACCTATTTCTACGATGTTCTTTATCTGTCGAAGTGGTTTTGTACATGCTAGGGTTTCTTGCAAACACTATGACACTTACCACAGCTATCCTTCCAAATATTTAGTTGCTGGAACAGGTGCATGAAGGCTATGAGTGGGTTTCAACAAATAGTGCCCCAAAGAAGTAACTGCAGGTCCCAGCTACGCAGTGCATAGGAAGAGAGAGTAGGAATATACACAAGTGATTTAAAAAATGAATTAAATGTGTGCCTAAAAATAATTCTTTTATCTAAATTATTAAGAAACATTTTTAAAGGCTAGGGAGCCACAGCCATTTTTGGAAGGTGAAAGTAAAAAGGTATTACAAAAGCACACAGACTATTGCCAAGAGAAAGAAAGAGAGAATTCTTTCGAGTCTTAGAAATCATGGTCTGCAGTGAACTTTAATTATTGTTTTCCAGGGAAGGTTGAAAGCAATAAAAACGCTGATAAAAGATAACCTGAAAAGCAAATCAAAGGTGTCTCTGTTTTCTCTGCCTTTTTTTGTTCTTCTGTAAAGCTTTGTAGTTTCTTATCGTATCTATAGTGTAACACGTATTTGTGTACTATATATTGTATATTACATGTTTACATAAACATGAATCAGCATAATATATATTTTCTAATTATATATTCATAATATACATTTCATAAAATATTTAAAAGTGTACACAAAGTTTTCCTTCAGATCACATTCTTGCAAGACATGCTAAGCAGGAAAGATTTTATATCTGCTTCAGGAGAAGTTATGAAGAGGGCAGTTCAACCAAGTAAACAGATGAAGAGACCAAAGGCCATGTTAGTCAAGAGATCTTTTGATCCAGGCCTACTCTTTGACTAGTAGTTGTCCTTCCTTTCCCAGCTTGCCTGCAGCACCTTTAAACATCTGTTGCATTAAAGGGGTGACATTATGGAGTATACCGGGAATTTGCCTTAAGTCTCACTATTTCTTAAAGAAGAAAGATTGCCTGCCCTACTACAGGGAAAAGAAAGGTGTTTTCATTGATATTTTGGATGGGTTTAGGAAGCTTTTTTAAATTTGTTTTTTGTTTTAATTGTTTTCTGGGGCAGAAGCAAAGCGTGATCTTTTTTTTTATTTAAGCATAGGCTTCTTAGCCATAGACCAAACAGATGCACAAATCTGTGCTCATGCCAGCTATGTGAACATGTGTAACCACGTCTCCTACTCACTTCCAAGGAAGTTGTTCATCTAGACTTTCATTCAGTGCTGTGAAAAAGCAAGGCAAATGTCACTGATGTGTCTCAGTGCTCTTCTAAGTATTTATCAAGTCTTCATTCTTAGAAAATAAAACAAGGCATTGCATAGGATGTTTGTTGACAATGCAACAGCTCCTGTACTATTAGATGCTTTCTAATAGCTTGTCTGGGCTAGCTACTGGGCTGTGTGCCTTCCATCATTTGTCTGGCAACTGACTAGCTTCAAGGGAAGGCTTGCAATCTGTAAGAAAGACCTCAGACTACCACTCCACGTTTTCCTTTGCAGTTGAAAGGGTACAGTTTCGGGTCCACTTTCAAGTGAAGTGTCATTGTTTTGTGGTCTCTGGACAGACTGACACGTGAGAATGTTTTTGCAGGCTGCTAGTAACCTAACATCGCATAATGGCTGGGTGATGTTTAGCATATTTTCTCTTTAAAGTAAGTAAGCGCCCTGTGGTCATAAGCCTACTTCTCAGAAAGATGTCACCTTCCTGTGCTTCTGAGGAAAACAAATAAATAAAAGATAAAAAATATCTGGCAGCAGTGAAAATAGTATTTAACCTCATAATGCTTTGAAGGAATCCAAAGGCAGGAACAGGATTTGGCAATGTAGATTCCAGGACACTGAGATGTGACTAACATGGCTGTCAAGTGTGTCCCCTTTCTCTCATTAATGTTTGAATTATGCTTATACTGTTCTTTGCAGTAGATTTTAGGACCATGTATCAAGCAGTAAACATCCAGCTGTTGACAGTGTCAAATATACAGCTAAATGAGTAACATCAAACTCTTTCTAAAATGCCATTTTCCTAGAAAATACCTATCTTTTACCACTAATGCAAAGTAGAAATGAACAGAGGCAATCATTAATAAAAATAGCCCAATTAGTCCCATCTCCCAGGATATGTATCTGCTTGTAGCATGATCATCTTATTTGGAAATTCAAAATCAAAGCTAGAAGCATATACTATTCTATAGCTACAATGACTGAGCAAATAACCTGGCTAGTGAGGAAGGGAAATTAGGCATGATCTAAAAAGCGCTGTATTTGAATTGTCTCATGTGCATATGCATCTGTGCCATGGAGCCACAATAAGTGAGTTTTGTACTGCTGTGAATCTAAAAGTTACTCTTCTTATGGCCATGTGGCAGAGTCCTCTATTTTCAAAAGAGGACCTGTCTCTGTCTCTCACTGCTGCATGAATTGGCTGTTACATGCAGCAGCAGCAGGCATGAAGCTGCACGTATTTATACATTTGCAATTCTTAATATCATGCTGGGCTGGTGAACACCAAATGATGCTTGAACCTTTTCTGATTAGAGTGATTTACTAGGAGCTGTGTACAAATAGTACATGCAAAGTGTAGAGTGAAAGGAATGAGAGAAAAAATGAAGAAATATTTTTATGTATTTACATATTTATGTAACTTGGTGCATGTTTGCTGTCATGCAAAAGGAACAAAGATACACTGAGTACATGTACTGTAGTAAATAGAACACAAATTGCCTAATAGGTTTATAAAGCCAACCTATAATAATGATTTTTTTTCATCTTTAATCTTGTCCAGAATCTTTAAAGATCAAGGATCTGGGCTCTCACTGAAAAATTATAAACAGTCATTTGATAGTACATGAGAAAAAGAGAGCAGTATAGAGCCACAGTTTTTTCCCAACATGACTGGATATTTGAAGTTGGCATGCAATGTGTTTGCAGATGCAGAAGAGCATTAACTGCAGCATGTTTGGAAACAATCTAAGTCTTCAAAATAATGATTAGAGGAATTAAATAAAAAAAAATACCTGAAGAGCCTCCAGAGATACTGGAATCTTTGTCATTTGTCGGATTTGACTTATACATATGATTCCACTCATACTTATCAGGTCCTGGATGGTTCTCCTGAGAGGTGGTAAGCAGGAGGACTTCCCTCTGAACACACATGAGCTTAAACATCTGAAGATTTGATTCTCTGAATACAGCCTACAAGCAGCTGACAGAGACCTATTTAAACTGCAAAGTACAGGAAAGAAGTACCTGGTATCAGGAATTCTTCATTGATCCACAAAGCAGAGAGAACATTGATGGCATAATATCGAGCAGAAACTAGAATATCTATCTTCTTAATTATGAGAAACTACCTATATACGCTGCTATTGGAATAATGTGTTTCAATTTTGAAACTGCCTGATAAGGTTATGAATAGGCCCCATGTGGCATGTCATTTGATTATCTTTCTATATGATTTTTAAAAATGAAGGAGTCAGGCTTGGAAAGATTATGCTGCACTTTGAATAGTTCACTTTCAGCAAACATTACAGAAAATAATTTGCAGAGTCCACAGAGACTGCATATTACATAGTGCATAAGACAAAGAAATAGATACCATTTAAAACAACGAAAGGAAATGTAGAGAGCTGATCTGAAAATAACAGCAACTTGTTTTGCTTTTATACTGCCTAATCCAAATTGTAGAAGAGAGGAGAAGCAAAGTAAAAATGTCAAGGAATCAAGTAACTGAGTGGTGTGTGACATGGAAAAGACTAAATGCACTTGGAAAATTAAAATCTCAACATTGTTATAAGCATCTGTTTTTCTAACTTGCGTATTTGTGTGAGGAGTAGAGAAGAGAGCAAGTTCATTACTTTGCAGGAATACTAGTGGCGTGGAAGGAAAACATATTTTGGTGGTATTACTAGGGCTGATTTTAGAGACAGGAGACACCCAGGAGACACCAGATGATGAACCAGATGCCTCTCCTCTGAGGGGGGACCATGTGGTGCATGCTCTGGCTAGAGGGAGCCTGTGTAGGGTTGTGCTTTCAGATACCCTGACATCAGGGCTGTAGGACAAAGCAGTAAGACCACATTGGGCTTTCACAGCAAGTATGGTTTTCAGATGTCCTCTCTGGAGTATTTGAGAGGATTCAGATTCACATGCTTAAGAGCCAGATGAGAAGCATATTGAGAGTTTCTTCCTTTTCTGTTAAACATTAGGAGCTTCTGCTGAATATTCTGGAGAAAGAAAAGCAAATAACAAAATACAGCCTCTTTCTTAGGTTGACCTTTGCTCCCAGAAGTGACTGCTCTCCTCAGCAGTGTACAAACCAGCCATTTAAAACAGACAATTGAATTCAGGGAACAAACCATGCTTTTTTGTGCTCTGCTCTTTTAATGCTTCCTTGAAGAAAATTCACACGCGACAGAGAAGCACAATCACTTCTGAGAACCAAGACTTCTTCTTTATGTGTAAAGCCTGGCTTTCAGACCTAGGTTTTAATCACAAGCACTAAATCCTTTCCTGGCACCAGCTGCAATCAAATCCTTCTACATCTCCGTTCTCAGTGCCATTGTAAGCTGTAGCAACTGAATAAACTGGGTATTTCTGGAATGACCCTCAGGTCTGCTTGACCAGGTTTCATAATTTCATCCTCTTAGATAGTTTTCCTTCCCCAGTAAAAGGCATCAGTTGTTGCAGACAGCCCATAGATAAACCAAATCTGCAAAAAGAGAAAATCAGTTTGGGAAGGACTGGGGGGTTTACAATGGAAGTGCAGCACAGCCATGTGTTTGCTGTCTTGATAGCCTTGCCTGACTTCCAGCAGGAATCCTGGCTTGGTTACTGCTGTCTACATACAAAAAAGACTTTAATATTTACATGTAGTTAATGTCAATGTGCTTTTCCATCCAAGGCTCCAGGTAAAAGAGTTAGCTGAGACATCGAGATGCTCCCTGCAATGAAGTGATCGAAGCGTGAAAAGGACAAATGGGACATTCTGCAGTTGCACACTGTAGTTCTGGGGAAAAGTTATATGACCACTCAGAGATCTAATATAAATATGAAATCATCTTGAAGAACTTTGTCTTGTCTACTAAGGTGTTGAGAATATAGCCATTTATGACTACATAGTGCTCAAATGTGTCCTCAATCAAAATATTGCTTCAAAATAGGAAAACTTCAGGATAAAAAAGCTCTGGCCCCCTGATGCTGCTGGTGGCTCACAGGCAGAACTACTCAGGTTGGTTTCCTTATGTTTATATTTGCATTTAAAAAAACTGTAGTCACTTGTGCACAAAAATACATTCACAAGAAGGGTGTATCGCAGCTGCAAGGTATTGTCAGTTGAAGTCAGCAAGAGCAAGAATACCGTGACACCTTAGCTTGTACCAGCTTATCTGTCTACATGTGCAACTGCCTGGGAACCCAACTTTCCACTAGGTGGCAAATTGCATCATTTGACTGAAAAAAAAAGTCTGCACTGAATACAAAACAAGAGAAGTTTGTCTCCCTGGACTAGAGGGTGAGATTCTGCTTATTTGATCAGAATGAAGGGAGCCCTCTGCAACTGTACACAGTTTTATGTTTTCTATATCTTCATGTCTATATTCTGGGTTGTGACACCCTGCCTTGAAAGCTGTGTTCATGGTGCCCGTTATGGAAAGAGATGAGAAGAATTAAAAAGAGAAGGGAAAGGACAGAAGAAACTTTTGACAGTAGTAGCTGTGCTAGGTTGAAACTCAGTAGTTCCTCCATTTTTAGACAGTGGGACTGTCAGTAACATCTTGCTGTTGACACTGGGCAATGGTAAAAAGCCAGCTGAAGAGCTAGAGCACTGTAGCAAATAGTGCTTCTGCTGCTCGCATTAACAGTCAAAGCATGTAGCTGGACTCCTTTCCTTGCTGGAGACTAAACAATAAATGAAATTTCAAGGGTCTGATGAGCAAAAATTCCAAGGTCATTCAACCTGAGTAGGATAGATGATAATAAGCTTCACTATAAATAGCAATTCAGTGACCTGTTGTTGCAATTCTGGATGAGTTATCAGTGATGAATTTTCAAGTATTCCCCATTAAGAATATTATGCATCATGTTAAATTTCAGTCTGTAGATGTTGCAGCTCTTTTTCTTCCTCAGACATAGGGGTGAGACACATCCCATCAAACTGCAGCCATTTATGAGGCATCTAGTTTATGACAGTTACTGAGGCTTCCTCTATAATAAGGAGAGATTCGTCTTAGTATTGGGTAAATTGATTTTTGGAAGGCCCTATTTTCTTTTGTGTTAACTACGATGGGAGCTTACGTGACCCTCCTTAAACCAAGGATCTAGCTTTTAGGATGATAAAGAATAAATTCTATGATTATGTTTAGTGATATCTAGTGTCAGTAAGTCACTAGTCATGACCTCCCACCTCATTCTACAGGGTTAGTAAAATAAAGGATGCTACTTACGCTAGACATAGACATTTAAAACACAAATATTGCTAAATAAAGGACAAGGTGGTGACAACTTCCTGGCGAAAAAGAAGGCATTCAACTGAGCTTGGAAAACATCACTGAGTGGAGGCAGCCATGTGAGCTGGCTCTCTTTTCCTCCATTAGGAAGGGTCAACAGGTTATGTTTGTGTGAGTCACCATTTGCAGTGTTAACTACAAACACAAGTGACACAATAGGCAACCCATGATGTCCAACAGTCCACAAGATTTTAAAAATTGTCTTAAAAAGAAAGATAAAAACCTGGAACCAGTCTCATAGTTCCAGGAGCTGATGATCTAAAAATAAGATTTCTGAGGGGAAAAAAGGCAAGGAAAAAGCACAACAGCATGACAGATGACAGCCTTAACTGCTGCCTCTCATTAATGTCAGGAATGTCAGGGTCTGACCCTTCTCTCATGATAATATATGTCAACCTGATGCCACTGTGGTTGTCTTTATCTTTCTTTAAAGAAGAATGAGGGGACAGTTTACATTATCAGGAATATGGGGTGCTTTCTATTGATTACAAGTTTTGCATCTCAGCAGCCACAATGAATTCAGTGTAAATATCGCTAACCGTACAGTACAGGCAAAAAGAAACTGATAAATGTCATGATTCATTTTCTGTCAGTCAGAAATTATGTAAGTAAGGCATATTCTCTATTGAATTCTCAGTGGTACTGTATGAATATAAACTTGTATTGTTGAATATCAATTTGCTGTGATCAAAGACTCTTCTGACTTCAGTGTGACTCATGAATAACAAATTAAACAAATTTGGAGATGTTTGTTCGGTCTTTAAAATTATTTAATCAGACATATCACATTTAGAAAGTAATTTAATAACAAAGGCAAAGTAACAGTTAATACCAAAAGAGTCATGCTTCACCATGAAGCAGATTATTTAGATCAATTTGCTTATGAAGCCAATATGCAGTATATAAAAATGCAGACCCTCTTCTTTTTGAATCAATATGTTCAACAAGTTCCTAAAAACATGTTCCAAAGAAAGCATTCACACAGAAGTTTCTTACCATTTTGACTCGTGAAAATAAATGCTTGCATTCAATATACAATTTTAATGTATCAAAATGTCAGTATGGGTCAGATTAATATTAATTTACAAAATCTGAATCACTGATGTTGTTGGAGCTACTCTTGTTCATTCCCATGATGGATATATCCCTAGGCATGTGAATGCATTCTAGGAAAAGTGAATATGAAAATTCTTCTCTGTGAAGAAAGGACTTGATAAGCAAGTCATGAGTAGTAACTTGTCAGTGCCCTAACACCATAAGAAAAGTATTCCATTTGTTTAAGGAGCAGGACAAAGATGTTCTGCCACTACTGTAACACTGTTACAAGAAGAGAAAGGAGACAGATTTAGGCTTCCCAAAAAGCATTGTTATTACCTTCTAAAAACGTATGTTTTAAAAGTGCTCTACAATTAGTACAAGAAATGCAAAAGTAATGAAGACAAGCCATCCTTGTAAGTTCACATTGAAATGATTCATGCTGCTATACGAAAACCTTCATATTTTAGCAGGCACAAAAAAAAGGACTCAGTTGGGATAGAATGAAACCTATTTTTTCAGATTATAATTTTTATTACATAATTTAGGGTTTGCATTCCTCTCTCTTCAGCTGAGAGATGTAAATTCGTGTTCGGTACCCAAATAGGAACTCTATGAGTCAATCAGGCACACATTAAAGACTTTACTAAAATATGTAGTGGAACTCGATACAAGGTGATGTTTACATGAAGAATCATCACATTTCAGTTCTAACATACTCCCTACCCACCTCTCCTGCGCTAACCTCACCCTTCCCTGACCTTGGACCACATGTTCAGCATCATACCATGCTCCTCACTATCACAAAATACCCTCAGCTCTGCAAACTCTCACACATCTCATTTAAGAAAATATTTCCTTAGTTGTTTTAATATTGTCTTATTGACTTAATGTCGCCCTTCCTCATTCAGATTCTTTACTAACCTTTGTTTCAGCAGACCCTCAGACAAAAGGAAACACAAACCAGGATGCTTCTCTGCTGAAGATGTGCTTTTTAGGTGGTTGTTTTTGTAGAATCGGAAGGCCAAGAGCCACTGGCACCATGTTTAGCTGACAGAATACTGGCTTTTGGCTCCACCTGTATTTACAGAGATATTAGGAGACATTAAGACATACAGAGACATACAAAGACATTTACAGAGACATAAAATAACATTAAGAGGACTGCACTGGGTCAAGCCAAGCATCTGTCTAGTCCAGAACCCTCGGTTCAGCAACAGTCAACAGCAAATGTATATGAATAGTCTATAAAGCAAGGTAACATACAGGAAGGGTAATATTTTCTTAAAGTTTTCTCCTAGCTATAGCCCCGTAAATATGATCTTTGACAATAACGATTAAAAGGCCACAGGTTTTAGCCATGGCAGCTATTGCCTGATGGCCACGTGCCTGTTGCATCCCTGCATTTTCTTCACTCTTGGAGGCCTCAGGGCAGGGGCTTGGCTTCCCTATGAAGTCAGTACAGAGCAAACAGATCTCCAGGGTATGGGAGGGCAGTGTGCACCTCCCAGACTTTCCTTGGGAAGTAGGGAGGAAGAGATAGCCTGTGATAAAACATCATATAAAAATATCTCACAAGAGACCCAAGGCTGAGGAGAAAGGGACCCCTGCCACAGTCATCACACCGCTAACAGCAAAGACCTTGGGATGCTGATGACTTGTTGCGCCCCACTCCATTTTTCATGAGGGAGATTCAGGTCCTTGACCTTAGCAGAAAGAGGGACCTTGGAAGGTCTTTCAGAGCACCAGGGAAAAGGAGGAAATATCAATAAGTCTTCTTGTAAACAATTTCAACTGTATTACTAATGAGTTTTCTCTAAATTAAATAGAGTGCATGTTATTGTAAATGCACTAGTAATTTGGACTATTAGACTGTTAAAATGCTAATAGGGCTGATGCTAAACTGTGTTCCCTTTTGCCAATAACAAGGTTTTGAGTGTGAACAAATTCTGAGGGTATACAGCTCCCAGTAAATTGTCATCCCTCTAGGGGTTTCCTGAACTGGAACTGGTGTCTCTATAGTTAGTAGCTGTGAATGGGCTGTTTCTACCATGATTTTGTCCAAACACTTTTTAAACCCACACATATCACTCCTCTTGCAAGGTTGGGCTTACATTATACGTTATCTCACAGGAACTACTGAGCTGAACAAAGGCTTTGGGGAATGTGTATTTCAGAAACCTGCTCTGTTTTACAAGACAGAAAACCAGAAATTCCTATGTTCTCATTAAGCTTTGCAGAAACTTCTCATTAATTTTGAAGAAGAATGAGGACATCTGACTTTGTGTATTATTACAGTATCCACACCACCATATTCCTATTGTCAAAAAAAGCCTTTGTCTGTGCTGTTCTCCATCTGTGTGGCATTGTTGATTTTGGTTTTGTAAAGTACCTACTACTGGTAGCTGAAGTGCACTTACTTAAGTACCTTGCAGGCAGCACTTCACCTCTGTATACAGAAGCAAAGAGAGGGGCTCTAAACAGAGTCTGTAATTCCTAAAGGAGGAAGCCATATTTGAGATGTCTGCCTTGATGTTCACCCTTGGCTTACAGAAACTACAAAACAGCACAAGAAAAGTCTGTCAGACCAGCTAAACGCAACAAATGAACCAGTTCAGGACTCACTGGGAGCACTTTCTTGTGTTTGGACATTGCAAGCCATAGCTTTACATCCAAGTTTTTTTTTGCTGATGATATTGTTTCTCCCCTCTGTATAAATGAGTCAGGTGTGACTCTGCTGTTAGAATATCCAAATATGAATTGTGACTTCAGTAATTTCCCAATGAGTTGTGCCTCTACCCTCAGCAGTAGGTATACACTCTCAAAGGCAGTGAATGAAATAAAACTGATACAGGAACTTGTCAGCAGTTCTTTATAAAACAATCTGTGGGAATTTTTCTGCCTGTACAGCAAGCAGCAGGGGCAGATGCCCACGACACTCCATCAAAAGCATTATGAAATTATATATTTTTATTTCTCTTGGGAGGCTGAAGAATATAATTTTCTGAAAAATTCACTCCATTCATATTGTAAAACAAAACAAAACATGAGTTTTAACAATTATTAGAAAGTAGTGATGCTGTGGTAGTATTGAGCTAGACCTTACCAGAATAGCATTTATCTAGTAACTCATCTTTGCCCATTCTTAGCAAAGTTTGGTGAATCAGGACATATCTCCCTATCTTGGTTTTCCACTATATGTACTCCCTTTCCTCCACTCTTTGTTTGCCCTAGGCTGCCCACTCATTAAGCCAATGACTCACTCTTACTATGGGTAGCAACAGACACAGTAGTGAGAGATGTTTTGGCACTGCTAAATGCTGTCATTATGCAAAAAAAACAACAGTGTTTAGTAAATCTTGTTCAATGTAACAACAATCATCAGAAGGCTTGTATTAACTTTTACATTTGGAAAGGCAGAAATGTTGTTGTATATGTCCTTACTTCAGGAAAGCATACTTATTTTGGACATCCTGTGCCTAAAGCACCTAAAGTAGAAGATAAAATTGAAAAGTGAACTCCTGGAACTGTTCCTCATCAGTGAAAATGTAATACATTTCTTCTGGGAAATTAATACTATGCTTATAGCTCATGTGGATAGATGATCTAGAATACCTTCGTGATTGGTGATGGTACAAAAACTCTCCTTTGTACTCCAGGTTGGTGAGCAGATCAAAGACTCATAGTCATATTTGTGGGAAGGGATGTCTAAAGGCTACTTAGTCCAACATGCCACTCAAAGCAAAAGTATCATCACCAATACAGCATCAAGTCAGCCTCAGCACTGCCAGGCCATTTCTTGAAAACATTCAGATTTCCCATGTTCCCAGGAAAGCTGTCCCTGTGCTGCACTGACCTCTTAGTGAAGAAGTTTTGTCTCGAGTCCCATCTGGATCTCCCAAAGCACATCAGGTGTCATTTGCATGTTGCTGTATAATCCATGACTGCTACGCACAATTTGGCTCCCCATTTTTTTCACTTTCCCCAAAGCAGCTGTTGGCAGCTGTTACACGGGACCTTATTTTCCCCTCCTCTAAACTACACAAGCCTGACTACCTCCTAACTGCAGACTCCTGACCATCCTGAACAATAAAAGTCTGTCAGCACCACAGTTTTATTTAATTCTCCTAAATTAATTAAGAGACCTCTTAGTGAAACCTAGGGAAAAAAACCCAACAAAACCCCCAAACAAACCAGAGAACAACTGAGAGAGTTTTTTAAGCTTTTGTGGAATTGCTTTCACACAAAATCAGGGGGATATTTTTTTTTTCATTTGAAAGTCACGTTATATTGAACTGTCAATGTTTTAGCAAACTCTGCACAACCAAGCACCTTCACAGTACTTTCTCCTGTAATAACTGAAACTGTGGTTTACATTGTAATGGTTTTGGGTAGTTTTGAAACCGTACATCTATTGCTATTTGCATATTAAGTGCAACAAAAAATCTGTGCCTAGCATGGCAGTACAGCTATGCATTATACAGGATTCAGCATCTACAGAACACATACCAAAAGACACAATTTGCATGCAGGCAACCGAACACACAATATGAAACAAAAAGTGATAAACTCCAAAAGAGCTGTGGAATAACACAGATTCAAATCTGTACAGAAATTACTGAGTCAATTCCAACATTGGTTTATTGATCTGGAGCCACCCCGATATACTTTAACAGTACTCTTCCATCTGCAGCAGACATGGATTCTACTCCTGTTCAGCACAAGCACTGCAGTGACTTCATGTACTTTAGATTGGATTCTGAAAAACCTGAGTACAACGTCTGCTGTTTTGGCAGTGTTTTTCATGTGTTTTGCAGGATGTCTACAGTAACCGAGAATATACTGCAGCTGTAAAACTGTTTTTGGGTTTCTGTCTGATTCTGTCTAATCTTTGCCTAAAGTGGCCAAATGTGTTCAATTATATAGACCATTTGGTTTAGATCTTTCATGTCATGGGGGCAACATGCCATTTTCCCAAGGCAGTACATAAGCAATACTTCAGGAAAGCTCTTTGTTGTCAACTGCAAGGTTCAAACACCCTAATCCAATCATGAGAACTGCAGGCCCTAATGTGCATTGCAGGGATGGAGAGGTTAAACTGAGGGCACATCCTTGTCACCAGCTTGTAGTATACCAAGGAGAAATGAAGGAGTGGGGTCCTTGGAAGTTGGTTACCCAGAGAAGTGTCTGGCAGTACCGCACTACCAAGGCAAACAGCAGCACACAGCACTTAGAATCATAGAATAGTTAGGGTTGGAAACGACCTCAAGATCATCTAGTTCCAACCCCCCTGCCATGGGCAGGGACACCTCACACTAAACCATGTCACCCAAGGCTTCATCCAACCTGGCCTTGAACACTGCCAGGGATGGAGCATTCACCACCTCCCAGGGCAACCCATTCCAGTACCTCACCACCCTAACAGGAAAGAATTTCTTCCTTAGATCCAATCTAAACTTCCCCTGTTTAAGTTTCACCCCGTTACCCCTTGTCCTATCACTACAGTCCCTAATGAAGAGTCCCTCACCAGCATCCTTGTAGGCCCCCTTCAGATACTGGAAGGCTGCTATGAGGTCTCCACGCAGCCTTCTCTTCTCCAGGCTGAACAGACCCAACTTTCTCAGCCTGTCTTCATATGGAAGGTGCTCCAGTCCCCTGATCATCCTCATGGCCCTCCTCTGCACTTGTTCCAACAGTTCCATGTCCTTTTTATGTTGAGGACACCAGAACTGCACACAATACTCCAAGTGAGGTCTCAGGAGAGCAGAGTAGAGGGGCAGGATCACCTCCTTTGACCTGCTGGTCATGCTCCTCTTGACGCAGCCCAGGATACAGTTGGCTTTCTGGGCTGTGAGTGCACACTGCTGGCTCATGTTCATTTTCTCATTGACCAACACCCCCAAGTCCTTCTCTGCAGGACTACCATGAATTTCCTTTTTGCCTAACCTGTAGCTGTGCCTGGGATTGTTCTGACCCAGGTGTAGGACCTTGCACTTGTCATGTTTAAACTTCATGAGGTTGCCATCAGCCCACCTCACAAGCGTGTCAAGATCCCTCTGGATGGCATTCCTTCCCTCCAGCGTATCAACCGAACCACACAGCTTGGTGTCATCAGCAAACTTGCTGAGGGCACACTCAATTCCATTGTCCATGTCAGCGACAAAGATGTTAAACAAGATCGGTCCCAACACCGATCCCTGAGGGACACCACTCGTTACTGGTCTCCAGTCGGACATTGAACCATTGACCACAACTCTTTGAGTGCGACCATCCAGCCAGTTCTTTATCCACCGAGTGGTCCACCTATCAAATTGATGTCTCTCCAATTTAGAGACAAGGATGTCATGTGGGACAGTGTCGAACGCTTTGCACAAGTCCGGGTAGATGACATCAACTGCTCCACCCCTCTCCATCACTTTTGTAGCCCCATCATAGAAGGCCACCAAATTGGTCAGGCAGGATTTCCCCCTAGTAAAGCCACTTAAAGTTACAGTATTCACCCTCTGCTTTTCCCTTCATGTTGGCACTTGGAAGTGTTACGCTCTCTTGTCTAATACCAATCCTGCAGTACTGCACACCTTCCCTTCTTTAAACAGATGGTTAGGCAGGGTCACATTAGTAGCTCACTATAGCCATGCCTGCTCTACCCTTACTTCATATTTTTCCCTTCATGAACAATATTCTCTACAAAAATCACTCTGATTAAATGAAAAGATATGTGTTGGGGGATTTCAAAACTGCTTTTTGTTGCTGTGTGCACTAAGCCTTAAGTAGCTTGGTTTTCTCTAGTCGTGAAACACGATTCCTTGTTTCTGGGGAGGGGAACATAGCTTTCTTCATAAGGATTTCTTAATGTGTATTAAGTAAGCATAAATCACCACTAAGACAAAAATAAAAAAGTTAGTGTTAGATAGTCTTTGTTAATGGAGACCCTGTTGAAACCAAGATACATTTTGTTCTTATTAGAGACTGCCCAGTTTCTGACATAGAGGAGACAAATACCTTTGGACATCTAAGAAATCCTTTCATTTTCTAGTGCTTTCATCTTATTTGAAAATTCCCACTGAAAAAGTGGAGTAAGACTGCCAGCTGAGTTTTCAGGATCCCTGTGTGAGGAAATCTTACTGAAGCAGTGCATATTCTATATCAGAGAAAAGAAAGGGGAGAGAACCTGTTAAATTAAGTGAAAGCAGGAGAGTATATTTATATTGTAAGACTTCTAAATATTCTTTTTAAATACAGAACTCTATCTGCTGCTCAAAACAAGAAAATAATTCGCTCTGGTCTCGGTGAAATCCAGAAACGATGACAACCTGCTCCCTGCTGCTGCTGTACTTCAATGGCAACTTCTAACAGCAAACTCCCTTTCAGGAAAGCTATCTTTTATCTCGGAAAGGGGCAGAAAATAAGCTCATTAGCACATTTTCTTTGTACACAAAGTGTCAGTCCAGGATGTGGGGAGAGGCACTGTACAGTTTCTGGGGCCTCAGGGTTGTCCAGTTTCATTTTTCCTTCCCTTGTGATTAGAAAACGGTCTTAAAAGTGAGGATACAGCAGGACAGAAAGGACAGAATGACAGAATTAGGGCTTTGTGTTCAGACTTTGAGAGCTTTATTGCACACAACATTTGGAGACTATTTGTTTTCTATTAGTTTGACCTTTTTGCCTTGCTTTGCTTGCATTCATGACTTTCTCTTCAACCTGACAGACCTTAATGCCTATTACGAGGACTATTTTTTCTCTGAATTTTGTTACCGAGTGAAACAACTTGCATGGAAGGAGTTTACTGATGTTAATGATAACCCAGCTAGAAAGTATTACCTAAAGGGGAAAAAAAAAGCATGAGGAATGTGGCTTCATAAAAGCTTAAGGCTTTGGGGTTTTTTATCTATAATTTTTTCCCTAAGGTACTGAAAACTATTGGCTTATAATAATGTCCCCTCACCCCCAGTAACCTTAACAGGTCTGGTCTGGTAACTTGTTTAAATTGGTGTCACAGCCACCTTACCCCTTTCTTGGCAAATAAAGCACCAAAGTGCTTGGTTCCTTTGCTCACAGAAAGATTTGTTGGGGGCTCTTTCTAACTCCATACAGTTCCTCTAGTCTGGTTGTAATTCAAACAATTATTGGCTAGAGGAAAATTATTGAAGCTCATCATGACAACGTTTTTCATCACATTAAGCAGTGTTGCTGAAAAAGTTGCACTGCCAAGACAACCTGCAGAGAATTAGCTGACAAATGAATAACAGACATGTGGCTGAAAACATTAATGGGGAAACAGACTTTTAAGATGAATTTGGGTGTTTTGCAACAAACTCTAAATGCCTCCTCTGTGTGATCTTAGCAGCTAAAATATCTGGCAGTCCAAAGATGCAACAATACATTTTGTGCCACAGAAAGGAAAATTGCTCAGGCATGTTTTCCCTCTTGTGTGTTGTGGTTCTCATTTTACCACTCACACCAGCATTGCACAAATAAATCTTCATGGCTGGTGATTCTTTTCTAGTTCCACAGAAAAAGTGGGAGCATGTAACTACCTTTTCAAAAGGGGCAACCATGTCTGAGCCATTTGTACATGCTTGCTTCAAGTGTTATTAACTATACAAGTTTATGATTATTATTTTATATTTATTCTACAATAGTAGTAAAAGATATGAGCTTGTTACTGCCAGACCCTCAGAAGTATTATCTGGATGTCTAACTCCCAGACCTCAGTTGTTGTGCAGTGCCTGACGTGAGAGGAGAAGGCTGTGTACAGATGGAAGAGGCAGTCAAGCATCAAACTACACTGTCTCCTATAGCACCCTTGATTCCCCAGTTGCAGCTTTTGGGAAGTATGTGGTGAGGAAAGAAGGAGCCTGCAGGAATAATGAGAAAGGATGAGCCAGTGGAATGGTGCCATGGAGAAATGTGTTTTATCCCCCAGCCTGCTGCTGGAGAATTTTTATGTGATGCTCATTATTAAACTTCCCAGAGTTCCTTGGTACCCAAAATCAAGCACAGAAAGGGCTGGGTTTGCTGAAGTGTTGATCTCTGAGAACAGTGACAGAGAAAATTTGGGGGTGTGCAGTGAACTGCCATGACAGTACAGGGAAGAAGAAAGTGATGAAAGTCTCTACTGATTGGTTTCATGGTCAAGCCTGAGTGCAGAAGAATACAGAGGAGGACTTTGTGGAAGTGCCTGGAAAGCAGTGTGGTCTGGAAATATCGGAGAGGCAAGAAACCTTTCTGACCATCTTTCTCTGTCTGTATCCCAGACCTCTAAAGGGATCCAACTAGGACTGACTCTTCTGTGCCAGGTGCTCTCTTTCTCACCCCATCCTTGCCTTTTTATCTTCCAGTTGCATCCTTACTTTCCTCTCACCGTGTTGATTTATTCCCCATTGCTTCCTCTCACCTACTGCCTTTCACTTCTTATCTTTTGCAGTGTTATTTACAACGTACTCCACACCTTTCCTCTCTCCACATCACAACTTGCATTATTTCCTCCATCTATTTCATTTTCTGGCATCAGTAGAGTATCATCGAATTCAGTAATTGTCAGCGAAGTTTTGATCATTCCCTGAGTGCCCATTAAGTGCAGTCCCCTTGCTGAGACAAATCAACCTCAATTGACTTAAATTTTCTTCTTTCTGTGGGAACATGTAGTATGCCTGATATCCAGATGTCTAACCTGAATCTTTCCTCCTGAGTTTAAACCTATTACTTTATCCCCTGCCTATTACAGACACAGAGAAGAGCTTATTCATTTGCTTTTAGCAGCAACATCTTTACACATCTGAAGATTGTTATTGCATGTCTCCTTGACACTTTCTAGATTAAATAACCTCAACTGACTTAACTTTTCCCTGTAGGTGATGTTTTACACTGCTTTCACTGTTCCCTCTGCAATGCTTTTTTGCACACCCTTTTTAAAGCACGTCACCAAAAGTGGGCATGGTCCTCCTGCTGAGATCCTGGCAATGCTGACTGCAGTGTTATTCAGTCTTTTAAGCCCTTCTTTCTCTAACTATATATATAGATATAAAAATAGAAAATACCTTTCATTATAGTGGGTTTAGCATTTCTCCTTTTTTTAGCAATAACGTGACACTGCTGACTTGTGTTCTTTACTCCAAAATCTCTTTCTTCTTTTTTCCCTGCAGAATGACTTCTTGACAGTTCTTGCTCCTCGTCTGTTTATGTAACCTACATGCTCCTCCATTTCCTGCCTAGGAGTATTACTTCTCATTACTGAATGGTACCCTGTCTTCTTTGTAGAATATTCCTCCAAGTCAACAAAATTATCCAGAATCCTAAGCTTGCTCTGTAAGGTCCTTCCTAGTTTGACTTAATCTTCAGATTCAGCAGTCATACTTTCCCTTTTATTGCTTCCACTGTCCCACTTTCTGTTCCCAAACTTCCTGAACCAGATTATCAATGAAAATGCAAAAAATCACTGTATACCTATCAACCTATGGTGGAACGCTGCTTGACATATCTTCTGTTTTTATTGTTGTTATGACAATGTCTCATTTTCCAGACAGTTTTTCCTCTGTACAAAATCAATTTATGTAGTAGTCTATGTTTCTCTAGCTTACTTACAGTCTGTAATGGGAGGCAATACCTTTCTAAAGTCAAGATATATGAAATCTTATGTTTCCTCCATATAAATAAGACCTGTTATTGTAGCATAAAATAAAAAGGATTGGGAAGTTCATGTTGCATGTGTCACCTCACCTATGATCTTCTAGGTGCTTATGTACAGATTGCTTGATTTTTTTCCCACTATTTTTCTTCAAGTGAAGTCTCTGTTATGTACGTGTTACCTTAGGTGCTTCTGATTGCCTTTGTTCATAGAATCAGCATTTTCTAAGAAACATTGCTGGTATTAATATAAGCTATTTCTTGCATACAGACCCCCAAAACAACAGAGAGACAAATGAAGGAAGTGAGTAGCTCTGGCAGTTGACATCTGCTGTGTTTGTGGTTTACTATATAACATGCATAATCTTACAACCTTGTCCTGCCTGCTGCAGTCTGAGTCAGGAGGAGCTGGATGGAGCAGAAGATCATGCTTTCCCTGGGAGCCACTGAGTAAGGCAGTCAGGATGCACCCAGGTGGAGGGAGGCAGGGAGCAGGCAGTCAGGCAGCAAGGAGCCTGCTGAACAGCCAAGGACACTGCTGGGAAAAACAAAAATCAGGTGGAGAGGTAACAGCAAAAGGTTGTTTCCTGCAGAGCCAAAGGAGATGGCACAGGTCTTGGTACAACCAGAAGATAGCAAGTATCAAGCATATAAGAAGGAACATAGAATCATAGAATCATAGAATAGTTAGGGTTGGAAAGGACCTTAAGATCATCTAGTTCCACCCCCCCTGCCATGGGCAGGGACACCTCACACTAAACCATATCACCCAAGGCTTCATCCAACCTGGTCTTGAACACTGCCAGGGATGGAGCATTCACAACCTACCTGGGCAACCCATTCCAGTCCCTCACCACCCTAACATGCCCTGCAAAGGCATGGTGGTATAATGAAGGCTTGTAAAAAAAGTCCATTTATTTCTGTTCTCATCCTAAATTTTCTTTGAAAAAGTTTAGTCGTTTACTTCATGATACAACCTGACTTCAGCTTTTAAGTACCCTTTTGATGTCCTGACCACAGGGAGAGGTCTGATACTACCATCTCAATGCTCAGGGTGATACAAGGTGTCACTGTAGTGGTCATAAGACCTCAGCTCGTAATTTTCCACCATCCATACCGATCTGTTCCCTCTTAAGTATCTTGAACAGTGCTGTTATTTCCAATGGGATTTCCAATGTGACTTCCTGCCTGATTTTTCATTTCACAACACTACTGATGGTGTTGGTTGGCATATGAGAGTGAAATACATGGAATTTGGTTAAGGAAGCTCTGAAAGGCTCACAACCCTCAGCAAGCTGAAATTTCCTCCAGAAAACGCTGATCATGGGGAGACGTGCATCTGTGGTTGAAGGGGATTATGGCAAGCACTACAGGTGACATAATTTAATTTCCTTTGAGCTTGTCTCAGGCAATCTAAACAACTTCATAAAAAAGTGTTACATTGATTTGTATAGCTGATATTTTATTTATGAATTAGATATCTTCCAAATCCTAAATGATCTCTATCATCAGGCTCCAGCTGTGACATGCAGAAGCAGAGCTCACACAAGTCATAGGAAATATATGCAAAATCAAATTTTTCTCACGCAAGGATGACAGAACAATACCAATCCCTCGTCATTAAAACAGAGTCCTGCAGAGCTGGCTTGCTACTCACAGGAAGGAGGAAGGTGGCAATCACAACTGCTGGGAGCAGCCAGGGTCCCCATTTCACAGAGAGCCTGGTCCTCTGGGATGGCAGCAGTGGCCAGCCTGGCATTTTAGGACTGAGCTTAGGCAACTACAAAAAAAAGGCAGCCTCCCCCTTCTCCCCTCCCACCCAATGACCATTTTGCCTCCCCACAGCTTTAACCAGAAGGTAGATGATTGCCTAGGGCCCTGCCCATTGGGACTTTATCTATTTGTAGCTGATTTTACAGTGTATTTATAGAGCCTGTCATACTCCAAAAGGGTGTGTTAGGAAGATGGGTGCCATATACTTGTAAATCTTCTGCCCTGTTGATTTTGAGAGTTAGGAGAAGAAGAGCTAAAAAGATGGCACACTCTGTGTTTGACAGCTTGAAACATGCATAAAATAAAAAAAATAGAAAAAATAATAAAAGTTTTGTGTCAGAAGTGTTAAAAAAATCCTTTTCTTTCTCAGGGTTTCTCTGATTTCATGGTCCTCATGAATTCTTTTAGGTTAATTTTTTTACTTTTAAGCCAATTTGAGATTTTTAGATATGAATGTATACTAAATAAAACTGTAGCCACAAGGATATAAAGTCACTTTAAAATTGCAACAAGAGTCTGAGGGTTTTGCTGGGCAGAGCTTTTCTCCCAGGTGTCTGTGAGCAAAGATTTGTACAGCAAGGCAAAATCCCGGCAGCTCAATGAGTGCCTAAATACATGGCCCCTAAGCAATGAGTGCAAAATTAAAACATCAGTGCCTTAACAAAGAACAGCAGATCTTTCTACTATTATTTGGATGGCTGCTCCAATCTTTCCCTTCAGTGACAGCTCAGAAAAGCTTCAGTCCTGCAAACTGACAGGCTAGGAAAACCCTGTGCTGTGCACAGCCTTCTCAAATACTGTAGCTTTGGGAATTGCAAAGCAATTCTTCAATTATGATCAGGTAGAATTTACTGTCTAAGAAGGCATTTTTAAAAAGGAACTTCCATTTTAAAACCTCTGGAAACTGCAGCAAATAGTCTAGCAAACTCGAAGGTAGATTAACTTCTTTTAAGCTCTATATTTAAGAAGACCTGTTCACTGATACCTTTGAATATATTGCTTCTTAGGGTCATAGTATCTGAGACCATCTGTTACTACCACTTAAAGATGTGACAGTTACTGCATTATAGAGGCTATAGAGTTTCAAAAGGGAGGATTTAATTCCTTCAAGAGGAAACTCAGATAATACCACTTCGAGCAGGAAGTCCAGCAAGTCACTAAGTTCCCATTACAGGGATTTTCTGTAGGAGAGAATTTTGCACTGTGGCCTGCAGCTGCCTCAGATGCACACTTCTGGTCCCTGGCACTCTCTATCAGAAACAGGGCAGCTGAGAGTGAAGACGATGATCACATTCTGGTTGCAGATTAGCTTGAAACAAGATTTCACTAAGTCATGGGTGCTAGAGGGCTTCTCTGGGTTATTGTAGTCATGATGTGTGTGTGTACTGCAGGATGTAGATTGTTCTACACAGGCTCCCAGGCATTAGAGAGGCTACCAAAAGTAATCTTTTTGGCAGCAGCAGCCTTTGTTGATTGCAAAAACTGTAAATGCCAGGGGCTACTCCAGCCAAATAGCATATTTCATCCTTTGGAGTCCTGAGACTGCAGGCAGGCTTGGTCAGGCCTCAGTGACTTATTTCATCTCAAATAAGGGAAGCAGAGTCAGCACCAGCTGAACTGGCTGTTATCTCCTATGTCAAATATTCACACAAAAGAATTCTTATCAGAAGAAAAGAATTTGTCACTATAAAATAATACTTTCAGCTTTAAAGTATTACTTTAGCTATGAAATAAATTATTTTAGTTTATGGAGCACTTCAGCTTTGCCTTTTTATGATTTTGATGCATGGGAATGATTCTAGAAACTATTAATATCTGATTTGTTCTTCTAGCATAAATACGTCTTTGTCTTCAACCTCCTGCATGTTCCAAGCATCGAATGTCTAAACTAACAATGTGTTGTAAAATAGAATAATTTAAGTATTAATGAAATACCAAACACGGACTTGTATTTTCTAAATAACTGAGCAAGGCTGACACAAAAGTGCATTTAGATTCTAGAGACAAAACAATTCCATAATTACTCTGTAGCTGTATGTTATATTCCGCTTGTGATACTACACTATTGACAGACTATGTCTGTCACGGGATAGGAGTGAACTGAATTCTCAGATATAAAACCCAGATCAGGCAGCAGTAACTCAGAGCTGAGTACAAACACACGCAGAAGGTGAGGGAGATTCTGGGGGAGATGTCACTTTACAAAATGATTGCTGAAGTCTGCACCTTCCACTGGTACAATGAACAACAGTTGGCAGGAGCTGCTCAAAGAGTTCTCCTTACAAGACAATGTCTGTCACTGGCTGCTTACTTATACCCTGTTTATCCTCGTGGCAGAAACTAGCACACTTCAAAAGACCTTACCTGTAAAAGAAATAGACTGAAAGTAAAACTTGATTCTTTTTAAAGGCCTGAATTTGTTGTCACATCCTGACATCAGTTAATCTAATCATGGCATGTGGCAATACTACAAACAGCAGATCAGCTCTCAAACTCACCAGGCTGACTTGGACAGTGAAACCAAAATTAAATCTGCTCTTGTCCTCTCTCTTCTTTCCTATATATGTATACTGCAATCTTGAAGTTGAAAGTTCCATCCATAGTAAAAGATTTTCTACCCTTGTTCATCAGACTATCTCATGTAAATACGTCTGTCACTGCTGCAGTTTGTACAATTAGCTTTACCCCAAGTGAGAACTGGAAATCTAAATTGCCTGGCACTCTATTGCTTAAGACAGAGTAACTGGAATACCAGGACCACTTCCTGAAATTTTTCTTCCAGTAGGTCTATAACAAGGACTTTAAACCTTAAGAATTTAGGGTATCTGTATAAAATTTTGAAATCAAGCTGGAACAACTTCCCTGAAAGAGGGGCTGTGAATTTCAAATCGTTCCCCAAACCTCTTTCAAAGCTGGTTTCACAGTTCTTTCCTCTTTTTTTTCTTTGTGTGCCTAACAGCTGGCTTCTCTCCGCACTGTATCAATTCCCCCTTGCTTCTCTTCTGTACCCCTTTATCATCCTCTGATTTCAGCACTAAAAGATAAGCTTTACTAGACTTGTGTGCCTGCAGTTAAGTCTTTAAATACAGAGCTTGATTTTCAAAGGCACTGGACACTTCCTACTTCCACTGGAGTCAGTGGAGTTGCTCTGGAATTACTTCACTGGCATTTTGTGAGAAGAGAGGAAAAATGCAGTAACATGCATTTAAAATGCCAACCTTACCATGTGTTCAGGTATTGACAGCAAAAATTACCAGATAATGATTTCATGATCCTACAGGATGATTAAAAAATATACAAGAAGAAAAGAAAAAATACATCTAGATTTCAGTTTATTAGCATAAGTACACTGCTTGGGTTGGAATTACATACTACTTCATAACAAAATAAGGAGGCATAAGGCAAAATTAGTCTGGTCCTGAAACTGTGGTGGGAGTATTCAACATAAGCCTAAGTCACGAAAAAGATTCTGGGAAACAAAGGCTGAATTTCTGTGGGAGAGACCAAGTTTTGAACAAAGTTAGCTTAAGTCTCAGCTAACTTCAGGCTGATGCTTAGGTAAGTCTTTGCTGACAGAGAAATTCTTTTCACGGCACGGAAAACTCAACAAGGGCTCTTTTTCTTCCTGCAGAGAAAATTGAGTGTATCCTCTCATTTCTTTGCAAAGACCACTCCTGTTGGCCCCAAGCAGCTACCTAGACTGCTTGGGAAAAGCCCCCTGAACCTACATGGGCTCTTCCTCTACATGAGAAAAGGTAAATCCCCAGACATGATCTGCTTAATGAAATACCTATCAGTTTCTGGCAAGAGGAGACAAACACCTGGATTTGACAGCCTTTGTGAGCCAAAATGCACCACCTACACACATTGACTAAGAAAGATACTGCTTTCCACAAGGCTTCACAAAGGAGAAAGGTTTCCTTCCATGATGTTCCAGAAGCCTTTCCCCCTGAATACTTCAAGATAGTAATGAGATAAAAAAAGTCTACTTTCCCCCAGAAACACTAGAATCTAATTAATTGTAACTGTGTCATTAGTACACAGGAGTAAGGCGCATACTGGCTATAGCAAAGAAGGGTTACTACAGATTTGGCAGTTAAGCAGCAGTGCACAAGAGACCCCAGACATAAGGCCATGTTTTGAACTGCTGAAACAAAACTTTGCTTTCTACATTTGTGAAGCCTCTATTGTAATAATACAAAGAATGTCAATTCATGGAAACCAAAATTCAAATTAGCAATGTTCTCCTTTTCCTAGAAACCACTCATGGAAACCATGCCCAGCTCCCTAAATAGAGCTGTCTGTGGAATGGTGCAGACTGAAAGGTACACTTGCAACTACAATCTCCCCATGTCCTAAAACAATTCAACATTCAGAAGATGGCCTTATCTTTAAGGACAAAACTGGAATATCCAAAGGTTTTAAGCATGTGTATGAGAGTAAAAATCAAACACATGTAAAATATCACATAGTAAAATCCTTTGTGTTTAATTTGCAATGCATCTCAGGCATAATGAATTACTTGCTGTTTGTCCTTTTACATAGTAAGGTCTTTATTACTTTTTCTGCCATATTCGCTGGTATTTTTTTAATTAAGTACTAAAAATGGGAGAGAAAATAATCTATTCATTAACTCCAGCCACTGTAAAGTAGTGTCAGTCTCTGCAATCTAGATGAGGGTTAGCTGGAAAGGGGTAATATCAGGTCAGTCGTTTCGTCTCTGCTGGAAGTGTTGGGCTAAACAGCTGTTCACAGGATTATTCACAAACAAGACTGTAAAAGGAAGACATTCAAAAGGTAATCTGCATGCCATTTTAGGAACAAAACTAAATCCCCCAATTTTGAATAATCTGTAGTGCTTGTTAGCCGCCTTTGCTCTGGCAACACTCCCAAAGTTAATTACCTTCTTCTATTCCAGTTTTTTCACACATCATTTCAAATGCAGTGTTAGTAATTTTACCTTTGATGCTCTTTTTAGCTGCTTACCAGTTCTGGCAGCCATCTTCTGGGAATACTGAGCTGGCTGCAAATTACAATGCTACAGGCAGACTGCTCAGAAAGCAAGCATGGTCAAGGAATGCAGAGTTAAACTATGTTCATGACAGGTATTTTTCATTAGGTTTTGACTTAGGTTGGGCTAAACATTTCACTCTTTCCTTGACTGGAGCCAACATTTTTGTGATTAGATGCCTTAAGGAGCTGTGCTACACTGAAGAAAAAAATGTATGGTTCTTTGATGCACAGGAAAAAGAAAAAGAAAAAACTGTCATGTTGGCTGAGACTCATTAATAGTTCTACTTTTCAATTTTTTATAACTTTGCTGTTTGTTTTGGGAAAATGGGACATGAGGGAAAAAAAGGATCAATGCAAAGCTAGTGGCACTGTGTTCAATGTCTGCTTTTTAGACTTACAAGTTTGTTGTGACAACAATGAAAAGATAAGAACATCTTGGCCTCTAGCTATATGAATACTGATGCACAAAAATTGTGCATTGAATTTACAGGCTATGTATATATGTACTGAAAGTATAAGATAGATTGTAAAATAGAATAATGATGTGTTTTGTACAATAACCTCAACTAGATTTCAAGATTTCCAGCTAGATTTATGTACACAAGAGCCTCCATCAAATCAAAGTGTTATATGATCTTTACCATCAGCATTCAGAAATTTTTAAACTAAGCTACTCCCTTTGTTATCTGAGGACTTTCCAGTACAGCATGAAGCAATTTGACTAACATCAGTCACAACTTTTTCTTCTCATACTCTTAAATCTTGCGCACTGGTGTCACAAAGCCATCAGTGAGATAGAATACAGAAGTTTTTTCAGACTTAGCTTCCCCATATAATTGAGAGGGAAATGTGCCTAAGAGATCCACACAAGCCAGCTGTCCAGCTATACCAGGCAGCTAGCTTACCTAACCAAAGTGGAAAAAAAAAAGCTGTCTGCCTTACATTTTGTCATCTTTAGAGTCTGGATGCTTTACCCTAGTAAAGAGGAAGGTGACTCACTCCCTTCAGGATCCTGCATCCTCTCCTAGGGTCAGGTGCCAAAGGCAGTATCCTGCAGAAAAAAGAGGAAAGTAATACATTTTATGTGACAGGTGACTGAAGTGGGAACTTCTGTTTCACCTTCCTCTTGATATATCTCTTATGAAGGAAAATATTTTGACCATCTAGCTCCAGATACCCCAAAAGAAATGCAAGTCTTATCAAAGCAAAGTGTGTTGTATTGCATTGGAGATTAAGGGTGTGTAAAAGGATACATTTTGCTGTAGCAACCTTTTCACACCTTCTTCTTGGGAAAAAGCTGGAGCATTCATAATTTATTTTTTGGGATGCAGTAATTTGGAAGCCACCAGGCTGCAGCACTCTGGTGTAAAAACTGTAGGGCATGCTCTGTTTCTTCTCTCACACTAGTTCCACTTCACATGAAACTACCGGAAAAAGAACAAACATGTCTTTACCCCATTGATTTGGCTACTTGCTTAGGCAGAAACAAACCACAGGTCACTGTTCGCATTTCAATGGGAAGCAGTTGAAGCTGAGTCATTTGAATCCTGATCAAGTGCTCCAGTGAATACCTCTCCTATTTATTCAATATTTAAAGTAATTCTTCCTTCCTGATATGATACCCTGCACATAGATGCTTTTTAGGCGTTATTCATACTCCTTTCTCTAACGAGGCTTCAAACAGTCTTTTGTATGTTAACCTCTCTTGTTCTCATAATTCTAATAGACCTCTGCAGTGCTGTTTCCAGCTTGAATTAATTTTTCTCTAACACAGGTAAGCCGAATTGCGACATTATCAATACAAACTGCTTTTCCCTCTGGAAGCATTCTGTTGTTTTGTTGGCTTTGTTTGTTTAGTTGGTTGCTTGGTTTTTTAATGATGGAGGAGCTTGTTCATTCCAAGTTGGACTACACAGCATAATGGAGCATGCTGCATTTATTGAATTGGATGTCTTTTAGCTGGCCCCCCTCCAACGTCACCTGTTTTGCAAAAGGTCTTCTGAATGAGTAAAGCTTCAGTGTGGTTGTGATTTGCTTCATTTACCTGCCAAGACCCTATAAAATAAAAATATGAATTATGTTACAGGAAGGCAGAGTATTTGCAGCAACTTTTGATGAAACCCCTGGCAGAAAGACACCTCTCATTAATAATTTTTTATTTCTGTTAGTTGTAACATTTTCCATAGGTTATGTCTGGTATTTTTCAATTAAGTTGAAAATAAAACTCAAACGTCTTGCTTCTCACAGATGTTTTCTCTTACCACATGCTTATATTTTTGTCCTGGCTGTCTTCTCCACCTCTCAGTTGATCCTTATGCTTATTCTTGGCTCTTACCTCAGTTTGCTCATGTCCTCCAAGCACTGCTTCATGTGCTTGACGTTAGTGTCCTGCCAAAGTAGAAACATGAATTCCAAGTGGACTAGAAATATTTTTTGGATATAGGATGTACCTCTGCTTCATAAGCCTTCCCACAAAGTAGAACCTCTCTCTAACCTGAGTTATGTGATTGAAAAATAAATTATTTTACAAATAACCCCAAATGAGAAAGGATTCTTGCCTGCTTCTTGATGTAAGGACTGCTTTTCTCAGTTGCCAAGCAGAGTGCTTGGTCGAAGTAGCTGGTTCTTGCCATGTTGAATGGCCAGAGCAAAGAAATTTGCCAGTTTATGGACTTGCTCTAAAAAAGTTGTACGCAGATACATCGAAAATGAGGAACAGACTTTGAAAAGTAATGCTTATATAAACAACAAATAATTACCAGAGAACCCTAAAATCGATTTTGACAAAAAGAAAAATATATGCAAGCATAAAGATCAGTTAAAAGAAATGAATCTATGTTTGTAATTTCAGAACATTAAGGAAGACATCGATTCCAGAAAGGTGTATCAAGCATCTCGTCAATGTGAACATTGTACTTCAATACAAAACTAACCCAATAGGAGGCATGGATCACTTTTTTCATTTGTCAACAGTTAAAGCACTTAGAATAGCAGTGGCAATAGCAATAGTAATATTTCTGTGTCTTGTAGTTAGTGACATGCGGGACTTGTTAGAGTGCTATTGTAACCGTATATATTAACTGTAAGGAAAAAAATCTAAAAACCACTTGGAATTGTATTTTAATTTCTCTACATCCTTTACAAGCTGGGAAATTATCTAGACAGAGTAAGGAGTTTTGCTTTTAAGGAAATTAACTTCTAAGCTTCTCTCAGTACCGTTAAATATAGGGCACAATTTCAATCACTAAAGCAATTCGCTGTCTTTTCTTCCAGGCACACACACCTGCCCCTGAGCCTTTTTCTGCCCATGCTGGGTGCTGAAATTGAAAGATCTTTGCATGCTGTTAGAAAAAAACAAAAAGAAGAGGAATTTTCTGCTGTGAGAAGTAATGAACATCACTTAAATGTATATTAGGGGCTAGCTTCCACCTTTAAAATCAGAGTCCATTTATACAGGGATAAAAAGGGTGCTGCAGTTAAGTAAGGCCTCTGGGAAATATTTCAACTGCCTATAAATAAACACTTTGTGGCCTTTTTAGTAGTCTTCAGTGTCTTGTATGCAGTCTGTCTCTGTGACACCTATACATAAGGTAATGGAGAAAAATGATCATTCTACAAATAAATTCCCCTCTATACTAACTCTCATTTTATTCCCCCTTAGTCAAACATAAACCTTCGCTTGAAGTTGTCAGATGTGATTATCGATCTGGGTCTGACAGCATAACTCTAACCAAACAGTCCAGGAATAACTAAAAATTCAAGTCTTTTCCTTTTCTTTGCTTTTAATTTAATTTTTATTTTAAAGAAGAGTAGCAAAGGATGGAGAAAAATGTAGCAAACTACTGGGGTTAAAGCATATTATCAAAACAGAGTCATGATTTTATGGCTGAAAAGGCTGGGTGGCCATAGACCTCTCCACACATGGAGGGTTTGACTGAGTGCTGACTGAATAAAGAAAAAGAAACAAAGACACTAAACCTGGGGCAAGTATTGAAGCACTGTCAACGTTGAGCAAAGTCTGGCAGAAGCATCTTTCACCATGACTTGCCCTGAACATTGGAGGACGATAGAGTCCCTTCCGTATCTACTTTTGTCAATTCTTGCACAGTCAAAACTGTGTGTTCTGAAAGTTTTATTCATGAAGTTTTGTACCTTGGTTTAGTGGCAGTCTGTAGTCTTGTTTTGACATAAGGTACTCTGTAGTAGGGGAAATATTTCTGCAAGTTTATTATAATGAGGACTCATCTGTTTTGAAAGCACTGTGAATGTCCTGGAGGCTTATTTACTAACTGATACTCTTACTGCAACTATTGCAAACTCCAAATCTTTTACTCCACTGATTTCTGATGGAATTTGTTTGCATAAGATATATGATGAAGCTTGAGTAAAAATATGAATCCCACATTTCTAACCTGAGGCAGAGCTGTCTCAAGGCTTTGCAGAAGTAGAACTATAGAATCATAGAATTTTTTAGGTTAGAAAAGGCCTTTAAGATCAGAGCCCAGTCATCAACCCAGTAATTCCAAGTACACCACTAAATCATGGCACTAAGTGCCACCTCTACACATCTTTTAATTTCCTTCAGGGGTGGTGACTCCACCAGGCTGGTCCAGTTGACCCTTAACTCACAGAAACTTCCAGCATTTGCACCATCTGTCAGAAAGACATTTGCAAGGTGATCTTCATAATGTATGAGAAATTGCTTCCATGTGTTTGTTAAGAACTTGCCACCAGCTCACTTTGTCTAATGTCCCCCTTGGTGGTAAACAGCAACCACAACCCTAATGGTGGTTCCTTCTTTGCCTGCCACCAGCTAACCTCCATTCCCCTATCTCCAGAGCTTTTGGTTTATACCACATCTCTCCCATAGGACCATGCTACTTTCTCACACGTGCCCCAGTCCTCTTGGCTTCTCTTCCCATCCTCCCTTAGAGCATGCAGGAAGGTTTGCTCTGCAGATACCTGCGCCTCCTGCAGCTGAACTATTATTAAGAAGCTGCCTTGCAAAAATTACTGGCACATCTGGGATCCCTGTTGCTTTTTTTAGCTGGAAGCTCAAAGCTTGAAATGTCATGGACAATGACTTCCCAAGAAAAAGAGAATTTGTAGATTAACATAGTAAACTGGGAATAATTCCTGCTTTCATGGAACCTGTTTAGATGACAGAAGCCTTGGTGTTTCTGGATACACGAAATAGCAAATGCATGAAATAATAAAATCTGTTAAACATTTGGCATTTTCCAAGAGGAAGTACTCAATTTATTCAGTCAATTTGACATTTTTGAGGACCTTTACACATAGAAAAGGCATAAATCATATAGTGTATGTCTCAACAAAGCTGGATTCTAAAAACCAGCTTCTGCAAAGGAAAAGCAAGGACTTAAATTCAGATTGTCTGAGCCAGTGCACTGACTGTAGACTTGCTGAAAAGTGAGTGGAAGCAGAGTAGAGTGGTAGCCACAGCTGCCCCCAGAGAACCCGAGTAGATAACCAGCCATTAAATGCACTTAGGCAGTGCCTGTTGACAGCATCCAAATAGATGGGTGAGTACTTGTCCATTAGTTACTAACTGGGCTTATGCATTAATAGGTTTTGAGAGTCCCTGACAAGACTGAGACACTTCTAAGTTTGCTCACAAGTAAAAGTGCATCCCCAATATGAATACTAATTTTTCTGAAGAAGGTAACTTTTAAGGAGTTAGACATGAGCAAAACACAGGGTTTTGAGCATGCAATGCTGGTCTTAGATATCTAAATCCTGCCCAAGTAGTTATGTGGGCGGGGTTGTAAATATCTTTTTACAGCTTTCTAGGGTGGTATGAGAAAGGATAAATCACACTTCTGTGTAATAATGAGGAATAATTATGTATCCCTTCTAGATGTGAAGAAAGAAGAGTCACTTTTTAAAGATACAAAGATTTCATGAAATGTATTGTACCAATTAGATTTAGTAGTACCATTAGGAGATAAAACTGTATTATTCAATTATCAGTCACATTTATAGCCATTAGTTCCCCTGGAAACTTGTCAAAGCTTTAGGGTACAGCTGTCAAGGCAAAAAAAGCAGAAAAGGAATACTTTAAAAACAATTTGCAATTGACCTTTAAATGTTATTTTCATCAATGAAGCTAATAATGTGGAAGATGATTACTCAGAATAAGTATCTTGTGCCTGACTAAAATGATATAGTATTCTGCTTGCATTTTATTTAATATACCTACATATATATATTTACTCGATATGCATACATATGTACTTCAACCATACCTGTATATTACAGTAGATGTTTCTTTTACCTGCAGTAGGTTTCCAGAAAGATATTTTGCACAAAAATTAGGACATAAATGTTAGAGGGGCATTCATGATCTTAATAAGAATGAAGATTAAGTTTCTCCCCTAGATGTTTAGTAGTACACAATCAGATTGCTGAACTGTAAGTTTTGCTCTGTTTGTTTGTTGATGCACCAAGTGCTGGCCATGGCCAGAGACAGGATTTCAGACTTTCATATGAACTTGCAACTGCTTGGTTCCTATGCAGCAAAACCAGAGAGACTGAATAAATAATTTATTCTGAGGTTTGCTATGTTCAAATAAATGAGAGTTTCATGCATGGAGGAAAGATTGGGTCCCAAGTGCATTACCTAGGATGTACACAGGATATACATAACATGAATATGTTTTTATACAAGATAAATGTAATTCTCAATCTTTTTTCTACTTCAGCAAGCAAATGAGGGGCTAGATATACAGCAGGTATTGACTGTTAACGAAATTATTTGTTTGTACAGGACTTTAGAGACTAGTATAACATTACAGTGGAAGACATTCAACAAGAGTTCTACTTAATAAACCTAAGGAGTTTCAGTATTGTAAGGAAATCTGTACTGTCCTTAAGCACTAAGAAGAAAGGTTTGTTGCTTAGTACTTTAGGATAATAATCTAAATGGCCTGGTAAAGCCCTTATTCCAGTTTGGATTCAAAATGAAGCCATGTCTTGCCAGTCAAATTAAAAAAAAAAAAAAAAACAAAACAAAAACCAAAAGCTTATAACAGTCTCTCAAATACAGAACAGTGACTGCAATTTTTATAGCATCATCATTTGCTATTGATTATTCCCAGGGAATATCAGTCTAATAGAGTGGCAATCATCTAACCTCTGTGTGTGTGTGTGTCTTAGATATATTTAAATACATGATACAAGGGGAACACAATGTAGGAACACTGTAAATGAACATAGGTTCTTCAACTCCACTGATAAATGTGAGAGTATTTTACAATTCATGTTTCGAAAACATCTAGTAAAACGTAATAAAAGAAAAAGTAAGGATAATAAAAGCGTAGGCACATGATGTTACCAGTTTAATGGCACTCATTCCTTTTATTAGTAGTAATCCCACAGATGCCTGAGGAAGCACATTTGCCTGTGTTAAAACAAATCCATTCTAGAAACTGTTCTGACATCCATCATTAAAGCATTTTATGTGAGTAGTCTTTCTTACTGTATTATTAAACCATTCATTAACATGATAGATAAAAACTCCATTCCACTGAGAATCTGCCACAGCATTACAGGAATGTACCCTGCTTGGCAATGATGAAATATGCCATGACAGGAAAACAATAACACAATGTAACTTACCATTAGGCTTTTCAAATTGTAGAACATTTCTATTGTATTGCTCAGAATATATACCAAAGTCAATTTTCTCTTAGAATAAATGAATAAATAAATAAATAAATTCCACTTGTACCAGAATTAAATCTTGGCAGTGAGGTCTATGAAATGATTGCTGTAACATGACAGAAAACAAAGATGGAAAACTCCTGGTGTAGCACCCACTGCACTGATTCAATGTCATTTTAAGTTCCTGGTAAAGTTCTTAAATGTGCCTGGACAGCCTGAACTACATCTCTGTTATTGAGCAAATAGCATATGACTGTACTTAAAACATCTGTGCAAATTGCACAAGTTTCAGTGAACAATACATTTAGGCATGAAGGAGGACATCACCAGCCTCTTCTTTCTTCAGCATGTTACAGGTAAAACTGTATTTTCAAAAATAGGCTTTATAGGTAATTTCTCATACTATTACTGCAGTGTTTAAGCACCTCACAGCGTTCATTACCTCTTGTAGTATCCCTGTGAAATAGAAAAACACACCTTGGATAAACCAGAATCACAGAATCAGATAATCACTGAGTGTGGAAAGACCTCTGAATAATGTCTAGTCCAAATCCTGTTCAAAACAGAGTCACCTAGACCAGGTTGCTCAGGATCATGTCCAGTCAGCTTTTGATATCTCCATGGATAGGGACCCCACAACCTCTCTGGACCAGGAGCCCACACTCATGGTAAAAAACTCAGGTTTAGGTAGAATTTCCTGTGTGTCACTTTGTGCCCACTGCCTCTTGCTCTGTTACTGGCCATGACTAAGAAAAGTTTGGCTACATCCTTGTCGACATCCTCCTTTCAGGTGTTTATATGCATTGACAAGATTCTCCACTGAGCTTTCTCTTCTTCAGGCTGAATGAGCAGTACCAGTTCTCTCACTTTCTTCCCCTGTGAAAGGTGCTCCAGTCCCTTAATTCTCTTTGTGGCATAAAATAAGCATAAAATACTACAAATTAAAAGTTTAAATTTGTATTAAATTGGTGGGGAATTATCTCCATTATACTAAAATTGCCTTTGAGCTGTAAAAGCCATGTCACCCAGTTTAATGGTAGAAAAGTAGCAACTACTACAGTTCTTGCAGTAGAACTGTTAATCTTAAATCTCACAGAAAAAAATACTATGAAATCTTTTCTTATTTTTTTTCAGCCAGAGGGAGGGGTTTTTTGGTTTTGGTTTTGGGGTTTTTTTTTTTTTGTGCAGTGAAGGACTGAAAAGTTCATAAAATTGCTTCTGAGTACAAAGACGATTTGCTCACATTTGGATAAAAAAATATAAAAAGCAATAAAACTGAACTCATTGTCAGATAGCTTTGATTTCTGATAGACTTAGTCCACTGAGACCTAACCAGCAGTTACCTAACCACAGTTGCCTAATCCACACTGCTGAGGCCTGAACTAGACTTTGTGCTGTGTTAAAGTATAATTTAGAAATCTAGCAGAGAGCATTTAAACTGCAAAGCTGCCGAGTCTTTCAATGGAAGCAGGATGGAAAACGTATCAGCTGATCATCAACCAACCAACTGCTAAACAATTTTACAGTCCATATATCCCTACTGGAGCAATAATAGTTTCAAAACTTCCCTTCTCAAAGACAGCCACACAGACAAACAACTCCCACTTGCAGAAACTCAGCCCAGAGCTGCTATACGGAAACTTTCTCTTTTAAACTATAAAGCCTATGTGAAACTAGTCCTTCCACCTCAGGAGTAGTGAGAAATCAGAACATTTTAAAGTTAACCTCAGAAATTATGGCTGTTGATGCTCAGTTTACAGGACAGGTTTCCAGGAAGGTAAGCCAGTCTGTAACTGTGATCTTCCCACTGCTACCAGTGTACTGGAATCCTCACTCTCTGCTGCTTGGGTTATATCCTGGGGCTGCGTTACATGGGCATAGAGATTGGGAGGGGTGTGTGGGACACACATCAGGGAGACTGGCTTCTTAAAGCATGACTTGAGCTCAAAGACACTCTTCCCTGCTCCCCTGCTGTCTGGAAATCAGCCAGTAAGGTCCCTTTCAACTCTATCTTGTACATGGGGACCAGAAATGACACCTGAGGACATGAAGAACAGACATACCTCTCACTACAGCAAGAGTATTCTCTCCACCTAAGTGCAGTAACAACACTTTCTCATTCCTTTTCTCATTGTCTAGATCTCCACTGGGACCCCCTGAGGGCAAATGTCATGGTAAAACTGGTATGCATACAACTGAACACTTCCTTCCCAAAACAATGTAACCTGACCCATAACACCAGCTAAGAACAGCTCCTGACCCTTGCATACAACTGAACACTTCCTTCTCAAAACAGTGTATCCTGACCTGTAACACCAGCTAAGAAGAGGTCCTGACCCTTGCTTACTCTGAACTGTGTTCCAGCAGCATCTCAGGGAATACCAGCCAGCGTGGGCTGAGGCTGAGTGGGGGAACACACTAGCTGTTAAGCAGCCTGGATAGCCACCAGACAGTGTCCTGTGAACTTGTGTCCTTCCCTTGTTTTGTTTCCTAGCAGAGGTGATGTCCCATTTCCTGTAGATTCTTATAGGCTCATTCCATGAGAAGCTCTGGGTGGTGGCAGTGTGAGGCTTCCAGCATGGCTGAGTCATGGCAGCATTTCTCCGTGAAGCTCCAAAACTGTTGAGGTGCTTAAATTAGAGGGAACTGAGCAGAGCTGCCTTTCATCAGGCCCAGAGCCTTACTTCAAGTCTGTTGGTCCAGCATTAGTAGTAGCTTTTGCTCCTGAGAGAAGAGCGCTTTCAAAATTGAAGTAAAATGTACATCACTTTGGAAATGAACATGTAGCTCCCAAAATCAGTGATCCCATTTCCCTGCAACACAGTCTACCTACTCTAGTGCAAACACTAAAGTTATTAACTCTTTTGCTACTTTTTTGCCAGTGACCCCAAGAAAGGCCTTCATGTTTCTAAACTAAAACATCATCATGTTGTATGCTTCAGCAAAAGACCAAGTTCTTCTATGGTGTGTCCTTCAAAGGGTATGTTGTTTGGAAGCAATAATATATTACATGAACAGCACCAAAGCCTGGAGGAGAGGGGCTCCATAAAGCTTAGAAGATTTTAAGACACTCCAAAAGCAACACACTAGAGATCATCTAAAATATTTTCTCTGGTCTATAGAGGGAAAAACAGTAACTAATTGGGATTGCTGCCAGCACTGAATAGAACTCATATGCTGGCATCAGACAGATTGTTATCCAGCATACAATAAGATGAACTAAGCCTAGCCTTTGAAAGGGTGAACACATTGCCCTGCAACAAACTACCAGATTCAGGAGGCCGAAGGGGTTCCATTTCTTACTATTGTTATGTAGCTTATAGTGTAAAGCAGAGAAGGCCTGACCCATCTGGAACCTCAGGGTGCCTTGGAGTCTACACTACAATCTGGGGACTTGGTCTAATAATGCGGGATATTTAGATGAAAGGGGGGAAGGCAAGGATAACTACATATATCAGTTTTTGATATCCACATCAACAGTCATATCAGAGGAACCATGTTTATGTATATACTACTGCTTCAGTGACCACACAAATGTCTACACAGGTATCTGGAATTGGAAAACTTCAACACAATACTAAGGTCAATTTTCCATACTGCAGTTAATTGTAGCTGACAGAGCTGAGATAGTCTACAACACTGAAGGATATTATTGCAGTCAAACTGCATTACTGTTCTCATGCTCGAACTACTCAAAGTCCTTGTTTAGCCCTCATTATTCTTTTATTTGGATCCTGTAAAATCATTATGTTATTCATCCTCACGACACTGAGTAGAGGGGCTTGTGATTACCCTCCCTGCTGATAAGCTAAGGCACAGGAAAGCTAGAAATGAATTCAACCACCTAATTCTTAAAAGCTCCTTTCTACTCCAATGAGCATTTTTGTTTCCAGCAGTCAAGTTAGATCCTGAAAGTTTTGCTGCTGTACATGGACTAATCCTTTTTTTGGCCGTGCTTGTACATCTTACTAGATCAGGATTTAGAGGCATGTTCAAGCACCCTCTGGCTGCCTTATTCTGTTCTCACTGCCTCACTGTAAGCACACTCCCCAGCATGGGTTTGACCACCCCTACCCACAGCCTCTCAGAGAGCTAAGCCAAAGACCAAGAACACTAGGCAGCATGGACAAGTCTGTACCACATCTATCTGGCTGGCACTGTCCTTCAGTGCAATGGCAGGTGACTGTGCAATCTCAAACATTTTTATGTGCTGTCACGCCACACCATAATGCATGCAGCAAGTAACTTCTATTTCAGCAATGACAAGCTGTGTTACAGCACTCTCTTTCTTTTGGATTCTATGAGCAAAAACACATAAAATACTGTGAGATTGTATTACTGTGTTAAAAAATGCAGCTGATCAATGCCATCCTGGTTTTGTCTGGGATAAAGTTAACTTTCTTCCTAGCAGCTGGTGCAGTGCTGTGTTTTGGCTTTAGTTTGAGAACATTTCTGATAACACACTGCTGTCTTAGTTGTTGCTCAGTAGCTCTTACCCTGATCAAGGACTTTTCAGTCTCATGTTCTTCCAGTGAGGAGAAGCCAGGAGGAAGCAGAGACAGGACACCTGACTCAAACTAGCCAAAGGAGTATTCCATACCACAGCACATCATGCCCAGTATATAAACTGAGGGGAGTTACCCAGAAGGCCCAGATAGCTACTTTGATTGGTTTGGGTATCAATCAGCAGGTGGTGAGCAACTGTGCATCATTTGTGTTTTACTGAGTTTTATTCTTCTGTCTTTCCTATAGTTGATACTAATATAATAATAATATTATCCCACTTTATTTCAATTATTAAACTGTTCTTATCTCAACCTGTGGGTTTTACCTTTTTCTGATTCTCTTCTACATCCCAAGAGGCAGGAGAAGTGACTGAGCAGCTGCATGGCACTTAGTGACCAGCTGGGCTTAAACCACAACAAATGCTTTCTCTGAGACAGGGAAGTCTTGAAGATCTGTAGATGTTAGCTATTGAGGGGTGATCAAGCACAACAATGAAATATTCTGCCCAGGCATTATTTCAGTCACTCAGTGAATCCTGCTGCTCTGGATCTTCCTCCCAACAACATCCCCTAGAGTGTAAACTTGACTCATGAAAAGATTACATGATGGTTCACTCATTGAAACAGAGCCTTGAATGCTATTTTGGTTTAATCTGAGCATATATGCAGCATGCAGTGAAAGAAACATCACAGAATCAGCCATTAAATACTGTGAAGAATATGCTCACTGCAGCTCTGGCTGTCCTGCATCAGCTAGTGAGGCAGCAAGGACAGCCCAACTAGCAGAGACAACAAGGCCTCCTAGCTCAGACAGGCAGTTGCTATTGATCATTTGCAGAGGGGCTTTAAGCCAAGAACAAACCCATGGGTGCTATCATTCATCAGCAGAGAAGCTTCAGCATTCCCTTAGGGAAAACAGCAGTACCTCCCATCAGCTAGTAATTTTGGGCTACGCATTGATGGAGCACAGAAAAGGCAATAATTAATCTAGACACAACGCTGTTAAATTGGGTATGCCCAACCAACACACCACTACATTGTTCTAGGGGGAAAAAAAACACTGTAAAATATATAGTCAACAAAGTACAGTAAAGTCAAATGAGTCTCCTGTAAATGTGAAAAATGCCAAGGACTATAGATAAATGATAAAGCACTGGGTAAGATTATAGAGTTAACAGTGATGGCTTGTGCAACCCTTCTGTAACATGTTTTTCCTGTACTCTGCTCTGCCAAGCAACCTCCTCCTTCTAGCCAGCCTGCTGGGAAGCTCAGCTCTTGCTCAGCCAGCTGATCCATGGTTTTAGTGACAATGTAAGAAACATAGCCTGTTTTAGGAATCTCTGCTTAGTCTGTTGTAGGCTCAGACAGGAGAACACACAAGGTTAGGAGTCCATAGGACACATGTCAGTGAATAGTAATTAGAGCTTTCCGTTTGCAGCCACAGTCTACACATCTGGGCAGTGGCTTTGTCATACCAGCTTAAGCACCCTGCTTTCAGACACATGGCTGGCAGATGATAAGATATTGCATAGCAGGTAATTGCTTTTGCCTGCTACCAAAATCCTTGTATGTCTTTGATGTGCTTGTGGATCTTCTCTGACTGAGAACAGAACAATTGCATTTAAATTGATTTAAATACTTAATGTCTATCTTCACAGAGTGAATAGCAATGCTCTCGAAACTTTCTTAGTTATGTACCTGCAGGAGTGCTTTTTTAGTCTCCCCTATTGCTGTCAGCTAAACATAAGGAACACGAATTATCAGTGGCAAGTGTGAGAGCTTTTCCTTCTGACTTGTGAAGCTGCAGACATAATTTTTTTGGTGTATACTGCTCTGCCTGACCTCCTCTTTCTTCTAAATGATATTGAAACTATTATCACTGGTTATCTCTCTTCCCCCCCCCATTGCTCTTTTCTTTCCAAGCTTTTTTTTTTCCCCTCTGACAATTCAATTTTCTGAGTTTTTGTGGTATAATGTTAATTTTCCTGTGGTTTTCTAGAATTGTCTTTAAAGGCTATAAGGTCCTTCCTTACAGGTCTTTTTTGTGCTGTAATACAGAGAGTTCCCCTGGCTTATCTAATTAATGTGGTTTGTATAAGTTTGTGGCAATTTAGCCAAAATGAATGAAAATTTGTGTTAAATTACCAGAGCTCAGAAGCCAGAACTTCTGACTTTTTATTTAGGTAACTGACAGAGCCTAAAGAAGTACCATAAATGCCTCAGTGTTGTTCACCATGGAGCAGCATTTTAATCTTCAGACTTAAATCTCTCCACTAAGTATCTTTTCCATTTTCTTCCTGCTTTTACCTGGCAATATCAAAGCCTTTTGCAAAAAAAAAAAAAAAAAAAAAAATCCAACAAAAAAAACCCAAAACTCAAACAAACAAACCAACCCCAAAATCCAAGCAAGCAAACAAACAAACAAAAAGAAACAACCCAAAACCAGGCTATTTTTTGTCAGAGTGTTTCTAAAAGACACATAAACACCAGAGTGCATGCACTAAAGCTGATTTACCTGGAGTGCAGATGGAAAGTGAAGTAGCTCTGTAACAGACTCACACTAAATGTCACAGTCACCCTCCTTAGAGGAATGCACTGCCAAGTGTATCTTATGATTTCCTTAGTGAAGGGTAACATGCTTCCTTCTTCAGCAGAGAATGACGTGCCAGGCATCTGGGCCAAAGGCTGCCCAGTGTCTCTGACTGGTAAATCTGTCTGAACTGTGGGAAATGATGGACATCAACTGGCAAGGAAGATTTCCTGCCTGGCATACCTCAGCCATCTATTCTTTTGAGAACTATGTGGGAGCCTGCTGTGTTGTTTATGTAGCTGGATACCGAAGTTTCCATGCTTTATGCTTTCCCTCTGACCAAGATTTGCTGGGACCAAACACAACTTTCCAGGAACCATGTAATAACATCAGAGCAGTCAGGAGTAACAGCTGTGAGTCCCAGTTGCCACAGGGTGTACTATGAGTGTATAAAAAACAGATACAAAAGACTGGTCTAGGCTTTTCTTTTTCTCCCTTTGGATCTAGAATGTATTCAGACCTCTGAGGAATTTGATATCAGCTGTTTCCCCAGCTGTTCCTACTTAGAAAAAGCTTGTAAAATCTGGACTGTGCCTTCAAAGGCACCCCAGTAAGAACTTGCAATACCACAGCAGCGAAGAAAACGCAAAATACTCATTTGACCATGGAAGCTCTGCTACCAGCTCTAACAGAGTTTCAGAAAACTAAGTTCTATTTGAAGAAAGGAAGTGTTATGTTACTTCGGTCGGTGGCACAGCAAGAAAACCTATCTCACTGGCTAAGATCTGCCTCCTCCCTTTCTCCACCAACCACCATCCAGCATTTCTTTTTATTAAAAAAAAAAACAAACAAAAAAAACCTGTAAAAATTCATTAAAAGAGCTGCTAAAGCAGAAAAGAGTATTTTAGACATATGATCTTCTGAGTTCTCTCCAACAACATCATCTTAGGTAATGGCTTATCATCTAACATTTGCTTTATTTTCTCTGTAACAGTAGGATATTTCCAAACTTGTGCATCCCATCTGTATCCATTTTCACAATGACTGAACAAATGCAATTAGTCTGCAGTCAGCCATGTAATGGTCTGCTACTACCACTAGGTATTTTTAGTCCATGGATTCTCTTCTCAGCTATGCCTTCACACTTTTTCTAGCTTACTTTATTATCAGAGTTGCTTTTTTCCCTTCCGTGCCATCCTGTGTAATTGGAAGAATCCTGTATGCTTTACTTCTTCATATTTCTCTCATGGTCACTTTGTTACAATATACAGATAGTTGAAAAAGGAAGAAATCTTTGCAGTAAAACTATTGTAAATTTTACCTTTTATTTCTTCTCAAATTCTGCAGTTGGCCTTATTTCCTAAGATCTGTACAGTCTGCCTTCTACCCAGACTCCCTTCCACAATTATTATGTTTTTATAAAGATGTATGAACTTCTGGAGAATAGAAAATCTTCATGTCAACCTATTGAGACAGGAGTTCTCTTTCCTTCTCCCACAACAGATTTTCAATGATCCACACACCTTGCAGCAGAATGTGACACTGTTTTTTGTTGAAGCCCAGATTGCAGTTGTCTTACATGCTGAATGGAGCAGGGGTGAACATCATTTTGCATGTACTCTCCTTTGCCTATGGCATGCAAACCCAGCAGCCTTTACAATTTTGCTCCAATACATTAATGACAAAGGCATATCACTGAATCTTTCAGAGTATTAAACTTGACATGCTTTAAATTCTCTGAATTTGTTAACTGGTTTCTTCACCAAGCTACATGTGATGCTTCTCTGTCTGTATCAATGATCTTGGCTTTTCTTAAAACAACTTTTTGAGCATGCTTTTCTGACTTTCAATGTCTTTGATTCTTGATTTTGTGGTCCAATTTAAACCTGTGTATGCAGAATTTCTTGTTCGTTTGGGCGAATGGGGTGCGTATAGGGCAGTCAGCTTTTAATTCTAGCTTCTTCTTCAAAGTACTTCTCTGAAAAATGGTGAATCCTCAGATGTACCTCCTCAGCAGTGAGATGCTTGTACCAGGTTTGTCTCTCATGTGTGTAGTTCACATGGTGTAGGCCTTCTCTACAACAGAAAGATGCACTGATTAAATTTTAACTAGGTTTTAAATCAATCTAGTCTATGTAATGTAAATTCTTGTGTAACACCTTCTTGTTTGGTATAGCACACACAAGCTTTTCATTGTCCTGAATTAAAAATAGAAAACAAAATTGCTTAAGCTCAAATAGGAATGTCAGTGGATTTACTTAAAGCTGCATACCTAACCAGACTGGCAAAACTTTCTCATGGAGAAAAGGCTTTAAACTATACACAGTGAGACAAAAAAAAAGTATATATGGTCCCCTACAGTATTTTTCCTCTATATTGTCAGTTCCCCACCATTCCAAAACTTCCTTCTCTGATTGCATCCACAGTATTTTAGTTGTTTCTCAAAACAAAAACTTGCATAAATTTCACTGCTGCTTCTGGGAACCTCAATGATCTCAAAAAGTGTTATTCTGCTTACACTTCCTATTCATCAGTTCCTGTTTCCCTTTTTACCCTGCTTTTTCCACATTGTCTCTGTGGATTGTACTGGCTCTAGAACAATTTTGAACATTCAGACTACAGAATCCCCCTTCTGAAATGTAATCAAGCTTTTAGGACTATCTTCTGAATATATATATATATTTTCCCTGATAAATAATTATCTTTTAATAGAGAAAGAACCATTAAAAAGAAAATTAAATGGATTTCTACCTCTAGATTTGCCTAAATTATATTCAGAGGCAGGACTGTGATTCATATACTGAAGAAGTTACAGAAATACAAGCCTGAATCTTTCATTACCTTAGAGGATAGCCAAGCTTAGCAGAAGTTATTTCATCTCAAAGTCCAAAATCTTCAGCTGGAAATACTTTCCTTGCTTCCTTTTGAACAGGCTCAGAAACCTTTTCTGCCTTCACCTCAGTTCTCTTTCCAGCAAAAGATAGTATTCTGGTTTCTCAGCCTAGGGATTTTTCACTAGGGATTTCAGTTTGCACCTTCAGCTCAGGTTCATATATATGAACTACTTAAGCAGACCTGATAGGATATTACTATTGTCTTTTTTCCCCCTTATGCATAGCCATATTTGCTTTTACTTTTCCTTCCCTTTGATATCACATTAGGGAGGCTGTATTAATTATTCATTCCTCCAGGCAACAAATGCTATGTGTTCAATAGCTGATTGGCCCACTTCTTTAAGCTCAACAGAGATGTTAGTTTTAGCTATTCCAGGGAGGACAAAGGAGAAAAGATACCTCAGCAAGAGTTCAAATATTTATAACAGATCATTTTCCTACTGCTTCTCACAGTGCTGCATGCCTTTCACTTAATGTAACTTGACATTTAAAAAATCCTTTCATTCAGTGTAGGAAACACTTTGACACCCAAACTGCCAGAATTCTTGGGTATAAGCATTCTTCTCCACTGTTCCGCTGCTTCCCTGCCCAGCAGCGGTAAACAGCAAATACTTCTTCTCCTTAAACCCTTATCTGACAAGGTCCAGAAAGGAAAAAGAATATTCCAGCAAACTGATTCTAAGATTAGCTGTCCCCATGGGATGAAGTCATTAGCTATTTACCATGAAATCATTCTTAATTCAAGTCAGCCTGAAGTAAAAAGGAAGAAAAATGTTTGCCTACAATATTTAAAATCAGTGGTTGCAAAATTTTCTAAATTCAAAAGCCAAAAGGAAATGGAAAATGCATGCAGAGGTTTGGTCATTATTTATGTTGGCTCTAAAGTTTCCTCTCAGCCATTATGAGACAGCTGAGACACTGTTAGAAATTTGCATCTTCTTGACTTAGGATCCAGCTCTGGAACAATTACATTCTCATGGAAAGGGATCTTGGCTCAGGGAAGAACATTACCTTTCATAGTATGTTCCTTTATATACATTTTAAGGATGTGCTCAAAATCGAATTTCTCTTCCCACAAAATTTTGAACCACCACTTCTTCAGCAAAGGGTGATTCTTCATTTTGGATCTGTTTCTATTAATTGCCCTTACCTCTTTAAAAATGCTGCTTTCTTTTTGGCAAACCAGACATAGTCATCTCCTTGGCTTGAGTATTGGCAAACTATCAATCATTTTATCACCAATGAGTACACATCTCTTTCATGTTATCAAAGCTGAAAATACTTCTGAAAATCAGTGTGTATTATCTCTTTAATCAGGAGATTTTATTTCATGCAAGGCTTCATCCATGTTTTAGACAAACATAACAATGGACTATGCCACATCTGTCTGTTGGTTATAATCACTGGAGCAGACACAACTGAACTCTACCCCACAAGGTAAGTCAGGCATGGGATGACTGAAGAGTACCCGAGCTGACAGCTACATTTGTAGCACAGGGCCTGATTCACTTTGGTACATGATGTAGCTAAGTGGGGTCAGTGCTGCCTGCAGGTTCTCAGGCAGCACTTGTCAGGCATTGCAGCAGCATCCCAAAGACCTGCAGAAACAGGCAAGTCCTCCAGGCACAGGCTGCCTTTGCTGGAATCCCAGCATTTGCAGAGCAGATGCACAGGGTAAAGCCCCTTGTAGCTGAGGAGGCAGCAGAGACACCCAGGTAGGACAAGGAGCGTGTGTGCCAGGCCACAAAACCCACCCCAGCAGAGGGAGTGGAAGCACTTGAGGACTGTGAGAGATGATTTTGTTTGGGATTTTTGATTTTGTCCCCTACAGACCTGTGAGGCATGAGATATGAGAAGGGCCCATGAGACTAAAAAGCAGCTAAACTGTTTTCATGTATACGAGTTTGATGCAGCAGAACTTTATTTCAGGATTGTCTTCAAAGGGCAAACCAATTATGCGAACAGAAGGTGGGCAAAACAAGTATTTAACTAACTTATGGCACTGAGCAGAGCAAAGAAACAGGGCATTTCTTCCTGAGCAATCTGTTGGTAAAGGGATTTCTATCAGGTGTTCAGAGACGGTAGCAATATGGAGGACTGTCTAATCTTCTGGAAAGCCATTTGGAACAGGACCATATGGAGCTATTTTCATTGTAGCATTGGAAAAATATAGCAATAGAGCATAGAAAGGAGAAGCCAGAGATAGTAAAAAGCCTTACAGAAGCAGAGGCAGGCTGTGTAGAGCCTTTTGAAGGATGAGGTTTTAACCTGTGGTTGAATTTAGACAAAAATTAACTGATGGACAGGGGACAGTGGAGTGAAGTATGACTTGTGGCTCTTGATAAAGACAGCAGAAGTGCAGTTCAATTTGAATGTAGAGCACTGTCTTTTAGGCAGCTTATAAACTTTCATAATGCCATGACTGATGCAGGTTCAGAAACTAAGATTAAGTTTGTGCTATGGAAAAGGTCAAGTAGGATGATAAGGCATAGATGAAAAGGGCAAAGAAGGAGCACTAATCCTTGGGCAGAAGGATAAGGCAGTTTGGGGAGCCAGAACTTTCTCTGTTAATCTGTATGAACTTGAGGCTCTGTTTCAGGATGACCATAAGAGACAATATTTCTAGCCGACTTGTCCTTGAGGGAGAACCAGGAGCACTCTAACACCTGAGAATGTAAAATCAGTAAGGGGTTGGAAAGACATAGCCCATAAAAAATAAATGAGTTGGCTGCAAAGAGGATTATGGGTGCCTTCATTCCTCTAGGACAGATATTGACAAAAGGATGTGATGAATTGGGAATGATCCATTCAGCCCCCTCTTACCCTCACAGAGTGTCCATAAATGATGGTGGTGACCCTTGATTAGTAATTTGATACACATTTTCCTTGACCTGGCAGTATCAGTCATTCTTACCCAGGGCTTTGTAACATGGTTTGCAAATTGTAACACCAAATTGGAATTTCAGCTATTACCAGCTCACCATCATGACTTTAATTTGCTGGGATTTGGGATCCAGAGACAGTATTTCTTCAAGAAAGCAATGTCAAGAGGTCAGTCAGTGACCAGCACAGCCTCTGGCAATTCATCAAAATGCAGTACACAGACAGTGAAATGGGAAGAGGAAAGCCTCTGGTAGCTTACTGTCCTCAGGGCTTTGCTGAAAAGGGAGGGAAGAAAGGAGAGTAGTAAACAACAATGTGGTAGCAGACTGTGGTAGCAGGAAGGTATGAAGTCCCTATGGCCACATGGAAGGACAGAGGGTTTCTGAGCAGAAGCTGCCTTGGGAGTGTAAACAAGCTAGACACCCACATAGGACCAACCTATGCTGCCAAGGAGGAGTGGAGAGAAATTAGAAGGGGGCCAAGAAGGATCATTCAAACAATTGCAGATATTGCTGGGGAACACTTAGATCTTGTATGCATAGTGATAGTGACTGCACAAAGGCATGGTGCAAAATTTGATGGTCATAGACAAACAAGGTTTATCTGTTAATGAGCAAACATGGTTCCCCATAACAAACTTGTAAGGAGTCTGTGGTGCCATTTAGGACTGTTACAGGTGCTAAACAGCTGCCATTACGCAAGCTCATCATAGGTCAGCACCTTTCAGTACCTGACAGGGTGACTGTCTTGGAGCTTAGGCACAAGCAGCCACTCTTAAGATAAGAATGAAGCTGGTACTCAGCTTCCCACAGTACAGCACTGTGGTGGGTTAACTTGGGCCAACAGTCAAACACTCACATAGCTGCTCACTCCCTCCCTTTCTCCCACTCACTGCGGGGCACAGATCTGGAAAAAGAGAAAGCCTTGATGATGTGCAAGCACTGCTCAGCAATAGCCAAAGCACTGGTGTTTTATCAGTGTTTTGATCACAAATCCAAAACACAAATACCATAAGGCCTGCTATGACAAAGAATTACCTCCATTCCAACTAGACCCAGTACAAGCATGATAAATCTTCTAACGATATTTTGATAGATGCTTAACACAGGCTAATTGTTGAACATAAAACTAGACTTCTGTGGAAAGTATTAAAAATTGTAATGCTAGCAACTAAAATAAATTAAATTATGTAGTCTGGAAAAGCAGAAAAAATTGAAAGCTGGTAGACAAAGTGAATCTTTGTTCAAAGAGAAATAAAAGAGATGCATATTTTAAAAGATGTCTTATAACCTTTAGCTCTCAGACAGCAAGTATTTTGAAAACATATTCATTAAAAAGGACATAATTCTGGAACACAATTGAAAAGCAAAGCAGCCCTTCCACCATTGTTCAAACGCTGCAGTTTCCTAAGGAGAAGTCATGAGACTTCCCAACCTGAAGAATGCTGATATTTTACATTCTTTTTATGTAAGAGAGAGGACTGGAGAGATAACAGAAGAAAGAATGTGTTAGCCTTATAACCTTGAGCTGTGATGAAATAATGGTTTACTTACATTCAATTTTGTTCAGTTTATAACAAAGCATTCAGCAGAAAACATCAATAAGAATGTTGACACACTCATACTCCTTCTAATAAGAATGAAAAAGAATTATAGTTGCAAATCTGGCATCTAGAATTCACATGGAAAGGGAAATTTTGCTGTTTAGCAGTTAGTTCTCTCTGTAACATAGCGTCTCCAAAGGAAGATTATTGGGTAGATTTACAGCTGAGCTATGTGTTAAGATCAGTTCAAAGATTAAAAAAATTACTACATTACTCTAGACAAAGATAGATACATTTCAACTATATATACACCATAATATGTAATTTTTTTTTGTCTATTTCTTAACATTCTCTGAAAGGAACTTAAATAAATAATGCATAGAGAGTAAAGACCTGAACTTTGCAATAGATACATTTGCTTGCAAATTTAACAGAAATCTTAGGTCATCTGTCAAAGGTCTGAAACTAAGGCAATAAGGCTCTTCCAGGAGAAAAAGTGGGTTTAAGAATAGGCCTGGCTATCTCTTAGATGGATAAATTGGGGTCAGGTTAAGCCTATGTCAGGTACCGTTACTGTGAGAAGCTGAGTACCAACTTGTGTCTTAGGAGTGACTACTTTTGCCTTAGCTCCAAGAAAGTCATCGTGTCAGGACTGAAATGAGCTGACCTATGATGAGCTTATGTTAATGGCAGCTGTTTAGCACCTGTAACAGTCAACCCTACAGTCTTAAAAGGTTTTTTCCTGGAGGCTAGTGCCAACTGCCCATACTTGGGCACATGCAAAACCTCCTCTGATGCCAGGAACAATTTCTACAAAATAAAAGAGCCTGAAGATATAGAAATCAATAAAGTTGGGTATATGTACCATAGATGTGGTATCTGACCCTAAATATTAAATATTGAAACAAAGCAACTATCTATTCTATAACGAGTGCTTCCTATAAGGCTTGTTGTCAGCAAGGTTCTATGTTCTCATCACAGCCACCAAAACCCACCATATTCTGACGTTAGCAGTTTTTTTGAAATAAAATGCAGGAAAAAAAAACAAGACAATACAAAACAAAAAACAATCACCAAATCCAGTTGTTTGGAAACATTAAGAATCTAAATTAACTTGAACCTTTTTTCATCTTCATTTTTTGATCAACGTAAATTCTTTCCTTTATTCAAATAGCACAACTTCTACAGGCCCATATCAGTTGCAATCTCAAAGACAGAATGTGATGAGAAGTAGAGGAACAGGAAAGTGATGCGAAGATTTGTACAATACCTAATTTTCTTGAACCCCATTTGGGAGCCATACCAGTAGCTTCCAGGAGCAATCACAGTCCCATTCCCATAGACACTAAAGCTGCAATATGACTCACAAACTCTGAGAGTCTGGGCACACTCACATCCATGTGGAGGGCAGCCTTCTCATCTCTAGAGCTAGAAGAACAAGACCCTCTCTAACCGGGCAGCAATAATATGCCTGTTATCTATAACAACAAAATATACAGTCTCTTTAATAAGCCCCAGACTAATGAGAAAACAGAGAGGCCTGGCTTCTGTTTTCAATTCTGCTGGTAGTTTGTCAACTTATTTTTACCTCTGTGTGCTTCCATTTACCAATTTTAACACAGTGGACAATAAAAAATTATGGCCTTTATGCAGAATGTTAAGATCTTTGAATGAAAAAGCTCCAGAGGATGGCTTTTGCTTTTACTTTGCCTGTTGAACTAAATATAATCTTCCTTCCGTCTCTCTGTCTTCCCTTCTTCCCTCCTTCTCTCTTTTTTTCCCTCTTTCTTCTCTCTGTCCTCCAACCTTCCTCCCTTCCTTTGAATCTATAAATTGCTGTATTAATCTTTCATATCAGAATACTTCTGTAGTATTACCATTGTGAGTAGTGTCCTAAGGCAGAACTGAATTGCACTGAAGAGGAGGAAAGGAAGAACAAGTGGTGATATTTTGTAGAGCAAGGTCTCTGGAAAATCACAGGGGTTTATTCGCTTTACCTGCTTTATTTTTCTTTCAGTATATAGTGTGAGACATTTATAAAGATTTTAATGAAAAGCACTAAATTTTAGCTTAATGTGAGGCCACACTGTGACTGGTTTCCATTTGGGTTTTCCTTTAAGGCGTAATTCTCCTGTGAAGTCAATATAAATTTCTACTTCAGCCGCATGGCAAATATCAACCTGCAACTGTTCTTGAGAAAAAAGAAACCTACTATGAATTATGTCACTCTAGCACGCACTATGTCTAAAATTTAACAGCTAAAATAATATTCTAAACAACAGTGGGGAGAAGCAAATGTAAAAAGTATCTATGCATCTAAGGTAACTATTAACAGAAAATCAGAATGCTTTTGTGAAAAAAGCATAGAGCAGCTTCTGAACGTGCTACAAACCTGAATTTGATTCACATTTCAACAGTAATCCATCATACTGAAAAATTGCTTTTTGTGCTGATTTAACGTTTGATAACAGCTCAGAAGTCTGAACTTCATGCCAGTATAACATAGGAATGGCAATGTAAGGTTGCTACATTTCTTTATTCCACCTTTCTGATGAGATAGACCTGTTGTATACTTTTTACCAGAAACATTTCCAAGGAAATTTACTGAAACATTAAGATAAAAGAGTGTTTGAGTTTTGCAATTGCATTATGATTAAATTCAGTAACTTTTAACACTTAACCGGATTTATAGGTTTTCCCCAATGGGAACTTATTCTAATTCTAAAGAAAAACAAACAAATTATATAGGTCTTCCTGGAAAACTGAATTAGTATACCCAGTGAGCAAATAAATTTGTGTTCCTTGTCAGAGTAACAGTGCAGTTAGAGTAACAACATGGAATCAATACAATCACCAAGATACAGAGAAACCAGCAAACACCAGCAATCCAAGTGACTTTAATAAGTCAATGCAAAAACACCTGGTAAGGAAAGACTGGAAAACAGCACATATTACTCCTTGCCCAAGGTTTCTTTGCTTGTTTTCTTACACCAATTGTTTTCTTTGGGTGGTGGTCCACACAATCTCTGAAGACATCCAAGCAAACCACAGTCTTAAAAACAGTATCCTTTTCTTAACCTGGAATAGCAGTGGACAGAACTGAAACAACCATTATTTGGCTTCCTTTACATAGTTACATGGAAGTAGAAAAGCAGGGAACTTCCCCATCTTCTGACTCTGTTCTTTCAAGTAGGGGGTACTGACATATACAAGTAAAAATCTGCAGACCCAAAAAGTCAAATATCAAATTCCAAAGAAAACCTTATAGTTTGTTTATCATTTCTTGGAGCTATCATGCTACCCTAAAAATGTCACAAAGGATTAGAAATACATGGAGAAGTGATATTTTTATTAACTGGTTGGGAAGAATGTGAGGAAGAGAATCATTTAGTTTCTTGGTGGTTTTTAATCTTACACAAATTAAAAATCTTAAAACATGCTGTTGAAAGAAAATAGCCCAACCTTCAAAACAACTAGCTGTTTTCAGGCAAAACTATTTTGGATGCATTATCAAAATCAGCTGGTAGTTTCCATTGACTTGATTTTTTTCTATAAATTTGGCAAAAGCCTATTCACTGAGAAAGTTTTGCTCACCCTATGGCTAAATACAGAGCTTCCCAGGATTTACAGCAAGCATGCGCATATGTGTGCTGTAAATTACAGCAGAAGTTGAGTGGCAAAACACTTTGCTGCCTTTTAGGTGCTGCATGACCCTTGGTTGTACTGGACTTGAGCCCAGAAAACGTTTTTCTATGTGTTTCCACATTTTCAAAAAGAATATAAGACTTTGCTGGAGGCCCTGAGTGAAAGAAGCAAAATTGCAGCCATCTGTTAAGTACTAGGGAGTATTTTCAAAATAGACATAAACGGTGTCCTAATCATAGTTCAACAGACTGCTTGCTTTTAAAATAGACTACTTACTGAACATACTTTGGCCTCTAAGAACCTAGTATTACTGTCAAAAGTGCTGTGGAGGGCCAACTGCCACTGAAAATAGTTTTTATATGTATGCTTTTGCACACTTTCCTATCTAATCTCTTCACATGTTTTAACTTAGTCTTTCGGATCTGTATAGGGCTTTTTTCCTATTTTTGGTTGGTTTGGGGTGGGTTTTTTTGTTTCTTTTTTTTTTTCACTGCAGGAGCTAGATTTTTGCCTGCACCATCACTACAAAAGATGTAGCTTCTTTCTGTTTGCTATTTCAGTTAAAATTAGTAGTAGCTGGAGAGTATTCATTCTTAGTTGTTCTGGATAATGCCACAGATACTTGAGATGTCTTTTATGAGCTCTTGCCTATTAATTGAACAGTTGTGGAATCCTTCACAAAAATGCTCTTATTCTAGAACATCCATCAGTCCTCAAAACACCTTAAAAAGTGAAATAGAACCAATCTCTCAAAACACCTTAAAAAGTGAAATAGAACCAATCTAGTGTATTTACTCTTCCATCACTGTTGCATTTCAGTGCCCTGTTTCATGATGCTGTCATTCATCAGCTTTCCAGTGGAGACTTGCCTTTGCTACAGTCTGTGGGAAAGGGTGTCAGCATAAGGCGTGGTTGATTTGGCAAAGGAAGTGACTCCACAGCCAACTTTGTGTAAAAACTCTGCCTGTTTTCCATTGTAGTTTCCCACAGCTGCTCCCATTTGTGCGTGCTGGTACAAACAATGGGACTGCCAACTCCTGGCATTATAATGCCTCTGTATTTCCTGTACATTGGCATAATCGAGAAAGACATTGCTACTAATATTACAGCACCACAAGTAGCCAGAGAAATGCATGTTGCCTTAGATCTACAAAGAAACAATCACTCTGTTTCACGAAAGTGGAATCTCACTTACAACCTTTAGAGGATGTCCTCATTTAGGTGCCTGATTTTACAAATCCCTATTACTAATCGTTTTCTGAGTGTGGGATGTCTCCTTTTTGCTTTTCTTGCAACATTTAAAAAACAATAATGGAATAAATAACTGAAAACTAAATTCTATCCTATGATAACATACTGATACCTATATAACTCTTCTGCAAGCATAGAAACTTACCATATGCACAGGCCCCTGCTGCTTAAGGAAATGAGTAATTATATGTACTCACAAGTATAGTGAGGTCTGAGAACCTGCTCTGGAAAGCAAAGATCTTTCCCTCTCCCTTCTGCAAGCCTGATCCTCTGTGTGCTGACTCCTGCCTGACCTACCTTCAGTCTTTCCTCCCTCCCCCAGGGCTTCTCATCCTCATCTCACCCAACTAGTCCTGGCTTCTACTTCATTGCTTGAGGAAAGATTTCTCATATCTCCCACCGTGTCACCCACTCTGCTTCTTCAGTTCTCATGTCACTTCTCCACCACTCCCTACTCAAGTTTTTGTTCTTTTATCTCTCTCTCCATGAAGGCCAAGTCCTCCTGTGCCTTGTTTCTTCTACCTGTCTCCATCTCTCTTCTCCTCTTCCAGTCCTTGTTACTTCTGCACCAGAATGGTTTGCCTTGGGATCCCAGCTTCCAAATCTGATGCAAAGCTGCATTGTAGAGAATACCCAATTTTTGCCCCACGTTTCTGAGACATCCTCAGGATAGCTGTTGTATTTTGGCTGTGAAGCCACAGCAAGCCTTCATACAAATGCTTGTGTCAATAGACACATGCAAAGTCTTGTAACATTTAGATACGTTTCCAGCTTTTGCAAGACCAGCCAAACCACATCTTTGATGTAATTCTTTCTCTCAGTGCACCTCCACATACCAAATCATTGCACTGAAATACGAAATTATAACTGATTCTTAAAGAAAAAATATTTAATTGTGGGGATTTTAATGATATAAGGCACAGGGTGTTTTATTTCAATTCTATAACAGTGGGTTTAGAGTAAATGTGCAGCAGCAAAAAATTCATACCGACTCCGGTAACCAGCACAGGGACATCCAAACCAAACATACCTATTAAAATGAAGAACAACTGAAAATAGAGTCTTGTAATTCTAATCCAGAGGATAGTGGACAAACATTAAAATCTCCATTTAGGAGATAATTCTGCTCTATTCTATAATCTGGATAGATTTTGACAGACTGGAAAGGGAATTTGAGTAATTTGTGTTAAGATACACAGAAGGTGACAAAACTGAAAATACAAACTGAGACTCTAAAGTGTTGTATGTGTAAGAATTTGCTATTACCCAGCAGCAAAATGCAAGGACTTAGTTACAGCACTTTTTGTAATGTTTGTTCACGCAGGCTGTTAAGTATACTATGATGTGATTGTATTTCAGACTGTTGCCAAAAGAACCCTGTATATTTGTCCATTGCTTATATTTTAACAATGGTAATATGATTGTGACAAAGAGTACTAGCAAATAACAGAAGTGTTATGACACTGATTTCCATATTACATACCTGGGGACAACAAAGCAAAGTGCCAGGTCCTGCACTTAGGTCACAACAACCCCAAGCAATGCTCCAAGCTTGGGAAAGAGTGGCTGGAAAGCTGCTCAGCAGAAAAGGAGCTGGGGTGCTGATTGACAACTGCTGAACATGAGCCAGCATGGCCCAGGTAGCCAAGAAGGCCAACAGCATCCTGGCCTGTCTCAGAAATATTACAGCCAGCAGGGCCAGGGCAGTGATCATCGCCCGGTACTCAGCACTGGTGAGGCTGCACCTTGAATCCTGTGTTCAGTTCTGGGACCCTCACTGCAAGAGAGACACTGAGGTGCTGAAGTGGGTCCAGAGGACAACAAAGCTGGTGAAGGATATGGAGCACAAGTTTTATGAGGAACATCTGAGGGAAATGGGGGTGTTTAGTTTGGACAAGAGAAGGATCGGGGGGAACTTACTGCTTTCTACAATTACCTGAAAGGAGGACGGAGTGAGAAGGTGGCTGGTCTCTTTCCCGAGTAACAAGTGATAGGGTAAGAGGTTGAGAGACTCAAGCTGTGCCAGCAGAGGTTTAGACTAGCTATTAGGATAAATTTCTTCACCAAAACGGTGATCAGGCATTGGAACAGGCTGCCCAGGGAAGTGGTGGAATCATTGTTTCTGGAAGTGTTCAAAAAACATAGATTATGCCCTTAGTGACATGGTTTAGTGGTGGTCTTGGCAGTCCTGGTGTAAAGGTCTGACTTGATAATTTTAAATGTCTTTTCCAACCTAGTTAATCCTATTAGTCTATGAAACCACATATACTATCCAAACTGGACTTCAAAAAGGAGCAGCTACAAAAGGTAAGGTTAATTCCTATTGCTCGGGGAGAGAGGGTGGGGAAAAAAAGGCAGGCTAAAAGGCAGGCTTCAGCAGGGGAGCCGTTTCGCAACTCTCAGCTTCACACTTAGCTGTGGCAAAAAGGGTCATGAGCAATTAAAACTCAGACCGCTAGGGAAACATACAGAGAAACAGAAACGGAGATGCAGCTAACGGCAAAGGAACCACCCGCTCCGCTGCAAAGTGAACGGGCTGCACCACCCACCAGAGCCCCGGCCTGGCCTCACCGCCGCTCCCAGCGCACCGCTCTCCCTGGCAGGGCGGAGCGGGGCGGGCACGGTCACCTCCCCCTGCTGCCCCGCGTTGGTCCCGGCGGCAGCGCAGCGCGGCCGCGCCCGGACACCGCCCCCCGGTGGGCGCGTCCTGGCGGCTGCGCCCGGCGGCCACGTTGACAGGGCGGGAGCGCGGGGAAGGCTGGGCGCGGGTAGCGGGGCCGCTGCCACAGTCAAAATGTCTTCGCCTCCCAAAGAGAAAGCAGAGACGCGGGCCGGACACCCTCCTGCTGGTACGGCCGCCGGGGCCCGGCTCTCCGCTCTTTCTCTTCCCATCCCTGGGGACAGGACGGGGGGGTCTGGGCAGCCGCGGGACAGGGGGGCCGAGCGCCTCCGGGAGAGTTCGGTCGGGCGCCAGTTCCCCGCCAAGTCCCGCGGCGGAGGAGGGTGAGTGAGGGCCCCCCCCTTTCGCCGCCGCCGCTGCCGGGTGTGTGTGCCCCGGGCGGTTTCCCCATCCTCCTCCGCTCGCAGGATCCGGCTGACCCGGCGTCTGGCACCGGGGCTGGTGCGCGGGTACCGGCGGTGCCTGCCTGCCACTCGCTCGCCCTCCCCCCACCCCAGCTTCCCTGGCCCTCAGGCAGCAGGTAATGGGGGCCACAGTCCCTGCCCTGCTTTTCTCAGGGGAGCCCTCATGTTCCAGGGAAACGCCCACCAGGTTTGTGCTGTTCGGCATCTTCTGGCCCGGGACACTATTAGCAGTGTCTTCATGGGTCCTCGTCCGTGAGGGCATCACGGGCCCGAGAGGCCTACGAAACCACCGGCTGTGGCTGATGCCGGCGGGAAGGGGAGAGGAGCAGCCTGGCTGTTGGCAGCACAGGGCACGCCGAGCAGACACAGTGCAGATCAGTAGTACTCCGTGCATCCCTTCTCCCTGTGAGCGTTATGGGGCCAGTGCTGGAGCCAGTGCACGGTCCTGGCCTTAATTCTGGAGGCATAGGAAACGCAAGCTGATCAGCAAAGGAGGTCCAGTACCTTCTACCCTCTGCTGTGAGCTTATGGGTAAGCCGAGCGGTAGGTAGTCTGGGTAAGAAGCTGGGGTTCTCCTTTTGTGGGGTGCTGGTCTGCCACTGACTATACACAACAGTTCCTCTCTACTACACAGACAGGGTTCAGGTATTCACCTTACCAAGGTGTCTTGTACCTCCGTGTACTGTTAGCTTCTCTTCTTTATTAGTTTTCTTTAAAAAGGGAGCTTTGGTCACCACTTCTAATGTGGCCTCAGTGTTTCCTGGTGCAGTTCTTGATTCTAAACCATGGGATGGTTAGTTTTATATTCAAATCAGTTGATGAGATCTAAAGCCAAATTTGAAAACAGCTTTTGAACCCTAATCAAATGATGTGGTTTTATTATGAGGACCTGAAATTCTTTTAAATAGGTAATAGAAGTGAGCAGTAATGGCTTTGCTTTGAGAGGCAGATACAGTTCAGGACTTAGAGTTAGGCTGATGTCCTGGCCCAGTAGAGTCTTCCTATTTCTGCAGCCTCCCTTGTAACAGTAGCTCTTACCTGACCTCCTGGTGAGCTGGCTCAGGGAACCAAGCCAAAGCAGCTTCCTCTGCACTAACAGCTTTTGAGCTGGCTTGCCTTGAAGTGGGCTTCAGCATGAAGGGTTGTTAAGACCTCAGGTTGGTATAGCTGTGTCTTCTTGACACATCTTCAGTGGAAAGGGAATGAAGGATAAGTGGCAGATATTTTCATTTGGATGGTTTGTATTTTCTGATTTTGATTTTATGTTGCATGTTTGAGAGTTTTGTTTCAAAACCTGTCTTTAAAAAGCTGGGTTTCTTTTAGAGCTGTAGTGAGCCTCCGTAGATCACAGGTGAAACCAGCAATGCACAATGCAAAAGCACAACTGCAGTACAGTACAGATTTCCCTTGCTTTCAGAGTATTTCAGCATTTTATTCTTTTTTTTTGTAAAACATGCATCCACATATGAACTGAAGAACTTTTGCAGCCATGTGCCGTTCAAGATCACTAGCATCCCTGAAGGGTTTTCTGTCAGTATGTAACCAGTTCAGCTTTGGAAGAAAGGTAATACCCAAGTCTGTCTTTGAGGCCAGAAAAAATCTAGACATTATCTTCAGATTGTTTCTGGAAGAAGATGGTTCTGAGCTGGTTGGCAGAGGAAGCTGGCCTTGTGGTCTTCTAACATTGGGAATATCCACAATAAATGTGCTGACTAGCTTCAGTTTATATTTACTGTAGGGGCTGAAGCTAGGTGTTACTCCTCCATCTCAAGCCGGTTTAGATCCCTGAGCAATAGCGTAATGCAGTAGGGCAATTTGCAAACAAATTTTAATAAAATGAAAGTCAAAAATTCTTAAATAAAATATCACTATATAGATACAGGTGGAATTGTGTTCATAAATAACAAGGTGAGTTCCTAGCAAGGCAAAGATGTGAATAGGGGATAATTTTCTGACTAATGGCTTAAAAGGGCTGGTTTTGCTACATACAGTTGTATAAGAGCCCTACTGGTAATTATGGATGTGTCTTACTCCACAGAGTATGAATTAGACACATAAAAGCTAGGAAGGATTCAAGTAATCAAATTACAGCAGAATTGTCAAATTCACTGTTTTTCATATGCACTGTTGGCCCTCGCTTACTCAACTGTGTGTAGTCTGTTAGCTTCCTCTCTGCACTGATCTTTCTTTTTGGGGGGACGAGGGGCAGGAAAGAAAAGAACAGCACTTGAAAAGACAAAGGATAATGAAATGGAGAGGAACCTCAATACCTCAGGCTGGTAATAGGGTGCACAAAGTGACTTTGAAGTCCATTCTGAAACTTAAGAGGGCCCCCCAGTTTAACCTTTATTAAATATCCATCTGTCAGTGAGATCAATGCATCTGTAATGGGTTGCTGGGTAGGTCTGTGCAGCTTGCAGTTCATCTAAAGCAGTCTTGTGTAATTATGCTTTTCTTTTCTTCTAGTTCTTTTCTTCTAGTAGATAATGCAGAGGAATAAAGCAAGGTGATTGTGTTAATAGTTTGTTTATTTATGAAGCTTTGCAATTGGTTTTTGAAAATAGTTATGTGCTTTTTCCTACATTAAAAAATATAACTGAGACAAGATTTCTGTGAAATGAAGCTATGTAATAGCTCTTACTTCCATTCTTCATATGTCTTATCGATGTAATGGAATCTGTTATACTGTACATATGAAATAAATTTTGTATTAATATTTAATACTGTACTTAAGGAAAAGGGGAAGCTGCTATAGCTCTTGATTATACTCTGGATTTCTAAAAGCCCCCATCTTGTTGCTGTGACCAGCAGGTGATGTGGGTTGAGCTTGAAGGTTTCTCCAGAAAGGACTGCCTCAGGTCTGCAATCTGGGTGAGCGAGCTGTGGCGCTTCTCTAGGTACTTGGTGCTTGCTTGAGCTCCTTGGAGTTTATTTCAGAATTCAGTCCCAGAAACTGGGAGCAGTTTGAAAGAATTGTAGAAGCACGGTATGGGGAAGGGAGGGGTGGTAAATAGACTGAGAATGTTTCCTGATTCCAGATTGTCTTGAGTGGTAATTGATTTACAGAGTTTAATGCATTTCCAAAAGGAGTAGTCATACCCTTAAGAGGAACCATGCTGGCATTCACAGGACAAACAAGACAGTCCTGTCTGCCTCTCAGGGGGAAAACATGACAGATAATAATTAATATTCAAAACTTGGCTGTTACCCAGCAGCGGGACAAACAGACCTGTGTGGCATTCTTCTTGGAGTGTGCTGGTGGGTAATCTCCTATATTTCATGCTTTAGAGGCTGGTGGCATCTTGGCCATCACCACCACAGGGAGCCATTCCTGGTCCCCTCCTGCCTTAGCACAGATCCCATCTGACCTCTCCTGAGCGAGCATATGCAGCTCGAGCTCCTTTGTCAGCTGGGAACTGCTTTCTTCCTAATCCCAACACGGTGTCGCTGGCACCCTCCTCTTCTGTGCACTGATATCTGGCAGTGTTCTGGAAGGTACTTTATCAGTTATTTAAATCCTCTCTGCACTGTGCTGGATTTGCTATGAGGAAATCAGAGCTCTTGCTCTTTCAAGGATGACTTCTAAGTGACAAAATCACAGTGCTAAGCATCTGTCAAATTATGTGGTGAATGCTAGGCGAGTAAGAAGTAGATGAATCCTCATAAATCCCAAGAGAATTTTCAAATGGAATGGGTCTTTCTTTTGCTTGGTGGATGTAATAATCGTTTCTTCTCCCTGTCTAACCCTGAGGTAGTGTAGTCTAATTGAGACCTTTTGAAAAGGAATGTTAATTATGTTGCAAAGGTATTTATCTTAAGCTAAACCTCTTAGAACTAGATTGGGTATGAGAATGCTGTGTCAGGGGTGGCAGAGATGTATATCACCTCTACGTACAGGATGCTCATCTAATCACTTTACTTTTGGTCTCAGGAATATTATTACTGCAGTTGTTTGCTGGATTCTTTTTTTGGTCTCCCAAATCTGCACAGTAATAACCCTGGACTAGTAGGTTATTCAATTGTTCAACAACATACTTTTAGCTGTCTGTATTATGCCTGTTGATACTAGTGCAGGAAATCAGATTATTAAAATTATTAAGCTGTTGCCTTGGTCAGTCACTGCTGTGCCTTTTAATTGTCTGTTTATTTGCTTTTTAATACCTGTTAATTCTACATACAGACAGACCTGAATGTGTTAGCTGCATATCTTTGCCAATGACAGATAAAGAGCAAACAAGTGGCTGGTGGTCTGATAATATGCAATATGAGGGGAGAGAGATTTTAGACCACCTAAAGCAGCACTGAATTTTTGGGTCGCATTTCCTGTTAGACAGTGAAGAATGTTAAGGTGTGCGTGTATATACCAGAAGTGCTGTTGTAACCAGGCAGATGTTGCTGTGGAGACAGCATCTTCTGCAAAAAGTAATTTGAAAGAGAACTAGTAAGAACCAATTGTGCAATGTTAAATTTATAAAGCAATGTAAACAAAATATACCAATCACTTTGATTACCTGAGATGTTAGAAGAAGGCAGCCCTTGACAGAACTAGGAGTGTTTGCATTTGCAAATAAATTTCTAAGGACTTAGCATCAAGAAAAGTTAATAGGAATTTCACTTTTAATTTTTCAAATTACATTTCTTTGTTGCCTAACCTTTCTGGTTTTCTTGTCTCATGTGAAACATTTCTCACCAGCTTAAATCTTGTAAGTTTTATGCTGGAGAGAGGACACAATGGTTAATGTTTTGATGGGGGTTTTGTGTGTGTGTGTTTGGTTCTTTTTTTAATGCATTATAAGGGGACACAGGTTTTGATAGTTTTAAAAAGATACTTTGGTTTTGTCTGTTGATTATGTGTCTTTAATTAATGTCCTTTATTGAATCAGAAGTTTATCTTTCAAATACCACATAGAGTTTAGAATCCATCTAAAATATCCCAGGGCCAAAGACCTGTCACAGTCTCTGTCCTGGGGTAGGTTGCTTTCTCTTCGCTGCTTGAATTCACCCAGGCTGTAAAATTAATGCACAGGAGTGTCTTTTCAGTGCTGTCCTGTTTAAGAATTGGGAGCTAAACCTGGTTTTAGATTTCAGGGATTAGTACTGGACTGCTGTGAGGTGCTTTAATCGTTCTGAGATTGGACACAGGAGAGCTGTCAGAAGTACAGCTGCCCCTCGCCATGCTGGCAAGCCACTTGGGCTCCTTCCGACTGCTGCTCTGGCATCCTGCGTGCTCCGGCTGCTCCATCTCTGCTGAGGCTGTCTACAGACATTACTGTGGCACAGCAATGTGTAACATACACCAATGTGTTTGTAGGTGGTTTTACTGACTCCTGACCACGATAGTGGTTTTCTGATATTGTTACTGATGGCTGTGTAACCCATTGAATTAGCTAACAAGTTGCATTGTCTTACCCTGGGCTGTCCTGTGAGTGTATACAGCAATGATTGAAGCAAGAAAAACCCAACCCAAACAAACAAACCCGTACAAATACAATATTAAAACAGAGGGCAGATCAAGAGCAGATTGCCTGTTGCTCTGCGGTTTTAGGTCTGGTTAAGTTCCTGGTTTATATGTCACTTTGGAGTGGATAAATTATGAACACAAATGGATTTGCTTTCATTGCTCATTTTTTGTTTCAAAGGGATTCTTTCAATTTTGTGTCATTTCTAAAACTGAATCATGACAGGGATTTGAAATGTGGTAAATGCTTATGTTTTGCAAAACAAAAAGCTCTGTTCTAAATGGTTGTTGTCCTAAATTTTGCTTTTTTATTATACTCCTTGTGAAGTATTTCTTTGTATAAATAGTATTATTACAGCTGTTCTTTTTAATTTGAAAAGACAGAGTAAGGTTCTTCAGCCCTTCTTGTTTTATGGGAGTATTTAACATTGATGTTCATGGACTTCTGCATAGTGTTATGCAAACCATCACCTTGGTTTGTTCTTCTGACTGCTGCAAGTTAGTAGGGGTGGGAGGAAAGCTGAGTTTTCTAAAATAGTTTTGGAAGCAGGTGGTAAAATGAGCTGCAGCTTCTCAGAATGAGCAAAGATGGATGGCACAATGTGATAAAGAATGGCAGATGTGGTCTTGAACTAGCTGTTCCTCAGGCTTGCCACTTTTAAACACTTCAGGCCACTTTCTGTAACTGTGATTACTATTACCCTACTTGGCAAAGTTTTAGGAGAGAAAGGAGGGCTTATCCTTAAAACATTTTTCACTTATGCTGATCTGACTGAGTTTCATTGTGTCTCTTTAATTTTTGTTCCAGTGAAGGCTGGTGGGATGCGTATTGTGCAGAAACACCCGCACAATTCTGATGCCAAAGAAGAAAAAGATAAGGATGACCAAGACTGGGAAACCAGCAGGTGAGCACTTTGATTTGGTGCATGTGCTACAGTGAATTTCCATGACCTTGAACCTTGTCACCATTTGGTCAAACCAGTTGGTTTTGTATCATAAAATCGATTTAAAACAGTAAGAAGTTACATGTTCTTTCAAGAGAATTGGGGAATTTGGGAATTTTTGCCTTGCTAAGCCTCCTTTAAATGATCTTGCCAGGTAAGTGAAGGTTAGGAAAAAAAGTACAGTTAAAGAAAAACATCAGCTTTCCTAAAATCTATGCATATTATTTCAGACTGTGCAGAAATACAGAGAGTAGGCATATTTGGACACAAGCATTAGGCTGTCAATCTGTGTATGAAGGTGGTCTTGCTGTGGGATAGATGATTTGTTGTACCCTTTGGCCCATGGTTCTTTTCTCTGTGAGGTATTTGACAAAGTAGTGATTTTAAAAGACAAGTAAAAAAATCAATGGTATTAATATCTGCTTTTGTTTTATGTAGGAATGTATCAGTTTCAGATGGAGCATACAAGACAGACAGCAGTTACCTAGATCTATTTTTAACTAGATCTATCCGGTAATTGCTGTGTAGAATTGAAAGCAGGGAGGTTCAGTGGACTGTTGCTGAATTTCTGTTCATACAAAGACACCTGGTTTTGTGCTGCTTTTTCTTGTAATCAAGACTGTAATTACCCAATATCTTTGTGTACTAGCTTTTTGCATGGATTTGTCCTTGCTATTTGCTCAAGGTAGAAAAACCCAAACAAACATTCTTGTGCTTTGAGAAGTAGACTGACTTACTTGATGTTTATTTTGCATGTAAAACAATGGTAATAAATAAGCATTGTGAAAATGTCTGTATAAATAAGAACAACCATGTCTATTTACTAACAACCTGAAAGGAAACACCTTTATGAGAAGGGAAAAATAATTTTAATCAATATAGCCAAATGAAAGGCAGGAAGACAAACTTTATGCCATTTCTTCCTTAACCGAGTTGGTCATCTTGTATTTCTGTTCAGTGGTACAGAACAGAGTCTGTACTGCAATAAGTTTTGTCCAAAGGAAGGAATCATATCTTGTGGTTAATTTAAACTGTGCCTGGGGATACATTCTTTTATTTGAGGTGTGTTTGTGTTGAGTTGGCTTTGGCTGGATGCCAGGTCCTCACCAAGCTGTTCTGTCACTCCCCTCCTTAGTGGGACAGGGTGGGGAGAAAATAGGGTGGAAAAAACTTGTGGGTCAAGTTAAAGGCAGTTTAATAAAGAAAAACCAAAGGCTATGCATGGAGCCAATGGAAAACATAAGACATGTACTCTATTTCCCATCAGCAGATGGTGTCCAGTATGTGTAGTGGTTGGTTCAGAAAACAAACATTGTAATAACAGATGCCCTCCTCCTCTTTTCTGTTTGCTTTTGTTGCTGATAAGTTGTCATAGGCAGTGGAATATCCCTTTGGTCAGTTTGGATCAGCTATCCTGGCTATATCCCCTCCCAAGATCTTGTCTACTGCCAGCTTACTCATGAGGGGGAAATGTTGAAGAGACAGCCTTGATGCTGTGCCAGCACTGCTGAGCGGTAGCCAAAACACTTGGTGTGTTTCCCACACCTTTCTAGCTACCAGTACAAAGGACAGTATGTGGGGGCTGCTGTGGGGAAAATTAACTTCATCTCAGCCAGACGCAGTGCAGTGTTATATACCTGTTTGTTCTTACATTTCCTCAACCTCATGGTGAAGGGAATCTCAATAGGATTAGTGGGAGGAATTCTTATTCCTGTTCACAGATCTGTACCTCTGCTACAGTATAGCTATCTGCTTTATAAAAGATTCTTCAAACACAATTTTAATTCCCCTATGCCTCTCACTGACATAGGGAAAAGTTAATTTTTAACCTTGGTATTTGTGGCCATGTCTGCCTTAGCAGGTGCTGTGTCACAATAGAAGCAGATTGGCAGGGGGAAACAGGCAGTGCTGACTACTTCCTGTTCACACTATGTGTTTTGGAGATTAATTTAGTCTGGTCCTCTGGACTGAAGGTCCAATCCTAGCTGGCATGTGTGAGGTGTTTCCTTGGACTGTCTGTTCCAGTTCAGTGTTATCTTCTGGGAGTCCAGGTCAGCTGCCCTGAGACTAATCTGCAAAACAAAACTTGTCCAGTTGAAGGATCGGGAGGAGTGCACTCCTGATCCTAAGATACTAACAAATACACACTGTATATTAATATTGTAAAGAAGGTCTGTGAGCAACTTTTATGGTTTAAAGGCAGAGGAGGAAGTTTAATGGCCTCGGCAGCTACTGTATTAACTAGGGAGTAGTTGGCTGTTGCACCCCATAAAATACTCCTTCAGCCACCTGATCAGTTTGTTTCCAAAATATGCACTTGGAGTACACTCTTCACCTTGGTTTTCTTGTAGAGGATACGTTATTAGTCTGTGTTAAACACTTGTGTATTCATTCAGCTGTTCTTTGTATATTAATACAAAAAGCATTGGTCTGAACTTCTTATTTCCTTGATTTAATCCTTTTGAGACAGAAAGCGTCAGAATTGACAAAAGGAGCATAGTTAGATGGAAACCAGCCTGAATTATAAAACAAAACTATGAGCTGGTTTACAAGTCTGAGACAAGCTGTTTTCCTGGTAGAACTGGGAAACCTCTGTTTCTGTGAGGGAGAAGGTTTGATGTGGCTGTTGTAGGCTCCTGTGGGAATACTTGTACAGCTTCGGTGGCTGTACAAGCTATAGATGTGAGCAAGAAGTTATTTAGCCTTAGACAGAATAGGCACACTCCACAGGCCATAGTACTTGAAGCTGTTGTTTGTCAAAATTAAATTACGTTTGCAGCATGTCAGCCGCTTTCGTGCAGGAAGGTGCAGTCCCCTGGAGTTTCTCTGTCTGCTCCTGCTGGTTCACAGTGCCCTTCTGAAACACTTGGATGTTTGATGCCTGTGGAGTGAGGTTTTTCCGGAGATGGAAACAGGTTTATCAAGAGGGGGAGAAGAAACCACTAGCGTTCTATTCTGCTTCCTCTGTTACCAATATATATGTACCTTTTGGTCTTTGCTAGTTGGTATTTTATGTTCCTTTGGTAAGGACTTTCAGAGACATCTGTATGTTTAACTTTCTAGTCTGGTGGTTTTAGTCTTTGCCATTTTAAGATAGTATCATTGGTATGATGCAATCTCCACTCCTTATTGCATTCAAAGTCAGAAGAAGTAAACAGCCCTTCAGGCAACTGGTATTGGGTGATACAGGCAGCTGACAGTGATGTGAGAAAATAACAAAACAGAGGAGTAATTTGTGTGTGAAGAGGGAGGCTAGAATTGCTGAGTGATTATTTTAATCTCATTTCAGGTTTAGATGAGCACAGATTAGTGGAATTGGGAGTAAATCAAGGCAGAAGATTTTGAGTTTTCCCAGAGTTCCCTGGGAGCTCTGAGGGCACGTGTCCTCCCCGTGATGGCACAAATCTGAGCAGCTTCTCAACAAGAGGCTTTCGGCTAATGTTCACGGAAGTATTTGTGGGGTTAGAGACAGTTTTCTTTGGTTTTGCATCATGCTTGCAGAAAAAGATATTGGGTCAAATGTTTCTAGTCTTAATGTAAACAAAGCTGATACAGGTAGACACCTCTACAGTAGCTAATTGCTGTGATAAAGGTGACTTTAACATTCACCAAGTATATCATCTTTGACATTTCTTTTCTCAGTTGTTTAGCAACCTGCAATCTAGTTACTGTAATTTACTCTGCAAAGTATTTTATTCTGTTTCCTAAAATAAAATTGTTGTGACAACATACCTTTTCACGAAATGGTAGGCTGAGTTGCCATAATGGTGATTTGTGATCCCTTAAAACAATATGGGGTAAGATGATGTTATACGAGTCTAAACTTTTCCTGCGAGGTAGTGCATGGCCTCAAGCGGTATTGGAAATAGTCTAAGAGTCTGGTGTAAATATAGTTTTACTTAAAGAGGAATGGCTGAAAACGATTATATGGAGAAGATTCAATGAAAGAAGGAAGGGTTACATCATTTGGTTTAAGTGAACTAAAAAAAAATTTGTGTGGCATCCCAAGCCAGTGGCAGGACTGTGGTCAAGATGTCAGGGGCAAACTTGACTGTGAGGTGGGGTCCTTGGCCCACATATTCTTCAAGACGAGAGATTTTGATATCTTCGACCTAGTTGGAGATAGTATACAAGCTGGATGAGCTTCTGGTCTGTTACTGATTTTCTTAATGTTTCTGTAATTGCTTAACACTTGAGTTGATTTGGGTATTGGATATAGCTGCAGTTTTGGTGGATTGACAGTCACACTGATTGCTGCTGGAAGTGCTTTTTTTTTATGTGTGTGTGATGATAGATGAAGGTGAAATGTAGAGGAAGGGTTATGAATAGAAACCATAGTTTTTCAGGGCTGTATGTTGTCATAGAAAATATTTTAAGTCTTGGGCTTATTAGAAGACCATTAATGCATGTTTAACTGCAATTTGTAATAGCATGTGCACTCCTGGTGCCAGCATCTGACTCTAGCTATAATAAATACTCCTGAAAGACACATAATTTGAAGTGAGAGCTGCTTGTTCAGTTTTGCACAAAAGCTTTATTAATTGTCTCTTTGGGACCTCTAGAAGAAGAAACTGTAATTACATATCAGCATCTGGATTTTAAGGAAAATATTTAAGGCAAATATATGACTCATTTTGCCCTTAAACAAACAGGGTAAACTGCAGAAGCTTTCATGTCTAAAGACTCTTTCCCTCTCTTTTGTTGTATTTCTGAAACAAAGTGGGTAATTACAGTGATTTAATTCCTGAATATGAATGCAGTAGAGTGGTTTCTCAGTATACATATGTAAATTACGTGGTTTATAACTTAAACTTACCTGGGAATTGTGAATCCAACATAATGTCTGACTTTCCATTAGCTCTAGAAAGAATAAATTATGTAGCCTGGATTTTAATTCAGTTAAGGCTGGGTATTTTGGCCTCAGACATATTCATTGGGTAAAAAGAAAAAACAAAACAACAACAACAAATAAGAAGAGGATAATTCAGAATGTGATGATTCAAAACCAGAATTATGCTAATGAAGCATATGGGTGTCCATATGTCAAAGAGCCAGTCTTGGTACCTACTCAATCACATGGTGGTAGAGGAGTTGTTGAAGGCCTGTGTTATCCTTTAGGTATCTCTGTGTTACTTGTTAAGTTTGAATACATTAGTTCAGCTGCACCTGATTTTTTTCATTTAAATGTGTGATGAAAGTCTTAAAAATTTAGGCTGCAGATATAGCATTTAACACAGAGTATGTTTTCCTTTTCCCTCACTTAAAGAGTTCTGTTGCAACTGACAAGAAATAACAACAGGCATTGTTATTTCCATTTTTCATTTGCCACTGAAGGTTCTGCTGTCACTGAAGTATATTTAATATTTGCCTTGTTAATGACCCTAAGGTTGTCCAAACTTCTGACAGAATTTAAAAAATAGGAAGTAAATTATAGAGCTAAGCCATTAGAGCAGGCTTGTATGTTTGTTTGCACTGTAAATATGTAAGTGCTTGAAGCTCTGCCTACTCCTTGATTTTACCTTGTTGTTCTGGTTGTTTAGCTGGGGCAGAAACTGTAGAGTCAAAGTCCTGACCCTTTCACTTGGGAATAGCCGCACTTCAGCACAGATAAGACTTGGGAAATGACGTCTGGTGTTCAGCTTGCTTGCACACAAGTCTTGTAGGAGGTAGTTTCTGTCATGGATGAAGGCGTTTCAGTCAGGTTAGTTCTAATGTCTGTTGTAGAGTCAACGGGTGCTTGTCAGTGGGAAAACTTGAGAGTTCTAAGAAGGGGAAAAAGAAAGCAAGATACTTCAGAGTTTGTTAAACATGAACACCAAACCGTTGTGAAGATGTAGCATTGTATTTCCATAAATACTCAGTGAGTGTTTTTCCCATGTAGTTTGCCAACATAAAGTTGAAAAAAATACCTCTTTACTCTGTTCATGCATCTGTAAAACCAAATTATTAGAAAAGTAAGGTGGCATTGGCTCAGCATGATGAATATTTAAGGTTAAACGATAGTGGTAGGTTGGGACATATAGGCTGCTACATCTTGTGCTTGAGTTTTTGGAGAGGAAATGTGCAACTTCAGTGAGTAGAGTATTGACTGAGTCTCCCTTTCTGGCAGCAGGCCCTCTTACGTGTTGGCTTAAAAGGTCTCTTAGCCTATTGTGTCAGTGGAGGAAGCTCTGAAGGAGTGAGCTGCTGCTGTGTACAAGCATCTGTCATCAACATCTAGATTCTCCTCTTTGACAAATTTAACATTTCTTCCACCACTTTTCTAACCACCTTTTTTACCCCTCTTTTTGGGGCCCAATTCTGTTAACTCTGAGCTGATGTGGCTTTACACAACGATTTTATTCACAGACTGTATGTTGCCATTTTATGATTGACCATCTAAAACCTGAAACTTGATTAAATATATGGACATAATGGATATGACTCTTGGGGTTTTATTCATGCCTCATTACTCAGAGGTGGAGCTTTAGAGACAGTTGGCCTTAGAGGATGAAATGTCAGGGGAAAAAAGCAATCCAGCTGTAAACACTGTGCTTGCAGAAGTTTCTGGGAAAGGTGCAGACTGCAGCAAATGTTGGGCATCACCCCACTGCATTCTAGAGATTGGTGTGACTATAACTTTTTCTTTACTTGCTTAAATATTCCAGAGGCTGAAAGGAATTTCTGCTGGCAAAAGAGCTGTAAAAAAAAAAATAAATAAATTCAGCTATAGTTTGGTAATATTATTAAGCAGAATACATAACGTAGCTCAGTGAGGGAAATAGCTTCCTAAGTTCTCCATAACATCTTTATTTTCCAACAGGATTTGGTGTAAGTGACGTTTCTCTTTTTTCTCCTTTCTTCTTCTTGTCTTTATTATTTTGGACTGAAATTCACTTCACAGTTAAGGGAATAGCTTGTTAATAGTGTCATGCTCTTCTTTTGTGTGACATTGTCTTCAATGCGTTTTCCCACCTCAGTCATCTTTTGTCTTAATCTTTTGCGTAGAATTTTTATAATTAACAGATGCTCAAATCTACTGAAGTTTATATATGCATAATTTGTTTAATTATAAAATCTAAACCTGATATTATCAATTTTCCTGTGAGTTTTCAGGATAACACCTTCTACAGATTTGCTGCTGGAGAAGTAGCAAAGTAATTGCTGTGACCTGTGTTGAACTATATCAAATGCATATACGTTTATAGATTTAACTATACGTATAGGGAATAGAATATGTAATACTGATTTTTTTTTTATATGCAAGAAAATAGCCTGTGAATATCTCCATTTAAGAAGTGAAAATAACTGAGTGTAGGGAGTGGAGAAAAATATAGACAAGATTATGAATGAAGCATTTTTATACAGAAAGATGTGAGTCTTCTGAGAGACTGTTTCATGCTTCCAGTATTTCTTGATGCAGTAAGTTGATAAATCCATCAGTGTAAGTGCTAGTTATGACATTATATGGATAGCTCTTTTCATATTCCTGAAGTACTGTGTGCATGTGTGAAAGAACTAAAAAAGATCTGATATTTCCCTCTCTCAAAGTGGATAGAAGATACACCATGCAGCTCAGTGAGAGCTGAGTTTAGTCCCAAAGAAACATATGCTGTCTTAGGAAATTAGCTGGAAAGCTAAGTTGAATTGTCAGCCAAGCTGGTGTAAAAAAAAAAAAAAAAAGATTTTAAAAGAATAAAAGTCTATAATTCATATTCTATGTGATGAGGAAAGTGAGAAAAGCTTAGTCATATGTGAGAGGAAAATTGAAGGGAAGTAGTATCTTGTGAGTGGTTTTCAATATCTGTATGGAAGAATAAAATATCTTAAGCTAGTAGGCTGAGTAGTGGCATTTTGCTTTGTGCTTTTTTCTCTTGGAATCTTTCTGAAGTATTGGAATGCATGGGATGGAGGTCACCATGCCAGTTTGAAGGCACAGTGTTGAAACAGGTATTACATGAGCATAGAATCGCAGAATGGTTAGAGTTGGAAAGGACCTTAAGATCATCTATTTCCAATTCCTCTGCCAACAGCAGGGACACCTCACACTAAACCATGTCACCCAAGGCTCTGTCCAACCTGACCTTGAACACTGCCAGGGATGGAGCATTCACAACTTTCCTGGGCAACCCATTCCAGGGCCTCACCACCCTCACTGTAAAGAACAACTAACCTGAACTTCCTCTATTTAAGTTTGAACCCATATCCCTTGTCCTATCACTGCAGTCCCTGATGAAGGATTCTTCTCTGGCATCCTTGTAGGCCCCCTTCAGATACTGGAAGGCTGCTATGAGGTCTCCATGCAGCCTTCTCCAGGCTGAACAGCCCCACCTGTCATTATAAAGTAAAAAAGTTTCCAAACCCCAAAGTACAGTCAAATCCTTTTCATTATACCACCTAAGACCAAACCTCTATTACTTGTTAAGCAACACTGAGAGCATTTCTAAAGCTAAAGGTATGAATTTCTGCTAGAAAAAGCTGCCAGAGGACCAGATGCTACTTGTTTATTTAGAGTCAAAACCCTATGTTTGAAGTAAAGTCACCATGAGCTGAAAATGAGTAGGAGGTGTGTGAGATTGACACCATGTGCGCTAAGGAGGGGGATCTAGTTTCTCAAGTAGCACCTTCCTCTCCCTTAAGTTTCTTTTGCCTTAGCTGCATCAAGCACTGAACTTTGAAGCGTTAATATTAAAATAAACTTAGAATTACCATTTGTTAACTGTGACTAGACCAAACAGACCAAACAGGAGGGCATTTCATTCAGCTGCTCCCAGGACACTGGTGCTAGAATCAGGGTATATATGGAAGATAATTAAAGACAATGTTGAAAATGTTTGTTATATTAGCATCCTAGTTTTATTTAGTCTGCTGTAGCAGTTGATGGAGCTGTTCATTGCAGCACATTACTTGATGAGAAAGTGTTCGCTGCAGTAGGCTTGCTGCCTTTTGATTTTATTGTAACCAGTGATTGCATCTTGGTCACAGACGTTTGCTAAACGGCAATTAATAAAAAATATTTTGGCAATATTCACAAATTTTAGTTCTGATGAGTTTCAGTTTCTCTGGGATTCATTCCTTAAAATATATATAACATGGTGAGCCTGGGGCTCTTACTGTGTTCAAAGAGGAGCTGGCTTTGTTGCTGCAGGGTATAACTAAAATGGTTCCCTAATGATCTTGAAATGTAACTTTTTCCTTTTGTTTTTTTTTTTTTCTCCCCAGGTTGTTATATCCATAATTAAATACGCAGCTAGCTCTTAATTATGGAGAGATCCATGGCATGCTTCATCTAGCACGCCATACTGCAGTACTGAATGAGACAGTCTGAGAGTCCTGGTGTGTTTGGTTTCACTGGTGTCTTTTGCAGCAGGGGCACTCTGCCTTCCCTGAGTCTCAAGACATGCATTCAGACTGAGTTCCTGTGGCTTGCCTTGGGATTCTGCCTGGGGTGGCAGGTAGCATTAAGCTTGCAGATGACAATGTGCCAAGGGTATGACTGGATTCCATGTCTTCTCAAATTATAAATTTAACTCTGGGGAAAATGACAAATACAGAGCACTCCATTAAAGACAGATGCTGGGGTTATTTTGTACTTTGCAATACTGAATGTTTGTCACTGCTTCCCAAAGCATACTCCAAAGCACTCTTCTTGATTTGAAAAGAAAAAGAAATAATAACTACAGAGCCCCTGGTATTGGAAGAGCAAGGCTGATTTGTGCTAGAACAGCTTAAGTTGTAGGGTCCCTTTTGTGAGTATTTGGAACCACTGAAAGTCTTCAAAGTAATTCAGTAAGCATGATTTCATTACAGAGTGTATGCATCCTTGTATACATTAAACTCTGATAATGAGCTTGATTGTCCTCCAGTCCTGACAAGTCGCTCTCCTGAAAATGTAACCTCGTATGAGTATTTAGAACATTAGTATTTAGAAACTGCATTTACTGTTTGGTAGTTGTTAGGATGATGAAGAGTACTTTGCATTACTTATGAAAGCTGCCATTGCTAGATTATTTTTAATATTTTATTTTTGCGTTCAACATATTAGCATATTTACTAATATACACCATGTTGTTGTTGCTAATAACCAACTTATTTGCATGCAATAGACTTTTGACTCTGTGGGGCACTCATTAATTAATTGACCAGCTAATGCGTGGTTCCATTTGCCTTGTTTGTTAAAATGTTGTTTTTGTATTGGAGGTGATGGAATGAAATTACAGCAAGAGAACCGGGTATTTTTACACTAGTGTGATTCTTTTATTTCCAGGATGATACTGACTTGTGATTCTAGAGGAAAAGTGTATGTAGCCATGTGTATGTTGTTTTATATCAACAGTGACACTAATAACATTAACATAAATTCCTCCACATAGGGCTGTGTGGAAAGCTTTTGGCTAAATGGAATTTAGCATTCTGATTTATTGCTTTGAAAACTGCTGTAGAATTAACTTCCAGTTTTCAGGCATTGCACAATTCTGTTTCTACTGGTGCATTTGAAAGATTTTTTTTCTTGCTTCAATTTACAGTGGGGAAAAAATGACAGAACCTCAAAAGCTTCTATGGAACAGAGCTGCGTGTTCTGTTTTCTCCAAACATAGGAATTCTGTCTGATGGCACTGGCTGTCCTGATTCCTTCCCTGTATTGGGATGGTTTTGATGACCTCTAGATGGCTTGGAAATTAATACATTTTTTCTTCATATTTTACACATGAGCACAACTGCAGAAAATTTGCAGTCCTGCTGATAATGTATTACTTCTTCCTGCTGCTGCCCTTTTGAGGATCTCCCCTTATGCCATGTTGTTTCTCAGTCTTCACGTTCTTGCTTTGTGCTGTGTCTTACCCTTAACATTATTTCTGTATTGGTGATTGCCAGTTGTCCTCTTCCTGATGAGTTTTTCTAAAATCAACCTTCTTTTTTCTGAAAGAGTTCTAATGTTGAGAAACCACTGTGTATGTGTTCCGCCTTCTATGCAAAGCTGACTAACAATGTACCCAATTCTGATGATCAGAACTTGGCTCCTTTAGATTTTCTGTGTCAGACTGGGGGGGAGGGAGGAGAGAAGTTTTTTAGAACTGCATTATTTCCAACAGAAATAGATATGTGATAGTCATAAATGTTTTAAAGTAGTTTCTGATCCTCAGGAGCGTCTCGTGCTGTATCCCATGATAACTCAGTTTAATGAGGAGGCTTGCTGGCATTTTTTGGAAATCTGTGCATACCAAGTAGGCTAGAAGATATTTTTTATTATTTCTTCAATAATTCTTTCAGGTTTTAATACCTTTTACTGGGAAGAAGAAATTCACCAAGTTAATGCACACAGTTTTCTTGTGCTGATAGGATGAGGAAAGGGAAGATAACTGCTTGCAGTTAATGCACCAGATTTTGTCTTCTTCTACAGCATTTTTTTTAATTTACATAGGTTTATTAGCTAATGGCTTTTTAAGATGCAGTATAGATCATACTTCTCCCTGCCTGTTGCCATGTCTTCTAAAACAATAAAGAACCATTAATACAATTAAGGAAAGGGGGAATTATAACCTCATTATAATCTCTTCCTTCCTCTTCTGTTTTAAAGAATATGAATGGCTATGCAGGGCCAGCACAAAGCTCTTGTCTCTCCTCGCCTGCCTGTGTAGCACTCCCTGGCAGATGATGCTTCAGAACAGTGTACAAGAAGGGCCAGTGTAGAACAAGCCTCCAAGCATATAGCAATCCAAATTACTGCTTAGAAATTTGCTAATCATGTTAGCCATTGGATGTAGTTCCTATTTCTCCTGTCCTCTTCTGATCATACATACATTTCTCACTTTGATAATTGTATTTCTGTTGATGGCAGCACCACAGTTTGAGTAGCCTGTGTTGCAGAAAGTGTTTGCTTTTTGCTTGCGTGGGAACTTCTTCCTGTGCCCTCAAGTCTTGCTTACTAAGAAATAGTGAATACTAATAGTGAATAACTGTGTTTGTTTTAGCTTCTCCTCCCTACTGTGTATTTTTCCTGGAGTTCTCTTTTTCTCTCTTTGTTTTTTTTTTGTGGTGGGATAACTTGAATTGCAGTGTGGAGGGTAAAATTACACTGTAGACTTACACACTGGCATAGTTCTATATTTCTGCTTTTTTTTCCTCTTCTCTTAGTTGTTCTCGTTTTCCAGTTGACTTTGTAACTGCCTTTAGGGTATTAAGCTGCTGATTTCAAAAATCTTGTCATGGTGATTCCAGCATTTGGTTTTGAGTGTAATAACTGTTCTAGAGCCCATCATTATTATGTACAGTTAGGATTGGTTTTCCCAGTGTGTATATTCTGTATTCATCAAGGTGTCATCTTTCTCTTTCTTTTTATTGTTCCATCGTTCCTCTGAGATCCCTTGTAACCATATACGTTCAGAGTTGTTTTTTTTTTTTTTAAGCTGAATAATTCACTAACATTAGCATATATTGTCATCTCACTATTTAGGTCTCTTTTTTAGATTCCTGCAGGATTCCACTGTTAACCTCTATCATTATATTTGATTTATCCCTGTGCTTTATTTCTGGTTTCTGATCCTTGAGAGTGTCTGCCATATCCCATGGGAGCTTCATTTATTTAGTGAGAAGCTTTGTTTGTGTTTTTTTGAATCCTGCACATCCCAAATAGACTGAAAGGTTTTTCTTCCTATGGACATTCGTACAGATTTTGGTAACAGTTCCATCAACATAGATCATCTCTGTTTTGGGGTAACTTTGCAGTAACTTTACAGTGAGAACCCACTCCTTATTTTTCCCTAGAAAATCCTGAACTAAATTTTTCTGATGCTGTTACATTCACTAGGTGGCATAGGTGGAAAACTATGCAAACAGAAGAATTAAGTAATAGATTCATATGCTGAATCTAATTCAGCATTCACATTGCTGAAGCAAATTAACTATTTGCCTGTTAATATTTTCTAAGTTTTTTCTTTGAATGTATTCAAGAGAAAAACCTTGGCAAGTAAATAGCTTCTGTATTCATTTGTTTTTATTTGAACTTAATTATGTTATTACAGGATGAAGATTATCAAATAAGGCAAAATGTCTGTACAAAAAAACTATCAGCAGAATTTCTATCAGAAGTCATCTCAGGATTTAAAAAACTTTGTAAGGATATTGGCTAATATTTGAGTTGTTGAATCTTCGTAGTTTGTTTAGTCTGCCATAATTTCAGTGAGTGTTTTCTGCTATGAGATTCCGTAGCCCATTTAACCTTTCAGCACAGGAGGCAGTGTTGGGCCAAGCTTCTGGGCAAATATTCATGCGTTAGGATTTGAATGAATAAACAAAATCTGTATTTACAGAAGTGGTAGACATATGACTTCATATATGTAAACAGTGAAAGTATTGATTGTTGCTAGTGACCTTAAGGAAGTAAACAGTGAAATCTTCAAGTCTGCAGGTGATACAGAGCTGTTGTGCTTTGTTAAATGCCCTACCAATGATGAACTCCAGAAAGACAGCACTAAACTCTGCAAGAGGTAGTGTTGGATTACAAAAACCCCTAGAAAATTCATGGAAAATAGTTTTTGGTGAGGGCTACTAAATACAAGGACACGGCCTCTGGCTTGGGAGGTTCCCAAGCAGCAGGTTTCTGCAGAGCACTCTCAGGAGCACTCTTCTGCATGATTTGGCCTTATCTGCTCTCCCACAACACTGTTCACTGCTTCCTGCTGAGAGTCAGAGCCAAGTGAGTATGTGGTCTAACACTGTATGGCTAATTGTAGACTGACTTAATGTTAAGAGCAATTGCCATTTCAATAGAGACATATGTGTGCTGGGAGGAAACAGTTATCTCATGAAAAATTTATTCATTGAAAGTGAGTAAGAGGAGTACTTGGGAATTTGGCTTCTGGGTGACCGTGGTGACATTAGTTGATTATAGAAACAATCCAGTACTACCGCTGCAGTAGTTAAGAGAACATTTGTGGTAGATTTTTAGGGGCTTGGAAAGTTGGAAGCCTACATCAGAGCACTTTCTAGGAAGGCATTTGAAAACTGAATCCTAAATTATTCTAGCAAATCACTGCTTTTCTTAAATGTATTTTAAGTAGCATAAGTAGGCTAGACACTCAGCTGGTGTCAACAGGCCTGTCTCTGTAGCCTTAGATGAGGATCTGGTCTCTGTATCGTATGCCTCTTTAGTCCATAGCATATCTGTAGGCTCTGTAGCAAGTTCAGAAAACAACTCATGAGCAGTGTTATCCTTTGAATTTACTGCTGTTGCACATGATATTAATAATATCTTTAATCTTGCAAGATTCCATAGGCAAAAAGGGTTAGAGAAAATGGAAATCTAATTGCTCAGACATAACCCTGATACTGTTTACAGCACCTCAGGAAATCTCTCTTGGTTAGATTCTGAGCATTAGGCCAGGGGGAGGGAGAATTTGAGACATGCATATATGTCTGGGGGGGGGGTTGTTTGGCTTCTTTTTAAGATTGGATGCCAAGGAATGCTTCCAGGAGCTTAGTTTTGGCATAGCAGTGTATGAGTTAGCACCTTAACTCTCCTAGGCTTTGCTTAGATTTGTATCCATTATCTTTAATATGTGGCATAAATTGGATATGATTAATTCTATCCTAGTTTCTTCAGGCTGTAGTCATGGACATGAATACAGACTGAGCTTTTCTAGCAGATACAGAAAAAATGAAAAGCGAAGAAAGAGCCTTGATTTATCCTTTTTTTATTTTTTTTTTCCATTTGATTTCCTGTTTCTTAAGATGGAGATAAGAGTTGCAGTGTTAGTTGATGATTCATGATCTGCCAAGATCAGTTTGACTAAAAGGCAGGGGGAAGGGGAAATGCCTAAAACATGTTTAGCTTTCAAAATATGAAAAAAGAAGGAAATGTAAGACTTGTCTGAAAAAAAGAATTTTTACACAAACCTGGCAGAGAAATGCTTTCATTTTCCCAGTTGAAAATTGAGAAGACAACCTGGTAAATATAGCTGAAAAATTTAAGTGCCACATGTTAGTCTAACTAGCAGAGTCTAGTGAGACTAGTCAATCTATGTATAGATGCCAAGACATGGATGGTTTTAATGTAAAAGTTTAATTTGGTTCTGCACATCAATCACTTACTTTCACTTCCCTAAAGTAAACTGTTGGAAGAGATGAAATGCAGCTTTATGGGAAATAGCCTGAAAAATCTTTATGCAGAGTGGTGTTGCTTTAATTCAGTGTGTAGTACGTGATGTTCATGACTTTTCATACTTGGTAATGAGCTTCTCTTCACCCCCTACCTACTTCAGTCAAGGTGTGATAATTTTTATTTAGGATGTAAGTCTGCGGTCCATCTGCTGCTAGGCATCTTGAAATAATTTGGAAGTGATGTTGTGTTAGAGAGAGTGTCCTGGAGTAATTCACATTTGGTAGAAGTAGTATTGGCAGCATAAACATTGCCTTCCTTGATAGTTCTTGTAAGCTGGTAATTACAAACAATCCTGAAACGATCAGAACTGACGTCTGTCACGTGCCCACGCAGTAGTACTGCATTCTGGGAACAAGATCACAACCACCCGGCTCAAAGTGCAAACCTGACCTGAAGCTGCTGAATAGGTCTGATGTCGGGGAGGACCCCTCTGCTCACTTCATCCTTGTGCCATCCTGATTCAGAGCTCTCCCCTGAAAGGGGTGCATGGTTAAGTGAGAACCTCCATTATTTTTTTCTAATCCCCGCAGTCTTATTTTTGTTAATGCATGTGGGAATTCACTCTTTTTTACATAACACTTGGTAGGTTTTCAGGGGGGAAGATTACTTTGATCGTCCTCTTAAATCAAAGCCTCTTAAGGAAGGTAGTGCATTGTCAAAAGCAAGGGATCTTTTGATCTGGCCATAAACTGGGAACCAGCTACAGTTATAAAAGTCTTTGCAGAGTATCCAACAATTTTTTTAGTCAAAAAGTACTAGTGGTGTCTTTATGGTACCCATACAGTCTTCATGTGAAAAATACTGCAAGTGTTCAGCCTGGAGAAGAGAAGGCTGTGCAGAGACCTCATAGCAGCCTTCCATTATCTGAAGGGTACCTACAAGAATGCTGGAGAAGGACTCTTCATTAGGGACTGTAGCGATAGGACAAGGGGTAATGGGTTCAAACTTAAACAGGGGAAGTTTAGATTGGATATAAGGAATAAGCTCTTCAGTGTGAGGGTGGTGAGGCACTGGAATGGGTTGCCCAAGGAAGTTGTGAATGCTCCATCCCTGGCAGTGTTCAAGGTCAGGTTAGACAGAGCCTTGGGTGACATGGTTTAGTGTGAGATGTCCCTGCCCTTGGCAGAGGAGTTGGAACTAGATGATCTTAAGGACCTTTCCAACCCTAACCATTTTCTGATTCTAAGAAGTGGCAGAAGCAGTTGGTAGAGAAGATGTTTAGCCCCACAGCACCCCAGCAGGAATGGGTGGTCACCAGGGTCAATGCTGTCATCAAAGCAGGCAAGGGAGTGAGCCAGGGAGCTACAAACCTTCTGGGGAGAGAGGTCATTGAGCTGAGATGAGAGACAAGGCTGGGCACAAATGCACCAGTGGTAAAATGACATGAAAGAGTAGTTTAAAAAAGCAAAAATCAAGCCATTCCTGTCTACTAGGGTACCTCTAGCACTGAAAGAGGGAAGATTTAGATTAGATACAAGGGAGAATTGTTTTACAATGAGGATAGTGAGACACTGGAATAGGTTGCTCAGAGAAGTTGTGGGTGCCCCATCACTGGTGGTGTTCAAAATCAGGCTGGACAGATCTTTGAGCAACCAGATCAAATCAATCTTAATCCCTCTCTGCCCATGACAGGTAGGAGTGGGCTAGATGGTCTTTAAATGGTCCTTCTAACCTAAGTTATTCTGTGGTTCTATGTCTACAGGTAGTACTTACATTGTTTTCTATTTTGTGGGGTGAAATTTCAGATCATCAGATGGATTATAACCGTATTTTTTAAAGTCCAAGCAAAAAAAAACCCCAAAAACATCCCAAAACCAAAACAAAATGAAAAAAAAAAACAAAAAACAAAACCCAAAAACCCCAAACCCAAAAACGTTTGGCTGAAGCACGTTTGACCTAGAAAATTGACGTTATTGCAAGCAACAGCCTTGAATGGCTTAAAAAGAAAGACTTAAAATAGCAATGTTTATAGTCTCATTTATGTATAAACCATCTTCCTCAAAAAAACATGATAAAGTAGAAGGAAATATCCTTATAATCAGATTTTGCATAGTTTGCATTGTTGTGTGTCTGACACCTCTTACTGGGACAAGACGAGCCTGTAAATGAGAAGGAGCACTGACTGATACTGAAGTAAAAATACCAAATCTTCAAGGTTAGTTTTGTTGTCATTTCTTTGAGTGTTTCTTTTGACTTGAACATGGGAAGACAGCTTGGTTTCTGGTAGCTGAATACCAAGTGTCCTCACTGTGTTACTTTGGTTATTGTTCCTTGATCATGGAGCCACTTTGTAGACGTTAGTTGCGAAAGGGTAGGGACATGGATAGATGAAGAACCTGAGGATAAGCAATGAAGTATAGAGGGTACTGGGCTTATTAATGTTTCTCAGAGAGTGTTGTCATCCTCATTTAACAGGCTAATGTAGAAGTTCTCTCTCCCATTCTGTTATTACACATTAGCAGCTACGCTAGTGAATGACAGGGGGCACCTAAGTCCAGATTTCATGTCTGCTTCTTTAAGGATGGGAGAAAAACCTTCATTTGGTGTACCATGTGAGGGTAAGTTAGAGCCTTGCTGTGTCCACAGTAAGAGTTTGTGAAATGACAGGAAGAGCAGTACCATCTAGCAGGAAGAGAGTATCTCCAAAGCTGTATGCTTGATGGAGGAGGTATTTTGAAAGAGAAGAGGTATGTGCTTTAGTTAAGTCAACACATGTTTTTTCACCAAGGGACTGCTTGTCAAGTTTAATTCGAAAGGAAACTAATTGTTAGTCTGACAGTTTGATGTGCTGGGAAACACAATAAATAACATTGGTACCAAAATCGTTTTTAGCTCTATTACCTCATTGTTGTTTGACTTAATGAGAAAGGAAGAGCTGAAACATGCATGTTTTTAGGGACAGCTGCCTATAAATTTTGCTTATGTAGAAATAATGCAAGTTTTCATGCTCTTTTCTTCAGATGCTTATAAAAACTTGTTTCATAACGTTTGCTAATTAACATAGGCATAAAAATGTTGCTAGTTTTGGTGACATGCTAGTATGTTTATCCCAGTGTCTTTGGTCCTGTTAACATTTTCTTCTCTACTGTATCTGGGACAGAGAACAATTCAAATTCCCTAAACTATCAAGATGTAGAACTAGAGCATTAATTTGCATTTTTGGTCATAAGAGATTTCATTAGCATCACTTGAACTTTAAAGAACTAATTGCAAGCTTATTTTACAGTTGGTATTAAAAGGACAGCAAGGTCACTTTCTCTGATCAAAGCGAAGACTGAAAAGAACTGCTTGGCAACTGGCTTAGATAAACTTGGAACCAATTGTATGAATCATCAGTTTTATTGTTATCACTTCAAACTAGTGTAATTAGACGTTACCTTTTAGTCAGTCACAGAATACAGTCAGTTCTCTACAAAATTTAAAGCAGCTTGCCAAACACTGTTGTGAGACTGGCTTTAAAATGGAAAAGACAATGGTTTCTGAGGAAGGTAAGACTTCAGGCACCGATCTGGATTAAGTGCTGTCATTGCAAGCAGCTGTCTTTACTGCTGCCATCAGTTTCTTATCCTCGCTTTGTTCCAGCAGTTGTTTAGATTTTCTGAAGAAGTGACATAACGTTTATCAGCTCTTTCCTCGTGACAGCAGCCAAAATTGCACAACAGTACGAGGAAGATCTTTAGCAAAACTTCTGAGTTAAGCTGACACTTAAACGTACGTTGGCATTTGCTTCTTTCCTGAAGAATAGCTTTTTTCTCTCTCTCTTTGCAACCTGCTGTCAGCTCTGTAGTGGTACTGGTCAGCAGCAGCAGGAAAATGTACCACTTCCTGAAGTTCTGTTTCTATCCTGTGACAAAAATTGGCATAAGATCCTGAATGTAGAAATATCCAGGGACTAATGTCTCCAAGGAGTAATTTATTACAGCTAGATAATAAGGGGAAGAACTAAAGATCCTGAGGGGATGAATATCTTTCTAGGACAAAGAAGGAAGGTTCAGGGAGTAGGAGGAGGCTTTTGAAAGCAAAGACTGTAATTGTCTGAAAAGATAATTGGAAGGTGGAGTTGTGTAAGTGTGTAAGAGAGAGACCTGAACTGCCCTAAATAGGGCAGAAAACTGAGTGAGAGTCCTGCTGAAGTTAATAAGGAGCTAGGTAGAAAAGGGAAGAGGAATGAGGAGATCCAAATCAAGGTGTGAACAGGAACGGCAGAAGGAATTAAACTTGAGTAACAGAAGGGAGTGCAGAAAAGTGTATTTGTTTCTAATGCTGCTGCTATTTTATGGCCAGGAGCTAGATAAAAGATACTAGCAGAATGTCCTTACCTCATGCTGAGCTGAGAACGACAGCTCATTGCCACTATCACTTCGCTTTCTGTCTTATTAACTAATTTTTCCAGTGAATATAACAATCTACAAGTCTTCATCAGTGTAATGGTCAGTGTGATGCTGTATGATTAAGCTTGTTTTCCTACCTTGCTTTTTAAAAGCAAAGTTGCAGATTTCATCCCATCCAGGCTTAGCATGTAATTATGTGCAACCTTGCATTATTGCTATTCAGAAAAAAAAAAAAGCTATCTTGTTTATTCTGCTGCAAGAAGGATTTCAGATAGCCTGAATAATATCACTGGGTTAAACTAAGCTTTAAAAACTTTGAAAAATCTACTTAACCTTCATTGAGCTTTGGTTTCCTGGTTTCTTCTAAAAACAGGAGTTGCAGAAAACCTGTCCCTTCTTTCAGACACCTTTGTGAATTTAATAAGAATTGTCTCAGACTTAACTTCTTTTAATTGTTAGACCATCACGGTTAAATTATACCAATCAGAAGCTTTGTATGTGCCAAAAGTTGTCTTGAAGTAGCAGTAAGACTTCAAACAAAAACAAGTAACACACAAAAGACTCCCCAAAACCTAAAGAAATCGGGTTAAATCTGCTCCATCTATATATTCACTGACAAACTTTAGCTGCAGGATTAGCTCTCCCAAGCTTTTTTTCAGAACCTGCTTTATTTCACAGAGTTTATGCCATTAAACAGCTAGTTGCTCAACCTTTTATAATCCCCACTGTATCTCCAGTGGCTCTAGCTCCTATTTATTGCACTTTAAAAAACTTTTTTCACAGCAGCCTCTGAATAATTTCCTCATGGGCTTTTATATGGTGCTTGTAAGTGGTTCTCCTAGCATCAGTTTATTTATAAAACATTCTTAAGGTATGAAGAAGCTGAGTTTAAAGTGCAGAAAGTACAATTAATTGTCTGGCCAGCTTGACCCTAAGACCCAGACATGTTAGAATACTTAGCTTGCATGTAGCTTTTTGTATCTTCCAGCCATTTCTCCTGTTTCCTTTATTTGTGTTGGCATTCTTTCTTACTTAAAACTGAGGATCTCAAGTTGCACACCATATATAAAAAGTATAATTGTAGAAGTTTGGTTATGTGATTTTCTAAGTATGGCTTTGGCACATTCTCTGCACTTCCTTTGCCCTAGATATTTTCTCTCTTGAACATTTCTTAGCTTATTTGCTAAACCCTTTCCAACTGTTACAGCAAGGGGATCTTCTATATAACCTTACATGGGTAAAAACAATACAAGAGTGCAGCACAGGCTGGGACCAACCTAGCTGGGGAGCAGCTCTGTGGAAAGGGACCTAGAGGTCCTGATGGACAGCATGCTCAATATGGATGAACAATGTGCTGCTGCAGCAAAGAAAGCCTGTCTTTCACAGATCCCAGTCTTTTGCCTTTTTTTATCTTTTTTTTCTGCCTGTTCTGTGAAGCTCCTATGTTCTGCACTCAGATCACCTGGGTCTTCCATGCGTGACAGTGTGTAGTAGGAACAATGCATAGAAGCAGTGATGATAAAGTAGAGCTGTGTCATAAAATGTGTTGGTTTTGGGGATACTGCTGTTTGATGAAATCACAGGACAGTTCATTTAGCCCACGAAGCTTTGGGGATCTTGTGCAGGTTGAACTGTACTTGTTCTGCCTCATATGTGAGTAGCAGATTCATGCAAACATAAATGCTTTCTCTACAAGCACAGATGATGTATCTCATTAGACCTCCTAATATATCTGGAAATTTAGATGAGCTTTTGATCTTGTGGACTTTTATATATTTGAAATATTCAGACTTCCATTTTGTACATGGAGATGCCTACACATCTTGCCTTGCCTGTGTCCTCAGGCCATCATGAAGACAATGCTGTTACCTCAAAACCTCATATTCTTTTGCCACACTCAATGCCAGAGGGAACATTTTTGACAAAGAGGTGGCAATTGAGACTCTCCTATAAGATGTGGCAGTGCTATTGCTTCTTAAAGGTGCTTCCACTCTCAGTGTGGCAGACCTTCTCTTGAAGGCAGGTATTCAAACAGCTGGGCTACCTCACTGTTTTCCAGGGGATCAGAACTTTCTGTGATAGAGATTTCTTCTACCCGCGGAGGGTAGGCAGCCTCGTTGCTGTGGAGGAAGTCAAGACTTGGTCGCAACTGTCTTGGTTCTGCTGTCAATCATGCATGAATATTTCAAAAGTATCAGGATGAACTTTTAAAAAGTCAAGAGGTAATGTGCCCTGATTTCTGTATAGCTAGAGGTGGTCAAGTATGTAATGTCATGTGAGTCCCACCCCATGACTTCTGTTGTACACATCTTCAAGGTCTTTATCTTATTTGCATTCATCTTCTCTTAGCTGATGAATTCCAAGAACCAGTTGATCACAGAAAACATCCCTTAGCTAATCAGTCTGCTGATCTTTAGGTATCTTGTTTGCCTATGTGTACGTATTGCAATTTTATAATATTTTTGTGGTGTCAGTATAGCAGTGGTTCACTATTCTTTGCTCTCAGAAATGGATTCTTAAAGTCTATATTTGTAATTTACTGTGGTAACTCTGGCAGAGACTTTGCTTCATCTGTCATGACTCTGGTCTCCCATGGAACGGGATTAAACAGCAACCAGCCAAACTTTGGGCAACTTTGTCCCGTTTATATTAGGGTAAAAATGCTAATGAAGAAAAAACCAAAGAACCAGTTTACAAGTTAATTTTCATGAGATTTGACTAAGATGCTGCTGCATCAGAAGTTCACCAGTTTTCTGTTAAGTTTTTAATGTCTCTTAATCCACATGGTTTCTGTGAGGATTAACAGCGTTGACTATAGAGGCCCATGCTTTCTGATTTGTTAACCTTCCAGGAATCTGACCTGAATCTTCCCCAGGTAGTTTCAGGAGCTCAAGGTTTATCTACACCTTATATCAGAGATACAGTACTGTTAGTGTTACATATACCGCTTACTTCAAATATGTCTTCATATAATTCCTGAATCTTTTTACATACCCCAGAAGTCTGATCTGTTAGACGAGAAAATTAGAATGGTTGAATTGTTTTACACAGAAGTTGAGTTTATAAATGCAAGGAAGGAAGAAATAAAATCTTGTGCAAATAGCACCATGCAAAAACTATAACAAATTTTAAGACCTTGTTTGTGTCAAAATCTTCTTAAGCAGGACAAATGTAATACTGCTGAAATTCACTATTCTGCTTTTTCTACAGGAATGTACATGTACATAGTTAATTCTAAACCATAAAGAAGTGAATGTGGCTATCATGATCACTTTGTGAGTTAATAGTTATGTTGTTATCTTTGGTATTTATTGCATAGTAATCATTGCATAATGTGATGTGTATGTCTTCAGTTAAGGTTTGATTGCTCTATATAGAAATATATTTGATACTTTCAAGATTCAGGTAAGTTAAAAGCTAAATGAAAATAAAACATTTTGAAGGAGAAAATGTCAAAATTATGAATCTTTCAGTTCCACCTTTACAGTAGCTTTTTTGTTTTCTTGAAGCTCTTAGCATAAGAATTGTAATTCTTTCAACAAAGGAAATCAGGAAATTCCCAGTGTTTATAAGCACCTCAAGAAAAGCAGTCAGGAGGAACCAGGAAGCTACAGGTTGGTCAGCTTTACTTCAGCCCCTGGGAAGGTGAGAAAGCAGCTAATCCTGGAAAACATTTTGAGGCACTAGAAGGACAAGAAGGCAATAGGAGTAGTCAGCATGAATTCACCAAAGGGAAGGCATGCTTGACAAACTTGATAAACTTCTGTAATGAAACCACCAGCTTGGTAAATGAAGAGAGAGCTTGTGATATTGTCTACCTAGACTTCAGCAAGTCTTTCAGTGCTATCTGACATGAGATCTTTGTAGAGAGGAGGTGATGAAATATGGGCTGGATAAGCAGACAGCAAAGTCAATTGAAAACTGGCTGGGGCCAAATGATCACCAGAGGCCCCTGCCAGCCTCAGCTATTCTGTGGCTCTGTTGTAGACTGCTCTGTAATTACAGTTCTGTAATTTATTAGTTCTGTCAACATTGTTTGTCTTTTAGATTTGGTTCTGCTAGGTCTCAAAAATAAGCAGAATCTTTGAAGACAGTTTTGTTTTATGAACTCTGTAAATAGTATGTCCAGCGAATAGGTTAGGAATGAGCGTTTCCAATACCCAGAGCATTACTTAAGAGACTTAGAGGAGTGATATAATCCAAGACAGCAGTTTTAAAACAATTTGAAGTTAGTGATGGACCTTTTGTAAGAGTGGTCTTGGAGGAAGCACATCTTTTGTGCCACTGTCCAAGAGGAGTCACTCAAGCACCACATACTAAAGACTGGATGATCCAGTCTAGCCTTTTCAGGATGTTGCCTTATGCAGGCATCCCCAGCTGTTACAAATTGGGTTCATGGGACAGCAAGGAACCACTTTTTTCTTATCTGTACAACTTTGCAGGCCCAGCCTGCCTGATCTGAGTTCTGATCAACAGACTGGCCGTGTCAGATTGAGTACTTTTTGTGTGCAGAAAATACATATATGCAGTGACGTGCTCCACAAAGGAAGAAAAAGCTAGTGATCTTTGGAGTGAAACAATTGCCATGGGCATTTGAACCTCCAGAGGCTCCCCTGAGCTCTGAACCAGTGCTTCGCTGTAGTGATGGGAGTGTTCTCAGTGGTCTGGCGCCTGCTTGTGGGCACTGCTGATAAAGCCTAAACTGCAGTCACATAAACCATTAAGGAAGATAATGAAGCGCAGGTACAGGGGCAAGGTCACATTAGCAGTGGTATTTGAGTTGGCCTCCACTTGCATTCCCTGTTCCGTACTTAAAAGGACTATGACCTTTCAGGCTGTCAAATCCACATTTTGCACAATGTTGCATTTCCTTATCACAACCAACATGTTTATAGCAAATATCAGTTAGCTATCGAAAACTCGAGTCTATAGACTAAATTCCAAGATTGTGTGTGAGGATGACAGCCAGCTCATTTGCTCTGTCCCATTTAATCTCTGTATTCATGCTCAGATTCATTTTGCATTTTCCCCAAGGATTGTATCAGATGTTTCCCTTTTGTCATGCTGCTTTGACAGTTTGTGCAGGCTGGGTTACACATTCTACTGAAAATTTAGAAGTAGTTTCTCAAGGGCAAGTACCCTACTTGATACCCTTCACTCAGTTTTTAGAGGTATGGTGTCCTTGTTTAAATCAAGTGGAACTGTGAATGCCTAACCCCTTTGGCAGTTGTGGCAGGGTATATTAATGAAAATACCCAGATTTTAAGTTTGCAGACTGCTTTTGAAACTGACACATTGTGTGCACAATAGGTGAGATACTGAATAAGTTTTCCTTAGTTTTTTTCCAAGGACATAAACACCACCAAATTACACCTTCACATTGCTGTGTTAATATTTCAATCTGATCCAAAACCTGACCTACATGAAATAATTACAAGCCTTCCTGAAGTTCTAAATATGCAATTCCATTAAAAAACAACCACTGAATAGTCACACCTGTCAGCCTAGTTTACGTTTTTAATTAATTTCTTCCTCAAGATTACCATACCTAAAAGAAACAGGAACAGCTGATCAAATTGCTTCATATGCCAAGAGCTAAACTGAGATGATGCTTAGTGAAATCAAAAATGAGACTTTCTGATGGTTGGTGAGAAAGTTATGAGAGACTGCTTGTCATTCTGTGAGACCTAGAGAAAGGCAGATGGGAATTACTTCAGAGTGGACTTTCTTAATAGTAAATTGGCTCAGCTTATGTTTTACATAGTGTTTCTATTCCGTGTTAACACCTGGCTGTTACTTGAAGCTCTGCAAAGTGAATGCAGGCTAAAATCAATATGACTCCTGTTACTTCCATGGAGGATCATAGCTCCCCCTTTGACACAATCCTAGGTATGTCATTTCTGTATGTAATTTTTCAACATGGTTGTGCCATGCCAGCATGGAGCAGACACGGAGTGTAGGCAATTTCCCATGTGTTTCTGTTCTGCTGTGGATGGCTGTGGTCTTCCAGTTTCAAGCGCTCAAGTCATAACCTTTCGATTCATAAAAACTGAGGATCTCTAGTGGTCTTTATGGAAACTAGGGTTCTGGAAATAGCAGAGGTACCAGAACTCATATGTAGACGCTTGTTGGCTCATTACTACTGGTAGCTTATCAGTGCTTTTCATAGGAGTTGCAAATTTGTCTTTGGTGCTCTCTTTCAAGAGAGCATGCTCCTTGTCTCTGCATAGGCTACTTGATCATTTCTCTGTGTGAAATCAATAAAATGTGTCAAGGGAATTGCAGACATGACTATAGTTAGTCCATCCATATGGGAAAGGAGGAGGAGAGAGAATATTTGTGTATTGTCTCCCTTTGTATGCTTGACAGGGTCATAGCTGAGCTCTTTGAAGGAGGTGACAAGCCCATGCAACATGCCCATTACTAATGCCCTGTGGTATCTCATCAAAGATTTCATGGGCAAATCAATGGCATTTTTGCACTATCTTTCCATGTGGTTTCCTTAGTAATACTAGTGTCAACAAAACAAGATACCTGGCTCTTGAAACATGAAGTGTCTTCCTGGATCTGTCTGCCCTGTCATCTAGGCCTGTCACAGAAGTTTCCACTGTGTTTTATGAAATTTGTCCTGATACTTATTCAGCAGTACTGTTTAAAAAGAGGATCCCCTTTTTTTCCTTCCTGTTTTATTTTTTCCTTCCTGTTTTATTTTTTCCTTCTGTTTCCCCATCTCTTCCTTGCCTTTCCCTCAATAGTTTAGTATCCTACTGTACTTCTGCCCAGTACTCACAGCATACTTGAACTATCTTGTCCTTGGAAAGAATGGGCCTTTTTGTCCTTAATTCCATTCACAAATCAAGTAGTGTGATTGCACTGTGTGTTTTCTGAACTGTGGATTATGCTATTATTCTCTCCCTGTTGCATCAGGAAATGTTACTGTTCTTCACAGCAGAGCTTTGGAACAAAGCTTGCTTTTCTTGCTTAAGGCTGACATATACTTCTTTTTTCTTCTCTTGATCTGTTACAGTTATGAATGAGGATCGCTGCTGTGAGATCTGTGTAAATTTCTTTCTTTGCAGCTGGAAGTAGCGAGAGTAGATCCCTCTGATAGACAAAAATTAAATGAAATTTCAGTTTGCAGCTGGCCATTATGTTGCAGCAATAGCGTTGCTGTCATCAGGGTGCCTAGGGTATGTGTCCACGGACAACTTCTGTATTAGGATTTTAAATAAAAATGACAGGAGTCCAATACTGTTTTGTCAATTTTAATGTCATAGCAGCAAGTGTTCAGAGCAAGTATACTCAAGAGGCCTGAATTCTCTCTTTAAAGTGCAGGTTAGTAATAGGAATGCTACACTGGTTAATACAATGGTTTGCCTTAAATTTAGAGGATGAAAATTATAAAATGGTTTGGCCTTTTGGTAAATTAAGGTCATTCTCTTTGCACCTGCTCTTACTGCTTTTTTCATGGTGATAGAAAGAATGGGTAGGTATTTGACACGAAAGGGGTGTGTAAAATTGTTTCTTGATCAAAACTTTACACATACCACTTTCAGCTCTGGGAACCCCAACATAAGAAGGATGTGGACCTGCTTGGAGCAAGTCCAGAGAGCCACGAACAGGTTCAGGGGGCTGCAGCACCTCTTCTGTGAAAACAGGCTGAGAGTTGGGATTGTTCAACCTGGAGAAGAGAAGGCTCTGGAGAGACCTTAGAGCAGCCTTCCACTACCTAAAGAGGGCGTTCAAGGAAGATGAAGAAGGACTTCTTACAAGGGCATGTGGGAATATGACAAGGGGCAATGACTTTAAGATGAAAGAGAGAAGATTTAGATTAGATATTAGGAAGAATTTCTTTACTATGAGGGAGGTGAGGCACAGGAACAGGATGCCTATAGAAATTGTGGATGCTCCATCCCTGGAAGTGTTCAAGGCCAGGTTGGATGAGGCTCCAAGCCTAGTCTAGAGGAAGGTGTCCCTGCCCATGTCAGGGTAGTTGGAACTAGATGGTCTTTAGGGTTCCTTCCAACCAAACCAGTCTATGATTCGTATCGATTTATAAAATGTGATCTTGGAAATAATGTCAAAGGACAATTACAAGTGAATGCAAGTACAAGCGGTACATGTATTTGAAGGAAGTTACTATCCAAAATGGTACAACTCCTCTAAAGTAGTTTTAAGACTTCTTGTTGCAGAGGTTTTCAGCTGCTTCTAAGATAATGTGAATTCAGAGGAGTTCAGCTGGATCAGGGAGTGCATCATCTTGCACTTCATCCTGCAGCAGAATTAGATTGCTACAGATTCCAAATTCCCGTTTTCATTAGTTTTCACACTGATGTACTGGGACTACTTGACTCTTTTGAACTACACAGAGTAAAAATGACCTTCTGAATCAGGAGAGATCTCTGCATTTGCATGTTAATAGACTTCTACAAAAGGTATATCCTGGTTCATTAGCAAATAGAGAGCTATTAATTAAAATGTTTGTATGTCGAAGTACACACAGAATGTCTGAAATAGCTTTTTGAAGCATACAGAGGAATTAAGGAATATTTAGATTTTTTTTTTGTAACCTAACCTAAATTGATACTTAAATAGGTCCACATTATCTTTGAAATAAGTAGTACATTTTACTTATGCCCATTGTCCCTGATTTCGAAGGTGAGTAGGCTAATGATTTCTTAAGTCAACTCCCATTATTATGTTGTCACTTGTCTAGACAGTGGCCAGAGGTATTACTGCTAGGCAGTTGTTTTAGAAGAGCTATGTTCTTGCTAAGGACACCATTCAGCTAGAACAACAGAAATATAATTTTAGACAGCGTCATAGCCAGCACTGTCCCACCAGGTAGTGGATAAAGTAAAATGAGTCATTTTTAGTGTCTTTTTTTCTTTTCTGTTGTGCTCTGTACAGAAATTACCAGTATAAAATACTAGTACAAACTACCAGTATAAAGTACCAACAGCATTGCTGCTGTTAATAAATGTAAACTCGGCTCAGACTGTGCATGCTTGTTTTATTTTTGTTCCTCAGAGGGACTGATCTATTTGTTCTGTAGAAGCAAAGTGAGGAAGCAGAGCAACATGTATATCACACACAGGAAAAAAATGTAATCTAACCCCATCCTGTGTGGTAGAAGGTAATGTTTTCAAGTGGGTAGTTGCCATCTTGCAGGAGCTATAGTACTTTTTTAAGGAAATGAACTGCTTTAGCTATTATTAAAGCAATTAAAAATCATTCAAACAAATAGAATAGCAGGATGTGACAGATCTAACAAACTGAACTAGAAAATTAGCAGTCGTTTTTGTTAAAGGAAAAATCACTAGTGATATTGATATTCAGGAGTTTGCAGTTGCTTGAAGATTTCTACATCCCACTGCAATGAATTGGTACTACTATAGAACTATACTCAGATTTAACAGCACATTGATCTGTTACTCATTTGCATTGTCATGGCTTTCATTATCACTTAAAACTAGACATTTATTTCACACTGAGTGAAAGCTTACTATCCAAGTCTTAAAATCCTTCAGATTGTAATGCTTTGAATTCCATTGCTTTTGATTTTTTCAAGGTCATTTTCTGTTTATTTTCTTGGTACCAGGTTCCAGTCCCACTGACAGTAGAAGTTTTGCAGATTGTAGTTTGTAGATTTTGTAGATTGTATCTGATGTTGACCTTCTAGATTAAACCCTTAAGATAAGGGTTAAAGAGATGAAAGGAAGAAACAGCATGTTCTGATTGTATTCAAGTGACTGAGTGTTCCTAGATGGAAAATTAAGATGCTGCTTTTCTAACACACAGCTCAGTAGCAGGCATTGTCATGGTAGTAGAAGAGTGAAGTGGTTTCTTCCTCTCAGGTCAGTCGAGGTCAGTTTCTCAGTGGAAAAGCTAAATTTCTCTAAGTTCATTTAAACAGACATGCGCCCTGAATCCCTTTTCAATAACTTTGTTCCTTAAGAGGGTGACTGAGCATTGGAATAGGTTGCTCAAAGAGGCTGTGGAGTCTCCTTCTCTGGAGATACTCAAGAGATGTCTGGATGCAATCCTGAGCAATGTGCTCTAGGTGACCCTGCCTGAGCAGGGAGGTTGGACTAGATGACCCCCAGTGATCCCTTCCAACCTTAATCGTTCTGTGATTCTGTCTTTTGTCACATTAAAATCCTAGCTGGGCTAAGTTTATTAGGTGCTAGGAGGTTTCTGGCTATTAAATGTAAGCTGTTCAGTTGAAAATGTTCTTTAATTCTGTCTTCTATTGCTCCTATATGAGCTTTACATGTAAGATTGCATACATTAAAAAAAATGTTTTCTTTGTTTTCTATGTCTGAATTAAGAGCAATTAAGAAATTCCAGAATTTACTGGTCTCATTCATATGACGAGATTTATCTCTAGAAATGCCACTTACCACTGGCAAACAGAGAGAGGTGTGTCAATAACTTTGGCAGGGTTTGAACTAAACAAAGTTCCTGGCCAACACAGCCAGCTCATGCAGTCTCTAGCATGGAATCTGGTAGTACCAGAGTGTCTTCATGACCTTCAGCAATGCCCTTTATTGTGCTCAGAGTTTTCCAAGGAATGGCCTATTGAAATGGCCAAGAACAGCCACAGGAGTGCTGTCATTGCTTCATTGCACTGACATCCTCTATTCCTAGTACAGTGTCACGTTCTTTTTCCAGTTCTGCTCCATCTTTTATCTGCTGGGAGATGGAGGAGCTACAGCAGTGCCACAGCTGACTTGTGTCTCTGCAGCTGAAACACTGCAGTAAAAGCTTATGGTCATGACATTCTCAGTATGGAAGTGTGTTACTGTCATGGGAACATGCATGGGGATGCACTTCAGCACTTGACTAATACACAGAAGACTTTGTCCTCTCTCCCCTTTGCACCAAGGCCTTTGCCGGCCATTTTGCAAATGCTTAAAGTCTACCCTACTCCATTCCTTATTTTAGAGTTTCCTTTCAATTGTGTCACCATCTAAGTACTGCTTGCTTTATGTCAGTTTTCACAGCTCTCATTTTTCCACAGTTTAGTGGCTACAGATATTAAGTGGGCTAATGCTGCAGTTGCTGCCTGTGAGAATGTTGTCACTGATGTTCACTAAGAGCTAATAAGTGATAACAAGGTTGAAGCCTAATAAATGAACCATCAGTTGGAGAATTATGGACTACTTCTAGATCTTCAGAGTTTATAGAAAAGGTGAAATACTTAAATCTTCATTTTGTGATCAGAAGAAGACATGAAAGAGAAATTTACTCTCTGACAGCAATGTAATGTACAACAATATACATAAGAGATGGTGGATATCTTTCTTAAATAATTTTCTTTTATGGCTAACACATGCACTAAATCAAAGATGAATGAGAGGCTGGTGTGATTAATCAGGCCATATGCTGCAATAGGATGACAGAGAATGTAAGAACAGTGAATGTCAATCAGTTGCTATTAAAAATAATGGCCAGTGATTTACCACCTCGTTAAATGATCAAGACACCCAGTTCATTTGTATGTGAATAGCAAAACAAATAGTCATTAAAATTTCCTGACAGGGCATTGAGTTCTTCCTTCAAACTTGAGGAAGAGGAAAAGATTAGCAGAGTGGAAGTTATCTCATGGGGTATATCAAGCCACAGTCTAATACATGGGGACAAGAAAGTTGTTTCCCAAAAGTAGTGTTTGTAGGTATGTGTATGAATTTCTGTGTGTCTGTATGTACCGCATATCATCAAGATATGGTATCAAGGGGACATATTCCTTTTTACTTAATTTAGTATTTGTTGCAGTACCTGGATTTCTTTGAGGTTGCTCCCTACTTACTGTACACAATACTCAGAGGTTCAACAGTGCCATCCTGTGGGTGATCTTAAAGGTTTGAAAGCTATGGCAGATAAATAAATGACCTCAGCAGGATAAATTATTATAGACTATCAGATACAGCATGTCCCCATGCAATCAGCTAGAATATTTCCCTCTGGTAGTCAGTCAAACTAATTATTACTTTTCTGTCCAGAGAATTAATAACCGAAATGTATTATAACAATGAGAAAGTATTTCAGGCAAGCTGATGAGCAGTGTGCTTGTTAGTTTTACTCTGTTGCTGAAAAATGTGGTTTTAATCATTTCAGTGTGTTTTTAATCATCTTGGAATTTATTTTCACAGACAATACCAAAATCAAAGGCAGCTATGTAAATTCAAATAAGCACCTATATAAAGAAGTATCTGGCCATCTTTAAAGAGGCATTGAACTTAAACTCAGATTAGTTAGCTTCTGTGTTTCATAACCAGAAAGCATGATTTCCCAAGCAACCTTGAAGATAAAGTTAGATGATTTGAGCAACTGGCCAAAATGCTATTAATTTCAGAAAGATAAGGGCAGGATTAAACTCTGAAGTCTTGTTGATTGAAGATGGAATTCTGCTCAGAATATTTGGAGAACTTTCTGTTCATGGGAGACAAGGTACAAAAAAGCCAAACTGCTCTAATTAGGGGACCAATGACTAACTGCAGATCCTACAATTTAATGTATGTCTTTCATTTTGCATGCCAAGGAACTTGCCATGAGAGTGAATGATGTATTTATCCGGAAATGAGCAAGGCAATAAAGGGCAAGCTGCTTGGTAGAAGTTTCTGCTCATTTTTCAATTTCCTGTTGGAATGGGTGCTGGAGGGGCAAGGTGAGTGCTGCCTTTGCCTAGTGGTTCAAGGAGCTGGGTGCAGCTCCAGGTTCTGCATAGGTACCTCTTCACTTTGCATCCTTGCAGGAATTTCTCCTTTGCTTTCCAAAGCTGTAGTCCAGCTATGAGTCGCAGTACCTGCCATTGGGTGATTGATTAATTGAAGAAAATACCAAATTACAAACTCCACCATTATTCTTTGGTAATTAAAAATGGCATGATTTGTGGTTCCTAGGTCTTTGAAAAACACATCATCTGACTATTTATATACTATTTATATGTCTGTTTGCAGATCCACTTAAACAGATGTGTCATTGATTCCCATGAGTATGAAAAGACAAGTATGAACCATTCCCATTTAGAAGATTAGTTTAGTGTAGTTTTAATGCATTTAACATTTTTTACCTATTTTGATGAAAAAAAAATCTTCTAGCATAACAAAAAGCTTGCATCTTTGTAGTTCTGTCTTTATTAAAGTAGGTTAACCTGTTGTAAATATTTGAAATGTTGGCATAATGGGAATCTAGAGACTCTGCTTGTATCCTGATTTACAGTGTATAGATGGATTTTGGGTAAATCAGATATATTGGGAAAATAATCTCTTACAATATTTAAATGAAGGCAGAAAGGGTAATAGCATGCCAAGTTTAACCTCTGCACAGAAGAGGTTTCTTTGTAGTCCTGATCAGTTTAAGTTGAGCCCTGGAGCATCAGCATTCATATAACTTTTGCTCATTTCTATCCGAACTGATATGAATGGGTTTGTGTCATGTGTCTAATTCTGGTTTTGAACCTCATGAAACTCTTGATCTTGATTTTGCTTTATTTTTATTGTATTTATTTGTTGCCTCCTAACTCAGAAGGTTCTGCATTTCATTTAATAGTATTTTAAAGGTATCTGCTATTATTAGTTTTAAATTTACGTCTTCTACTTCCTTCAAATGTCACATTCTACTTATATTACGAAGAAGATAAATGGGAACAATATTCTCCACTGTTTAGTATACTGTATACAAATAGTTTCTCCATGCTCTCTCAGCTGGGTTTTTTTCCATCTTTATTTCTGTTCTAATTCTTTACTTATGATGTTCTTGGACTGAAAACAACAGCCATGGGAATGTGCCACACTCTTCCCTGCATTTGGGACCACTCATAACAGCTGTGAATCTGTGTAATCGATCTGTGTGTACATTCATAGCCTCTGCACCTATATGTGTGCATTTACTGCATAGATAGATACAGTAAGAAGTACAAAATTAACTTAGAGAACTAATTTATTTAGTTTCTCTATTTTAAATTGAGTTGAATAAATACTCATCTGCCCTATGTATGTTCCGTGGCCTGTAGGAGATTTCACAGTAATTCCAGTGTTGCTGGGTTTAACTTCAGTCAGACTTCAGTTCAACTAATCCATCTGAGGTGAAGGCATAAGGTTTTGGGATTATTAATACCTCATTTCATCTAGTTAATGATCTTTTTAAGTCTTCCATCTTCTTTGTTATTTACTTATAATGCCAGATAAAAATCTTATTTAAGTGAAGTATTATGAAACAGTAAAAATCTTTATTTCATTTTAATACAATCAGGGTAAATTAATCCAGTAAAGAGTCTGATGTTAAACAAGTGCATTTCTTAGCAGCACTGCACATGTAAAATTAGGGTAGGTTCTTTGAGCGCTCAGATCTTAACAAACAGATGTGTTCTTTTTCTCCATATGTTATAAGAAAATAAGAATTTGCTCTGAAAGTATTGACACACTCACTAAGCAGTCTTGGCAAACACACCATTGTATTCCTTACACAATATCAGCTGTGGCTATTATTTAACTTTAAATAAATGTGTGCATTAAATTGCTGTAAAGCACTACATATACGTAAACAAAGCCAGTTTTTCTCAAAAATCAATATCGTTTTTGGCTTTCTTGTTTAGTGATGCCTAGACAAAGGAATGCTGCATCTTCAAAACAACATCTGTCAAACCGATTTTCATCAGATTAAGTATATCCTCAAAGCAACCGTAACAGCTTACAAAATACTGGAAATGTAGGTTGTGCTTTGCATAAAGCACCAATAGAATTTTAAGCACTTGAAGTGTTTTACAAACGTAGTGATGCTAGCCTGTGCATATTCTCCATTTTTGTTTCTATTTTCAGTGGGTTTCTGGGGAAGATAATGGGTGATGTTGCAACACTGCTATGCCAGTAGATGTGCCAGAGTGCAATTACAGAGTTATGATCCTGGAAGCTAATCTGGGTCTGTAAAAGCCAGTGGTTTGAGAGGCTGGCAGTAGAAGTTAAATTTATTGCGAAGAAGTTCATCTGTAGAAAGATTTCTCTCGTTAAGAATGAAATTAAAGTGTGAATCAGTGACTGATTAGCCAGGCCTTTCTCTGATCCAATGAATTCCTCCTCATTAGTATAGATGTGTGACTCTGTATGCTGTGGTCTGATTCAGGTTCTATAGATCATCAAAGATAATTGGTAATATTAAATTTTTAAAGATCTTTACTGGGACAGTGTAATCTGGTAAAAATGGGGGGAAGGACAGTGGTTTTTTACATAGAACATAAATAAAGACACAATCATTCACATTTCTGGCCAGCTTTCTATCTTTTTTTTCCCCTTGCTAGGGAATAATTAATGCATGAAAATGAGCTTCCTAATAGGCTGATGTGTCTTCCATAAGAGCGAAGCATTTTGCCTTCGTAATCACTTGAGAGGTGAAGTCTCATTACAGCGTGTGCCTGCAGCTGAATGGGGGAGCTGAAGTCAGCCAGAAATGAATGATGGGATTTTTGTAAAAGATTTTTGTGGATGGAGGGTAGGGGAGCTTGAGCTAGAAGCCAAGTCAACATTACCATTAGTTCTTATATTTTGGAAATACAGCATAAAGCAAGAAAAGTCTAGTCAAAAATCCACCAAGAAGACAAATAAGGGTGAAAGTCAAGGACCAATCTGTTCCAGCTGCATCTGGATGTAGATACCTTTTGCAACTCTAGTTTCCCATTACTCACCTGTCTGTGAATTGCCTCTGTGCTTCCCTAAAATGTTCCACTTGAGCCCTAGTGAGGTGTTTTGGTGCCTACTACACACCTGTGGGATAGTCCTAGTTAGCGTCCTGTTCCCAAGACAGTGACTAAAGACAGTCATAGAGCCAATTGCATATAAACAATGCTAAGTATGTAATTTCATGAAAGAGTTCAAGATAAATGTTTCACATCTCAACGTGTAGCTTTTATCGGGAAATTGATATTGCTGATTTGCTAGCTACTTTTTCAGCACTACCTGGAACATATTCCTCGGGTTGGATTTTCGCTTAACTGAATCTGAAAATGATCTTTATAGAATCTTCAGCCTAGTTCCTTAAACAAAAGAACATACTACGAAGTAAAAGGAAGTACAGAAATGTACCAGATATTTTAACGGTGTCCAGCTCTGTTGTGTACCCGGGGAACTTCGTACTTTAAGGTTTGGATCCTTTGAATATGACATTTTGAACAGGAGACCAGGGTTTCTGAGAAGATGTATGCAATTTGCAGCAGGGAAAGCTGGTTTTTAAACAACCATTATGTGAGAGATTCCTTACAGTTGTCATTTTAGGCCAAACCCAGGGAGCATTTAACTTGTTTTTAAAGCAAGAAGTATGAAACACACTGCAGATAACACAATGTGGTGATGGGCAGACAAGCCATAGCACGTTCAGCAAATACAGGCTCTCTGGGAAATGTTGATTTGAATTTCATGCATCATCTGAGCATAGTGAACACTGAAAGGTCATGGTAAGAATATAAGAAAAAAATCCATCTGATTTGAATTTCACGCTATCCAATATTGTTGTTAATGCAGTGTCAAAGAAATAACTTGTTTCTGTGAGTGTGACTAAAGCCAGATTCCGTGCAGAAAGTAGCTGAAGAATAACTTGCCACACATTTTTTCTTTTTTTTTCCATTTACTGTTCATTTCCTTTATAATGTCATGGTGTTAGTTTATGAATGGTACCTTGAGCCACTGCAGTACATCTGTGTTTCCCCAGTCAGTTGTTTCTCTGAGTTTGTTACTCAGCATCCAGGAAACCTCATGCAGATGGTAACATACTAATTAGCTTAGTGCAGTTTGGATAAAATCAAAGTGTTTTGTTATTGATCTTTGCTTGTTATTAGTTTATACTAACAGAAAATTGGATTTAAGATATCTAATATAGTTATCAAAATATTCTTCCTTATAACAGGAAATGTTACTGGTGCTCTTTAATTGAGGTATTTCAGAGCAGAACATCCTTTTCTTGCTTTTTCTCATCCTGTCTTTCTGACTTTAAAAATCTCTAGAAGGGATGATAAGTGTTTTAAAGTAACTAGGGTGTTCAGAGACTGTGTAGCAATACTGTGGCTTAAACAGGACTCAGGTAATATTTATTAGACCATATATCAAGTTCTAATACTGTGCTGCTTGTTACCTTAACATCATGTAACATCATATTAATCTTTACAAGCTGCGTAGTTGTAAAGTGCATCATAATAATCAGTATCATTCCTCTAATAAATCATTTGATTTGTGTTTGCTTTGTGTTGTTCCAACCTGATTAGTTATAACATCACAGGGCAGGGACCCTTCTGATGGTGCAAGTTAATGAGCCACCTGCTTAGAGTCCTCTGTTATGGACATGCTCAAAGGGAGGCACAGCTTCACCTCTGCATTCTCCTTCCCTTTGCAATGCCTCAGGTTACGTGGTTTTCTTGCAGCAGTATTACCTCTGTTGCGGAGATTTTGTGGAGCTCCTGGTCTTGATCCTTCTGCAGACTCCATGCACATGTATGGGTTTTCTTGCCCAGGAGACCACTGCATTTGCTGAGTATTTATAATTTAGACACTGCGAAAATGCCCACCTCCAGGGCTGGACTGCTAGACTTGGCTTCTCCTTGGCCTTCAGGTAGTATTGGTCAACTCAGTAGGTTGGTGGCCCAGTGATACTGATTGAATCTGCTAATGGAGTGTCCTTACTGGCATGGATGAAGGTCTACAAATGAAAAAGCAGGGTGGGCTTTACTTTAGGGTTTTTAGCATTTGTTTTGTTGTAGACTTGATTTTCCTGTGTAATAGAGTAGATAAATACCCACTTGAAAAATTTGTGATACTGGGTGTTGGTTTTTTTCTGAGACTCAGAATCTTAATCCATTTGATCGACAGATATAAACTTGAATTTTATTTTATTCTCCATCCCAGCAGTAAGTTTAGTCCAAGTACAGTTTTCAGTGTTGCAATACAAACACACTGAGCCTAAAGTACTGCTGGCAGCTTATCGATAAAATTTGAGGATTAAGAAACCAATGCAAACAAGCAAAGACTCTCAGCTTTAAGTAAGGAGCCGAGTGTTGCTGGACTAGCCTTTAACTGCTGTCACAATTAATGTGAAGGAATAGCAGCCAAAACCAATAGGTCTGTTCTTGCTGCATTAAGAACTATTAAGGCAATGGTCATTTGAAAGGGAAATTTGTCTATTTGAAACACTCATTAATTGTCAAAAATAACACTTTTTTTCCCATTGTATATGTGATGTACTTTTCATTTTCACCTTCTAAATAATTTATACAAATAATCCCTCTTATTTCTTTTTTAGCCCACCTAAGCCAACGGTGTTCATCTCTGGTGTCATTGCTAGGGTAAGATTATCATTAAATATCTTTAAAGGAGAGAAAAATTACTGTAGGCTTTCCAGAATTGTCGATGAGGGCAAAAGTAATCTTTTGCGTTCTCCTTCCTCTTTTATCAGAAGAGGCTTTATGTTTTGTTTGCTTGCAAGTCCCTTTGAGCATTCTTTTTGCTTTTGTATGAAATTGAAATTATTTATTGAAATTACTTCCATTGTTCTATTCTGAATTTTAGCACTTTAGGTTTATTGGATCTTCTTTTCATACCTAAGCTAGTCATTACTGTATTCATTTCCTGTGAAAGCAATTGCATGTTAAGTCTGCTGCTGTAGCTTGATCTGTGATGAGGAGTAACATTCCTGCCTGTAAGGGTATGTGCTTAAAGATACGTGTTTCAGCTGCCACTTGTGCCTTTGAGGTACATGGGATTCAAGATGTTATTCCCTGTTTTTCCAGGACCTGGAAATACATGAGCTAAATAATTAGCATTAACTAGCCATTAATTTCATGATCAGTAATTCATGCCTTGTGTGTTGTGACAGGGTTTTTATTGTAGCTTTATATAATGGCCACCTTTATAATGATAACGGTACATCACTGAGGTGTACAGTATGGTTTACTGTAACATGCTGTGGTTGCATCAGATCACCTAAGTGTAAAGAACGAGCTGATGCCATTTTCCCTAGCCCATAGGGGTAGTAGACAGGCAGTGGTGTTTTTCCTGGACATCCATCTGCACCAAGGTGGATACCTATTTAGGCATTTACATGCCTAATTACTTGTAACTGATTGTTGCCTTAATGTTTAGTAACTTTGATAGCGCTTTAACAGTTGTAGAATAGTGGTATTTTTTATGACTGACTCACAAAATGTCACACATGAAAAACACAGGCTGCCAGTTTAGTGGGCATGCAAAAGATTCAAAATGGGAAGGAAATATTCTCTTAATTTTGTAACTCAGCTCTTCTTTAGATAATCAATTACCTAACAGAATACTATATTTATCCTTAGTAAGCTGTCAGCTACAAGTTGGTGTATTAACCTGTGAAAAATAAAATTGTCCTATAATTTTCTGAGTCTTAATAGCTCCCAAACATGTATAGAGATTTCTTCTCTAGGTAATAAACAGAGTAACATGCAACATTGTCTTCCATCCGCTTTTCACATTTCTAAAAACGTACACACATTTTAACTAGAAAATACACTTTTAAGATTTCAATTTTTCCCAATGTCTTCTTTGAACAGGGTGATAAGGACTTCCCTCCAGCAGCGGCTCAGGTGGCTCATCAGAAACCCCATCCTTCTGTGGAAAAGCTTCCTCCCCCGCAGCATGTCAAACAGCACATCCACCAGCCTCGCAAGTGAGCTCTCCATCAGAATCCCAGACAACTTGACAAGGGCGAATAAGTTTTCAAGAGAAGATGAAAATCCTTTAGGATTCACACTGTCAAATCAGTTAAATTGACCTCTAAAATAATATGCTGTTTCTTTTACTTCAATTCTCAAGGGTTAATAAAAATTAAGACATTGTTTATTTTATCCCAGATGGAAAATTCTCTATTAAGTCTGTCCTGATTAGGGGTAGGTTTTTTATATGATTTTTCTTATTGCCAAGATAAAACTTTAGTATGAATAATAAGATTAATGAGCCTAAAACTTGTACTTCTAGGTGTTGCATCGCAGTAGCAGGCAGTTAATGCAGCTTTTATGTTAAGCCGTTAAGGAAGAATAGCCCTTTTGTACTGGTATCTTTAATATTTGGAGGGAGTCTGTGTATGTTAAGACAGAAATTGATGATTGTCTTGCTTATGTATAGCCCTTGCAGTCTTCAGTATCCTACAGCATTGCACCCCAGTGACTACACCCTCTGATTCCAAGTAGAGATGGCAGAAGGGCCCCAAAACATTCATGAGTCAGCAGAAATCCAGCTGAATCTTCCTTACACCCCTTTGCAGTCGCACAGCCCTGCTGAGGTTCTTCCATTTGGAGGTGTGTGGGTATAGAGGAGGGGGAGACATCAGAGTTACAAGAACATTGCTGCTGTAGGTAACTGATATGTGATCTTATGCATCTCATTGAGGATTGCATTTTTATGAGGTAATGATTATTAATGATAAATAACAAGGTGAAAGAGCTCAGGACCCTCCAGAATTGAACTTAAACTGGTGGAAAATTTGTATTCTTTTTTAACTTACAGTTGAGATAACTTTTTAAGATCAAGAGATACCATTAGTAAATGTGTTACATTTTATGACCCAACTTCTGTTGTTCATCATGGTATTTTTAAGAACAGTAGTGATAAGAGAGAATAAAAGTTACTTTTCAAATAGGATGATCAGTTTAGTTTTAGACACATAACTGAATCTTTTGGTTACAGAGTTCAAATTCGCTTAGTTCTGTTGTTTTCCTTCTGCAGCTCATCTCTGTAAAACCTAGGAAAATAAGTTTTTTAAATATTTTATCTACTTTTTTAAAAGTGTTCTTTTGGTTATAACTGACTATAAATACAATAGAGCCTTTAGTACCCTCTAGGTTTCTGAAATTTCTAGTAATTTAAAAAAACTGTACCAGAGAGTGTTGCAAACATTCATCTGGCAAATCAATGAAAATTTGGGGTCACCTTGGCCTTTACTAGTTTGTTTATGTTTAAAATCAGTTTATGCTTAAAACCAGTACAGAAAGCCAGTGAGGAGAGATTTAAAAATATTATTTTTATAAAATTTCTGCAGATTAAATAATTATTCCCTGAGCAGCTGTTTTAAAACAACAAAAATCATGTGAAATATGGTCCATTTCACAAGTGGAATAACTCAATTCATGTGGGCGAGAGGGACTTGACATTTCCATCTCTTCATAGCCTTGAAATGGAAATGATGTTTTCCAAAGTATATGCATGGATATATTTGTTCTACACCCAAGGAAGGATGTACGAGCTGTATGTACAATCCTTATTACCAATTGTCGTGGTTTAAACCAAGTCCCCCAACTCCCGGAGAGTTAGGAAGGAGAATCCAAGGAATGTAGCCCCCACAGATTGAGATAAGAACGGTTTAATAGCTAAGGCATAACACAATAATAGTGATACAGCCAATAACAAGCGAAAAGAATACAACACCCCACCAGCCACCGACCCATAACTCACTCCACCCTGCCTGGCCGAGCACCGCGTGCTCTTTCCTCCATTTTCCTCCAGAGCTCCACCCCTCCTCTTCTCTCTCTCCCAGTATGCATCCTGGGCATCACGTGCTATGGTATGGAATACCTCCTTGGCTAGCCTGGGTCAGGTGTCCTTTCTCTCCTTCCTCCCAGCCTCCCCTCCTCCACCTGGCTGGAGCATGTGCTCAGAAAAAGCCTTGAACAAAAACACCCTCAAAACATACTTGCTATCAGCAACTGTTCCCAGCCCGTAACTCAAAACGCAGCACTGCACCAGCTACAAGAAGGAGAAAAATGACTGCTACGGCTGAACCCATGACATTATCCACCCCTTATTCCATACCATTCATGTCATGCCCAGATCCCACATTTCCAATACACCATCACTCTTAAGTCCACCCCTCGATCATGAGACATCTCTATGTTGCATCTCTGGACTGATGGCCTGAAATATCTGGGCCCACCAGGCTCAAAATCATTCACCGGCCCCTTCAGCAGTTCTACAGCTTGCTGCTGGGGACTCCATACAGCAGCTTTCCACTTCCAATGCTTCCAAAGCACTGGAGGGGCCCAATGGATCAGATACTTGGCCATATTGTCCCACATGCCCTGCCACTCATGACTGTCCAGCCTTGGGGACAGTCTCATGGTGCTCCTATGTACTTGTTTAACCTTAGACAAGACCCAAACCTGACTCTGCTTAACTTTTGGGATCGGGGCTGATGTAGCTGCCCTGCTTGCCAGTTCTCCCACCACAAGCTTTTCTTCTCCTGAGTTCGGATCTTCCTTCTTTGCCTTGCTGGGAAATGCTGTGTGGTCTCCTGTATCCTGCTGGGGCTCGGCGGATGACTTCCGGGGAATATTCTCAGCCCCTGCGGGGTTCGGAACGGTGACGGGACTCAGTTCCTCCACTGCCTTGCTGGGAAGTGCTGCGTAGTCTCCTGCATCCTGCTGGGGGTCAGCAGGCGACTTCCGGAGGACACTCTCGGCCGTCGGGGGGTCGGGAACGGCCGCGGGACTCACCTCCCCCGCTGCCTGGTCCCGCTGCTCAGCTACCGCCCTGCTCCACTCCTCCCCCCGCCTGCTCCCGCTGCTCTGCCACAGCCGTTTGGCTCCCCGTGCCGCTCTCCCTGGCAGCCTCAGCTGCCGGCAGCTCCCGGGGCCGCTCCTTCCTGGCTTCACGCAGCCTCACGCAGACGAAAGCGAGGACAAGGACAAGGACGGCGAAGAGCAGTGGGACGGCCTGGTACAAGTCCACGGCCATGTCCATCCCCCCCTGCTGCCGGAGCCCCACCGTATTACAAGCCTCCAACACAAAGTACAGTGAAACAAAAGCTTTAGCCCAAGCCCCATGATTGACAAACACAAACACATCCAATCCATACACAAAGTACCCGGCAAAATCCCGAAACTGCGAGATCCAGAGAAAAACCTCTAAGAGCCAATAAATCAGCATTGTGACAAGAGACCATAAATCCGCGCAGATCTGTTCTTATCTCAAACCCTCGGGCCCCACGTTGGGCGCCAAAAAACTGTCGTGGTTTAAACCAAGTCCCCCAACTCCCGGAGAGTTAGGAAGGAGGACCCAAGAAATGTAGCCCCCACGGATTGAGATAAGAACGGTTTAATAGCTAAGGCATAACACAATAATAGTGATACAGCCAATAACAAGCGAAAAGAATACAACACCCCACCAGCCACCGACCCACAACTCACTCCACCCTGCCTGGCCGAGCACCGCGTGCTCTTTCCTCCATTTTCCTCCAGAGCTCCACCCCTCCTCTTCTCTCTCTCCCAGTATGCATCCTGGGCATCACGTGCTATGGTATGGAATACCTCATTGGCTAGCCTGGGTCAGGTGTCCTGTCTTTCCTTCCTTCCGGCCTCCCCTCCTCCACCTGGCTGGAGCACGTGCTCAGAAAAGACCTTGAACAAAAACACCCTCAAAACATACTTGCTATCAGCAACTGTTCCCAGCCCGTAACTCAAAACACAGCACTGCACCAGCTACAAGAAGGAGAAAAATGACTGCTATGGCTGAACCCATGACACCAATTCAATTAGATAACTGTACTTGCCTTAAGGAATGAGTGTTGTTTATAAGAATTATTCTGTATTAGAATATGCCTCATTTTAAAAATATGCTTTCTGTTTCTGATGGTGGTACGTCTGAGGCCTTATTTGTAGCTGCTCATGAGTGTGTAAGTGATTCACACATGAGTAACTCATTCATAATAGTATTTGTTGAGCCTGTTGGAATATCTGCATGAAGTAATTCGCTGACAGAAATGTTTGCAGATTCAGGACTGAAAGTAGTGGCATCTCTATGGTGCAGCCAGTAGTTGCCAGCATGCTGCACCAGCAATGAAGCAGGTCATTGCAGTTGCTTTGTACTGTTAGCTACTGGCTTGAGGATGAGCTGGATACAGTTCAGCTCTCCTAGTCCTGTGCCTACGTCTGAGGTAGTGTCTAGTCTTCAGCTGTAGTCAATGGTGATGTTAGTCAAGACAGTCAGTAGAGTTGAGGTATGGTGTCTTGAACCAAATGGAAGTGTCTTTGAAGATGAGCTGGATCATTCTTGACTCTGTTGACTGGAGTGGAAAACTAAACATACCTCAGTGTAAAAGCACACAACTAGATGTGGCTGGGTATCCCTACTCTGTGTCTACCAATAGCTGGTAGAAATGCTTCTGAAAGCAACACCACATTTCTATTCTAATACTAAGGTTATGAATGCAGGTGCCTTTGGATTACAAACTACTGCTCCTGGATGTTAGTTCAATATATACACCATGTATAGAGAATACTCAAATTTTGTCTTTGGTTACTTAAAGGGATATGTAAGTTTGTACAATATAGTATGGCTTTGAAGATAGCTTTAGTGGCTTTTAGAGTGCAGAAATTCCTACATGGTTAGACAATGTCTCTGTATGAAAGCATATTATACATTGTTGGAGGTATCCATGTTTATAGATAGGTGTCCTTACCAAAGCCTTACCTTTCCCAAAATAAAGAATCATAGCTGGTCATCTAGATTGCCTTCTGATGGTTATTGGTACTTTTAAAATGTTACAATAACATACAAGCGTGGGAGATGTTCAGATTTTACCTTGAAATGATTGCAAAAGAAATTTTCTGTAATTGTCACTGTGTCAATAATAAAGCATGAAGTTGTACATTGGGCTTCTTTTTTTCTGTAAGTACAATGTAAAGCAGCAGGGTGCAGTTTTGTGGGGTTTATGAGATTTTATTACAGACTGCTCCATGACTAATCAACATTTTATAGATAGTGAAATTTATTAGGAAGTTTTATGACACAGTGGATGAACTGTTTTGGATAGTCCAGTATCATTTAAAATAAAAATAGATGCTACCAGCTAGAATGGGGATTGCTGTTCTCCACTGTGAAATTGGAGATCCTCACTTATCTTTGTGAAGCTATTGAATCTAAGCCTGGTAATAAATCAGTCTGATAAAGGAAATGAAATTTAATGTTTTCCATTGCTTTTCAAGTTGTAATTTTCAGAAAAAAAATACTGTAATCAGAAGAGGTGGTAAGTTTCTTATAAAACTGCAATTAACATTACATAGTGCATGCCATAAATGATTCACAAAAGAGTTTGAAGAAATAGCTGCAGTGCTTCTGGAAGCTTTCTGATACTTCGGGTATCCTGTATTTAGTAAAAATGTAGTGTGTATATAATAGAGCAAATATATGTGATACAGTGCAGATATGATAGTTTCACTGCCGTGGGACTGTTGCAGTGTTACATCTTTAGATGCTGCATTCACATAATCACAGAGTCATTTAGGTTGGAAAAGACCTTTAAGATCTAGTGCAACCCTAAACCTAATACTGCGAAGTCCATCCCTACATCACATCTCCACATCTTTTAAATACCTTCAGGGATGGTGACTCCACCACTTCCATTGGCAGCCTGGTCCAGTGCTCAACAACCCTTTCCATGGAAAAATTTTTCCTCATATCCAATCTAAGCCTCCCCTGGTGCAACTTGAGGCCATTTCTCCGTGTTCTATCACTTGTTACTTGGGAGAAGAGACCAACACCCACCTCACTACGATCTCCTTTCACACAGTTCTAGAGAGTGGTAAGGCCCCCCTGAGCTTCCTTTTAGTACATCATTTAAAAAAAAAATCTTATTTCATTAAAATTAGGGGAAAATACACATGCGTGATGTCTGGCATGCTGCTGATTGATTTGTTCATAATTATCCCGAGTTTCATGGCCAGCAGTATTGCAAATGTTGTTAGTAAGTATTTCCTTCTTGTTTCAATAGTATGGTTTACCCTTTTGTTGTTGGATGTCTTGAAACAAAAGTCTTGCACTTTTATTTGTGGTAATATGACCATCACATGCTCCTGGCTGTTTAACAGCTTTTCCAGAGCAATCTGTTTCATACAAAGGTGAAGGAGATGGACTGGATGTATATTTTTGTCCGTTTGGAATAACTTTATTCAGAATACTCACCATCTTCATGGAGGAGCAAGAAGTGGGTTTTATAAGCTACTTCTCATGTACCCTTCAGATTTGAGTATATCAAGTTAAAATTAGATTTAACTCTTGGCCAATGGCTTTAGTTATAGGATAAAGTTACATTAATTACATTTTAGAAAATGTGGGAATGTCAGGAAGTGTACAGTTAATTTTATGGGGGAGAGGGGGGAGAGATATTGCTGGTCAGGTGCTGCAACGATGTAAAGAGTTAAGAAGTCAAATCTCTGTTTTAATTATCCTTTTTCCACACAAGCCTCCTTCATCTAAAGAGAAAGACATTTAAATATAACTGGTTCCAGCTAGCATTATCTACTCGGTCAGTAAAAGAGGAATGCAGACCATAGTGACTCAATGAGAAGAAACTGAGACAAGTCTGCAGTGGTAAATCTGAATCAGATTTCTTCAACAGATGGGTAATATAACCCTGCCCTCTAGCTGTAGCCTTTGGTAAGTGTTGTGAATGGTTGTATTATGTATTTTACATAATACATAATGGCATATTAATAATCGGTAATTACCAAGTGATGGTGTATTAATAATTTGTAATTACCAAATTTGATTTGCTTTCCTAAAGTATTCTTCCTTTCATCAGAATTTCTGTATCACACAGCTGGTGCACACACACTTGTCTTAGGAAGGTGGAGGTTTGTGTTTTGCTTGTTGCTATGTTCTTGGGTCTCCTTCAAGAATGTGCATTTATTGTTTTTCCTCATTCCCTATGAGAAAAAAGACTGCATGTAGTGTATACTGCTTTTTGAGTCTTCTCATAAAATGGTAGCAGTAGTATTTAGACAGGGAAGCCCTCCGGAATGGGCTGCATTTTACAAAGCCCTCCATGAACAAAGAAGACAATTCTCTTGCAAAAACTGCTTCCCTTCCCTTCAGGATCCTGCTCTGAGGGGAGAAAAAGAATACAATGCCTTTTTGTGAGAAAGTAATTCATTACTGCTCGGGGCTGACAGGCATGCATGGATGCTGATGGTTTTTTGCAAAGCACACTCCCAACGCTGCCAGGGACAAAACTGAAACAGGGCGACTAAAGCAATTGCAAGCGTGGATCTTGCAAGCGACCTTGAAAGAAGCCCTGTAATATAATCTCTGTGGCCCAGCTTGTGTTGGAGCTATTTTTAGAAACCTGGAGAGGCTGGCATTCTGTAGGTCACTCCTGGCTTTAGCGAAAGAAAAGCATTTGTAATCCACAGTGATTTTAAGGATTATAAAAACTGTTTAGCTGTTAACGAGCTGTGAGCTCTCTGTAGCCAAGGGTAAGGACATGTGTGCTACCCTTGGTGTATTCTCGCATTGCTGGGACTAATGCTTGTTCAGCAAAATGTTGTTTGTTGTTCTTTCTAGCTGACAAATACGCAGTGTGTTATGAAGGTATGTGAAATAACTTCTCAGAAGCTGGTTTTGGTGGGCTCTCAGGTGTCAGTGGGTATCTGATACCACCTTAAGGATGATCACTTTCTTGCATAGGGAGGAGCAAGTGCACTGGAGAGAGCAGCAACTAACCTGGCTTCCCTCTTAAACCAGCATCTCTTGAAATACAGAGCAGCAAGTTTAGTTTAAATGGAAAGCAAAATTTAGCTACTAATCTGTGCAAGCTGCCAGCAACTTGAAATAACTAGAACCTTGCCATGTTTCAGACATGACTGGAACCACAGATACATAGAATTCCACTCTGAGTAAAACTGCACCAGCGTGCCACTGTTTGGGCCAGAAGGAAGAGAGACATCAGTTTTCTTCCTGTTTTACACTTCCTTGTGAACCTACTGTATTTATGTGATCACTTTACTTAGTGTTTAAAAAACATCTTTATTTCTGAAGTCATGTACACCTAATCCTAGGCTCCATTTCATTTTTCAAGTGATTGATGTATCACTGCAGTAAGTTAACCTTTGCTTACGTTCTGCTGACCTCATGGTTTATTTAAAAAGCTATTCTAATCCATGATTGTTTCTGTGCATTCAGAGCAGATTTTCACAAACAGGAGCCATGGACAGCAGATTGCTGCTGAGACTCCTAATGCCCATCAAGGTCAAGGAACAAAGGGATAACCCACAAAATCAGTATATGATGAAGGGAGGCGAGCCTTCAGCTGCCAGGGAAGGCCCAGAAGGTGGAGGACCGTGGTAGGGATAGGAGTCCCATGCTAGCAGGACAGAGCAGACATACGGACTTTTTCAGCTCCCTCTGATGTCCTGGTGTGTGTTACTGAGGTATCACAGAAGCATGGGCAGAGCAGAGCTCTGGTTCTCAGCTCCAAGCCACTGCTCCAAGCAGGTCTGTCCCCAGTGGCAGGGTGAGTAGGCTGGGTAACAACATGATGGGGAACTTTAAGGATGCTTAAGGTGTTGTAGCTTTGCTTCTTGGAAGACTAGTAGACTGGGGCATGTGCTGGTGCAGTGTTGTGCACTTCATTTTATTTTTGATGTATTTAAATCTGCAGCGAACAGGAGCTGTAACTGAAGCAGTAAACCCTCAAGAATTAAAACTAGAATAGTAAGTGGATCAGCACAGAATTGGATTCAGTTGTGCTCTATAGAACTGTTGTTAGAAGATGATGAGAGAAAAGAAACTGAGTTGTCATCGCATCTCAGAACTGGATATTGACCATTTCTTATGCTGTTCAGTGACCTCAATTTCCACTGCCTAATTGTATACTGAAAGTACAATTCATTGATTTGTAAATTTATACATCCTTGAATCTTTTTCCATGGGAGAGACCTTCAGATGAGGCAAATCTGCAAATAAAATGTATTTTGACAAATCCTGGTTCTTTTAACCTACAAAGTTTAGCATAAAGAAATATATATTATCTCTTCTTGCTGCAAAAGCCAGCACTGGGTGTATGCTTATGCAGAACCTGTAATTGAGACATAGTCTAGTTGAAATGAGACCTAATTAATATTCGTGTGTGTGTGTGCCTACAAAGAGAGAGAAAAGTCAATTGTAGAAACTAAGATTTTATTCATCCCAGAGCATTAAGCAATGTGAGATCGGATTCCTTGGAACACATATTTTGGCTAAACACCTTTAACATCCTCTTCACAGGCAGCTTTTCACTGTGTAAAATCTTTTTGTGCTAATTCCTTACCTAATTCCTGCTCACTGGATAAAAGATAATGAATATCAAATGCAAAAATTCTCTTTTAGGGCCTGATTTATCACCCAGAACATAATAAACATTAGCCTACTGCTGATGTGACAATTTTGACATCTGGAGGGGTCTGGAATGAAAGGCTGAAGCCTTAAATAAGCTTTTCAACCAAGCTTATTATGAGTCCATTTGTTAAACACACAGCCTTGCTTTTCACTGCGCCAAATAGCTCCTACGACATACACACTGGAAACCTATACTTCATAGTATGAGAGCTCTACTTTGCATGCTAATTGCTGTTTCACCATTAGCCAATTGTTTCTAAGATAAATATTTATAGGAATCATAGAGGGGGATCTGACTATTTATTATGATTCATAATATTCCACTCTTTTAGTTTTGTATGTTTACTCTGTTTATAAACGCAGGTTTTTTCTGGCTGCCTTTGTGCAAGGTATGCGTAACTCTCTGACGGTCAGTCCTTTGCAACAGGTATTAATTTGCTCAGTGGGAGCAGGTTAAAAGGCAGAATCTTCAAAGGCAGAAACTATAACTTGAACATACAGAAAATGTTACCAATTGTATCTGAATAGATCTTTCCTAGGAGATTTAGGATTCCTACAGATGTAGGTTCCTTCAAGGCAGGTTTTTGTACCATCCTGTGCAGGCCACCTATTTTTCAAGGATGATTTCTACTTTGTCTTCACAAGAGTCCTGTCACCTTCATTCCTTAGTGAGTACCACTGAAGTTAACTTCAGATTTATTTTGCAGGAGTGGAGTGTCAAACTAGATATCTTCTATGAGGTATGGACCTCCAAACATCTTTATTCTCAAACGGTGTAAGGCATATCAACCTGAAAAATGGTGGAGGAGACTTGCGGACAGATCCTTTGCCTAATGTGAGTTGTTTCCTCTGCAGAAGAGTGTCAGTGCTAGATGACTATGTCCCATCTCCAGTTGTGCAGTTTGGTGGCTACTGAGGCACTTTTTTAAGGTTGGTTTCTGGGCTTATTTGCTGACTTATAGATGTGTTGAAAAGCCCTGGCTACGGGGAGTGATATGTAATTTGTTGTGCAAAATATGGCCCCAGCCTGCCATTGTATAGGCCCCATGATTTCAAAAACAGGGGACTGGAATTCAACAGAGCGCTTTGGAAGAAGGAGCATGTGTCTGTGGAGTGCTTCTTACTGGAATAGCAAGTTTAGAAAAGATGGTATGAGTGAAAACCTGAGTTATTTTGAAAACAATTGAACAAAATGCTTCAGAGTAGATTAGCTTACTAGGTAGGAAGAAGGAAAAAAATCACTATTGTAACACACAGGTCTACATGTACATCCTTACGTATATGCATTGTATAATTCAGTATTACCTGGTTTTAATAACTATGGGAATATATCCTAATTTTGCAATTCCTAGTAATGAATGTACAATCTGTTTCAACAGAAGCAAACATAAGTCCTACCACAGCCATTCTCTGAGGGATGATATAAACCCCATGTCAATTTACAAAAGCAGTCCTAGTGTTTCTGCTCTGTGGTTTGCTTATAATCAAACAAGCAGTAGTCATGATATCTGCTAAGCCTGGAGATACTTTTGAAATGCTTTTAATAGCTAGAATCAAGCAGGAACTTCATGATTTATTGTCCTTTGTGTTCTGAAAATACAAATATTCCTGTGGCTGTTTTTAAGGAGCTAAGATTATAGAATGAAAAGATTAAAGCACAGCACTTCAGGAAGAAGAGAGGTACCAATTACCCTGAAAAGCAATTCTAAATAGCATTAGTGACCTAGCACTGCTATTTTGAAAGGTCTCTAAATAAGGATGGCACCTTTGTATTCCTTATGGGCCACTGCATTTTGATAGCTTATAATATGCACTCAAGTTAAAATGCTAGAGCTGATGTAAATGGAGAATATTACTTTGATAGCATTATAGTTTTAATGGGTT